>NC_072769.1:22769569-23369569 GCF_022539595.1 Amphiprion ocellaris | reverse complement strand
ACCAGGGTGACGAGTCCTGCCCCATCTGACACACACTACCAGTCGAAAGTTTGGACACGCCTTCTCATTTCATGGTTTTTATTATTTTCTACATTGTAGATTAATACTGAAGACATCAAAACTATAATACACAGAATTCTGTTGTAAATTTAAAAAAGTGTTAATCTTCAGTATTAATCTTCAATGTAGAAAATAATACAAATAAATAAAAAGCATTGAATAAGAAGGTGTGTCCAGACTTTTGACTGGTAGTGTACATTCAAAGTTTTTGCAATTTTCTGGACTGACTGACTTTCAGTTCTTAAAGTAATGTAGGACTGTTGTTTCTCTTTCCTTAGCTGATTGGTTCTTGCCATAATATGGATTCTAACAGTTGTCAAATAGGGCTGTCAACTGTGGACCAACCTGACTTCTGCACAACACAACTGATGGTCCCAACCCCATTAAGAAGGCAAGAAATTTCACAAATTAACCTCGACAAGGCACATTGTGAAGTGAAAACCATTTCAGGAGACTACCTCATGAAGCTCACTGAGAGAATGCCGAGTGTATAAAGAAGTAATCAGAGCAAAGGGCTAGAATCTAAAATATAAAACATGTTTAGTTGAGTTATTTCACAATTGTTTTTTCGCTACATAATTCCATATATCTTGCTTCATAGTTTTGATGTCTTCAGTCTGTATCTACAAAGTAGAAAGTAGTAAAAATAAAGAAAAAACGTTGAATGAGAAGGTGTGTCCAGTCTGTTGACTGGTAGTGTATGTTGAATTACAACATGTATGTCACACATTAACACGATCCCAGAGACAGTATGTGTCTTCTGAAACGTAACTGACAAAACAGTCAAGTTGAAGCAAAGTGTAGGTGAAAGACCTCAAATATATTGAGTTATAGTAAATTTTCTGAGAATCTTAGAAGTAAACTGAACAGAAACATCAGTTTCAATATTTGACAAATCAAGGTGCTACATTTCACTGACAAAAGAAATATGAATTCTGTCAAATTTTAAAAACTTGTTAAATCTTGATTTTCCACCATGAAACAGTCTCAAACCTTTCACTAGAATATGACATGACAATCTGTAGATATACCACAGTATGAAGAGGATGGAACATCTTGGAAGGTTGCATATTCAAAACTTTGGGCTCACTTAGAAATGTCCTTATTGTTGAAAGAAAAGCATTTTTTCAATGAAGATAGCATTAAATGAATCGAAAATCCAATCTAGACATTGTTAATGTGGTAAATAACTATTCTAGCTGGAAACAGCTGATTTTTAATGGCATAGAGGTACAGAGGAACATTTCCAGCAACCATCACTCCTGTGTTCTAATGCTACATTGTGTTAGCTAATGGTGTTGAAAGGCTCATTGATGATTAGAAAACCCTTGTGCAGTTATGTTAGCACATGGATAAAAGTGTGAGTTTTCATGGAAAACATGAAATTGTCTGGGTGACCCCAAACTTTTGAACGTAGTCTATATTGTCATACTTTCTACATCTACCTCTGATTTTTGTAAAGATTTTATTGTGATGTGTTTTGAAAAATGTGCCCATCAAATCCTATTGGTGATTTTAGCTGAATCCTGAAATCTTAATACTGCTTTTGATCAGATTTGAAATGTTAAATGTAACAGTGAATGTGCTATCAGAGCAATGCTGCATGGCAGTTTTCTCTGTGTTTGACAAAAGGCCAGGATTGGATGGATGTTTCTGTAGAGAATGTAGTGGCATCTTGTGTAACGATATGAGAAGAGACGGAGACATATTTTTTGTTCATTCAGATGTTAAGTTTAAGGTGTGAACTGCAGCACTCTGACCCAGACTGACACAGCGATGTGATCTGAGGTGACAGACGGAGAATTCCTCTCATCGCTGTGTTCGTGTGAGGCCAGACAGCCTTTCTGTCAGACGTTGAGGAGGGGAAGCATCGCTGTGGCCTGCAGAGAGAGGACGACTCGACACTTTCACTCCTCCGTCTTCACCATTAACCATTAATCAGCGTGTAGAGAACCAGGTCTGGCCCCACACCAGCACTTTAGGGTGTTTTCTATCAGTGCCATTCCAGGCAGATGGTGCAGTAAGTGTGATTGGCAGGAGAAGTGGAAGAAGCAGAGACGGAGCGGATACTGTTGCCAGGGAGCGTCAGGAGGGGGGATAAGAGGGTGCGGTGAGCGGGGAGGGGGTACAGGGCGTGACCACTCTTAATTATCCCAAATGGTTGCCAAGTGTTGGCGCTCTGACAAGGTTTCAGAACTGAGTGACGGGTTTCCAGCTCCACTGATCATTTTTTAGTAGTGGGAAGGTTTCTGAAATGCAAGTGACAGATGTGTTTCTGCAAACAGCCTGCGTTTGTTTTCATCGGCTACTCTGACACTCTTTCCCATGAAATACTGAAGAAGCATAAAGGGAGGCAACCAGTGACTGCTATCGGAGCATCTGAACAGGCTGCGAGTTTTAATCCCTGGTTTAGATGAGTTTCTCCGATCCACTCTGCAAATCCCCGCTGGAATGTGACCGTGCACACGTCGCTCTCGCTGAGATACGGATCGACTGATGCGGCCTGCAGAGCGGCCTCGAGGAGCACATGAACAAAGCCAGCCGCCACCAGGTTGGATGCTGCAGGTGCAGCGTAACTGCCTGGAGAGGCACCAAAATGGCGGATGGGTGTTGGGTTCATAGGGGCGAAGAGGAAGACGGAGACCTGTGGAGGCACCGGGCTGCCCGCCTCTACTATCAGAGTCACGCAAGGGGGAGGAGATAACCGGCCATTGCAGGTGAGATCGCCACACTGGGTTCAACCTGAGGTCAGGTGGAGTTTCCACAATGCCCTTTATTTCCACATGCACCAACCACGCCACCAAGAAAAACCGTCGCTCTGATGCAATCGCATTTCCTCTCTGCTGTCTGTGTTGTTGTTATGGCGCTACAAGGTCGTGAAAATATTCATAATCCCCTCATTGTTGGTTCACAAGACATAACAAACAAGTGACAAGCTCCAGCCCTGACGCCAGCCAAACCCGAAAATGGTCACAGTTGGCTCAAACGATCGAATGGACTTGTTTGTCCTTATATGTTCAGCAGAGGAGCGATGAAAGCTGGAGCTCATATCCAGCTCAGCGGTCAGAAAACTGCATTCCCTACATTCCTCATCTGTCCTGACAACCTGAGCTGCTGAAAGACAGCTTCACTGGCGGCTATAATTACTGCCAATGCTCACAGTCATGGGAAATATTACCATCAACAACCCACTTCCTTCCATGGAGTCTCTGTGTGCAACGTATTTGATTCTATAATAAGTGTGATATTGGGTAAAGTAAAGCATCCATCAGGTAAGATTTATACTCCGGTGAAAAATATGCCCATGTTCCATTCTGATATGCAACAAAACTCTACCCGGACAATTCAAACTAACAAACTGACAAGGTTTCAGAAACCCCTTTTTTCCCCCACTCAGGTTCTCAGTCTGAGTGATGTCATCCAGCAGGAGCACTGAACATTTTCTGCCAAAGCTCCAACAGTTTGGGTTATTTCATAAATTATTTCTGTGCTTTTTGCTTCATCTGAGTGCCTCAACTGGCTTGAAGTAGGTGGGATTGTAAAAATAGATTCTGAATTCCATGTTGGTTTGTTTTTTGCTGATTTTCAAGGCCATGTTTTTGCATTTTCTTTCAGATTTATTTCTGTAAAAGTCATGTGCCAGATAGTTTTACTACATCTAGTTTATCTGAGCCTTGAGCATCCATTTAAAAATTAAATATCTTGATGCTGAACCTCTAAGTTTTCTTCTGACATTCTGCCTAGCAACAAAAATATCATTTGAAAAAACTATTTGTGAATTAAGGACTTGTAGAATTACAAATCCAGCCAAAACCAGGAGTTCTGGTATTTGCTGTTTGTTGCAGATGCTGTCAGACTGCCCTTTCTGAAGAACTGAGGCTGTTATAATAATCTCTTCAAAACAGTCATGTCCCCACACCTTTGTTGTGTTATTGGTTCGTTAGTTCAGACCCAAACAAATGGATCAAAACACCAAACAAGCAAACTAAACAATTAGATTTTTTTTCCCACTGACACCAAAAAATACTGCCTACCTCAGCTTTAATGCTAGTCTTAGCATCTAACCCTTTTTAAAGCGACTCCAGAACAACAAAGCCATGCACTTTTGCTTTTACAGGGACATACAGAACACAACAGAGGTGACTAGACCAATCTGCAATATGATTCAAACTTGTATTGCCTCTTAATAGTTGCATTATTTCTAAGTTTACAAGAAGAGTATTTCCTCCCAAAAAACAATCAAAAACAAATATTTTGTGAAGACATTGAAAATCAAGGTTCGAGATTAGAGACTGAAGCCAACAAAACTGAATATAGCTGTGATCCCTTGATTAAACTGAGTAAACCTGTGATCGCCTAACTAACTGAATAAACACGACTATAAATTGAGTTGTTCACACCAAAGCGTTCTTGGTTTTGGACCTACAGGCTGTGTCTATCTACAAGTCAACAGCACGGCTCCAGTTGGAAAAGAAATGCCAGAGCATTTTGATTGTGAGACTTCACAAAGATGGAAAAGGACAAAGAAAGACCATGTGATCATCTAAGAATCAGTGAAGGAACAGCTGCAGCAGCTGTCAGGAGGTATAGAAGGAGCCACTGGTCGTCCTTCTAAAAATGAAGCCTCATACAGCGCACAACTTTCACAATCTTGCTCTGACAAACAGACCTGCAAGTGCGTCAGACTTGGCACAGAGGTCATCAATAGAACCAGAGTTTGGAGACAGTCTGAAGGACACATCATGACATCAACAACTCTGAACACCGCTCAAGTATAAAACTCTTGTTTCACGTTTGCAAAAATACTACAAAAAAGGCCTTGCTAAATAACATGATATGAAGCCTGATGAATATTAGGAGCACATTTTTCAGTCAGATGAAACCCAGAGAAATTTGTTCAACTCGGATGAGGTTCAACATATTTGGTATGAACCTGTCCAGGACTTCCATAGTGAATGCATAGTCCTGACAGTGAAGCACAGAGGTGGGAGTGTGGCAATATGGGGCTACATGAGTGTTAAAGGTGTTCAAGAGATGACAGTTATAGATGACACCATGAATATACCAAAATACTGGCAGACAAGATGACTCCTAGTCTGCAGAAACCTGAAAGAAGAGGAATAATCCAGCATGACAACGATCCAAAGCACACTGCCAAAATCACACAAGAGTTTCTAAAGAGGAAAAAAGTGAAAACTATGGTCTGATAAAGTATGTCGCCCGACTTGAATCCAATAGACCTTCGCAGTATTTGAAAGAGAAAGATAACACAACCCCTGCAGCAAAGAGTAGCTGAAAAAAACGTACTTTGATTGTACAGAGATTCTCACTGAGGTGCCTGCATTTCTAATACAGTAAATCTGACAGTTGACATCATCGTGAATTATTTAGGTAATGTTGCACTTATTTCTCTTGAATACTGTATAAATACAACCTAATTAAAAAATATAAAACTTAGAAAAATAACAGCTACCCAAAACTGAAGGGAAGCAATCAGCAGCATTTTGAGGAAAAAATATTTCTCCTTAGGTACAGCTAGACAGTGCATAAGAGCTGTGTGTAGCTCTTATTGCCATCTCTGATTGTAGTATTCTGACATAAAAATTGAGGAAATTATAGAGTTATCGTTGTCAGACATCCTGTTATTCCAAACTCATCTGTACTTTGCACCACTATGTCCTCAGTGTTACATTCACATACCTAGAAATTGTTTTCTCAGTTATGTTATGTGCTGACAGACATGTTTGTTGCGAGGCGACCGAAAGAAGCACTACATTTATGAACCCAGTCAGAGAAAGGGGTTTTTTGTGGATGTGGTGGACAAACTTTAGCATTTCAACAGCAGACTGTTCTCACAGTTTGCATCCTGTATTTTAACACATACGCTACTGTTCAAAAGTCTGGGGTCATCCAGGCAATTTCATGTTTTCCAGGAAAACTCACATTTTAATTCATGTACTAACATAATTGCACAAAGGTTTTCTAATCATCAATTAGCCTTTCAACACCATTAGCTAACACAATGTAGCATTAGAACACAGGAGTGATGGTTGCTGGAAATGTTCCTCTGTACCCCTATGGAGATATTCTATTAAAAATCAGCCGTTTTCAGCTAGAATAGTCATTTACCACATTAACAATGTCTAGACTGGATTCATCATTCATTTAATGTTATTTTCATTGTAAAAAAAAAAAGTGCTTTTATTTCAAAAATAAGGACATTTCTAAGTGATCCCAAACTTTTGAACGGTAGAGTATACTGATCACTTTACAGGGAGATGTAAACTTGTATGATTTTCCAAAATGCTGTGGCAATATTTACTGATAAATGATTTTCAAGGGCTTTAAAATCAGATTGTTTTTTGTAATTGGCAGAGACTTCACTGACTGAGGTTGGCTGTGTTTCTAGTCCACTTCTCTTCATTAGAAGGTGTCTGTCAGAGGAGGAAGTAATCATAACTCCTCTACGTCTGTGTGTGTGCTGCACATGTATGTGTCACGAATGTGTGTGTGGGAGTCATCCCCTTCCTCAGGCAGCCGTCGGTGACTGACAGCTAAAGCGGAGTGTAGGGAGGACAGACAATACGGAGAAATGAGAGATGTGGTAAACAGGCTGGGCCATGCCTCCGCCACCGCCGTGCAGCTAACATGACATGTCAGCTCCACGCCGCGGTGCTTTGTTTACTCGTCACCTGTCAAACCTGGAGAGGGCTGAAGTGGAAAAGAGGCACTCATTAATACCAGCTGATGATTAATATTTCCAACATGCAGCTGAGGGATTCATGTGACGTCATGTGCAGAACACACAGTGGTGACTGTATGTGTCTCCTGGATTGGCTCTGATTGGAATTTTTTGTTTCCACAAACATTTGATTTGAAGCAAAGCTGCTCTGCATGTATCCAGTTGAACCACAGTTGAACCTCAGAGGGTGGAGTTAAGGGCCACAATTATTAAGACTCTTTATGTTTAAACCACTGACAGCACTGAGCACTTTATGTGGAGTTTATTATGTAATCGTAGGAAGTTGCAGATTTGCAAATTCTGGCATTTTGACAAAAAAAACATCAGCCTCCTTCTTGTTAACATCCAATCTTGAAAGTGAAAATATAAGGCTTATGTAAATGTCACTACATATTTCTCTGTACACGTAATACTGCCAGCTTTCTTGTCTTGTTGGTCAACACAGATAAGACATCTACACTACCAGTCAAAAGTTTGGACACACCTTCTCATTCAATGATTTATTTATTTGAATTATTTTCTATATTGTAGATAAATACTGAAAATGAACACTTTTTTGTTTACAACATAATTCCATATGTATTCTTTTATAATTTTGATGTATTCAGTATTAATCTACAATGTACAAAATAATTAAATAAAAACCACTGAATGAGAAGGTGCGTCCAAACCTTTGACTGCTAGTGTATGTCTGACACATCTGTGATTTTCAAAATGATCAACGTGCATCATTTTATCTCTGGACCCAGATAACAAGCAGTTTTATGAAACAAACTGACTCACAAATGAATTCAAATGAATTAGAAAGCACACATATCTGAATCTACACAACACCTGCAAACCGTGGACTTGCACACACCTCTAAACAGTCGTGGCTGTTCGTATGGACGCTTGTACACGATGGCGACAGGCTGCTTTGTTAACTGTGTTTGTCTGGACAACATGAACATAATCAAAAAGAGAAAACACCGTGCAAGTCATTGACTAGAGCAGGACCAGGAATGTGGGACGCAGCACAGCGACATACTCATGGTGCAACGATATAAGCGTCCAGTTTTCTGTTCTTCATTACATGATAACAAGTTGTGATGTTAGAATAATTCAACCACACATGTTTGAACAGGAAGCCAACTGTGAAGCTCCACTCTGCAGGTTGATAGAACCGGCTCCTTTGGTTTGTTATGTATGAAACCCTGGAAGTCTAAAGCTGTGTTTTTTGTAACAGTTATCAGTATAATGCAGTTTAAAGGTGGCAGTACTTAACCCTGACTGCTCATCATCATCACAGCGTGTTTTCCATCATATAAGAAACACTACGCTGACATATTAGCAAGATAAAAAAAAAGCTTGAACTGAAACAGGACATAATTAAATTGCAGATGTCTGCAGATGAATTACAGATATCTGAACACCTTTAACTGGGATCTTTTTGCAGCAGTGATATGGCAACCTCAACAAACAAAACAGAAGCTATCTGTGTGGTTTCTGTAACAGAACCACTCCACTGAGGAGGCTGGACGCTAAAAAGCAGCAAGCTCATGTCTGGAAATGTTACTCCATTTAGCCATTTGCAGAAATACAAGGGTGATGAACACGCTGATTTTACTGAGAAGTGCTTTGAGATGTTTCCGAGAATGTTTCTGTACTTTTCTTAATGCTGTGAAAATGAATCACCATGTAGGAATCCACTGCAACTGACAGAAGCTTTACTGACGTGATCAGTGTGTCCATGCTGTTTCCTCCTTTCAAGCATGCCACGGCGGGTGTTTTACACTGACGAGAGATACTTCGGGTGGAGATTCACTTTAACCACTTAGCCTTACAGTAACTGTGAGTGTGAGTTTTCCTGGAAAACATGAAATTGTCTGGGTGACCCTAAACTTTTGAACAGCAGTGTACGTGTGTTTGATTTTCACAGTCCCGGACGCCTACTTTTAATTGACCGACTGACTGGCTGGCTGTTATTTGGCGGGTTAGGACCTGCTGTGCAAATCACTCAAGGCTGCCTAATCACGCATTGTCTGTGCCAGCGATGGCTGTGTGAAGGAATGCCAGAATTCACCTCACGGTCAGAGGACTCACCGGCGGGATTCAAGCAGGGACAGGCTGCCTGGTCGGTCAGGGTCACAACAACCAGGTCTTTGTCATCACCAGCTTTGTTTTTCACTCACAGCCCTGTTGATTCAACATTAAACCAAACCATCAATGTACTGAGAGGACAAAGTGGTGGAGCCAGGCACTGAGCACTGTTATAGGTTTGATTCCCTCTGGGACCACCCAAGCAGGAGAAAACCTTCAGGTTGGGTGTTTAAAAGCATGGTTGTTCTTCTGTCGCTACACTTTGATCCACAAAAGGTGGACAAAGAAACAGAAAAACATTAAAATAGCAGTCACTGGACAAGCAGCAGTTTGGAGAAGATCATAAGGCTGGATTTATTTGTTTGTTTTGTTGGTCCAGCACTGCTTTAGCATCCTCTTCAGCTTTCCTCGAGCAGTAGAAGTTTCCACAAGTCCTCAAGAAAAAGCACAATCTGAACAGCTCATTTCCGTCAAAATTTCAGGTCTCCTTCTTCCTCTAAATTTTAACGACCCTATGAACCTTTCACCAGCGCCACCCTCAGGACAAACTGTACAGTTTTAGCTCCACTCATAGTAAGACTCCAGGAACAGTCGAATCATCACAATGCACTTTGTTCTGTCCAGCAAATTATTTTAACAGACAGCCCCATCATAACCCATATGTCCCCACTCGTGTTGTCCATTCCCAGGGGACTCAATGTCCTTAAAAGACGGTAAGGGAGCAGGCTTTTTCTTTCCGTGCACCGACATGGTGGAACAGTCGACCTGTTGACATCAGTCAGGCATCTTTCACTAATGGATTTAAAACGAAGCTGGAGAACCACTGTTCCATATGAGTCTTAAATAGTTTGTTTTACTGATGTCCTTTTTATTGTTTCAGTTTGTTCATCTATGTTTGTGGATTTTTTTTTATTATATGTTATTATATGTCCAGCACTTTTTATATATATATATATAGTTAGCCATAACTAACCGTAATTCCTCCTGTGGAGTTGCATAGCTTTATAGTATTATAATGAATGTTATTAGAATAATCTGCTAATATGGGAACATTTCTGTCCAACACATCATCCAGATTATGACTGTAGCCTTGACATCACAGAGCTGTTGCACTACATTCATTTTCAAAATTTAGAAAAAAAAAGATTCAGGAACATCAGTGTCACCGGCTTATTGTAATGAGGTTGTTGCTTTTTCTATTTACAGTTTGTATTAGGTTTAATTAAAAAATGTCACTTTCTGTTGAACTTTCCAGACCTCACTCAGGCCTGGTGATGGAGATCTCTCTTCCATGATTCTCACTGTTTCTCATTTTCAGCGCATCGTTGCTCACTTTGGCCTCACTGGGTTACAAATGTTGGGGATTTTTTATTTTTATTTATTTATTGTAGGTGGAAATTTAAAACAAAAAAACTTCTTAGTGTATTAGATCTTAAGGGAATAAAGTTTTGCTAATTTAAGTAAAGTGAACAAGTCTAAATATTTGGCAACATTTTTTTTTTCATTTTACTGACTGTTTGAAATTTATAATTTCCAACTTTGATCGTCTAAAACCAGCTGGCCTGCTGCTTTTAACTTTGCCCACATTTGTCTAGTTCAAAGTAAGTGATGAATTTAGATTACAAATATATAGAGGCAGCTAACACTGAGTGAAAGATACTAAATGTGATATTATTTTTCATATTCATGGTTGAAATGCCTCCCAGATGTCTAAGGAAGTTTCACATTCCTCATCAACACTAGAGGGCCTTTTTTCATGTCACATTGTGCTCTCATCCATTGATATAAAAAAATAAAATGACATCTTAAGTGTTACTGTTGGACTATTGTATTTATTGATTATATTTGCCTATATTATATAGTAACAGAGAGAAGAGATACAGCTGGTGCATGATGTGCTGTAAGTTCAGTAAAGATGTGAATCAGGGACTCGCTGCTGCCGCAGTTTTCATGGGACCTAAACTCTAACCTTCTGAATGACAAAATAAACTAGCACAGAAATCAAAAACAATACCTAAAGTACACATCAGCAGATATGACCATCTCAAAAACACGGAGCTAAATAATCTCAACAAGGACTGAACAGCAGGAGAGAGAAATCTGTTTCTCATGCAGATAGCGACCT
Organism: Amphiprion ocellaris; assembly: GCF_022539595.1. Lineage (NCBI taxonomy): Eukaryota > Metazoa > Chordata > Actinopteri > Pomacentridae > Amphiprion > Amphiprion ocellaris. The sequence goes on along the minus strand of NC_072769.1, from coordinate 23,358,563 downwards.
CTGCTGGTGCTGACAAGACTTTAATGGTTTTCTGACAGAATTATACAAGACTTCACACAGTTTACAATAATTTTACAAAGTCTTGTGTAGTGTTTGGCCTTTACTTTATTGTGATTTTTATAGTTCCCTTTTTAATTTCCTGGGGAGCAGTGACACTTCAAAAATGTTAATAAAAAAGCCACTTTCCAAACAGAATTCAGCAACAACAATGAAAATCAATTCAACAATGCAGCGTTTCTACTATAAAAATAAGCACAGTGGTTGTCCACTGAGGGGAAGGGAAATTACCACTTGCTGTAAGTAAAGATGGACAAACCTTCTGTGGTGTCTCCCATAGGTGTGGTGTCTCCAGCTGCAGCCATCTTGGCTCTCTGGCTCCTCTTACCTCCCGGTTAATCAGAAGGCCACTTTGCTGAAGCTTTTACCTTCACATTTATCACATTTGAAGCTACTGTGTACCCAAAACATATCTGTAAATGCTGAATGTTGCAAAGAGGCTGACGGTGAGTGGAGCTGCTTCTGGCCATTAAACCTCTCTTGGTCTGGGTCTACCCCGTGCTGACACCCACTGTCACTGAAAACAGACATACCCTTCATTATTACTTCAAGTCTTACTACAATGTAAACAGATGGGTTTTATAGAAATTCACCTGCTTGCACTGAACAGTTAAATGACCAATAGTAACCAAGACTGGTTTAGTAACAGGCTGTAAACATGTTTATTTCTGCTGTAATGTTAGACATTTTAACATGAATACACAGTGGCATGGTGGTAGAAGATCCCCGGTTTATGTCCCGGCCTTCCTGGGATCTTTCTGCATGGAGTTTGCATGTTCTCCCTGTGCATGTGTGGGTTTTCTCCGGGTTCCCTGGCTTCCTCACACAATCCTAAAACATGCTGAGGTTAATATAATAACTTTATCTGTATAGCACCTTTCAGAAGAACATTCACAAAGTGCTTTGACAGGTAGAACATAGTGATAAAAAAGAACTTTACAGGAACGCGAGTCTATAAAAGTGGGTTTTAAGAAGTGATTTAAAAGAATTTACTGATTCTGCCAGGCTTATCTCCTCACGCAGGTCGTTCCAAAGCCAAGGGGTCCTGATGGAGAAGGCCTGGTCGTCCTTGGATTTAAGCCTAGACTTTGGAATGACCAGGAGGGACCCACCCGAGGATCTAAGGCTGGGCAAGGGGACATATGGGGTTAGCATGACTAAAATATAGTCAGGGGCAAGGCCCTAGCATGCTTTAAAAGTAATCAGTAAAATCTTAAAATCAATTCTAAAACCAACAGGGAGCCAGTGGAGGGAAGCTCTGGAAACTCTGTGGCTGGGCTATGAGGACTCCACCCACGATGAGGTGGTACTCAATATAACAGAAAACAACCTAAACCGAGTTGAGTTGAGTAGGTGCTAATGCAGACCTGGGCATCCTACGGCCCGCGGGCCACATCCGGCCCGACGACCCTGACTGGCCTGTATGAGGTCCCTGGAAAATATTAAAAGTCAATGCACATATATATCATCACAATACATTCAAGCAATACGCCCGCACTGCTTTTATTTTGAAAGATCTGCTAAGTTAACGTTTTTTCGCGCGTGCTTTCCGTACTTAGCATAAGGTTTATGCGCTGATTGGTTTGTTGGTTAGCTTCAGCCCGGGAAGATGTCGGCTAATGGCAAAAAAAGAAAGATTGATTCCGAATGCAGAGTTTTTAACAAGGCATGGACTTCCAAGTATTTCTTCACTGAAGTCAGAGGTAAAGCTGTGTGTCTAGTTTGTGGCGAACAGATCGCGGTGCTCAAGGATTATAACCTGAATCGACATTACGAGACCAAAAACATTTGACTGATGCAGAGCGGGGAGGATATCTGAAGGTTTGCTAGCTAAACTGCTAAAGCAGCAATGACTTTGTTTTACCAAAGCTCACATCAAGGGATGCAGCAGTCAAGACGAGTTTTCTAATATCCTACAAAATCGCCAAAAACAGTAAGCCATTCTCTGATAGAGAGTTTATAAAAGAATGTCTGGTGGACTCTGCAGCGTTTATATGCCCGGAGAAGAAAGGAGCGTTCGTTAATGTGCCCCTTAAGAGGCGAACCGTAACGAGGCGGGTGGAGAGCAGCGCCGAGAATCTGGAGCTTCAGCTGCACAACAAAGTGGACGATTTTGACATTTTCTCCTTGGCTCTGGACGAGAGCTGTGATGTCCGTGACACAGCCCAGTTACTCATCTTTGTACGTGGACTAACAGAAACCTTTGAGATGACGGAGGAGCTGGCAGCTGTGCAGCCAATGAAGGGAACCACGACGGTTCACTGAGGTAAATACATGCATGAACAAGCTGGGACTAAAATGGGAGAATTTGGTTGGTGTTACAACTGATGGCTGTCCAAATTTGACAGGGAAAAATGTTGTACTTTTGAAACGGATGCAAGATAAAGTGACTGAAATAAACCCAGAAGAGAAACTGATATTTTTGCATTGTATTATACATCAGGAGGTGCTGTGTAAGTCAGTGCTAAAAATCAACCACGTGACTGATGTTGTAGCTAAAGTAGTTAACTTCATCAGGGCAAGAGCATTGAAGTACAGACAGTTTGTTGTCTTTTTGGAGGAGATGATGGTGAACATGGTGACCTTGGTTACCAGACAGCTGTCAGATGGATCAGCCTGGACAAGGTGCTTAAACGAGTTTGGGATCTGAGAGCAGAGATTCAACAGTTGGGCATTGTACATCGTTGTATTGTGTAATTTACTGTTTTTATTGAGATATATTGAACATTGCTGTAAGTGTATTGGGGAGCTGTTGTCTTTCTTTATGCTTCACAGTCATCTTAATGTAGATTTAGAAAAACTGACAACACCTCATAGCGTTCATGATGAACAAAAACTGACATGATAAGGCAAGTTTCAAATCTCTGCCAGCTGATGGTCATATTGTTTTAGAATAAATTCTGAGTGATGGCATACTTACTTCATTTGTAAAAACAGTGACTGCTGAAAAGTAATGAAAGCACTTGGAAAATCAGTTTCACATTTTAAGTATGTCTTTATGATAGTAAATACAACTCAATAGGCAGCAATCATAGTTTGAATGAAAAAACAAAATCTTTCATTAAATACTTGTGTTCTGTGTTCCACATTTTCATTATATCATTGTATTGTTTCATTTACTGTTTTTATTGAGATTTATATTGAGCAGAGCTTTTAAGTGTATTGGTCCGGCCCTTAACAACCGTCAAAGTTTCTCATGTGGCCCCGTATGAAAATTAATTGCCCACCCCTGTGCTAATGGAAAAGCGCCTTTATCGGGACTTATCCATCGGAAATGATACGACTGAGCAGCCTTGGTGGAGCACTGCGTTCTCTGAGTGCTTTTGATGTTTTAGGAGATTCTTTTTTTTAAAAAAAATTTTCCTGGTTTAAATGTAATACCAAACAAATTAATTTATAGGGAAAAGTGAATAAATAAAAGGCTGAATGTACAACAGGAAGAGTTAATGCTGACTGAGATACCACCAGCTGAGGAGAACGCTTTGAAAACTAGTGTTGACATCAGTGCAAACCAGACCTCTTTTTCTCAGACTCACTTGAAATCTGTGGCATTCAAATAGTCAGCTGGCTCTAAAACCTCAGCCTAATAGGAGTCCAACTTCTAAATTTGTTGAACCTGAAGCTCACATCCAACCATCCCATTTCAGCGTGCAGACGTTTGGCGCCATGATTCCTTCAGCCGTGGAGATGTCACAGAATGGTCCTGATGGCAGCGGGTCTCCCCATCCAGCATCCTGCCAGTATTTTTATGTCCTCAGGGTCACGATCATGCTGGCCGGTAATGACAAAATAAACACACATCCATGGTTCAGTCCACAGTGTAAACATTGTCAATACACACAGTTACTGCTGGTATGAGCACACTGTCAGAGCATGCATGAATGTGGAACACGTGTAGGAAATATGTAGATCTACTGTAAAAGACAGCAATTTAATATTTTTACTGCAGTTAATGCCAAAATAAATCATTGCCGACACTAAAGTATTTTTATGTTTCACTTGCCAGTTCTTGATTTTACACCTAAAATGCATCTCTATGTATGAAAGTTACACATTCCAAAGTGTTTACCATTAAAATAATTTTATTCTGCCCTAAAACAGCTTAAATGTAACTCTACAGCGTTGCTTCCTCTCAATGTGCAGATCTACGAAGCATCCACCTCTCTTTCCACCCACCCCTACCTGTTTGCTGAAGCTCCAGCACACCAGCTCACCTGTGACTGAAACTCTGTCAAACCTGAAAGCATGTGAGACTCAAGTCAACTGGAAGCAGATTCCATGCTTTGATGAGACAAAAATTGAACTTTTTAGCCACCAAACACTGCACATCCTCACTATGAAGTGCGGCGGTGGCGACATCATGATGCGAGGGTACTTGTTGGCAGCGGACCCCAGAAGGTAAAGGCTTCAGATTTAGAGTGGGAAATGAGTGCAGCCAAGTATAGGGCAATCCTGGTGGACTTGAAAAGAGCTGCTCATGATGATACCTGTTTGGCCTGATGGAGCTTAAGCAGTTTTGCAAAGAGGAATGGGGTAAAGCCGTCGAGTACAAAGCTCACTGAGACCAATCCACACAGGTTAAATGCTGTAGATGCAGCCAAAGGTGCATTTACTGCATACTGACTTAAAGAGGATGAATACTTGGAATCACTTCTACAACCACTTTCTTTTGTGTCTTGTTTTTGTCAATTTCTGTTTCGTTTTTGTCGTTTCCTGTCTTGTTTTTGACGTTTTCTGTTTCATTTTTGTCGTTTTGTGTCTCGTTTTTGTCATTTTCTGTTTCGTTTCTGTCGTTTTAAACAATTTAATCAATATAATATTTTAAATAATAATTATCATGCATGGAACCTGTGTCCCACAACATGTTAGCATAACCTGCTGATGAGGTTCTTGTCGTTTTATGTCTCATTTTTGTCGTTTACATCATCAAACAGTTTTCCTTAAGAATGGGTAGAGCAAAGCTATGTCCTCTCTTCTATTTTTCATATTTTCATCACACTGTCAGCCTTGATTGAATGTCTCACTCTACCTCATGTTATCAGGATCAGACTAATTCTTTTTGACTGTTTTCCATCAGTAAGTTTGTCCTCTTGGTCAGCAGTAACAGCTAAATATCTAGCTTCTACTGCTGAGAAAAAGCTAACATTAGCATGGATTAGCAACCCTGTTACTGTGATTAGAGTAGGATTAGCAAACAACAAATAAAACATGGAATAAAAATGGTACCATTGATGTGTAAGCTGAGCCAATCAAGTCTTTGATAGTTTATGTATTATTGATCAATATGGAGCAGAAAACTGGAAAAGAGAAGGTTTATTTTTCAGAAATGTTGAAGCTCAAATGTCCTCCAATTCTGGAACAACCCCTAAGCTGTTATGGGGCATTTACTGGAACAACTGATGCTTCCTCACACATACAAAACCTGACTACAGAAGTTCGTGTTTTTTATGGAATCTCCATTTAATCTTTCAGTTTCCCTATACTGCTAAAGCTGCATATGGACTGTTGCAAAAAAATAGTCTTCAACTGAGAGTGTGACTGAAATGTAAAAAAAATAAAATAAAATCTGTACTTTTTTTTGTCAAACATGAGAGTTAAGTGGAAAAGTAGATGTTGCACCTTCTGCCTTTCCTTTCAGTCTGGCATTTTCATCTCTTTTAGGTCCTTGTCCTGCACGTCCATCCTCACTGCCGCTCTACAGTCCAGTGGGTTCTGATTCTGCTGCAGTCCTTCTGTCCTCATGTGACCCCAAAACATGCCTCCTGGGTTGGAGCAGCCATGACGTCCTAGTCCCCTGCAGTGACGTCACCTGCGCACACACACACACACACACACACACACACACACACACACACACACACACACACACACACACACACACACACACACAACTCCCACATTCCCCTGTGTTCATTCAGTCCCATTAATTAGCACCTGTGATCTGCCATGAAAAGCTTTAGTCCAGTCAGAGGCTATTTGCGTCCTCAAAATCGTATTAAGGGACTAGACCGACTGCAGCAGTGTGTGTCTGTGTGTTACTGTGTGTGTGGCAGCAGTGTGTGTCTGTGTGTTACTGTGTGTGTGGCAGCAGGGGGTGGAGGTGTGAGTTAGTCCCGGGCACACGAGGCTCAAAAAGCCGTGGAAGTCGGACTGCAGCGCGGTTCCAGTCTGCTCCGGTGCCGCGGCGGTATCCTGTCTCACCTGCCTCTCTCTCTCTCTCTCTCTCTCTGTGGGTATCTACCTGTCTCCATCTCTCTCTCTCTCTCTCTCTCTCTCTCCCTCTCTCTCTCTCTCTCTCTCTCTCTCTCTCTCTCTCTCCCTCTCTCTCTCTCTCTCCCCCTCTGTCTTCCTCTCGGTTCCGTGGTCCAGGCGCCATTTCTGCTCCACAAGACGTCAGTTTTCGGTGGAAGATAAGAGAGTTCCGGCACCATGCTGACGCTGCTGACCTCCATGTACCTGGTGGTTCGGGCGGTCTCCACACAGGTGAGTTCAAAGCAGCGGGGACGGAGCTGACCGCGCGTCCTTGAACGCACCAGTAGAGCCAAAATAGTGCAGCTGAAGTTGGCCGCAGCAGGCCGGTGTGCTCCTCATACATGTCTGCGTCAGTGAGGTGTGTCTCATCGGGCTTTATTCGGGCTGCAGTGGGGGAACAGGCAGGAGCTGCCTCTGCTCTGGGCTTCAGGTGTGAACTTGGCCGCCGGGAGCCTCGCAGCAGCTTCCTGGGTGAAGCAGGTTGCGTCTTTTCTGACCCGTCATCATTAATTCAGGGAGAGTCGTGTCCTCCTGGCAGCTTTGGTGAAGTGATCAGCGCCATGATGAAGTTAGGCAGAGCAACCGCAACACCATCCTCTTTGTGTTTTCAAAATAAAATCCAAATGTTTTTAATCCATTCTCCAAGTTTCTTTTATATATATATATATATATAAATAAAAAATACACTATGCATATATTATGGGCGCCTATATTGCCATAGAAACGTAATATCGGTCAGTATCATTATCGGTTATTTTGCCTATCATGAAAACCGACTTACCGGACTTACAGAGGGAGGGAGAGTGTGAACTGTTGTTTGAGACGATTTTAAATGGCATTTTTCCATAAATTAAAGTAGTTTTCTTACTTTCCACAGACAGTGTTTCCATCTGAAAGCCTAGTTGCATTGAGGAATGCATCCAATAGGGCATCACAATAAAATTAGGCATGATGTGTTAAATCCACGACAGGAGACATGTAATATTACCTAAAATTAGTTAAATAGTCTGCATATATCGGTATTGGTATTGATTGATATCGGAATCAGAAACTGACAGTTGGGCAATATCGACAGATCAGTTATTGGCCAAAAAGCCAATGTCATATATATATATATATATATATATATATATATATATATATATATATATATATATATATATATATATATATATATATATATATATATATATATATATATATATATATATATATATAAATAAAAACAAAATGAAAAAACTAGTATACAGTTATTTTATTTTATTTAGGTTTATTCTCGTATGCACAGAAACTAGGCAGTTACACTGTACAGGGAAATTCTTATTTTGCGGATGTATGAAATTGTATTAAAACTCAAGCAATGACTAAATAAATAAACAGATTTAATCTGACAGCTGCAGTGGTCAGAAAATTCACCATGCATTTGTAAGCAGCATTACACTGTTGATATAAAAATACTTCTAGAGCTAACAATAAATCAAGATATTATCAAAATTACAGTATGACCCAGGATTGTATTTTATGCAGCTTTCTACTGTCCTTTCCACTATGGACACATTACCATTTTTAAAATCCACTTACTCTGTCCTTAGTTTGTTCCTCAGATTTTCATCATTTTTTATTGCAAAAAAGGGCACTTTTCAGCACGGATCATATTGGTGTTTACCATGAGAGTGGCAATAAAATATGAAATATAACATAGCATACACAGGCACATACAGCACTATATACAGAATGTTATGCTGGTGCAGCTCATGTGGTTTCTAGATAATTAACCGGTTCAACAAAAAAGCAGTTTCACCACCTAACGAAAATTGTTTTAGGTTTGCATAATAATTTCCCTTTAGTTTCAGTCTTGTTTTGAATTTATTGCAGTTGGAAAGGTTATTGTTAATGTTTTGAACAACGTTACAGTAGTAGAAATGAAAAGTTAGTAACCGATTAATCCATAGGGTTTACAAAACAGATTTGCTTTTACAAATAAATATCTTTATTTATCCTGAATGTAACTACTGTACCAAATAAAGAAGGTGATTTTAACTTTTTTTTTTTAAAGGATGAATAAATCTCTACAAAGATAGTGCTGATCTTAATATACTTTTTTGAAAAACACAATGTATAGTTTTTCCGATGAGTTTTATTTTAAAGGCCGGATTACAGTGCTTTGGGTCCTCCTTGGTGTGTTTGCTGCTGCCTTGATGCAGGCTGCAGATTATCAGCACCACGGTCAGCTCCTACCTGGCTGCCAGCTCTGTTCAACTGTTTTAGCTCCAGGCAGCTTTGCAGAAACTGAACACTGAACAGCACAGAGACCAACATGGCTGCCCTGGTTGTCCTTGACAGGCTGAAGGATGGACATGACTCTGTAACTGAAAACCTCACCTGGCTGACACTGAACACATTCATCTCCTTCACCTCTCTCTCTTCAGCTAGCAGTTGGTTGACACATTGCAACTACTGAGCATTCTAGGTGCGTTATTCTGCAGCTGAAATCTTTTTGGTTGAGGCTGAGGACAGGGTTCTGTGTGTATGTTCAGTAAAGATCTTCTTCATCAAATGGGAAAACCATTACTTTATTGACCCTAATTAATGCACAAGAACAACGTCATGCACAACTGGCACTACTGTCAACTGAGTGAAATAAGCATCAAACACCCTGAAACTGCAGTGAATCAGTCTATCTCAAAAACATGGATTCATACGTTCATATGGAACAAATCTGTGGAACCAATCCTGTCAGCTTTTTATCATTCTTCTGTTTCTGGTTTTAAAATGTACGGCTGAATTACTCAAATGGTACAATGTGTTATTGTGTAGCGCAGAGTAGTTTTGTCGTGTGTGAGCAGGTTGCAAGTGAGCTGGTGCTAGAGCTGAAACATGGAGTGGAGGGCTGAGTGCAGAGAGAGGCTGGAACGTGGTAGATCTGCATATTATTGAGGAAATAGTGGTGCAGAGTTACATCTAAGCTGTTTTAAGATACGAAGGGGTTATTTTCAAGGGGAAAACTTCTCAGTGTTTAACTTTGATTGATAGATGTCTACCAGAAACAGTGGCACTGACACCACACCCGTTAGTTTAGTTCTGGTTTGGGGATCCAGGCAGAGGTGGTTTATTAAGGCATCTACAGTTTTATTGTATTTTATACTGTGTCATTATCATGTATTGTATTATTGTATAGAAATTGAGCATTTGCCCGTTGACCTCCTGACTGTTGTTGTTAATGAAGTCAGACTGTTTTGCTGCTCGGCTCTATAAACGTCAGCAGATCAGACGGCTCTGCAGATTTACCTCCTGCGAGGCCACAGATAACAGGCTGACCGGCAACTTAATAAGTTGGCAACTGAACCCAGTGACTTCCTGTAGTCTGGGAAATGAACCTGACCTCGAGTGACCTTTCGACCTTTTACTCTCACTAGTCACCCAGAATAATCGGGGATGCCTCTGTGAATGGTTCCCATTGTTTCCGACCTTTCAAGTCATGGTGAGCCCTGTGGAGCACTCAGCAGGGCAGCTGTTTGGGAAAAACCTGTTGCTGTTGAGTCTTTTAAGTGTGGTCCTTTGTGCTGTATGTGTCATTAACACCATTACCCTCTACTGCAGTAGAAGACTTAGTGGCAGAGGTTCTGGAGTTTAGAAAACTGACCTTGTGAGTGCAAATTCACCCGGAAAAGTTTTTGTGTAGTCACCAACACAATCTGAAGCATGTTTAGATTATTAAAATGTTTATTCTTAATGAATTCATGTAATTGTCAGACTAGTGTTGTACTTGACAGGGTAAATTTGATGATGGACATGATCCTTGGTGTGGACATTCATGCACCCTCCAAGTTTTTGAGTTTGGCAGCCATTATGTAAGTGGGACTGCTCAGCTGTGGCACATACATGCAAAATAAGAAGACACCCGTGTACTGCACATGTATGAACGTGTTCTACAAGTGGACTAGAAGATAGTCCAATAAGAACACCTCTGTGTTAGTGATGTCCGCAGCTGTCAGTATAATCCCAGCTTCTGAAAAGGTCCTTGACTTTTCAGTTCCTGCAAATGTTCTTGGTGGCTGTTTTGGAGTGTAAGTGGATTTCATTGGTTCTTCTTGTTTTCTCGAGGCATTCCAAGAGTTTTTATTGGGATACATGGAAGAAATGGTGTTGATAAGTTATCTAATTAGTCTGTGTTTATTTGAAAGGTCTATGGTTTTCTTCGGTTGGTGAAAAATTATGATCTTAAAAATTGGCCCGATTGGGGTTTAAGTGGGTTTACTGAAGTTCCACTGGTTCTTGGGACATTTTAGATATATTTAAGGATTTTTGGAGGATTTGGGGTTCATTAGAAGGTTAGTTGCAGAGTTTCTGAAGTGGGAAATTTAAGGTACATTTTATTTAGGTTCCATAGGGACTTAATGGCTTTCTTGTCCAAAATGCTTCTAACAACAAAACAAACGGAAAAGCTCTTTACTTGTGACATTTAAGTCTCTTAAAGGATCATTAAGTGAAGCTGCTTACCTGTAGAGAGTCATGGTTCATGCACTGCAGTGCTCCCTCTTCTATGTTCTCCGGTCAGTAGTTCTCAGGATGATGAGCTAAAACTGTGCTTAAGCACTTCTTAAGGACATCGTAAGGTTCATCAGCAGATTATAAGTGTTTTTGATTGTGTTGTAGATGTTTTTGACAAGGCACCAGAGTGCTTGTGTCCTAGAAAGGGCTCTTCAAAAATGTCTAAAGGGATCCTTCAGTTGCTATAGTTATAGCTTTTCTTCTGAACACTTTAAATAAGGTAGCCTGACCTTTGAGTTTTCTGGGGATTCTTAAAGGGATTCTATGGACCAACAAAGGATCACTAAGGTTCTGGAGGAGGGTCCAGGGACACCAGAGTAGCTCCAGTATTTTCAGGATTTTGACTTGTTTCAGGAGTTCCACAGTTTAGATGGTCCTGAAGGAGTACTGATGATGTCCCTGTGGTTGTTTGATGCAAAGGCTTTCTACTTGGTTCCATGGGCATTCGGATAGTTTCTCAAACCATTCCAGGAAATGGAGGATGTCAGCTTCTTGAAGAGGTTTTTATGGCAGGGTTCATTGGGTCAGACTGGGCAGAAAATGTTTCAGATTTAACTTTCATGTGGGTTCTTAGTGGGTTTCTCAAGGCACTTCAGGCATATTTAATCTGATTCCTTCAGGATCTGTTTCTTGAGATATTTTAAGACACTCCATGCTGTGTCCATGTGTTACCCAGGTTACATTACAGTTGCAGACTCTACAGAACTTTTCTCATTTTAGATTTGTTATTCTTGAGGAGTTACAGAACTCTTCAGAGGGGACTAAAGATCATTCTGACCTTCTGTTGTGTCATGAAATGCTTTGCATTACCAGACCAGTAAATCATTCATCTGTTGCAGTTCTGCTCTTGGCCACAAGATGTCACAAAATGCATTTGAGTTCCATGATGTGTGTGATCATGAGTGAATTTAAAATGGGTTAAAATTCATTGTAAGGTGTTGGTATATTTTACATAAATCATGATACAATAAAGTAAAGAAACATAATCCTTATGGAAATATTCTAAACCCCTTCAACAGTTTGTTTGCCTGAAAATAATCTACCTTAAATGTTTTTAGTCCAAAAACATCCAAGTAGTTCTTCATAACCCATCAGCTACAGTTTGTGCTTGTGGTGAATTCTTCCTCAGCTCATTAAAGCCCCTAAGCTTCCCTAAATAAGGTCAACATGTTGACCTTGATTTCATTTTTGACATCTAAGCAAAGCAAAGCAAAGCAAAATCTAGAATCACATTCTGACAGTCCAGAGTTCAAGATTTTAGAACTATATAAATATAATATTTTATATTTTAAGATTTTCTAATTATATATGACACATTGAATGTGTCTGAAATGTTTCATTAAATGTGGAGACTTGGTACATCGGATCGACATTCTCAGATTAATGAGATAAAACTGTTTGATCATCTAGAAACCAGGTGATCAAACTGGGATTTTCAAACTGAGGTTGAGGATGCTGTAAGGTTCAATGGCAAGTTCTAGGAGTTTTTGAAGGTGTTATAAAGGATTTTGACATTACTCTAAGGCTCACTCCGCTGTTCAGATCGCTTATCTGGCTTCCAGTTGCTGCCAGCATAAAATTCAAAACTCTGACACTTGCATTCAACATTAGAATGAAAACAGTTCCCTCCTACCTGAACTTTCTCATTCAGGTCTACTCTCCCTCCCTCACTGCGTTCAGACAGCAAAAATCACCTGATACAACCACCACAAAAGGGCCGGTCCATAGTCAGATTCTTCTCCTCTGTGGTTACCCGGTGGTGGAATGAGTTGCCAAACTCTGTTCCATCTCCAGAGTCTCTCTCAGTCTTTAAGAAAAGACTAAAAAGCAGCTCTTTACCACCTCCTATTACTTCCTGCACTCCCTGTAGACACCACGGTCCTGTTATCACACTTGAACTTGTTATATATATCTTATCCAGGTTGTTTCCTCCTGACTAGATCCCTGCTTGTGTTGGATCTACTCTCAGACGTACGTCGCTATGGATAAAAGCGTCTGCTAAATGAAATTGTAGAATTGTGGGGTGCTTAGGTCCTAGAAAGAGTTTCAAATCCTGAAGTTGGTACAGTTCTTATATTTCTAAAGAACCTTTTTGATAAATTTCTGTTACCTTTAAGGTGTTTCTAGTGGTTCTTGGAGGGATTTGAATGGTCTGTGGGGGGTTACTAATGTTTCTTGAGGTCGGTCCAGAGATACCAGAGGAGCTGCAATATTTCCAGAAATTTTGGCTTTATTTATTTATTTTTTACGGGCGATTTAAATGGGACCCATGAGTTCTTTAGGGGGTTCTTAAGGCATTTCAGAGAGTCATGTGGGGTTCTAAGGATAATGGAATTACTAGAGGTTATTGTGTGTTTCGGTGGTTCTTGAGGAGTATGGGTGAAGATCCAGGGGTTGTTTGTTTTTACAGGTTTCCATGTGGGTTCTGTGGGTACTTGATTGGCTTCGTAAGGGGGTGATGGAACTATTAAGGAGATTCTTGAATGATTTGTGGTTATTTAGAAAGTCTTTATAGGAGTTTCATATTGCTAGAAGTGATATATATTTATGCCTAGTAGATGCTGAGTTGGCTTTTTATTTTCCAAACCTCATTTACAAGATAAAGAGTTAGTTGACATGCAGCCTCCACATGTGCACAGCTAAATGAGCGATGACCAGGAGAGAAACACAGAAAAGGACCATTTGGTTTCAGAAAGAAATGCCAAGTCAGCTGTATGAACTATTGTGACTACAGAAAGGATGATGGTATCCAAAAACAGGTTGTCTGTCAACAGCGTCTCGCTATTATTGCCACTACATGACTCAACACAACCATTTTGTTTGTGCAAAGTCATATATATATATATATATATATATATATATATATATATATATATCAATTATATGTTGACCCAGCAGCTCATCAGAGTGGTGCAGTTTCGCTTCCGGCCGCCAGATGCCGCCAACGCACAGCTTCGGGAAGCTTCCGTTAAAAAAGAGGCTTTTCAGAAAATCATCTCCCATGTTTGGCACTGGTGGGCGGGTCTGGCCAGACCGATGCATTCTGGGAGGAAGTGTTCTTGTGGTCGATTGTGCTGCGTTAAAAAGGCTTACCTCAGCGCTGTAAAACGACTACAAGTCCCGTGGTGGCTGCGGGCCGAGTCGGTTCACCGCCTGACTTTACAATAGCGAGATAGAGGTGACCTCTCCGTCTAGTCCACTCTGAGCAGGGAGAGCAGCTGCAGCAGAAACTCCGCATCTTCATCCGCTAGCTAAAAATGGTAAGCTGCTTCATTTCCTTCCAACTGTCTGAGAGTGAAAATGCCCCTAAAACGATACACGTCCTCTACCGAAGCGTCGTTTCCTGTTCAATGATGCCCTAAACAGTTGACATTGACCAGAGGGCGTCCTGGTTTACAGTCAGTAGCTAATATTGTTTCTTTGTTGTTTTAATGGCGGTTGACTGAATTCACAATACAAGTCCAAGGACGGAGCTGCAGGCAGCGGTTTCGTTTGTGGCGCAGTTACAGCTCGGTTTTAGCAGACAGTGTTTGACTGAAACCTTGAAGGCTCAACGGTGCGATTCACGGTGTGAAGCCGAAAGTGCACATTAGTAGTTTAACACTTCTTCTGTACATTCATTCATCTGTCTCCATTTTAATCTGCTGCGTGGCATCAGCGGCCTTTCTGTCATCCTGTCTCAGCGACCAATCACGACTCCAGTTCAACCTCAGTCCTCAAACCTGCCACCTCTTTTTTTATGTCAGAGAAGTTGCTGCCACTTAGAAAAAGATGCAAGCCGACTTATGAATAGCATCTTGTCTGCATCTTGTATTGTGCTTTACTCCAGTCGTTGTTGCACACTTAGAAAGCTGTGTGTTACAAGCATAAAGGAAGTTTATCTGCTGCTTTAATAATTTTATGCATGCAGAATTAACAGAAGGACACCGTCACATACCATAAAGTCTAAAATTAAACTGATCTTCTGCTAGTGTGCAAGGTCATTGTACTCTGCACGAATTTCTCCATGGAGTCTGGTGGTAGAGGACAGAGTTCCTCAGGAGGAGGAGCCTCTGATTTACTGATTTTTGTTTTTACACTTTCTAAATTGGATAAATAAAAGACCCAGTTAGTGGTCCAACCAACGCCGAGCAACAATGGCCGTTAGTGCCACCTCATTTCCTCCTCCTGTTCCTTTTCTAGGTCGGTGATACACATGAACCTTTGTTGTTTGTGTCCTTTCAGGCTGAACCAATCCGCGTTGTGGTGACTGGTGCTGCTGGCCAGATTGCCTACTCCCTGCTGTACAGCATCGCCAAGGGAGATGTGTTCGGGAAGGACCAGGTAAGGCCCGGCCTGAACTTTGATTACATAACCTAGAGCAGTGGCAGAGCCCCCATCCCCCTGGAGCCGATCGGTGCTCCGACAGCTGGGCGATGTGCTGCATTACATAATGGAATCACCATGAATAATGAACACGCTGTGGTGATGGGATGCCTTCAGCTTATTGGAGTCTTTATCAGTAATGCAGTGGAGGAAAGAAGGAAAAACAAAGGGGCGATTGTAACTGCTGCACCAGAAGAAAACAAATATTATGAGATATTAAAAACACAGCCCTGCTGATTGGCCCAAAGTACAGATTAAATTTTGCTGGAGGTGTGAAACGTCCCACTGAACTATTTTGTCAAACACCTTTAACAGCAGGAAATTGTGAAAAGAAAGAAAATACAAGCAATTAAAGACAGATGTCAAAGTTTGTAAAAATTTGTAAAATATTTTAAAATTTTAATTTTTTTCAAAAAGAACAGTTAAAACATAGAAACTCCTAAAATTACCATGTAAAAGCCAGTTTAAACATATAAACATATGGATGTAATGCATTCTTAACTAAAGAGTGTCATTGAGTGGTTAACCCTGTAAGACCCAAATATAGAAAAAAATGAGCCAAAAAAGTAATTATACATATATACAGTACCAGTCAAAAATGTGGAGAAAGTGAAAGAAAAAAAACAAACACACACACACACACACACATATATATATAATGTATGTATGTGTGTGTGTGTGTGTGTGTGTGTGTGTGTGTGTGTGTGTGTGTGTGTGTGTGTGTGTGTGTGTGTGTGTGTGTGTGTGTGTGTGTGTGTGTGTGTGTATTACAAAAATAACAATAGAAAAAATGGCCAAAAATTTTTAAATAAAACTTAAATAATACATACATACATACATACATACATACATACAAATAGTAGAAAATATTAATAAAAAATAAAACTGATATTGTGTTTCTGCAACAGTGGGTTTTACAGGTTGAGAAAAAATTTACTTGGGCTGACTGTTGCAACAAATGTCACACTACATTGCAATATTTTCTGGAATGCTGTGTGCACTAAGTTTTGCCTGTATCTATTAAAATACCACCACAGTATGAAAAATCTGGAAGTTTTGAGGTTTTGAATATTTTTTTCTGAATTATATATGGTATTTTAACTCATTGTATGATACAGTAATGGTAATAAAACTGAAGTAACAGTGCTTTAGTCTATTGTAGTGGAGTTAAAAAAGAAATTAAACAGTAATTGTGTTATTTCATCTTTAAAAATTGATGTCAGATGACCCTATAGACCAATATAAAATGTTACCACTCTACAGCAGAACTGTGGGAGACTCTCCACATGAACCATACAGAGGGTTTGGAAGAACAAATGTTAGGAAGGAAAGATTCTTCTAATGAGGCGTGGTCAGAATTACGTGAAATGAAACTCTTATTAATTGTAGGTTTGAACGTAAAGCTTGAAAAACCTGACTCCATCGAAGTGTTATAGTTTTAAACATGACCTTTCTGAGTTTTTGGCCACATGACAGCTTGAAAGTCATTGAGAGGTCCTCGTGTTCATACTGAAAACAAGCACCAGTCTGTGAAATATTTTAGCATCAGACTTAATTGCAATAGTTGTAGAGTAATGAATTTGCTGCTGTCGTCTCATCAGCCGATCATCCTGATCCTCCTGGACATCCCCCCCATGCTGCCGGTGCTGGACGGAGTCGTCATGGAGCTGCAGGACTGTGCCCTTCCGCTGCTGAGGGGTGAGCCCACTGAGTGTTTATGTATCTGAGAGAGAGCCTGTTCTCCTTTTACAGTCAACATAGTAATCTGTTAATGTTAGATTAAATTTTTAGGTTTCACCTGTTCTTCAATGTGTAATTCCAGTTAGAATGAAACAAAAAAATACCTTTTTGTTAGGTACGTGGGCCATATTTGTGCATTAATTTATTGTTGTAGTTACATGTTTTATTTGTAGTTGTTTCCCTTGATTTCAAGACAATACCGCAAGGGGAAAAATTTAAAAAATTGTATTCAACATTTTTTTAAAAAGTAGCTTTGTGTAAAAAAATGTATGTAAAATGCATCTTAAAAGAGCATTTCCTATTTCAGTGACAGAAGTATTGCACAAATATCGACCAAACTGTCAAAAATGAACACTGTTTAAGGAGGTTATCTTCCTCGTCTGACCCACAGAAAACCTACCCAGGAATCAGTCGGATTCTCAGACCCTGTGAGCGTTTACAACCCCATCTTCATTCCAGATACAGCACCTAACCTTTGTTCTAAACCTGCACCGTTTAAAGCCGATGGATTAACTTATTAAAAATACAGAAAGGCACATTCGATTTAAAAAAAAAAAAAAAAAAAACTTCTTGTTTTTTTGTTTGAAGTCAAAGCAGCTGGTGTGAGGTGTGTGTATGTTAATTTTTACTGTCATTACAAGATTTCTTCTTACAAGATTGCCAGACTGAAGACTGTTTCAATCTTGGTGTCATATAAGGACCACAGACATGTATGCAGACACAAGGACCAGTGGTTGTGGACAGAATTTTAAGTGGTGCATGTGGCAGTGTTGATGCACATCAGACATTTACAAGAGGACAGCTACTTGTAACCTGACACACCAAGCGGATTTTAGACAGAGAGCAATAGTGGATGTTTGGACAGATTGCACTAAAAACCTGTATGTGTTGCCGTTAAAACTGCTCTCTGAAACAAAACTGCAACAAACTTTCCCGATCACATGTTTTGGCCCTGATCACTATCTGAAACAGACCCCGATCTGTTATTAACATTTACCAAAATTTTTCTCAATTAAATATTGGAGACAGTGGTCATCTAAGCACATCTTATTTCTCACAAGATAAATCCAAATACTGACAGATCTTTGGCTACTGTTTGTAAGTCAGTATTCATGTGAGGAAAGAGTGAAATACTAAGGAATGAATGTGAAAAATTTATCAGTGAACAAAATAATAAAATGGTGATTACAGTCGAGGCACCAGTGAACAAAGCTAATCTAGTATTTTGTCATTTTTGGTACAAATCTGGTTTCATTGTTCGGTTTTAGCATCTAATATTTGGCCCACGTGTTTGTCATCACACAGATGAGAACTAATTTTTAACTAACATTTGCAGCCTAGTGGAAGCTGCTACAGCGGCTCCTTCTGCTGTCAACCATAATGATATGAAGAACTTCCATCTGGAATGCGGTACATGACGTGTTTGTTTATGAGTGTGTTTTTTGTCCTTCGTGACCTCTGTGGAGAAGCCTCCTCTCCCTGCTGCTGCTGCTGCTGCTGCTGTATAGAGGAGGAAGGAGTGTCTAAAATAAGGCTTCTGGTTGGCTGCTGGGTCACTCACCACAATAGCCAATCAGAGCAGTGGTGGAACAACAGCGAACAGAGGAGACCTGAACCCAGACTGAAGTCCAGTCTGATAGCAGACTTATAGCTTAGATCTAACATACACATAGCAAACGCATCTTATCATCAGGATCAGCAGAGGAAGTAGGATATTATCTGGAAACAGACTCACTCTGCTGTGAAATAATCTGAGATCTTATAGTTTAAAACCTTAAATGGAGGAGTGTGAATGAAACTTGAATAATAAACAAAAGTGATGTGTGAAATGATGAACAATACTGTCCAAAAAAGATGAGAGAACCAATATTTTGAATAAATCTCAGACAGTAGAAGCACATAGGCACACGTTTAAGTTGATGGGGATCATGCAGACTGTGTACCGTGAGGGTTGAGGTGCATGGATTTTGTTAATGGTTTAAAAAAAATCAATGTGGCTTATCAGTGCCAGTAGATCACCTTATCCTTATCAATATGTTTCTGATGGGGCGTCTTTGTTCAGAGCAGATAGCTTGTTCTGCAGTTCAGCAGGTTAATGATAACTGTGAGACTAGAGGAAGATTATTGAGGTCAAGTTGACTAAATAAAGAACTTCTTTATTATCGTCAAAAAGAATGAAAAAGTTGCCGACAAAACGAAGTCTTGCCATGAATCCATTGTCACTTAAAGATCTTGGAACCATTAGGTTGTAATTTAGTTGTTTTAAGAGCGAACTGAATCCATGCTCAACACCTCCCTCTCCTCCACCCACAGAGGTCATCCCCACTGACAAGGTGGAGGTGGGCTTCAAGGACATCGATGCCGCCATCTTGGTGGGCTCCATGCCCAGGAAGGAGGGCATGGAGAGGAAGGACCTCCTGAAGGCCAACGTGGCCATCTTTAAGACGCAGGGAGCCGCCCTGGACAAGTACGCCAAGAAGACTGTCAAGGTGAGTCTTCAACCAGTGATTCATGCGTTTATTTGTTGTTATTTAATTGTTGGCCCACAGGCTCAGGGATTCACTCTAAATGGTGACTCGTATCAATCAGGCATCAGAGTGAAAGAGAGTTCTGGATATTTGCTAGACAGTCAGTGATCTTTAAAAGAAACCAGCTGCAGCGGATGACCACAGGAAATGAAAGTGCTTACACGGCGTCTCCTTTTACCAGCAAAAAGGTTGTTCCTTTAACACTTGTTTCTGTGCAGTCACATTCCCTCTGCTGAGCCTCTTACAGCAGCTACACATTGTTGCAAAAGCTCAAATCTGGAAAGAACCACAAGTCTCCAGAGCTCAGGGATTAAAGTCGCTTAGAGTGCTTTGAGTGATTTGTAGTATGTTCTGTAAAGTCCATAACATCAGCAGGGGGCACCAATGACTCAAAGTCCTCTGAGGCCCTGTACAAGTGTGACGAAAGAAGCCGAGTCTGACCTGAGGTTAAAGTTTCACATGCAGAGACTCTATGGCAAAAAGTAAACAGCCCAAAGTCAACACTGTGGGGCATTTCCAGTAGTTCAGGACCGTTTTCACCAAACAGGTGTCTATTAAATGTCCAAAACTATCAGAACGCAATCTAAAAATAAAGATTGAGGCAGTAATATGAATTACTGAATGATTCTGCTGTAAAGTTGACTGTAAAATGGTAGACATGGTTTGTGACTGATCTGAATCTAATGATGATGGTTCTTAAATTCATTATTATTGGTTTTACAGATCCAAAGCCATTATCAGTTCATCCTTTCACATGTGAATGCTTATGAATCCCTGATGGAATCCATTAAGTTTAGCTTGCATCATGTGGAAGCTCAGGTTATAAATAACTACAAGGTCCTTGTGTTGTCTGTTAGATCTGTGATCCACTGTTGTCGGGTAGAAAGTCAGAAATATTACAGCTTTTATTGGTGGCTGCCAAATTTGTCAGTAGTGACATTTGTTTGTCAGGTCTAATTAATAATCCTGAACTTGTAGCTCCAATCTGACAACAAGCAGAGCAGCAAAAGGTATGAAAAGGTAATCGATAATGATTGTTGGCACTTTGAAATAACAGCTGGAACATACTGACATGTACACTCGATATTTCACGGACTACTTTATGCAAATTCTAGGGGTCCTAATTCACACCTCTGAGCTTAATGAGCTCAAAATATTAATTTGATGCATAAAAAGTAGAGGTAGGACTATGGCTGGACCCGAATATCCGAATATTCAGTCGTGACGGTGGTATCCGAATATTTATTTTGAGATCCGAATATTCGGGCCAACCCTAGGTGGGACGCGCTTAAAAAAATGTATCTAATTAGAGGCTTCATAATGAATTAACCACATTTTTGTCAAATAGCAATATTTGGTTGATGACTGAATCGATGAACAGACATATACGTGAACTTAAACAACAAAAATGTTTGTATCATTTATATTTATCTGCATTTTTCTTGTCTACTACATTAACAGGTTACTGCAAACTCAAAGTGCAATTATAGCAATTATATTCAACATTTTTAGACTTATTGTAAACTCAAGCACTTTCAGTGTCTTGAAAAGTGGTCTCTAATGGGATGGCTACATCGTTACCCGGTACCAGGACTGTCGTAGCTAACGTTAGCTCTGCAGCAACATGTTTTACATTGAGGTGATAAGAAAACTCTTTGTTGCACAATTTGCACACGACCACAAGTTTTTTAAAAAGAAAGCTTTCCGCCCAACAAGCTCAATGCAGTCTGACCTTCCTTCACTGTTCACCGAACTTTCATCACTCCATGTCCTGTGGGTCTTCTTCACGGCTGCAAACAGCCTTTAGGTTCATTATCACCACCTACTGGGTTGGAGGGTGCATCAGTTTTACCGGTGTGCCAGAAACTAGGGAACTGAGAAAGGTGTGATTAAATGTGTTATTTTTTTACAAGCTATTTTTACTGTAATTATTTAATGAAAATTAACGCATTGAAGTCCCAGCCCTAATAAACAGCTGTAGTGAAACTGTGCTGTATTGAAAGCTTTGCAGATTATTTCTGTCCACTTTGTTGAGCTACAAGAACACAGTTCACCGGTGGTCATAAGAGTGAAAAATCTGTTTCCATTGAAAGTAGGGATGAACTTTTTGCTTAAAATACCTAATTTATCTGACAAAACAATCACAGCTCGGTAATTAGATATCAATTAGATATTGATTTAATCTATTTATTTTTAGGTCAGGCTTCAGTTCAGTATTCACTGTGTAATAAATGTAAAACATGATGGAGCATTACCACATGAGATACCATGAAAAGCCGGACAGTCACAGGAATGACAGCATGAATTTTAAAATCTGGATCAGACACATTGCATAAAGTGTATTCTAAACTACACTGTTTCAAATTGCAGTTCATTTGAAGTTGACTATTGTTCAGCCATGGTCAGAACTTAACAATTAACAAATGTGGGTTTTTCACCAACCGAGAACGAGATCCAGAATGGAACCATCTATCGGAACTCACTTGTACATCTCTCTGCATGTTATCACACTTTATTAATAAAATGACCACAGATAAAGATAATGATCTTAGCAATAAGATTCTTTTGGAAAACAGGGTCCTCATCAGAAATGACTGTCATTTGTTCATGTTTGTTATAAGCCGTCTCAGAAAATAATATCAGAATTTCACTTAGCTGGTGGTGGTTGGTGAAACACAGATGTGGTCTGTCTGACGAAGGGTTTGATTTTCATCCTGTCAGGTTTTGGTTGTTGGAAACCCAGCAAACACCAACTGTCTGATTGCCTCCAAGTCCGCTCCATCCATCCCCAAAGAGAACTTCTCTTGTCTGACCCGACTGGACCACAACAGAGCCTGCTCCCAGGTACATATCTATACTTTTATACTACCAACAACCCCATTTTACATACCACACTGGCTTGAATATAGGACACCCCTGGTTGAAGGACAGACTTCCCCTATCTACAGTGGCTGTTTTTGCGCAAAAGACTTCTAGAAGACAGGAAACACTGTAGCAGTCGTCCAGTGGGAAATGTTTCCTTGAGGTACTATTAAGAGGAAAGCTGTCGTCATTGAGTTGAATCATGAAATACAGTAACGTTTCTCTCCTCCCTCTAGTCTTTCTCCTGTCAGGCTCTGACACTTTGCATTTTTTATTCTGTGTTTTTGAGGTCATAATTTGCAACAGCCCTAATTCTTGGCACATTTTCTCTGGTTCACTTCTGCAGTAAGATTGTCTGGAAATGCTAAGAACTTGTTTTCTGTTGCAATTTCTTTATTTTCACCACCATTTATTGTTATAAAGAAAACTTATTCTATCTCTGACAGCACTTTGGAAGAAGTGTGGGCCAGACAAAATGTTTTCAATGTCATAGTCTGAAACTGCAGTTTGTCAGTTGAGTAAACAAGAGTTGACTGTAAAAACACAATGTTGATCCAATCTAATATCTGAAGGAATGTCTGATCAGATGTCTACCTGATGTCAGGATGAAACTGTATTCATGTCAAAGATTTTACTCCAGAATAGAGTATACTTCTTAGGTTCCATCATCAGAGCATTTACAAACTTTAAAGATGTCTCAGTGTGTTCACTCAACCAAGTTTATTGTATTCTGTAGGATGTAAATGAATTGACTTGTCTTTTTTTAAAATGTCACATACAAGAGAAGAGATTCTTGGTATTGCTTTTAAAAAACAATCTAATTCTTTTCTGTTTGTATTACTGAATGATCACATACTGGAGATTTGCTGATGCGTGTGCATTTTTTATATTAACAGAACTGCTGCTTAATGCTAATACTTCTGTAATTGTCCTTCACCTGCAGGTGGCGATGCGTTGCGGCGTGTCTTCTGACAACGTGAAGAACGTCATCATCTGGGGAAACCACTCCTCCACCCAGTACCCCGACGTCCATCACGCCAAGGTCAACGTCCATGGTTCTGAGATGGCCGCCTACGATGCCGTCAAGGACGAGGCCTGGCTCAGAGGAGACTTCATCTCCGTGAGTGCTCAGCTAGCTCCTCGATTTAGATTGAAAAGTGATAAGAAATAGAAAAATTGAGCTATACTGCTTTCATTTCTGGGAATTTAAGGGTCGTTTTTGCCGTAATTAGATACAACAGTAATTTTGTTTTCTTCCAGTAAAAGCAGTTCATTAAAACCTTTTCCTCTTTGTCCTGCAGACAGTGCAGCAGCGTGGTGCCGCCGTCATCAAGGCCAGGAAGCTGTCCAGCGCCATGTCAGCCGCCAAGGCTATCTGCGATCACATGAGGGACATCTGGTTCGGCACCAAGGAGGTCAGTGTGGATGGACAAACGGACGCTAGCACTGAACTTTTTAATTTGACAGCAATAACAGTCACAGGTAGTTAGAGGATAGATGGTTCTTTTGGGATTTTAAGCAGAAGTATTATTTTATATAATATTATAAGCAATGATTAAATTGCAAGTAATAAAACTGTAAGTGTGCCAGATTTCCCAGTTTTCCTGTGCTTACACAGTCAGGCATTGCAGGACAGCTTTCACTGTACTGTGAAATTGCTGGAGAAAGTGTTGTTGTGTTGTTATCGATGCAAACTGACAGAAAGTGTTTTTTGCTGCCAACAGGGTGAGTTTATCTCCATGGGTGTGTACGCTGCTGGAAACTCCTACGGCATCCCAGAGGACCTCATCTACTCCTTCCCCATCCAGATCAAGGTGAGTGCTTTAATTGAAAACCAGCTTGTTGGCCACAACATGCAGCGAAGAGCGACACGAGAGGGGTGTAGCATGAAGCAAGTTCAACACAGCGAGACTTTCTTTGTGGATGTTTGGTTGGGCACAACCTGAAAGCTCACTCAGAGATAATATTTATCTAAACGGTGGGTTATCAACCAGTTTTCCTTCTTCAGACTCTGTGTGTTTACATTTATGTTGTCTCTTTGCATTGCTCCGTGTTCCTGTGTATCTTGTCCTAATGCCTTTTTACATCATGGGTGAACTTTGCATTCCCCTTAAAGGTGCTGAACAAATCAATCTGCCTGCCATGAATTATTTGTAAGGGGAAATCTCACTTATGAGTCGATTGTTGCATCTGATATGAAGAAGAGAGATACAGGTTGATCGTAGAGTTATCAGAAGAAAGCTCGACCTCAAACCCTCTGTTACTATCTACAGAACAAGACCTGGAAAATGGTCGATGGACTCCCCATCAATGACTTCTCCAGAGCCAAGATGGACGCCACAGCAGCAGAGCTGGTGGAGGAGCGAGACACTGCCATGGACTTCCTGTCCCAGTGACTGTCGCCCCCTACTGGCCAGCAGCAGCACTTAGATCCCCTAAAGACCTGCTGCTCTCGCCTCTGAAGACGAAGCCCTCCACTATTGTAAACATTCGAGCCGGTGTCGGTGTGTCGCCTCTGAGTGTGTGTGTGTGTGTGTGTGTGTGTGTGTGTGTGTGTGTGTGTGTGTGTGTGTGTGTGTGTGTGTGTGCGCGCGCGCGCATCAGTGAGTGTGTGTCACTAGGCCACTTCTTCAGGTTTTCAAATCAGCCTGTTTAATGACCATAACCTGGCCTCGTCCGTCTGTACGACACTGAGAGAATGTCTCTGTTGGTAGATGATAACGCACACAACCTATCCAGAAACTGTAACGGAACATGTTATCTCCAATAAAACAAGGAACCTGACTGACCAAACTCAAGCCTCTTTAATGCTTCTTTGATGTCCACATATCTTAATATCATACATGTGTAACCGGTGGCTTCTTTCTCTGCGTTGTGATGATCTCCGACACATATATGTCGTTGGACGCGATCTCCATTTATTCTCTCTCTGTTTACAGCCTTACAGCAGACAAAAAAAAAACCAAAACACAAAATTGTCCGTCTTATAAATTTGGGCTCCTACAAAAATTAAACAATGCACATATCAGAAACGAAAAGTGAACTCATAAGTGGAATTACATAACATTAAAACACAAATCACAACTGCCCAATTCCGCTTACCTCTCTTTCAGAACACATAAGAAAAGGGGAGAGGTAAGGCGGGAAAAACACATTTATAGGGCGCCGTGGGGCGGCCAGAAGTACACGTAGGGGTACAGGAGCCCCCAGCAAAAGTTCTGCACAACAAGTGGGAGGCAGATCAAACTTTGTAATTATAATAAAAGAACAATAAAACTGAGTAATAAAATAAGGACCACAATTAATAATAATACCATTGCTGCATTACTGAGCCTGTTACACATGCACCGCTGGCTAGAAGCTGTTGTCACAGACGCTCATGTATTGAAGTGCACAAAGATTATCAGTCATAACCTTGGTTTTTGATGGTAGTTTTCAACATGAATACCACAAATAAGTTCATAATATGAGCTTTCATCATAGAGCGGGCCATCTAATCCACTGCCAACGTACAGTCACAAGTACATGTACAGTTTTGTAAATGCAGTATAGAAGAGATATTTAGCTTCTCTAGCAAGTTTTTATTGTAGCACCTTCCAACAGCAAGGCCATTTAACCTGCTTTACAAGACCCATGAAGACAAAAGTAACAAGATTTAATGATTATAAAGAGGACATTTTAATAAAACTAATACTGCATAGTGTAGAAAAGAGCATATGTCATTTAAAAATAATAAAAGGCCCAAATCTAACTCAATGAAAAGCCATTTTAATCTGAACTGCAAAGTGATAATCAGGTAATGTGAGACTTTTCTGATATTTGATGCATAAGAGCTGAAAACTGCATTTTCATCCTGGGGTAAAAGTTTTACACAGACAATTTTAAACATTGTTTAGACAGTTTTCAGCATTCAATACCCACCTTTACTTTCACCTTGAAACATGACACTTACATTTGGACTCTGTGAGGCTGAACTGCTGCAGACTTGGCATGTGTTTATTCTGATAAAGTAGACGGCACAGTATAATGGTTTCCTCCAGCTGAAAAAGCTCTGGCAGCAGTTCAAATCTCAGAATTTAAGTGATTTACACCAGGTTCTGTTTCATCTCCATGCACTTTTTATGATCTGTTAGGCCCTCCAGTGTCCTGCGGTAAATGACTTTAACCTCATGAGGGCAGCATCAATCCAAACGTAATAGAAAATGGTTACCTGAAAGGTTTGCATTCGATCATTATTCATTTATGCATTTAGTTACTCAGTTATTTACTCATAATCAATTACATTTCAAAGATAGGTGTTTTTTTTTTTTTACCTTAGTATAGGAAATCAACAAGGGAACGAGTCCAGAGAAGGTAAAAATGGATGTCAAATGTAAAAAAATTACAAATATAGCAAGGCTGCAGTGCGAGGAAACATGAGGTACATTTACTGCAAGTTACATTCATTTCAGTAGAGGATACATAATTATAATTATTCATAGTTTATAGCACTCAGTGAATAAATGAATAATTAAAGGACTACAGCCATTGGCTCTGGGAAAATATGCAGCTGTTATACTTTATATTACATCAATATAACAGTAAAATTTTGCTGCTGTTAACTTTTGTTGATCATTTTCTCATTAATTGAGAAAACATACTTCTCAATTAATTTTCTGAGTGACTGAATGACTGTTAAACATCAGAAAAAATACCCTGTGAGTAAGCGACACCTTATTATATATAGGCTACAACCAACAGACAAACTTCAGAATGATTCATTCTTCTAAGTGTGCGGAGCAATGTCTCAAATGTTTAGCATTTCTGATTTATGAAAAAACAGACTCACTCACTGGAGCATTTAAACTGAAAAGGTGAGGAGTAAATTGTGTTTAGCTATACATAGCTATAGCGCTGTCACTACTGTTTGATTTTTACTTCTTTTTCAATTCAATTCAGTACAGTTTATTTTTTTTTCAGTTTGTGACAGCAGTGTTTGCAGTTTCTCTTTGCAACAACTAACAGAAATTAATCTGAAATCTCAAAAATGGACCAACATTCAGATTTTAGTCCTAATTCAATTGGGACCAAATGTATAGTTACAGCATTTTCCCCTGGAAAAGCTTAAATAAAAGCTTTGAATGATAATGTATTCTTGTAACGGGAGTAATGGTGAAATCTGACGACATGTAGGGAAAAGTGCGTGTTTGTTGTGGTAAAAATAGAAAGTGAGTGAAGACGTCTTTTAAGGAAGCTACAGGTGAGACCAGGCAGAGTGGGCGGGTCGTGTTGGCAGCTCATTCTGATTGACAGGCGTCTTCAGCCAACAACCGCTTTGCTTTGCTGCTCGGCCGCTACGTCACTTACCTTCGGAGAGGCGGGTGGGCTCGCGCTGCAGCGGCGGCAGGCTAAGTTGTCTGTCAGCTAACAGCTAACGGCAGGAGGATGAACTTACAGCGAACTTACTCCGTCTAACTCCGTTTACTTTGTCCCAAAACCGAGTCCTCCAGCTCGGAGCGCTACTTTGTCCGGTCCGAGGCTGTCCGTGTTGTCCTCCGGTGCGTTATTGAGGCTCCCCCGTTACTTTGACAGGGTGTTCAGGTGGGTAAAGGGCTTCGTCAGACAGAGCTGTGGCTGTTCGTGCATGAAGAAAAGCTGGTCCGAAACAAAATTTGTGGGGTGGAATGTAAGTGGAAATTCAAAAAAGCACTGAAATATGTCTGTCTGCTAGCATGAAGCTGCTTCTCCCCCCGTCTGTGTGTGTGTGTGTGTGTGTGTGTGTGTGTGTGTGTGTGTGTGTGTGTGTGTGTGTGTGTGTGTGTGTGTGTGTGTGTGTGTGTGTGTGTGTGTGTGTGTGTGTGTGTGTGTGTGTGTGTGTGTGTGTGTGTGTGTGTGTGTGTGTGTGTGTGAGAGAGAGAGAGAGAGAGACTTCCCACACCAAAAAGTACAAACTATCCACCAACACTTACTTCCACAAAACCATACTGAAATGTAGTGATTGTGTATGTGTAGTAAATAAATGAATTATAGCATGTGAAACTGAATATAATGTAAAAAAAAAACAAACAAAAATAAT
Source organism: Amphiprion ocellaris (assembly GCF_022539595.1). Taxonomy (NCBI): domain Eukaryota; kingdom Metazoa; phylum Chordata; class Actinopteri; family Pomacentridae; genus Amphiprion; species Amphiprion ocellaris. Next base: position 23,330,153 of record NC_072769.1, on the reverse strand, counting down.
AATTTTATAGCGCCACTTATTTTGTGATAGGGCTGCATATTGCTTTACAACACAGACCATGTGCACAACTAAAACTTGAGTAAGTTTACTGTGGATTTAATTTTGCTTTACATGACATTGAAAACACCTTAAGACAAGATATAAAAGAAGTGCCAGGATATCAAAACATAAATGTGAGTATGCAACAACAACAACAAAAAAACTAAAATAAGACAATAAAATAATATTAACATTCTGAACTAGTAAAATCTAAATTAAAAAGCAGTAGAAGTTCTAAAAAATAGAACAAGTTGTATTTGTGTGAGTTTTGAGTGGTAAATCATGACTTTTCTTACCCAGCGGTGTACTGTGATAGGCCAAGGGTTACTTAAATAAAGGGAACAAACCCTCATGAGTCCTTCAACCACATCTTGACAAAGTGCATATAAAAGACTTGTGCTTAACCTTTTCTCACAAGTGGAATCTTCACCTTTGATCTTCACGCACGAGGAAAAAGGTCAAGTGAAAGGGCACCATTAAGGCCTCCCAGAGGAAGTTATTTTACATGGAAGCCATTCAAACACCAGGATACTGACATTTCTGACAATTGCAACTGAATGAAACACCAATGTAGACTGCAAAGTGATCAAATTTGAGGTGTAACAAAGAAATGGAAGAAACAATGTGCAATTTATAAAATAGTTAAGTTAGATGGTTCAAGAACTTTAAGTCATTTATAAGAAAACGACTTCACAGCTTCCACTGTGAAAATTTGCCACAGATAATTGTCATCTCATCTAAAAAATAGTTTTTGTGTTAAAATTACAATCATCAGACTGGTGGTAGTTGAATGATCTGTTGTTAAAATTGTTCCAGATTAAGTTTTTATTTGAAAACTTTTCAGTCATTGCTGTAGATGTATTTGGTGTAGAGGTAAATTTGCCATTTTAGGATCAAAACTAGTGCATGATGCTATTTTTTGCAGCAACATTTGCAAATTTGACCACACTGATAACATTCTCTACTGTGAACTAGGGGAAATTTAATAAATTAAGTTCATGAAAGATAAACTTCGTTCATTTCTGATTGATTGATTTATTTTTTGGTGAATATGGTAAAATGTGTTTTTGTATATTTTATTGCTCATATTATCATAGAATACAAGGACCATCATCAGAAGATAATAATCATCACAGAGACGTATAATTACAATGTTGTAACTGCATTTGATTTTATTTCCTTGAAGTAGATTTTGCTCTTTGCTGTTGATGTGCTGTGATGCCATTACAATGAGGCAATAATACCTTATTTTGAAAAATTAAAACATGTTTATTCTTCAAAATTAAATGTTCATTTAACAAAAGAAGCCAAAATTCTTAAAAAATAAAAGCTTCCATGCAATAACACTGCAGTAAATCAATCAAAATTAGCAAAATCTACATTGAAATCAATAAGTATCAGATAAAAGAAGTTCACTGTAGCAAGACTATGAACCTTTTTAACCCTGAAAGACCCAAATATAGAAAAAAATTGAGCAATAAATAAAACTAAAAATATAAATAATAATAAATAATAAATAAACCCAAAATATAGAAGAAAATTATATATATATATATATATATATATATATATATATATATATATATTCCAAAAAATATTCCAATTACTATCATGTAAGATAAAAGGAAGCAACAAATTCTCACGTCTGATGAGCTTAAACCATAAAATATTTGTGTCATCTACGAATAGATGATGTTGCTAATCATTTCAGCATAGATTGTTGGGTCCTGGTGGACAGTACTGGCAAACACATTGTATAAATGATAGAAATGTTGGTAATTTCTTGTCATTAGTAAATGCTGGATGACGTCCCTAAACGTCCATATATTTCATGCTGTCGACAGAATGATCATAAAATAAAATTAATAAATGACACTACCGTTCAAAAGTTTGAGGTCACCCCGACAATTTCATGTTTTCCATGAAAACTCACACTTTTATTCATGTGCTAACATAACTGCACAAGGGTTTTCTAATCATCAATTAGCCTTTCAACACCATTAGCTAACACAATGTAGCATTAGAACACAGGAGTGATGGTTGCTGGAAATGTTCCTCTGTACCCCTATGTAGATATTCCATTAAAAATCAGCTGTTTCCATCTAGAATAGTCATTTACCACATTAACAATGTCTAGACTGGATTTCTGATTCATGTAATGTTATCTTCATTGGGAAAAAATGCTTTTCTTTCAAAAATAAGGACATTTCTAAGTGGCCCCAAACTTTTGAACGGTAGTGTACCTTCTGTGCTGTATTAAAAAGTCATGTTTGGTGATTCTGTACAAACCCTGTAAATGACTTCCTGAATGAAGTTATTCATCTGTTGTTTGAGTAAGTGATTAACCAAGTTATTGTTTCAGCATTAACTAAAGTGTCTTGTGACATTTAAAAACAAGCTGCCTTTAAAGTGCTGTGGAGTGTGTGAGCTGCAGGTCAGGGTTTCTTGTGGGCAGGACAGTGATACTGCCACCCTGCACACATTGTTATACACACTCACACAAACGCACTCATACCACGGCTGTGTGTGATTGGTGTGTGCGTCTGTGGGCAGGCCTTGTGTTGAGCTCAGGGTCGGCGCTGCAGATCGGTGAGCTTCCTCTGAGCTGAGGATGAGGAGGACTTGTGCTGTTCTCTGACAGCTGCTGTCTTTGGGTTTTTCTTTGGGACCATTTTTCACTTTTTAACAAATACATGGACTCACTGTGAAGTGACACATCTGCCAACCAAACGCTGCCAGCTGCCCCCTTTCTGCAAATCTTATCATTACTGTTTCTTGTTCTTTAAGCAGACTGTGCTAAAATGTCTCTCACTGTAGCTGGTAAGTTCACATCTTGGTTCAAGTTTGGTTGGTTAAAGGACATCTCTGAGTGTGATTCTGTTTTCTTTGATATTTGTTGTCAGTGTCGGTGGTTGAATTTTTGATTGTGCCTGTAGTCTGGCAGCCATTCAGACATAATGTTTGACAAAATTTAGTAAAAAAGAATCTTCGAAAAGTATTTGATGTACAATTGTCTTCAAGTGACTCGACCTCAACTTTAACACTGACACAAAGACTTTCACATTGATGTGAGAAAACTCTATAAGCACACCCTGTGTTGCTGTTTTGCAGTGTGCTGGCATTTTTTTTTCATGTTTGTGGCTTCTTTTTAAAGTGGTGTGTTAGAAATATTGTCTGCCACCCACTGAATCTCATTGAATGTCTTGAATAATGGCGTTTGAATGAAGGTAAAGATAAAGATATCTCCAAAGGACAGGGGATATGTTATTTAGAAGCCGAGTATTTTAACAACTAGACAGTTTGCTTTGACTCGGAGGTTGTTCAAGGTCGACTTCAATGTATTTCGACTGCAGTAGTTTTACCTTCACATTTTTATGTCAGATTAGGACAAATATTCTGATTATTTTGTTAAATCTTATGTATCACCCAGGTATCTTATTCACCGGACAGTGAACTCGCTAGATTGGTTCAAAAAAGAAGAAAAAAAGTCAAAATTTCTTTTCTTTTAAAGCCCTTTTGATTTCTAGATCTTTGAAGGTTTTAAAAAGTCTGAGAGATATATTTTGGGTGAAAAAATCTTACAGTGTCAATGTTTTTATGCTCGACTAGGTGCATGGATGCATTTCCAACTTCCTGTTTTATGGAAATGCAAAAAATTCAAAACAAAAATTGGTTTCAATGCTGTAACTATTCTGGCATGTGTCGAAACTATTATTATTTTTACACAATAGTGACACAAGTAATAAAAATTGCTCAAGCACATGTCTTTGGCCTTCAGTGATGTTAGTTTTCTATCAGTCATTGGCTAATATAAATGCAGATGCTGACCTATTAGTGTTAGCCATTAGTTCAAAGCATAAAAAAATGGCCCACTATTCAGGCTATAGTTAAAACTTTTTTGATTTTCCTTTAAATTTTAGTCATTTTAAATCTGACAAAGTAATTGTAAGGAGAATCCAGATCACGAGAGTTTAATCAATAACAAAAACTTTCAGGGTTCTTAATATCCATCATGTTTGTCTTTGAGATCTTTCAAATCTATTTTAGCAACAGGATGTGACTTCAAACTTCTCTGGATTTGTTCTCTATCGAAAGGAGAAATTAAAAGGACATCTGTTTGCCTGTTTGCAGATCTGACCAGAGGAGCGATGACAGAGTTCCAGGAGAAGCTCCGTCAGCAGCACGAGGAGTCGATGCACCGCGAGCTGGAAGCGCTGCTCTCCACAGCCAACAAGGTCGAAGCCGAGGTGGGAAAACCTTCCAAACATCCCAAGAAATGACAGACGTTTAGCACGTCCACGGGAATGAAATTATTGCTTTTTTTCTCAGCTTTATTTAGCTTTGTGTTGTAGGTAATGCTGTACTTTGACCTCATATTTTTCAATACATATATTAGTCTTTTGTTAAGGTTTGCATTCACTGAGTTGTAAGCTGATAATACCAGAAAAAAAACTCCTTTTGCAAACATCCCTTATCTAGTGTTTTTAATGTTGCAAAAGTAATCTGTTCTTTTAAGGATGGGCCTCTGAGATCAATGACAACCTCCATATCTCTTAGTTTCTATCTTCTCAACTGGAGGATCAGAATCCAATTGATTTTATTTATTTACCTGGTCCATTTCTGTTTAATTGCTGGTGGCTTCATTCATCTGTTACATACATAGTACAAATATTTGTACCCTATTGCATACACAGAGTCCAGTAGGTCATGCAAACACGTGGTACACACGCTCTGTTACGAGAGTTTGGCCGGTTGGGGAACTTCAGGTGAACAACCCAGAGGTCCTGCAAATCAGCACAGACACACATGAATAAATACTTCTATAAACTAAATACTACTGCAGTGAGTATGAGTAAGAATATAAAATCTGATGACAAACTAGAGACTAATACCGTTCAGCTACAGCAGGTGATCAGAGTACAGCAAGAAAAAAAATACTTTATAACAGACCTGAAACTTTCACCTCATTTTTGTCCCTTCATTGACGCCACGTCTCCCTTAGAAAGCAGTCATTCAGTAATTTGTCTGGCAATGACAAGGACCTACTGATACAACAGTAAATCTGGTAGTATTCAGTAATTTGTTACTGTCAGTCAATCCCATTATAAAGCAAACAATGAAATACAAGTACTGCACTAGAGCACCAAATGTGTATTAATCTGCTGCTGAATGTGGTCTACAGTAAATTCAGTATTCCCTTCTGTATGCATAAGACCAGGGCTGCACCGTGGCTTGGTGGTTAGTACCTTTGCCTTGCAGCTAGAAGATCCCTGGTTCACGTCCTGGCCTGGGCCTGGGATCTTTCTGCATGGAGTTTGTATGTTCTGCCTGTGCATGTGTGGGTTTTCTCTGGGTTCTCCAGCTTCCTCCCACAGTCCAAAAACATGCTGAGGTTAATTGGTAAATTTAAATAGTCTGTAGGTGTGAATGTGAGTGTGATTGTCTCTATGTGTAGCCCTGTGATAGACTGTTACCTGTCCAGGTGTCCTCTGCCTTCACCCTAAGTCAGCTGGGATAGACTCCAGCCCCCCATGACCCTAATGAGGATAAAGTGGTGTATAGATAATGGATGGATGGATGAACAAGACTTGTTAAAAAATTACCATGACCAGCTGGAAATTATATACGTCAGAGTTCCATTCCTACGGTGTGACGTAAGTCGATTTTCGCCCGAAATCAGAACTCTGGTGAAAATGTAAGCCAAGCTGTTACATGCATCACGATATCGATCAGTTTATACATTTGTACAGCTACCGTAACGACAAACGGTTGTTAGCTCACACTGAAACACAACTCAGTAGGAAAACACCGGCGAAAATGTGAACAAAGCCCTTATGTGCATCACTGTTCACGTCCATGGAGATGGCATTCCTTTTCTTCAAAGCATCAGAAGACTCTGACTTGCTCTTGGGAGCCATAATGAAGTTAGCGAATGTAGCATAATCTAATGTGGTGGCAAATGTAAACTAGTTCCACTGAACAAGTTCTGACGTAACGACGAAACGCCATACATTAAACCGAGGACTGGCCCATTCCAACATAACAGTGAACTGATGTAAGTCGAGGACGATGTAAACCGAGGCCCTCCTGTATTTAAAAATGAAATGATCATGTCTACATTAGAACCAATGGGCTCAGTTCTAAGACACATACACATCGTAGGGAAGTCAGAAAATATATCGAGACAGAGTGACATACTGTTGGTTTGGGGCTTTTAAAACCATTTGTTGACAAAATGTAAAATACAGAAAATTTTGAAAAACAGCAGCCTTTTCGTTTCATTTCTAAATGTCCACTGATACATAATACAGTCCTTCATTATTTCTTTTTTACTTCCCATCAAATAATTTGACCTCAGCTGCTGGTAGACAATTTGGGATATTTATTTATTGTTTATTATAGTAAAGGCAGCATACAGAGAGACATTATTCTAAATGTCTCATTGTAATGTGTTAATGTTTTATTCTCTTTAAACAAAACAGACAAAGTAAAAGTCAAAACAGGTGTAGTTAAAAGTACATTCTGCAGACGTTTGCCACAAATGTTTATAGTGTTCAGATCTGTTTTCGATCTTTATCGCAGTAGTTTGGTGTGAATGTTTAGTGTTTCTGACATTGAATAAAGGTGATATTTGGTTTGTTCTGTTTCAGATCTCCAGAAAAGATTTTGATGGCTTTAAGAAGATCTTCCACAGATTTCTGCAGGTCAAAGGTCCGTCAGTTGACTGGCCAAAGATCAACCGGCCACCGGAGGAATCGGTAAGCACCACATTTCTGTTGCAATCTAAAATCAGTGTTCATACTAAAGCCCAGTTGAGGCTCATGAGGTCATATTAAAGGTCTTCATTGGTCCACTCAGTTCCTCTTCTCTATGACTTGACATGTGCAGCACACAGCAGGAGATCAGATGTGTCTGCTGTAGGTGAGGGGTAGACCTGGGTAGAGCATGCAGAAAGTAGCACATGATGCAGAAATTATGCTGCGGTCACGTAATCTGGTAATAAACAACCAAATTGTCCTTGTTGTTAAACTTTTTCATTGGTGTCTTCATGTAAAGAACCCTTCTTCTTCACCCCTGGATGTTTATTTATTTTGGCTTTTTACCAGTCACATGATAGAAATGCATCTACTCATCCACTCCCTGTGGATTAGGGTTAACCTGATGTATTTGTGAGGGTCGATACTGATCATTAGCAGTTAAGTGCACCAAAACCAACATTTCTAACTGATACATATTTGCAGTAAAAGTGAAAATCTTGGTGTAGAAGTTTAGAATACCAAAAAACAAATTTTTGTTGATGTGCCTTGATTTATTCATTTTTTTAAACATATGTTTAATTAAAAGAGAACTTTTTAACACCTATCCTTCAGCATTGATTATTTGGATGTGCATTAGTGGAATGCACAGAGTGGTGAATGCAGGTAGATAGAGGGGCATGGGAGCCAAAGTCGTTTATAATTAGTTTATTTTATCAGATATCATTTCCAAAAACTAATGGTACAAATATTTGGACTTGGATTCTTTGGACAGAAATCTACTCTTTTTACAAATGTCCTCAATTAGACATTGTAGGATAAAGTTTGTCTCATGTCCAATCCAACGTACTTGAACATTTTCATTCTCACATGCAGCTCCACTGGGTAATGTCTAGGTAAGAACTGCTGTGTATGCGTGAAAACAGCCGTAGATTGTTATATTACTGCAGGTCTCTGCAAGTTTCTGTGTCACTGTGTCAGATGTTTCATCCAAGCAGACTCTCACTCAGCTTTCATGTTCTGTGTCTGCATTATTTCAAAAGAAGCTCTTTTTCTCTCCACAGATAAAGGTACATATACCCAAATTTTACCTTAGATGTAGTATAACACAATAGATTTCCTGTAAATGGCATCCTAGCAGGTAATCTAGCCAAGGGAGCAACTCTGTGTTTGGAGTCTTGCCCAAGGACACTTCCACATTTAGACAGAAAGACTAAACTGCAGCCACGTGATTAGAAGATAACTTACTTTCATTCCTGAATAGAATAGAATAGAATAGAATAGAACAGCCTTTATTGTTATTGTACACAAAATTGTACAACGAAATTAGCAATATGCATACATAATAAAAATAATAAATAGAAAGACACTCATATTATTATAGAAAGTTGTCCAGAAGTATCTGTTATTTGAACAAACCTGAAAGGTGCAGGTAGATTTCAAGCTGGTTGAACAGCTGTTTCATGTACACTTTAATGTGCTATATTTATGTGTTTATGTATCTTTACTGTCTGATATCCAGAAAAGGCAAAACAAAAAAAATTCCAATTCCAATTCCATTCAGTCAAATTCAGTCAGATTTATGTGTTACATCTTGTTTTTGAACAGGTACATAAATATTTATTAACTATCTGTAACAATAACAATAAAACCTTGTGGTTTTAAGCAGCAGTTAGCGTTGGAGGTATTTATTGACTTCTGGGAGAAGTGACTGCAGGCAGCATCTCGACAGTTCTCAAATCATACTGTGGTTGTTGGTTTAAGCTTGATCCTAACTGTTCTGTCATCCAAACCCAGTCAACTAGAGGAGGAGGAGCTAACTGCCATATTAGCTCACAAGATGCAATACAGAAATCTAACAGCTTAGGAGAGTTTACTTCTTAACATTTAAAGCAGTTTAGGCTCGAGTGTCCAGTCTTTGTGCTAACTACAACACAGCCTGACTCTCTACGGAGCTTCTGGTCTGTCTTCAGTGGATTTCTCAAACCGTGGGGCTTCTCCTTTAAATGATTCAACGACTACAATGTGGAGATGTGTGTCGTACTTCAGAAACAAGCTAATGTAACCAGATCTGCGGACAGAACATTCAGGCTAAAGCCAACTATTTATCAGCATGCTGACATTTCTCTCTCTCACCCACACACACACACACACCCACCCACACACACACACACACACACCCACACACACACACACACACACACACACACACACACACACACACACACACAGTCTTTTGGTACGGTGTTCCTAAAATACCCAGCTGACTAAAGGTTAGGACTAAGAATAGTCTGACCGCCGCAGCATTTCAAAGTCTGGTTTTAGGACGGTGATTCCAGAGGGCGGGCCGACGCTGACATTTGTCTCCTGCAGGTCTCTGGACATTGCTGGACAGCTGCTCGTTTTCACATCCAACTAGTTTAATGCCACAAGACATCGCTATAGTTATGAAGTCTGTTTAAAGAATATGAAACATTGTTTCTTGAGTTACTTCAGCAAGACACAAACAAATGACAGTTTTTGGCCGCTGCCATCATATGTGACATTCCACTTCAAAGAGAATTTCAAAGACATATGTAAAGGGTTTTTTCATAGGCAAGTATTTCAAACAGGTGTCTGATCTGAGCCATTAGCTTGTTTGTGATTTTGACAGACAAAGCAGCAATCAACCTCTATTCCAAAAATGTTCATTATTTCTTTAGCAACCTGTTGCCAACAGGGTAGAATTAAAAGACAAACGTAGATAAGGTTAGCCATTTTTTAAATCACATTCATCCTTTTTGTGATATTCTCTGTGAATAGTCACAAGATGTTGTCTTGTGTTTTTCCAACAGAACATTTAGCGGGACCCGGAGCCAGCAGTTTTAGTTTGACTTCATCCTCAAGTATCTGCAGGCTTGATTTTAACATTTTGTATTCTATTGCAAGTTCACGATATTCCATGTTTATCTTTAGTCTTGAGTGCATCAGTAAATAAACTGGACAGGTTAGGTTCACTCTCTGACCTGGAGATTCACTTGAAGTCAGAATTCACAATTCCATAGATTTTGTGTTCGCTAACCCTTGTTTGTCAGGTTAATTTTGACATCAAACTTATGCATGACACAAGTAATTAATTGTAAAAACATCACCAAACATTTACAAAATGAACACCCATTTGATGTACAAATATTTCTTTAACAAACATGTATTCTATCTTTACATTATGTTTAGGATCTTCTCCATTTTGATGCTGTCCTGTTGTCCTCCAGCCTCAGTTGACAGAATGATTATTGATGGTTTGAGCTGTTAAACCTGCTTTTAGCTGTCTTAGGTAACATTAACCTACAAGTTCATGCACGTCAGTCAAGTTGAGGTCAGTACTAAGATCAGTAGCTTGAATGAGGGTTCATCATCAGGCAAGATGTCAATCAGTCAAACTTTATTATATAGCACTTTTCATATAATTAAAATGCAACACAAAGTGCTTTACAATATTGAAAAACATTGAAAACAAGAAAACCCATCCCTTCCTCCCTCCCTGTGACACTGATAAATCACCAATTTTCTTAAATAGTGAGTTTACTCAAATAACAGCACCTCAGTGCCACACATATGCACTGCACAAAACAATAGAAAACTTCAAAAATCATCAGTGTGAGATAATAAATAAAAGCAATAAATAAAAGTTAATCATTGGTGACTTCAGCCAAACCAGATTTGTTATTGAGAACTCTTGTCTTCTAGATGCAGATAATTATGACAAATAGAAACTAACTGGCTACGTGCTGCGAGGGACACACAAAAAAAACAAAAACAAAAATGCATTATGATATGATTCTGATCAGAGTCAGGAGGAGAGTTAATAACAAACCAACAACAAACCAAGTAGCTGTTGTAGGATGTTTGTTACACCATCAGAGTCAACATGCTGCTGTAACATAGTAACATAGTGTGGATTACATAATCTTACACACACACACACACACACACACACACACACACGGTTGTGTTGCATGGTGCTGTTTATGTCCTGCTGCTTAGGTTTAAGTCATCTAGAGTTTCATCTAAGTCACACTCCACTCATATAGTATAGCTTAAAACGAGTCATCTTCTCTTACTGGAATGTACTATTTCAAAATGGAAACACCAACATCAAAACTAAAAAAAAACAAAACAAACATAATAATCAGTCACAGTTTATTCTAGTGTTGAAATTTAGGTCCTTTAACCCTTTTCTGGACTGCTTTCACAACTCTAGCTGTTTTCTTCTTTTTATTGTCACACCTTGTTTTTCTTTTCTTGTTTCTTTTAAACTGAAATTAAACAGCGGATCCATTTAGACACGCTTTTCAGTCCATGCCTAGTATAACTATATGAAGTTATTTAATGTTCTGTTATAATACATGTGCACGAAGAGTTACAGTATGTCATTTACATTTTCATTTGAACAATGTTAGTACTTTACATTTGATACAACTAAACCATTATGTCATCATGAACAAGGGTGTTGCTGCATTCATGTAACACTTGTTTTTGTCATAATTCATGGAGGTAAACAACATGTGAACAGTCAGTGCTGCAGTGATCTGCACATCTGAAGCTGTTATTAATCCTGTTGTTTTATTGAAATCTGCTAGTTTACTTATACTTGGATCAAAATGGTGACTCCAATAGGTGGGAGGCCGATGGCTGCCCTCCTTCTGCTGGAAAATCCTCCCAGTTTTGTCTTCCCGCTGTTTACAACAGTTACTTCCCTGAATTGTTTGACTTCTAGTCTTTCGCTGTAGAATATGTTATTATTATTATTATTATTATTATTATTATTATTATTATTATTATTATTATTATTATTATTATTATTATTATTATTATTATTATTATTATTATTATATAGTTTGCTGTGTGAAATGACCTTAGATGTCTTATGTCGGGAATTGGAGTTAAATAAATGAAACTAAATTGAATTAAAGATTTACTCAGTGCAGGATTCCCAGCAGCTTTCAAGTGTGGAGAGAAACCTTTATTTAAGTAGAGGCTTTTTTTTTTTTTTTTTTTAAAGAAACAGAGTTTCTCAAGTCAAGACAACTCAAATGCATATTTGCTTATTAGAAATGTTGACTGATGGACTTAATGTGACTTGATATTACCTCACTGTACTCTTGGCAGTGGTAACCCTGGCTGACTGTCTGATCAAAGTCAGATCTGGTCGTTTTGTTGCTCAACAGTCTGCTGTCTCCTCTGTAAAACAAACTTAGTTGTTTGCTCAGTCTGACCTCGACCTCAGCCTCCCTCTGTTCACCTGCAGCTTTAATGTCTGTCCTGCTCTGACATCCCACCTAAACATGCTGCTTTATTCACATCATTTCAGCTGGTGTGTTTTTTTTACTAGTGTCCATCACTTCAACACTACTCTCTTGTTTCCTCCCATGATATTTTTTATGTTAATATTTTGAGAATTCATTTTTGTTTTTCGAGTATTTTTTGAGCAATATCCACCAAGGCTTTGAGAATGGCTTCATCTGGTTGATGCCATCTCTTCCAGTTGCAGCTCAGACCACCCAAACATTTGAAGCAGAATGGAGCACAGTGAGAAACGCTTATCCTGATAGGAGCACTAAGCTAAGTTTGGGTCTATAACCGAGGAACCAACCGTAATAACAGAGGACTGATTACTGATTAAAACAAGCTAACCAAGAAGAAAACTGTCTGTGTAAAATGTATTGCCTACCCCACTGACAGCTGAATCAAACAATATTCATGTGACCTGAGTTTCCTGATGAATGAACCCCGTCCAAACAGCCTGTCAATCACAAACAAAACATATCAAACAAATCAGTCATTCTCCAAGCAAACCTCTCCTTAGGACCTAATATTTACTAAATTATACAATTGTTTTCAAAATGACCAACAGCATGCAGGAAAAGTGAATGTAAGTCATCACATAGTAAACTTACTATTTCATAAGAGAAGTTAACACTTTTGAATGGCAGTCTTTTGAGGCCAGAGCTTTTTTGTGGTTTTGTACTTGGAGTTTGTTCTACATTGGCTGAGGTACCTGCTGTTTGAGATGCTCATACGAGGCAGAGCTGATCTGACTAAAAGATCTGAATGAAGCATTAGGGCAGTTAAGGTAATGTGAATGCAGCCTCATTTTCTCGCTAACCTTGCGACTTGCACTGTGCTCCCATCAGATCCAGCCCTACGAGAAGATCAGGGCGAAGGGACTTCCTGACAACATCACTGCCTGCCTCAACAAGCTGGCCGTGGTCAAACTGAACGGCGGTCTGGGAACCAGCATGGGCTGCAAGGGCCCCAAGAGTCTGATTAGCGTCCGTAACGAGAACACCTTTCTGGACTTGACTGTGCAGCAGATCGAGGTACATAAACACCCCAACAAGCAGCTCTGCACCACTCACCCTCAGAGGACAGGTTTGAATCGAGGTTCACATTTTGTCCGCTGTGTTTCAATTTTTTTTCTTTTTTCTCTTCTCAGCACCTGAACAAAACATTCAGCGCCGATGTGCCGCTCGTTCTCATGAACTCCTTCAACACCGACGAAGAGACGAAGAAGATTCTGCAGAAATACAAACACCACAGGGTCAACATTCACACCTTCAACCAGAGCAGGTAACACACACACACACACACACACACACACACACACACACACACACACACACACACACACACACACACACACAAAACTTCTTTGATTATTAATGAATTCAGGAACAGCAGAGTTCTAAAATCTTCCATCTTCTCTACTAAAACAGGAAATCTGTGTGTGTGTGTGTGTTAAGCCCTATTTGCTTGGGATTAGTATTACCTGGGGATCTCTGGTCATTTGTGAATTACTTCAGGACGTCTGTGTTTCTCGCAGTGCTTTCGCACGGGATAAGCAAAGTCTGTATTTCACTCGAATTTACTGACATTACAGCCCGGATATGATGTCAAATCTGTGCAGGTCGCAACATCCGTTGTTGTCATGTCCATGTGCGAAGTGGCCGGCCGCCATGGCCGCTACACGCAAAAAAAAAATACAGACACCAGTCGTGCGAATAAACATTAAAAACATTAAAAGCCTATGTTCTAACAACGCTACTGTTATAGTGTCTCATTGGGTTTGGACACAAAAACCACTTGGTTAGGTTTATGGAAAGCTTGTGGTTCAGGTTAAATGACCACTTTTAATGTGGTATGTAGTTGTCATGGCAATTGTAAATATGTCAAAGTAGTAGCGTGACTTGGGAACAACGGGCAGTGTTGTCGGGATAACGGGCCGTCAGGGCGTTTGTATTAAGCCTGTTGAAAGATAGGCCTAGAAAAATGTTTCTTCCCGCACGCTGCTACGCATGTCATCCATCTCAATATCCTCCCAAATTTCCCTCTTCTTGTTGATCTGATTTTGCCGTTTCTGTGAATGCTCCATAGGCCTGTTGTGTATCGGCCTACTCCTGCATTTGCTCCTAAAATGCTGTCAATAGTTTCTCCAGAATTCAACCGAGAAAGATGTTTAAAAAAAAAAAAAAAAAAAAAAAAAAAAGATGCACAATTAAAAAAAACATCTGCACCGACATGCAGATTTGCACGGGACTAGTATTATCCCAGGATGTCAGTGTTTGGCGTAATATAGTAGGTCATTTGCGGGGGAATTATTACTTTACCAATTACCGACATGGCGCATTCACACGGGATTAAGATCACCGACCTCCTCCACAATTATTACAAATCACCAGAGGTCCCCAGGTAATACTATTCCCGTGCGAATAGGGCTTTAGAATAGAATAGAATAGAATATATACTTTATTGATCCTTCATGGGAAATAAATTTTTAACACCAGCATGTTAACATAGACAACAGACAACAGAGAGCAGAGACGGAGGAGTGAGGGGAGGTGGGACTGAGCTGATGGAGGTCCCAGAGCTGGTGGGGGAGGGAAGAGGGGCAAGCTGGAGAGGATGAAGGTAGAAGTTTGGGTTGGAGGAGGAGGGTGGAAGAGATGGTGGGCCTGGTCTCTCCAGTCTCAGTGTGTGTTGTAGGAGGAATGTAAACAATAATGGTGACGATCACAATGAACTCCCGTGGCAGATAGTCTGATCTCAGACTAACTGCTAACAGTTCAATGTCCTGCTACAGATCTGTTCTCTGATGGTAGCATGTGCAGGGTTACACCATCTGTCCTCCACCTCTCCTCTTACCACACGCTGTGGCGTCCCGGGTCACTCGTATAGTCCGGAAGCCTCTAACTCAGTGTTTTTCTCGTTCATACAGTCTTTCAGCCATATTTCCATGTTAAACATGAGGCTGCCTTCTCAAGCTTCTCCATCTTATTACCCATAGAGCAAACATTTCCATGATAACAGACGGAAGAGCCGTCTATAAGCCTCTACAAATTATCTCTCCCTTCCTCCTGTTTCTTTTTACTGCACCTCATCTCCCTCTAGGTCACTTTCGTAGAAATTCGTCTGGAAAATCAATGAGATCAGAGCCTCCTGTTGGGAGTAAAAAATAGCCGGCTGGCTGCGTTGCTCCACAGGTAGAATTCTACTGAGCAACGGTCTTTTCTGCTCCATTTCCTCTTCTCATTGCTCCAAGATAATCAAAAATAATTTCAATTTAAAAAATCACTTCAATTACCAACAATTGTTAAAAAAAAAAAAAAAAAAAAAGTATGGCACTAAGAAAAAAACACTAAACTGAAAAACACTGGACTAAAGAGCTGCTGTAACAGACTGCTGCATCACTGGCACCCTCTGGTTTTCTTTCAAACTCAAAAAAAAAAAAAAAAAACGTTCATGTTAGTGTGTGTTCTTCAATGATCTCAACAACTGTTCATCCAACCCGTCTCAAACGTGATGTGTGAGTCACTGGCACCTCGAGGAAGTGGAGTTTGAAGCACAGATGTGTATATTAGGGGTCGATAGAGGCCCAAAACTATCAAGCATATTTGCACTATTTGGACTGCTGTTACTCATTTGCACCGTTTTGAATCTTCTGCACTCTATCTGCGGGTCATGTTTACATTCACTCAGTTCTGCTTTCCTTGGTTCTTAGTTGTTACTTGGTTCGAATTTTGCTTTCTAGTTCTTAATTCACTTAGTTTTTGCCTTTTAAAATCTGTTTTAAAAAAATATATATATTTCTAAATGTATGTTTTCAGAACCTTCTAAGTGTTTATTTCATGTGTACAGACAGTAAGGTCATTTTGACCCTTGGTATGTCATCTACATATTGAAGAACTGATAATAAAGCTGACTTTAACTTTGACTTTGACTTTGAAAACTATACCATGTAAATTATTCCTAATTTCTTTCATTTCGGTGCAGATATCCAAGGATAAACAAAGAGTCTCTGCTGCCGATTGCCAGTAATATGGGGATGAGCGGTGAGAATGCAGAGGCCTGGTACCCACCAGGTCACGGAGACATCTACGCCAGCTTCTACAACTCTGGGCTGCTTGACAAACTCATAGCCGAAGGAAAAGAGTACATCTTTGTGTCCAACATCGACAACCTGGGAGCCACCGTCGACCTCTTCATCCTCCAGCACCTGATGAGTCAGCCGGCCGACAGACGCTGTGAGTTCATCATGGAGGTCACAGACAAGACCAGAGCTGACGTCAAGGTGGGTGCAGTTCACGGTGCCATTCCTTTATCCATGTGGGTTTCATATCCAAGTGGAAGGAGGTTCTGCTTGACCTCTGCAGCCTCTCTCAGTACTTCCTGTTTCCTCTCTGCAGGGTGGTACTCTGATCCAGTACGAGGATCATCTGAGGCTGCTGGAGATCGCTCAGGTCCCAAAGGCCCACGTAGACGAGTTCAAGTCTGTAACCAAGTTCAAGATCTTCAACACCAACAATCTGTGGATCTCTCTTCCTGCCATCAAGAGGCTGCATGAGAAGAACGCCATGGATCTCGAGATCATCGTCAACCCAAAGGTGGGAAACACTTTCTCCTTAAATGTTTAAGATTTTTTGACACTCTGGAGGCCTTTAAGCTGTTAACACAGATTTAAAGCAGCTCACGCTTCATTTTCAGGGTTTTCTAATCATTTCCTCCAACTAATGAATTCCAGACACAGTGTTTAATTGCAGAACACTCTGCTGAAGTGCATTTTCACAAACAAGAGTAAAAGTCCTGTGTTCAAAATCCTACTGAAGTTGGATGTGCTTTAAATATGAAAGGCAACAGAAGTCCTTTTCTAGTAAATGTCTGGTGTTTTATTATCATCATGGCTTCAGTCTGGATTCAGCTTTTTTACTGCTGGAGGTGAAACTACTTGTAAATATTTCACACAAGATCATACAATAAATCTGAGTGAGCATGAGGTGATAAATAGGAGAGAAAGGGGGAAAAAAGGCAGACATTTTGGTAAAGTTGTTGGTTTCATGGGACTTTTTTTTATAATCATTGGATTTTAGTATTTTACTTTAGTTTAAAGTTTGCTCTGCAAAAGTTACTTGTAAAAATTGTGTGAATTGATTTAAACTTTGGCAATGTTTTTATGAGCTTATGTTGTTTTTTACTCCACCAAGGAATGTGGCGGAGTTATGTGACAATCAACGTTGGTTTGTCCATCTGTCTGTCTGTTAGCAACATTACTCAAAAACGGACAAATAGATTTGGATGAAATTTTCAGGGAAGGTCAGAATTGAAACAAGGACCAAGTGATTAGATTTTGGCAGTGATGCGGCTTGTAGTCTGGATGCATGGATTGTTAAAAGATTTCTGTATCATTGCGAGATAGCGGCACGGTGTGACTGTAACTATGACAACAAGTGAACACGACGTCAGCTGCCTGCTGATGATCACATGATTGTGATCCTACTACAAATCCACTGCTGAGGACTTATCGGGACGTATCTGTCAGAAATGATGCAAGGAACATCCATCCATCCATTATCTATACACCGCTTAATCCTCATTAGGGTCGCGGGGGGGGGCTGGAGTCTATCCCAGCTGACTGAGGGTGAAGGCAGGGGACACCCTGGACAGATCGCCAGTCTGTCGCAGGGCTACATACAAAGACAAACAATCACTCTCACATTCACACCTACGGGCAATTTAGAATGATCAATTAACCTCAGCATATTTTTGGACTGTGGGAGGAAGCCGGAGTACCCGGAGAGAACCCACGCATGCACAGGGAGAACATGCAAACTCCATGCAGAAAGATCCCGGGAAAGCCGGGACGCGAACCAGGGATCTTCTTGCTGCAAGGCGAAAGTGCTAACCACTACACCACTGTGCAGCCCATGCAAGGAACAGTTAATTAAATTATGGAGTTCTCTCTGAGTCCCATCAATTTCCACTGCCTGCTACATATTTAGGTCACGTGATTCGTTATCTGTACATAACGTACACATACATAACACATGCCTGTGCTCAGCGCAAGGTCATTTTGTTCATGGGTACATCTGTATTAAATGGACACATTTTATACTGCCGTGATTTCTGATCATTAATAACTAATAAACAAACAAATGCCGGGACTTACCTGTCAGAAATTATACAGCTGCCTCTCTGAGTGCTTTCTTGATTTAATATAAAATCTTAATCATCTAATAATTAGTCGAAGTATAAAGTAGCATCAAATGAAACATGCCAGTAGGATGAAGTACTTCAGTACTGTATTTAAATGTAGTACTTGAGTTTGTCCTGAAGTTGATTATTTGTGGCCTCTGACGTTTAGTGATGAGCAGCAAACCCTTTACTTGAAAGTGATTTTAAACTTGATTCCGCTGTTGATGTTTGTTAATGATCCAGTTTGAAGTTTTCAGTCCTGCCCCAGCAGCTGCCTTCCTCCTCTGAACTAAACCCTCTGATCTGCCTGCAGACGCTGGACGGTGGTCTGAACGTCATCCAGCTGGAGACGGCTGTCGGTGCCGCCATCAAGAGCTTCGACAACGCGTTGGGGGTGAACGTCCCCCGCAGCCGCTTCCTGCCAGTGAAGACGTCATCAGACCTGCTGCTGGTCATGTCCAACCTGTACAGCCTGGACGCCGGCTCCCTCACTATGAGCAAGAAGAGGGAGTTCCCCACCACACCACACGTCAAACTGGGCAGCTCCTTCACCAAGGTCAGCAAACAGCAAACCTCCTGACAACCTGTTACCTATTCACCTCTTTCTCTAGTACACATCCCCAGGAAAATTGTTTTCTGCTCATCACAGAATAACTTCAGACAAATATTCTGTTTTCTGATATTTATATTATAATTGTTGTAAACAGTTTATCCAGTTTTCATGCCAGGTTGATAACAACTAAAAATTTCCATTATTATTAGGGCTTAATATTGTGAAATGTGTGGTTGTGATGAAGTTCTACCAGGGTTAATGGCTGCACATTTATAGTTTAATCCCTAATTAAAAACTTGAGACCACAGGAAACAACAACAATTTAACCAAAGGAAGTATCAGTATTTGTATTTTATATTTATAGTCAACCTGTTTTAAACTTTGTGGTCCTGTTTAGTAAAAAGCAGCAACATGTTGGGACATACTTTGCGTTTTGTCGCAGCTTGCTCTCACATCAAACTGGTTGATGCGAGTTGTAGCAGAGAGAAGCACTCACTGACTCTCTACAACTTGATGCTGTTTCTGTTGTGCAGGTTCAGGAGTTTCTGGCCCGGTTTGAAAACATCCCAGACATGTTGGAGCTCGATCACCTCACCGTGTCCGGAGACGTCACCTTTGGAAAGAATGTTTCCCTGAAGGTAAACATCGTCTGATGTCAGAGTTTCATCGAGGCTGACTGTTGGTTTCATTCTACATCATGTGAGCTGAACTACAGCAGACATTCTTGGTGATGCTCAGATGATGTTTAGTTTGGGTGTTCTTATGCAGAACAGTTTAGCAAAATAATAATAAAATACCTGCACCACTTTTAGAGCTATCACCGTTATGCACATTTAAAAGAACTAAATGTTGTTTCATGCAGACATACGTGGACAGCAGGTAGCAGATATTACAGTCCAGACGCTATAATGAGCACAGACAGGACAGAAACTACAAATCTGCTGTTTGTGTTGACATCAGCCTGACATCTGCAAACAGCTGCTAGCCTGCATTAGCTACCCAGCAGGGACAATAAATCAAGTACACACATGTCCCCTCACATGTTGTCTCATGTGTCCTAGCTGTGTGACGTAATATCTCATCTACAAACAGATCAGTGAGCTCAAAGTTATCCAGAGGCACCTTTTCATCAACAGTCACAACGCTCCTGTAAGCCGCCTCAGTTTCCATAGACGACATACAATCCTCACTGAACAACACATAACCCCCACACAGACAGGACGCTTAACCTTGAACGATCACTAACTAACACAGCTACTAAGAAAAGGATGAAATGCAAACAATAATGTCAAGACTTGAAGAATAGAAGTTGGATCATTCAAATACAAAAATCGTTCTTTTAGTTTTTTTTTTTATCAGTACGTTGATCTGAACAAACCCTTTAAGAACACTGGTCTAGTTGAATAATTGTCTTGAATATTGAACAGAAGTAGAAACAACAGATCAGATTTCTCTTTAAATGTCAGCTTATCTTCACTCTGTTTCTTTCTTCAGGGAACCGTCATCATCATAGCCAATCATGGTGACCGGATTGATATTCCTGCTGGAGCGATGCTGGAGAACAAAATTGTTTCTGGAAACCTGCGGATCCTCGACCACTGAGGCCTTCTGGGGACAAACGGAGCCAAAAATACTCAGATCCAAAGCCATTTGCACCTTAAGAGATTGAAGATAATTTTCTTCTGCTCACTGAAGAACAGCTGTTACCTAAAACCAGTTTGTGTCAAACTGTAATTTCAATGTAACGTCGTCCTCCTGCCTCCTGCACTGTGCAGACATGCAGCTCATCATGAACAAACCCACTGTTACTGCAGACAATCAGAGTCTGAGCACCGTGCTCGTCTGTTTCTGTGTCAACATAAAAGTACACTCTGGCTCATGTGAGCGTCCTGTGGTCTTTAACTACAAACACTGATGCATTCACTTAACATTTCACTTTTAAATGAGTTAAAGTGACAGTTTTGATTTTTTCAATTCCACAGTGTGACTTAGTTTCTGGTTTTTGAACTGATAGGGGCGGAGTCTGGTGCTGGATTCACAGCAGAGGGCAGATGGGAAGAATAACTGGTGAAATAGTTTCATATCCAATCAGCCACAACCTTGTGACCGCTGACCGGTGAAGTGAAGAGCATCCATCTTGTTCTAATGCAACGTTCTGCTGGGAAGTCCTGAGTCCTGACATTCATGTGGATGTTTGACATGTACCACCCACCTGAATACTGCAGGTCAAGCAACCCCCCATCCCCATGGAAACAGCAGTGCTTGATGCCAGTTTCCACCCTCAGCAGGACGATGCACCCAAACACACCACAAAAACTGTTCAGGAGTGGCCTGAGGAACACGACAGAGTTCAGGTGTTCGCCCAGGTTCCACACTCCCCAGATGCTATTGAGCATCCTCAGAGGTCCTGGTTCTATGCCCCACCGGGTCAGAGGAGTTTTAGCAGCAGAAAGGGACCAACACAATATGAGGTAGGAGGTCATGATGGGTGAATGTGTGAAGGTTAGAAATGGAGAGTGCTTGCAGTAATATATATCTGGCTGTGCATAAACCATCACTTTGCAATAATCTGCTCTGTATTTTATACATGAATGATTTTATCCAATCTTCACAGTAATACTGTGGGATCTAAACTGAGGAAATGATCCACCATTGTGTGACCAATTTATAATTTCTAAGATATAATTTATATATATATATATATATATATATATATATATATATATATATATATATATATATATATATATATATATAAATAATTTAAATTTATTTTTTTATTTTTTAATTGTCTCAAACAGTTAACCATCTCCCTCCATGAGTCAGTAAATGCCGGCGAAATCCAGGCATTGTTTTATCGGTTTTCATGATCGGCAAAAAAAAAAAAATATATATAACGATATTACATTTTTATGTCAATAATCAGGCCGATAATGACATTCCTATTTCTAAGCCTTTATTTTCCTCCACATCAAACAGTTCATAAAAATGCTGAGAATCTTTCATGTCTCTACTGAGATTTAGTTCTACTCCTCTTCGCCATCATCTCCAGCTTCCTCACCATCAATCTTCTTCAAGTCTGATATTGTTGGTGAAATGAGCCAAAATCCCAGTGAAGACGTGTTTGTTACAAGAACTGTTTGACAGCTGTAACTAAAGGCATCACCACTGATTACTACGGAGCCCCTTTGGTGGCATGGTAAAAAAAAATAATAAATCATGGCCACAATATAGCTATAACGTGCGCACGAAATACTAATTCGTTCGCACGAAATACTAATTTGTGACCACGAAGTAGGTATAATGTGCGAACGAAATACTACCTAATACTATTAATATCATTCCTGGACAGCTGAGTAAGCAAATCGAGCGCACCTTCTCTAGGGTCTAAGGTGGAGGCATTAGAGGAGCAAAAGCGACACGATGGACAGGGACAGTGTGATAGAATTTTATCTTAGGCTGGGAATGAGCTACAAAGACATTCTGAAAAGCCTGGCATTGCAAGGGACCATCATTACTGAGAGACATTTAAACAGGATATTGAGAGTAGGGTTGCCTCCCGTCCCTTAAAATACGGAAACGTCCTTTATTTGACAATTAATCGTTGCGTCCCGTATTGAATCAATACGGGACGCAAGCTGTTCCGTATTTTCATAATTGCCCCATACACGTCTGTCACACACTCATCAAAACTGCATAATGAATGAAATAAAACACAGGCAATATTAAGGGCAGCCAATTTCATCTTCGTAGGACCCATGTAGCGAGGACCCGATGCCAGGTCCAGTGGACAGACTTCAGACGTCTCTGTGTGTCCGGTCCTGTCCGGTCCTGTCTCTGGTTGCCAGGTTACAGACGCTGCTGCACCCGCACGTTTAAAAATGTCTACACCTGAAACTCCACCACGTCTAAAGAAGCAAAAACGTTTGCAAATGTACAGACTGGAGTGGGAAGAGTGGAACCCCTGGCAATGGGTACAAGACAAACTGTGTTTTCTGTTGCTCATGGACTGTCTGAAGTAAGGCAGCATCAGGAGACAAACATGGAGGAAATATGAGAACAGAGAGAACCCAACCAGCAGGTCACAGTTTATCATCATCTAATCATCTCCTGAAGTCCATATGGTAAGAGACATCATGATGAGATCAGCTAGATTTCCTACAGTATATGGCTGTGAATTTACCAGAGGATGCTTATAATAATGCTGATGTGGCCGTACACTCTACGCTATTTTAGTGACTCAGTAAATGCCTAAGTTGGTTATTGTTTTTTTTAATGCTTTTTAGTTTTTAATAAACATTTATTTAATAGCCTATATGTAATCAAACATGCCCTTTGCCTAAAAAGAATAATATTTCATTGCACAAGTAAAAGTATAGTAATTTTTAAAACTGTTCAAATTATTATATGTTGCTAAAAAAGCAAACAAAAAACACATCATAGTAATATGTCAATTAAAAAAGCCTATAGTATAGCATGTTGCCCAACAAACGTCATAGTATGGCTTTTAGTCCAGAAAATGTCCATAGTATAGCATGTCGCTCAAAAAAAGTCATCGTATAGCCTTTGGTCCAAAAAACGTCATAGTATAGCATGTCACTCAAAAAAGTCATCGTATAGCCCAGGGGTCGGCAACCTATGGCTCGCGAGCCAGATGTGGCTCTTTTGATTAGCTGACATTTCTTAAAACGATAAGTAATGAATCATTCTGCTGACATTTTAAAGTGAAACATTACAGAAATCACTGTGTAAAAAATAACGTTTAAAATATAAAATATTCTCATGCATTTTAATCCATCCATCCATTTTTTACGGCTCCTGTTCAGAGTTGCAAGTGGCTGGAGCCAATCCCAGCTGTCCTTCGGGGTACAGACGGGTGCGACGCCAAACCTCTATTTTTATTGGATAATGCAGTAGCCTGCACGGGTCATTGTGAGGTCAAGAAGTAAACTTCTCTCCTTTTATCAAATAGTCAGCTAGCTGAGCAAACTCTTTTGCCGAAGAAGATGGCAAAAAGAAAAAAGATGAGGAATACCGTACATTTCAGCAGGAATGGACAGAAGAATTCGCCTTTGTGGAGAGAGCAGGCTCTGCGGTGTGTGTTCCCTCGCTTTGGATGAGTCAACAGACGTCAGCCATTTATCCCAGTTCAGCGTGATTGCCAGGTATGCTGCCAGTGACACACTGCGTGAGGAAAGTCTTGCTGTTTTGCCAATGAAAGGGTCAACAAGAGGGGAGGATTTGTTCAAGTCTTTCATTGAGTTTGCCAAAGAAAAAAAATCTACCGATGGATAAACTTATTTCGGTGTGTACTGATGGTGCTCCGTGTATGGTGGGGAAACACAGAGGATTTGTAGCGCTTCTTCATCAACATGAAAATAGACCCATCCTAAGTCTTCATTGCATTCTACATCAGGAGGCACTTTGTGCTCAGATGTGTGGCGAGCAGCTTGGTGAGGTGATGTCACTGGTCATTCGGGTGGTCAACTTTATTGTTGCCCGAGCTTTAAATGATCGCCAGTTTAAAACACTGCTGGATGAAGTTGGAAATAATTATCCCGGTCTGCTTTTGCACAGCGATGTGCATTGGTTGTCAAGAGGAAAGGTGCTGAGCCGTTTTGCGGCTTGCCTGAGCGAAATCCGGACTTTTCTTGAAATGAAAGATGTCGAGCATCCTGAGCTAACTAATACTGAGTGGCTCATGAAGTTTTACTATCTTGTGGACATGACTGAACATCTGAACCATCTCAATGTGAAAATGCAAGGCATTGGAAATACAGTCTTATCCCTTCAACAAGCAGTGTTTGCATTTGAAAAAAAACTGGAACTCTTTATCGTGGATATTGAAACAGGTCGTTTACTACACTTTGAAAAATTGAGAGAATTTAAAGATGCGTGCACAGCAAGTGACCCCGTTCAACAATTTGATCTCCAGCAGCTAGCTGGCTTCACATCTAAACTCCTGCAGTCGTTCAAAGCATGCTTTGGAGACTTTCGTGAGCACACTCATCTTTTTAAGTTCATCACTCATCCACACGAGTGTGCAGTGGGCAAAGCCAACCTGAGTTACATCCCTGGTGTCTCCATCAGAGATTTTGAGCTAGAAGTTGCTGACCTGAAGGCCTCAGACATGTGGGTGAATAAGTTCAAGTAACTGAATGAAGATTTGGAAAGACTTGCACGGCAGCAAGCAGAGCTGGCGAGCAAACACTAGTGGACAGAAATGAAAAAACTTCAACCCGCAGACCAGCTGATCGTCAAAACTTGGAACGCGCTTCCTGTCACATACCACACACTGCAGCGTGTGAGTATTGCTGTTTTGACCATGTTCGGCTCTACATATACATGTGAGCAGTCGTTCTCGCATCTAAAAAACATTAAGACCAACCTACGATCACGTTTAACGGATGGAAGCCTCAACGCCTGCATGAAGCTTAACCTCACCACCTATCAACCAGACTACAAAGCCTTCAGCAAAACCATGCAGCACCAGAAGTCGCATTAATGGTGAGAAATATTTTATTTATTATTGGTTAGCTTCAGTATAACAGCGTTATTAAAAAGAATAAATTCAGAGAGATATTACTCCACCAGGGAACGCGGCAGAGTAACATCTCTGACAATCTGTCTGTCCATGTGCAACATTACTCAAACTAAAGGATTAGGATGAAATTTTCAGGGAAGCACAGAAATGACACAAGGACCACCTCATTAAATTTTGGTACTGATGCAGCTTATAGTCTGGATCCACAGATTTGTTAAGGATTTCCCATTGCGAGATAAAGCGGCCGGCACGGTGGTACCGTAACCATGACAACAAGTGAACGCTGTGTCAGTTACCTGCATCAATTCACTCGAACCACTACGTATTTCGGTCACGCAGTTCTGTATTTGTACATAACGTAGGCATGTACAACACGTGCCAGTGTTCACGCAAGTTTTTTTTTAAAAATTTATTTAGTTTGTGGGTCGATCTATATTAAATGGCCAGATTCTATCTTGCCGTGATTTCCGAATACTCAGATTGAGGAACGAACAGTCTTGGCGGAGTGCTGCACTGTTTGAGTGCTTCTCTTGTTATGCTTTGAAATTGTTGGTCTTACTTTAGAATACACGCATTTAGTTGTATTCAGTGGTAAAAAATATTATGTGGCTCTCACGGAAATTTATTTTAAAATATGTAGCTTTCATGGCTCTCTCAGCCAAAAAGGTTCACGACCCCTGGTTTAGCATGTTGCTCTGCACGTCATAGTATAGCATGTCGTCCAACAAACGCCATAGTATAGCATGTCACTCAAAAAATGTCACAGTGTAGCCTTTGGTCTAAAAACGTCATACTGTAGCATGTCGCTCCAAAAACGTCAGAGTATGGTCTTTGGTCCAACAAACGTCATAGTATAGCATGTCGTCCAACAAACGTCATAGTATAGCATGTCACTAAAAACGTCATAGTATAGCATGTCGTCCAACAAATGTCATAGTATAGCATGTCACTCTAAAAACGGCATAGTATAGCATGTCATCCAACAAACGTCATAGTATAGCATGTCGCTCTAAAAACGTCACAGTATAGCCTTTGGTCCAAAAAATGTCATAGTATAGCATGTTGTCCAAAAATCATCATAGTATAGCCTTTGGCCCAACAAACATCATAGTATAGCATGTCGCCCAAAAAACGTCATAGTATAGCATGTCGCGCAACAAACGTCACAGTATAGCACGTCGTTCAAAAAAATGTCATAGTATAGCATGTCACTCTAAAAACGGCATAGTATAGCATGTCATCCAACAAACGTCATAGTATAGCATGTCGCTCTAAAAATGTCACAGTATAGCCTTTGGTCCAAAAAATGTCATAGTATAGCATGTTGTCCAAAAATCATCATAGTATAGCCTTTGGCCCAACAAACATCATAGTATAGCATGTCGCCCAAAAAACGTCATAGTATAGCATGTCGCGCAACAAACGTCACAGTATAGCACGTCGTTCAAAAAAATGTCATAGTATAGCATGTCACTCAAAAAATGTCATATCATAGCATGTCGCTCTAAAAGCGTCACACAATAGCATGTCGATCTAAAAACGTCATAGTATAGCCTTTGGTCCAAAAAACGTCATAGTATAGCATGTCGCTCTAAAAACGTCATTGTATAGCATGTCGTCCAAAAAACGTCATCGTTTAGCATGTTGCTCTTGAAACGTCATTGTATAGCCTTTGGTCCAAGAAAAGTCATAGTATAACATGTCGCTCTGAAAACGTCATAGTATAGCATGTCGCTCTAAAAATGTCATAGTGTAGCATGTCACTAAAAACGGCATAGTATAGCATGTCGTCCAACAAACGTCATAGTATAGCATGTTGCTCTAAAAACATCTCAGTATAGCCTTTGGTCCAAAAAACATCATAGTATAGCATGTTGCTCTAAAAACGTCATAGTATAACATGCCGTCCAACAAATGTCATAGTATAGCATGTCGCTCTAAAAACGTCACAGTATAGCCTTTGGCCCAACAAACATCATAGTATAGCATGTCGCCCAAAAAACGTCATAGTATAGCCTTTGGCCCAACAAACGTCATAATATAGCATGTCGCGCAACAAACGTCACAGTATAGCATGTCGTCCAAAAAAATGTCATAGTATAGCATGTCACTCAAAAAATGTCATATCATAGCATGTCGCTCTAAAAACGTCACACAATAGCATGTCGATCTAAAAACGTCATAGTATAGCCTTTGGTCCAAAAAACGTCATAGTATAGCATGTCGCTCTAAAAACGTAATTGTATAGCATGTCGTCCAAAAAACATCATCGTTTAGCATGTTGCTCTTGAAACGTCACAGTATAGCATTTCGCTCTAAAAACGTCATAGTATAGCATGTTGCTCTAAAAATGTCATAGAATAGCCTTTGGTCCAAAAAACGTCATCGTATAGCATGTGGCTCAAAAAACGCCATAGTATAATATGTCGCTCTAAAAACCTCATAGTATAGCCTTTGGTCCAAAAAACATCATACTATAGCATGTCGCTCTTAAAAACATCCTAGTATAGCCTTTGGTCCAAAAAACATCATAGTATTGCATGACGTCCAAAGAACATCATACTATAGCATGTCGCTCTAAAAACTTCATAGTATAGCATGTCGCTCTAAAACCGTCATAGTATAGAACGTCGCTCTTAAAACGTCATCGTATAGCATGTGGCTCAAAAAACGTCATAGTTTAGCATGTCGTCCAAAAAACATCATAGTATAGCATGTCGCCCAAAAAACGTCATAGTATAGGATGTCGCTCTAAAACCATCATAGTATAGCATGTCACTCTAAAAACGTCATAGTATAGCATGTCACCCGAAAAACGTCATAGTATAGCACGTCGCCCAAAAAATGTCATAGTCTTGCATGACGTCCAAAGAACATCATACTATAGCATGTCGCTCTAAAAACTTCATGGTATAGCATGTCACTCTAAAAACGTCGTAGTATAGAACGTCGCTCTTAAAACATCATAGTATAGCATGTCGCTCTTAAAACGTCATAGTATAGCATGTCAATCTAAAAACGTCATAGTATAGCATGTCGTCCAAAAAACGTCATAGTATAGCATGTCGCTGTATAAACGTCATAGTATAGCACGTCGCCCAAAAAATGTCATAGTCTTGCATGACGTCCAAAGAACATCATACTATAGCATGTCGCTCTAAAAACTTCATGGTATAGCATGTCACTCTAAAAACGTCGTAGTATAGAACGTCGCTCTTAAAACATCATAGTATAGCATGTCGCTCTTAAAACGTCATAGTATAGCATGTCACTCTAAAAACGTCATAGTATAGCATGTCACTCTAAAAACGTCATAGTATAGCATGTCGTCCAAAAAACGTCATAGTATAGCATGTCGCCCAAAAAACGTCATAGTATAGTATGTCGCTCTTGAAACGTCACAGTATAGCATGTCGCTCTAAAAACGTCATCGTATAGCATGTCGCTGGAAAAACGTCATTGTATAGCATGTTGCTCTAAAAACGTCATAGTATAAAATGAAGTATAAAATAATACTTTTTAAACAAGAATTATATTAAACATTTAAAAAAATACTTAAATTTTTTTTTAAAGTTTTATTGTAATAATTTTTTCCCCCTTTGATTTCATTGCTTTTTGTTATGTAGTTTATTTCTTTAATCTTCTTTTTCTGTCAAGATTTTAACCCCAACCTTAAAAATGAAATAAACCCTTAAATCACAAAGAAAACACTTCTGTTGTCATAATCATGAGTTAGTCAATTATTCAGTTTATCAATTCAGCTTTATTTGTTTAGCACCTTTTACACAGATGACAAAACTAAACAAGCAAAGAGAAAAAACGATGCTAAAACTATGATTAAAACTCAAAAACTTTTTTTAAAAAAAGATTTAACATGGTAATAAAATATATTGTGTCCAGGGGATGGAGGGAGTTTATTGAAGTCTTCTTGGGCTCACATGGGAAATCATTTAAAATATAAACTTGATATTCAGTCTAAGGAAACTGGAAACTGCAGAGCGACAGAAGAACCAACAATATCTCCTGTTTTCTCCTTTAATGAGTCGACTCTTCTTGTGCTTTCAGACCAAAGAACTACAGACTCTTCACAACCTGCTCAAACTCCTGGTACAGGACCTCACCACACGGGTCAAGAAGGTTTCTGTCTCATTTCTACTCTGAAGCTCACCTTCTCCTGCTCAAACTGCTGACAAATGTTTCTGCTGCTCTAAAGTCTGGTCTCCAGAACTTCCTAAAAACTCTCAAAGTCTCTTCTGCTGCAGGTTGCTTTGTAGAACTGTTGCAGAAAACTTCACTAAACCACATGGAGGGGCCTCAAGACAGTCGTCCAAATGAAACCGTACACAAACCAAACTAGCACAACCCAAATGCTAAAGTCTCCTGCAGCCTACCAGAGAACCTCTGAGAACAGAGAATCAGGACAGGAACTCTTACCTTCTGGACAACCAACCTTGGTTCACAAACAAGAATACAGAATGTGTCTGACCAGAAACCTTAAAAGACTCACTACAGCCAAGATAAAGACACAACACAGCTGGACCAAATCCACTAATCACTGCGCACATTAGCACCATGTGCTAACTGTGGCTAAAGAACCACATTTACCAAGACAACTATCCAGTACAAAGCCCTAAAACACACCAAGAAACACATCAAAGATGATTTTACTGCTGGAAGCTGCAAGCCAACGGCTAAAGAACAAACGAAAGCAACGGAGCCAAACCCAGTTCAGTGGTGAACAGAAGCAGAGGAAATGTTTGTCTGCAGCTAAATAAAGCAGGAAGACACTGAGCTGCTCAGGTGTTCCTGATAATACCAAGCAGCCACCTGGACAGCCAATAGGAACACAGCTTGCTGGAAGTCCAGAGGGCTGGGTTAGTGAAGGAAATTTAGTTTAAAGTTGAGGCAGAAAGTTAACAAAGAAAGTTGAAAACCACCTTCTGATACCTGAAATCTCCGAGTTTTCACACAAAGAACGCCTGAACATGTCAAACTGGTTCCATAGTAGAACCATCATTGTAAAAACGTCATAGTATGGTGTGTTGCTCAAAAAACATTACGACCCAGCTGTCTAGGGTCACTGAGGAGCAACACAAAAACAGGACAAACGCTGGTTTCCAGGGGGTTAGGCGGGTATTTATTTGAAAGAGTAAGTTTACAACAACACAACATGTGAGCAGAAAAATCACAAAGTCTGTCTTTAGTTCAGCTGAAAATATTAGTTTTTGTCTTTTTTATTGACCAAACTTTTCAGGAAGTAGATGAAGAATAATTAAAGCTCTCATGTAAAAGTCCAACTTATTTTGGATCCTTGTGGAGAGTTTAATCTTAGAGTTTGTGAAGCTGTTGAGTTTTTAGAGTCACATGGATTGTTTTGACATTTAATAACCGAGTCCTGAAATAAAATTACAGTTGTGGATTTCTGTCATTTAGTCTGTCATTTAGGGTTTCTTTGAAAAAAAAAATCATCATGAATTTTGGCGCAAAAAAACGCCATAGTATACTATGTCGAAAAAAAATGAAATTTTTCAACATGTTGTAAAAACGTGCCATATGATGAAATAATGTAAAGGAGGCCGTGAAAAACACTCCAGAAAGGTTTTCTTTGAAAAAAAAATCATCATGAATTTTGGCGCAAAAAAAACGCCTTACTATACTATGTCGAAAAAAAATGCAATTTTTCAACATGTTGTAAAAACGTGCCATATGATGAAATAATGTAAAGGAGGCCATGAAAAACACTCCAGAAAGGTTTTCTTTGAAAAAAAAATCATCATGAATTTTGGCGCAAAAAAAAACGCCATAGTATACTATGCCGAAAAAAAAATGAAATTTTTCAACATGTTGTAAAAACGTGCCATATGATGAAATAATGTAAAGGAGGCCATGAAAAACACTCCAGAAAGGTTTTCTTTGAAAAAAAAATCATCATGAATTTTGGCGCAAAAAAACGCCATAGTATACTATGTCGAAAAATGTCATTTTTCAACAAGTTGTAAAAACATGCCATATGATGAAATAATGTAAAATAGGCCGTGAAAAACACTCCAGAAAGGTTTTCTTTGAAAAAAAAATCATGAATTTTGGCGCAAAAAAATGCCATAGTATACTATGTCGAAAAATGTCATTTTTCAACACTAAATCTTACTGAAAAATATGTTTTACTTAAGTCCAACTGTTTCAGCCATCTCTACCCCTCCTTAGGTACCACTCTAAAGTACATTATACAAAAAAAATCCAGTAGATGTCACTGTGTTTTGAAATAGCATGCAGAGCAAGTTAGTCTGCTCACAGGAAGTTAGCAAGAGCAAAATCACTCCTCACATGAGGCCTCTGTTTGCTGTGATTTTCAAAGGTAAAGTAATATTTTTGACATATTATGGTGCCTAAGGAGTTGCTGAACACAAATGTGGATCATTTGGAATGTAAAAAAAAAATATTTAAAAGGGTAAAATAATTTTTCTCAACCGTTTGGTAGAGGTCAATATTTTAAAAATTGCTGGGTCTCTTCATAAAAAAACCATTGATAGTTGTTATTAGTGCCCCAAAGAGATAAGAAATATAAAGAAATAATTTTTTCATTGCCTTTTTCTTGGTGAGGATGTTAAAGGGTTAACTTAACATCTGTAAACAAAACAAAAACGTATCAACAAAGTTTTCTGTTAGAGTTTGTGTTCTTGTAAGTTTAACTGCCAAGATTTTAAATCCTTTCATTTACTGCAAATGAATATCTACTCCAAATGTCTCACTAATAATCATTATCAGCCTTAAAAACCCACAATACACCCCTCTATACTCGACCACACTTAGTACAGTCCGGTTCCCCCTTCTATAAATCTGCTTGGAATCGTCCACTTCCTGTTTGTCAAAGTGGCCTTCTACCTGGACAGGTTTTGTTGGAGCTCATGCAACAAACATTCTGGGTAACTGCACTTTAATATGGATGGATGACACTGAATTAGAGTCTGTTTTAATGAGACTGAGTTAAGATGTGTAGCTCTGTCATTAAATAGGACATTATTTCTCAGAATTCACAGAGAAAAGTCTGAAATGTTTGCTAGGTTAGCGTCCCACATATTCTTTGGCTCAGCTAAAGCTAACTCTCTCCAACTTCTGGATCTCTTGAGTTGCTTGTTGTTAAAATATCTTGCTGTAGGTGCTGAAGCTCAGAAAGTCTGAGATGTTTGTTCAAAATCAGCTCATTCTCAAGTCTGATCTGAACTGTCCTCTTTTGTTTGAACTTTTCCTAAACTTAGGAGTTAATGACAGAGCAGCACATCCAGACTCAGTTTCATTTATGTAGAGATTAAACTTCAGTGTCATTCATTGATGTTAAAGTGCAGTTTTTCAAATGTTTGTTGCACATGCTGCCGACCAAACCAGTCCAGGTGGAAGACGATGTGAAGAGAAAGCTCCAGAGGATGAATATCACACATTTACGTTGGAAATAAATGTCCTTTTATTAGACATTGTCATGCAAAAGTTGGATTTCCCTTTAATGATGTTCAAATCTTTGTTGAGTGTTTTGTTGATGTTGGTTTCTAAATGTTTTTTGACACTCTGCCCCAAAGATTAAAACCTTTTACAGGTTGCAAGCTGCAACAATTCACACATTATCAAAATCTTTCTGACTAAACTAAGATTTTTTTTAAAAAAGTGAAAAACTGCCCGATTCCTGCATCATGAATGTAAATCTTTTTGGTTTTTATGACAGTAAACTGAATATATTTGGGTTTGACATTTTAGAAACCAAAACAAGAAATGAATTAGTGGAGAAAACAATCAACAGATTAATGGACAAAGAAAATGTGTTTTCCAACATATATGGCTGAATTACTC
The DNA here is from genome assembly GCF_022539595.1 of Amphiprion ocellaris. Taxonomy (NCBI): domain Eukaryota; kingdom Metazoa; phylum Chordata; class Actinopteri; family Pomacentridae; genus Amphiprion; species Amphiprion ocellaris. Next base: position 23,296,918 of record NC_072769.1, on the reverse strand, counting down.
CAACATTACAAGATACATACAATTTTAATTCCATTTTATTTATATAACGCCAAGTACAGGTCAAATCATCTCAAGAGGCTTTATTTTTATATTTTTTTGTCATATTTAAAATATGACAAAGTAAGAAATTTCAACCTCTTAACTAATCCAATTTATTATTTGGTTTTTGAGACACTGACAATTAAAATAACTTTTTCCATTAAAACTAATAAACATGAGGTCAAATAGAAGGAACAGTTTTTAAATACTGCAGTCTCACGATGACAAGAATAAAGTTTGTCAACAAAAACTAAATCTGCTGGTGGATTCCATGAAAGTCCTAATAAATGATAATAAAGTGTGATACTAAAGGTTTGTGGTGCTAAAAATCTCCAAGTAAAGATATCAAGTTGAACATCTGGATGGAGGTTGATAAAAGTTGACCTCCCTTCATTTCTCTGGAGTCGACTCCATGGATTTTATGGATGGTGGTTAAAGACCTGCTCTTCTAGTCGTCGTCCTTCTAGTCGCTGTAAAAAGTCAGTCCATCCTGGCCGACTTCAACATCTCTTCATGACAACTTGTTCTGCCTCCGACCTCGTGGAAACTCCAGAAACTCGGGAAAACCCATGGAGACTCGAAGAACTCGTGGAGACTCGAGGGACTCGTCGGGCGGGGGAAGGTGTGGTGGGAGGTGGGGGAGTAGAGGGGGGAGGCCGCCACCCACCTCCCCTGCCTACTCTCCGCCCTGACTCCACCCAGACTCCGCCTTGGCCCCACCCATGTGGTCACTTCAGGAACTACGATGTCAAAGGGACGACGAAATCATTTCTTTTCATCTGATCTGTAGCTCAGTGAGTTAAGGATTTGCCTATGGAGCTGCAGGTCGCTGGTTCAAGACCAGTCCCTTCTTAAATTTTATCCAAATTCTGACAAAGACAAAGAAAGAAAAGTGCCAGTGGCGGGTCTTGAACCTGCGACCCTCCACTCTGTAGTCTCTCTTCTTATCCCCCTGAGCTATTCGCTCAGATACCAAATCTTCTGGTTTTTGCGCATTTATCATCTATTTTTTTTCATTTTCGAGTTTTTCTTTTTTTTTTTTTAACTCGAGTCTCGACTCGACTGTTTTTCTCGGTGGGTTGGACTTCAGCCTTTGTGCTGGAGGGTTGAACGCTCAGTTCCAAGACTTTCCAAAGCCTCGAGACCCTCCGAGTCCTCAGGACCTGAGCTTTCACACAGTCTGAGGGCTGAAATTTTCTAAGTCCCACAGTAGATCTCTGTTAGATTTAACTTTCAGACAGTCCAAGGACTGATATCTTCGAAGTTCTTGAGTAGTTCTCTGTTAGTTTGAACCTTCAGACAGTCTGAGGACTGAAATCTTAAAAGTTTCTCAGTACTTCTCTGTTAGTTTGAACTTTCTGGTTAACAGAAGCCTTAAAACTTGTGACCATGAGTCTTGATTTCACATTTAGACCATCCATCTGGGTTCTTCTCAGACCTTCACCTGTGGATTTTTAGAAATCCTGAACAAACTTTGATTCTCTTCACTGAACAGTAAAGTTTGTGGAGATCAGAAGGTAACATTAGTTTGATCAATGCCTTCAACTACTAGTAGACTTTATCTGGAAAGCAGTTTTCTGAAATGAGTTCTTAGTAAATCTGTCCACAATCAAACCAAGAACATAGAAAGAGGAAATATTTGAAGAAACAACTTGATGTTTTCATTTCAGACTAGAAAACGCTTTAAAACTTTTATCTGTTTTTTCTCTTTTTCATTGTTTTATTGTCTCTTCTGTTTAATTTGATCTTCTAAAGTTTAACTGGTGTCTTTTCAAATGTTTTGTCTTTAGTTTGATTCTTCTTAAACGTTTAGTTTTGCTCTTTTCTCACTTTTTATTCTTTTCTAATGTCTGATTTGATTCCGAAATGTTTTGTCTTTTTAGTGTTTAATTGTTGTTTCAAATGTTTTATCGGCCTGTTTTAATTTTTTTTTCTTTCCCAATATTAAATTTTTTGCTTAAATCTTTGTTAAATGTTTTACCACCTTTTAATGTTTAATTTTCTTTTTAAATGATTCATTGTATTTTCTGTTTAATTCCTATTTGAAGTTTTATTGTGTTTCAGATTTAATTTTCTAATGAAACATTGAATTTTTTTATTAATTGTTTTGTCTTTTTAAAGGTTTAATAATCTGATTAAATGTTTTGTATTTTTTTCAATGTTTAATATTATACTTGTTTAAAAAGTATTATTTTTTAAATATGTGATTATCTGAAGTATTTTCTCTGTAATTTTTAATGTTATTTTAAAAATTTTGTTTAATTTCATACTTACATGTTTTGTATTTTTTTTGTATTTGTGTTTGATTATCTAATTCAATATTTTGTCTGTTTAATATCATCTAACTGTATTTAATGTTTCATTTTATTAAACAGACAAAATATTGAATTAGATAATCAAACACAAATACAAAAAAATACAAAACATGTAAGTATGAAATTAAACAAATTTTTTAAAATAACATTATTAAAAATTACAGAGAAAATACTTCAGATAACCACACATTTAAAAAATAATACTTTTTAAACAAGTATGATATTAAACATTTAAAAAATAATACTTTTTAAACAAGAATTATATTAAACATATAAAAATACTTTTTTAAACTTTTTTAAAAGTTTTATTGTAATAATTTTTTCCCCCTTTGATTTAATTGCTTTTTGTTATGTAGTTTATTTCTTTAATCTTCTTTTTCTGTCAAGATTTTAACCCCAACCTTAAAAATGAAATAAACCCTTAAATCACAATGAAAATACTTGTGTTGTCATAATCAGGAGTTAGTCAGTTATTCAGTTTATCAATTCAACTTTATTTGTATAGCACCTTTTACACAGATGACAAAACTAAACAAGCAAAGAGAAAAAAAACTATGCTGAAACTATGATTAAAACTCAAAAACATTAAAAAAAAAGATTTAACATGGTAATAAAATATGTTGTGTTCAGGGGATGGAGGGAGTTTATTGAAGTCTTCTTGGGCTCACATGGGAAATCATTTAAAATATAAACTTGATATTCAGTCTAAGGAAACTGCAGAGTGACAGAAGAACCAACAATATCTCCTGTTTTCTCCTTTAATGAGTCGACTCTTCTTGTGCTTTCAGACCAAAGAACTACAGACTCTTCACAACCTGCTCAAACTCTTGGTACAGGACCTCACCACACGGGTCAAGAAGGTTTCCGTCTCATTTCTACTCTGAAGCTCACCTTCTCCTGCTCAAACTGCTGACAAATGTTTCTGCTGCTCTAAAGTCTGGTCTCCAGAACTTCCTAAAAACTCTCAAAGTCTCTTCTGCTGCAGGCTGCTTTGTAGAACTGTTGCAGAAAACCTCACTAAACCACATGGAGGGGCCTCAAGACAGTCGTCCAAATTAAACCGATACAAAAACCAAACTAGCACAACCCAAACGCTAAAGTGTCCTGCAGCCTACCAGAGAACCTCTGAGAACAGAGAATCAGGACATGAACTCTTACCTTCTGGACAACCAACGATGGTTCTCAAACAAGAATACAGAATGTGTCTGACCAAAAACCTCTGAAGACTCACTACAGCCAAGATAAAGACACAACTCAGCTGCACCAAATCCACTAATCACTGCACACAGTAGCACCATGTGGTAACTGTGGCTAAAGAACCACATTTACCAAGACAACTATCCAGTACAAAGCCCTAAAACACACCAAGAAACACATTAAAGACAATTTTACTGCTGGAAGCTGCAAGCCAACGCCTAAAGAACAAATTAAAGCAACGGAGCCAAACCCGGTTCAGTGGTGAACAGAAGCAGAGGAAATGTTTGTCTGCAGCTAAATAAAGCAGGAAGACACTGAGCTGCTCAGGTGTTCCTGATAATACCTAGCAGCCACTGGGACAGCCAATAGGAACACAGCTTACTGGAAGTCCAGAGGGCTGGGTTAGTGAAGGAAATTTAGTTTAAAGTTGAGGCAGAAAGTTAACAAAGAAAGTTGAAAACCACCTTCTGATACCTGAAATCTCCGAGTTTTCACACAAAGAACGCCTGAACATGTCAAACTGGTTCCATAGCAGAACCATCATTGTAAAAACGTCATAGTATGGTGTGTTGCTCAAAATACATTACGACCCGGCTGTCTAGGGTCACTGAGGAGCAACACAAAAACAGGACAAATGCTGGTTTCCAGGGGGTTAGGTGGGTATTTATTTGAAAGAGGAAGTTTACAACAACACAACATGTGAGCAGAAAAATCACAAAGTCTGTCTTTAGTTCAGCTGAAAATACTAGTTTTTGTCTTTTTTATTGACCAAACTTTTCAGGAAGTAGATGAAGAATAATTAAAGCTCTCATGTAGAAGTCCAGCTTATTTTGGATCCTTGTGGAGAGTTTAATCTTAGAGTTTGTAAAGCTGTTGAGTTTTTAGAGTCACATGGATTGTTTTGACATTTAATAACCGAGTCCTGAAATAAAATTACAGTTGTGGATTTCTGTCATTTAGTCTGGACTAAACAAATAACAGCAGCATAAATCTCAAACGTCATTATGAGGAGTCTGGATTGAGGTTTCTCACTTGATAATGATCAAAACATGAAATTTAGGTTGGTTTAAAGGAATACTCCACCTTAAATCTTTGAATGTTGACCTAAAAGGTTGGTTTCAGGAAGTTTTCCACCTACAAGGTCCTCAAACATCCACCTTAAAGGAACATTCCACCAAAAATCCTTGGACATGTATCCAAAATGTTGGTTTAACCGAGTATTCCATCCAAAATCCTCAGAGACCTGAGGGGCTGGTTAAAAGGAATATTCCACCTAAAACCTCAAATATAGACCCGAAAGAGTGGTTTAGAAAAGATCCTTCAATGTAGACCAAAAAGTTAGTATGGAGGAATATTCCACCTGAAACGTAGACCTGAGAAATTGGTTCGGAAGAATATACCATCCTAAACATCCTTAAATGTAGACTAAAAGACGGTTTGGAAGAAAATTCCACCTAAAATCCTAAAATGTAGACCTAAAAGGTGAGTTTAATGGTATATTCCACCTAAAATTCACTACTGTAGACCTTGGAGGTTGATCTGATGGTATATTCCACCCAACATCCTTGAACATAAACCTAAAAAGTTCGTTCAAAGGAATATTCCATCCAAAATCCTTCAATGTAGACCAAAAAATCTTGGTGTAAAGGAGTATTCCACCTTAAATGTAGAGCTAAAGGATGGTTTGGAGTAATATTCTACTCTAAAATCTTCCAGTGTAGACCTAAAAGGTTGATCTGATGGTATATTCTACCCAACATCTTGGAACATTTACCTAAAAGGTTGGTTTAATGGTATATTCCCAGAAGAACCCTTGAACATTGGGCTTAATGGTATATTCCACCCAAAATACTTGTACATATACCAAGAAGTCAGTGTAAAGGAAATGTAGACCTAAAAGGATTGTTTAAAGGAATATTTAAATGATTATTTTCATTATTTAATAATCTGTTATCAGTCAGAACCCTGACAAACTTATTTTCATCAGTTTTTTAGTGGAAGTCACAAATAAAGGAGCTCTTGGTTTTTCCCGGCGTTACTGAGTCCAAAGCTGCTGTTTCAACACAGAACGTTCACATGCATCCACAAACCTCTCAGCACTCAAACACCCACAGACAGGAGGCCGGCTGGACCGAGGCTCGGCGGCATCCTCAGACCCACGAGTCGGGGAGTCGCTGAACTTGTTGGTCCGGTTTGAAGGCCTCCATGTGGTCCAGTAGAAGTCCACGTAGTCGGTGTTGGCTTTGAACCGCAGCGACTGGCCTCCATCAGGTGGACCGGCTCGTCCTCGTAGGGCTCCTCCTGTAGCCTTGAGGGAACCACAGGAACATTCAGTAGCTGTTGGAGTTCTTCCTGTCAGGCTCGTGGTAGAACGGCTCTGCAGGATCTTGTACTTGTCTTATCTGGAACAATCTAACAGCCTAAACTGTTAACAGCGGTGTAAAGAAGCAAACACACAGGCATAGATTAGGACTCAAACTAGATTTATTTTAGAAAACAAATCAACTTAGAGGCATTTGTTCACACATGTGGCTGAATAGGAGGCCGTCCAATCAGATTCGAGGTCTTCACTCTGTAGGTTGGTTGTTTGGTGAGACTCTTGGACCTCCATCAGCTGATGTGGATGTTTGATGGTCTTCTTCTCTAGTGCCAGATGATTCATCCATGAATTCAGCAGCTACAGACTGAAATGAAGCTCATGCTGCCGTTATTGAATTCCTGTTCCAGATCAAATGTTCAGAGCTCACCTTGAATGCAGCCGTCTGCTGTCTGATAGTTTTTCTCATTGTAGTCTTCAATAAAGTCTTTTTCCTCATGTCAGGATGTGGTGAGACTCTTTCTCAGTCTCTGCAGACGTCCCTCATTGTGCATCTCCAGAGAAGAAACAGAAAAACTGGTCACTGCTTCAGCATCACAAACGCTCTCCAGCATTGAGAGTGTTTTAGGAATTCATTCATTGTGTTGTGAACTTTGAAGGAGTAGAAACTTTACAGCTGTCAAAGATATGAGCTCCAATTCTGGATATTTTAGGAAATGAACTTCATCAAATGAACACTTGATTATTGCTGATATCACTCATTAAATTACTGAAGAAATCTAACATAAAAACCTGTAAACTCTCAGGCAGCTTTTGTTAAAGTTTGTCTATAATTCTATCATCATGTTCTGGAACCAGGACTCTGCAGAAGTTCCTTCAATCAGATACTTGTGTGTTTCTGTTTAAGGCCTCAGGTTTGAACGTACAGCAGAGGATTAGAAAGGAGTGATTTTAATATTTAAATCAGTCCAGTAAATGTTTGGCGTGAAAATTATTAAAATTTTGATTTAGATAGATTTGTGTCAAATAATATTGTAGAGTCTCACTTAAATATATCCATATGAGTTCAGTGTATTTACATTTTATAGAATATTTGATTTCTTAATCTCAATACTGTAGTCTGACCCTAAATATTATAATAATGATGTAAATCTAAATAATAAATATTTTAGTGCAGAGTCATAAACTTTAATCAGTTAAACAGCAAAGAGAGACACAAATATTCAATAGCTTCTCTCTGATACACTGTAGTGTCACCAAAATCACTGCAGCCTTCAACTGGCTCCTGTTGACACCAATGTTATTTCTGCAGCTTGAAAGACAGCTACTGTTGATAAAACTAGGCTTGTAGCATATTGTCTACCTTACAACGATGGAAAAGAGGCATCGTTTATAATGAGTTATTGATGGTGGAATTCTGAATCTGTGAATATCTTTCCGATTTTACTGAACTGTGGCTCCAAGGAGCCGTGCTGGGCGTCCTTTATTTTCATTTCTGAAAGGTGGCAACCCTAATTGAGAGCCAGGTTGCTTTACCGGCGAAGGTACGACTTGGACACCGGGATAGATTTCATTGTTGACCAACTGCAAGGCCCTGGAAAGGATCACGGTTACCGGTGGATGTTCACAAAGTGTAAACAACACGGTATTTCTATCAGAAAAGAAGACGTCAGGATCCTCCTCTCTCTACTGGACCCCATCAGTTCCCAAGTTCGTCAGACCAGACGTCTCAGAAGGAGGCAATATTTTGCTCAGGGACCCAACTTTGTGTGGCACATTGACTCATATGACAAACTGAAGCCATATGGGATATGTATTAATGGCTGCATCGACGGGTTTTCACGCAACATCATTTGGCTGCGGGCCGCCTTCACTAACAGCGACCCGAAAGTTATCGGAGGGTACTTCATGGAAGCAGTGGAGCGCTGTGGGGGCTGCCCAAGGCTCGTACGAACTGACATGGGCACTGAGAATGTGGTGGTCAGAGACCTTCAGCGGTATTTACGGAGAAATGATGTGGATGACGGAGCAATGGAGAGAAGCTACGTCACAGGAGCAAGTACCGTGAACCAGAGAATTGAGAGCTGGGGGGGAGTGATGAGAAAAGAAGGAATCGAACCCTGGATCATGCTGCTGGCAGAACTGAAGGATGAGGGATTCTTCGCTGGGGATTTCATTGACAAAGCTCTGTCACAGTTCTGTTTCATGCCAATCATTCAGGTAAATAGCCTATATCTTGATCACAGCAAGAAATCCAGGAACTGTACCATCAACTCTACATTACCTTCATGTAATCTTAAGAGATTTAAGCCACTGTGAGTTTATTTAATCTGCGTGATGTATTGATTCTTTAGACTGCTGTGAAAGTAAGATACATCACAATGTAATTTAAGCTACTTTTATTTGCTTAACACAAACTTTTGTTTTTCTTACTCACTGCAAAGGCAGAGAAGAAAGAGGACTATATTTCACTTATTATAGGCCCTAATCACTGTTCAAAAATGCACTGCATGCCAGCTGTGACTGAATTGTTGTTGTTTCTTCAACAGGAGGTATTAAATGACATCTGGGGTGTTTGGAATGCTCACGTATAAGACCGTCTAAGAACACCAACGTGCCCAGTGGGATACCTGATGTCATGTACATGGTCCCTCACCTTTGGGGTGCAGAAGACTGTCTTGTTCCACTGACTGATGATTTAACCACATGTAAAGACAGCTGCACGTTTGTCAGTTCAGTCCCATGTGATGTGGATGTGTTTGATTTGCCTTTCTATATTGATGGTATAAGGGTGGAGTTATTCACATCATTAGTTTTTCATTTTATGCAGCCTACTTTTGATAACATTTACTTTTGGTGCAAATATGATGCAAATATTTTTCCAACTTAAAATGACCAAGAATTATTTAAAATTATTCTGTAAACACAGTTGATGTATTTGATTACATTAAAAATTAAAACATATAACATTTTAAGATTGTGCATCTGGATTTGTGCATTGAGCCTATCTGTTCTGGTGTGACCATGTTCTACGCAAACTTTCAGTAAATATTAATCTTCTGTTTGGAAAAAAATACACACACACACACACACACACACACACACACACACACACACACACACACACATAAGGCAAGCAAAGACGGCAGGTGCAGTGACTTACATTCTCATCTTCAAGTTTCGCTCCATCAAAAATTCTCACAGCCGAGTATCCATAGTTGACCTCTAAACCACAGGAAAGCAAAATTAATTAACAAGTAGCCTTACCAAGCAGTAGATTTTCCAGATTCTGGATCTATAATTCCAAATCACATATTGCCCCATGTCCCTGCTATTATGTTGCAAAAAGCAACACTGTTTCTGCAAATACAGTGTAAATTAATATATTTATTTTACCACTCGGTGCACTCTCAATGCCTCCTGTTTATTTCTGGTGACAGCTGCACATTGTAGAGCTGATTTAAACATTATACTCAAGCTCTGACACTGTCCTGTGAAATCACTTTAGTCTTTGTCAAATCGAAGTGGAATATGTTAGGGAAAATGTTAACACAATGGTTTAATTGGTTTCTGTGATTTTATTGAAGGACAAATGTCCAGAGGACACTACAGACACATTCATGTAGTTCAATCAGAGCAACAACAACCTGCAAAGTAATACAAATTAGATTGTTATCACTGAGGCTACAGGTTCCCTTGGGAACGTATAGTGAGCGTTACCGTAACTGCACGGTTTCGTCCGGTAGCATCATTAAACGCTGCGGTTCTTATCGCCTCTGTATTCCCTCAGCTGAGAGTCTGACACACGTGATGCTACTTTCAAAGGCGATGATCAGTGAAAAAGGCACTTTTTAAGATGATTTCAAGCTGAAGCTCTGAACAGAATGTGGTCCGGACCAGGTTAGGTCTGCAGCATAAGTTAGCACGGTGATCCAGCCAGGTTAAAACAGACACACCTTCCTGACACAGAAAACTCTGGTTTTATGCTCAACATACCTCGCTTAGTAGTAGCCTACACCTCTCAGCTGTTCTTGAAAAGTGTCCTGATATGTGTGCAGGGCTGCAGCTCCTACAGACACCAATGAGTTTACGGCTACATATTAGCACAACAAAACAACGTGTCGTAACAGGATGAGGATAAAAGTTTGTAAATGGAGTGACACGTCAGCAGATAGCTACCCGTTGCAACAAAGTATCAAACACAGGCCTAAATAAATAACTGCCTAAATGCGGGATAACAACATATTGACTAAAACAGCTAAGAAAAGATACTCACTTTAGGAACATCACGTAGGGTGCGGAGCCCCGTACACAGATTATTGCAGGTTGTAGAGACGGTGCGCTCGATTTGCTTACCCAGCTGTCCAGGAATGATATTAATAGTATTAGGTACTATTTCGTGCGCACATTATACCTACTTCGTGGCCACAAATTAGTATTTCGTGCGCACGTTGTACCTAATTCGTGCCAACGATTTATTTATTTTTTTTAACCATGTCACCAGAGAGGCTCCGTAGATTACTGAGTAGGAATAATTGTGTGACATTTGATAGTAAAAATGGAATAAAAGAAGTACCAGCCGACAAACAGACGAGTCGCTCCGTCATCCTGTTTTATTCACAGCAGGTTTTAAGGATTCAACATATTTTGGAGACACACACACACACTGCCCAGCTCACCCAAACTCATTCACACTCCCTCTCTCTCTCACACACTCACACAGTGGTAGGTAGGCACACTGTAGAGCTCAGATGTGTCGTCTGACAGTCGATCAACAGTAGGCACTTCTGAAGCAGACAGTGATGATCATTCATGGTTTTGTTCAGCTGCGTCACGTCACACCTCCACTCACTTTACTCACTTCAACCTGCGTCTCTGGCCGCGGTCATTTGATTTATCCGTTATGTCGGGATACTAATTAGGGATGATTTAGCACTTTTCCATAACAACATCTGAAAAAACAAGCAGCTATTCTCTGGTTAAAATCTCTGTAATATAAAAACACAAACCAGGAGAGCAGCTGTCTGGTGGAAGTCAGATGTTGGAACAGAACCACCTCCAGCCTGTAGTGCTCACACTGGAGCAGAGACGGACGTGAACGCATCTGTTTTTTTCTTTTTGTCTGGTCGGAGCTCAGAGCGGCTGAACTTCAGGTCGGAAGAGAAAATCTAATGTTTGAAGAAACCTGCAGTGTGGAGAACAGGAGGAGAGCTGTGAACGAGTCCCAATCAGTAGAGAAAGAGGAAGGGATGCAGGTTAACTCTCTGAACTCCAAACAGTTTAACGGTGTCAATATAAAGTCCTGCACCTCAGTGGAAACAGCACAACACTGTAGAAGGAAAGTGGATTCAAAAACTTAATTTTGTGCAAATTTATAAAGTTAGAATGCCAATCACAAGCTCATAAGTGTTAGAATACTGTCTAATCTGAAGACAACTGAACTGCAACACTCCGTTTTATCCGTGTCTGTCTTTGAAAAGCCTGTTTTAAAACCAATTTGACCAGTTTGGATGTTTGATCCTTGCAGCTTTTTCTTCACATGTCCTGGGATTATTCCATTTAGACATTAATGAAGTAAAAATAAATCAGATTTTCTGTTCTGTTCTGTTGTTTCAGCCTCGGACGAAACTAAAAGCTCATGCACATGAAATCAAACCACAGCAGAAGGAACAACAGCTGATATTCATGCTTCACATTCTGCAAACTCTCTTCACTGATATTAAAATTATCTTCTGATTCATCACAAAGACTGAGCCTGAAGGAGACCTGAAGCATGATTGACTGTTGAGGAGGGAAATGGATCAGAAGAGTTGAATTCCTAGATTAGAAACCACTTCACTTTGGCAACATCAGGATGTAGCTGAGAGCTGATTGGTTTATTTCAAATTTTACAGGAATTCAACTCTTCAGTGAGACATTTCTCCCAGCTGCTGCTCCTCCAGGGTTCCTCCTCCTCCAGGGTTCATCCTCCTCCAGGGTTCAACACAACAAGTCTGGAAAAAAATCCTTGTTCTGAGTATAAAAATGTCCGTGTTGTGTGCAGCTGATCAGAGTGATTTGGGAAACAGGAACCCTGTAGATTTGTTTGGAGCAGTGAAGAGGAAAATCATCTTTTCAGACTGAATCATTTTATCCCCTGAACTTTCTATCTTCAGCTGTGAAGTTTCCCTGAAGTCCACAAAATCAGTGACATAAAAGCTCATTTTCAGTGTTGGCGATAAAAATCCTTTCAGCCTCAACATCCCGGGCCCAAGGAAAAAGAAAAGTCTGCCACAGTATAGAATGTTTCTCCAGAAGTCAGAAAAATAAATTACCCCTCCATGTCTTCAACATCTTCCACACCCTGCAGTGTGCTGCAATAAAACTGTCTAATAATTTACTAGTATTTCTGTCCGATTGCACACAGTGAGATGAGGTGGCAGCAGTTTTTAGGAGGCTCTGTGTGGAACTTTATCAAGTCGTTGAAGCTGTTGGAGTTCTGGCATGCTGCTGCTGCTCTTCTCCCAGTTTTGTAGTTTTGGTCCCTCTGGGCCTCCTCCACTGTCAGCCGGCCGCCATCGGCCCCTGAGGTCGGCCCCCGTCGCCGGGTCGGTCAGTCCATGACGTCCAGACTCCGTCCTACATCACCTCTTCTGCTCCCAGATCTCAGCCATGTTCAGGTCGAGTCGCTCGAGGCTCTTCAGCGCCTGGATGTTCTCCGTGTAGAAGGCCACGTCGACCACCACCAGCCTGCAAACAGCCACAGGTCACAGCTTTAAAAACAGTGAGAAAACCAGCCCGACACACAGCAGAGTGAGAGCATAGCCGTGAAAACAAAGGCTTTCTAACTCTCTGTAAGAAACATGCCAACATTTGTGTCATTTTTTTACATAAACCTTTTTGTAAATAATCCCTTAAATGAAACTGGTAAAGTGTGACCAACATGTGCACTAACAGGACATCCTACAGTCACAAACACTCTGAGGTTTGGGGTCTGTCTTGTTTCTAAATGACCTCAATCACACCAAACAGACTTAATACAGTTTCTACCTAAAACTTTTTATGAACATGCCAAGTTCTGCTTTACAGTGAATTTATGTATGACCAACAGGTTTCTAGAAATGAAATACAGAATGATGTGTTACGGATGAAGTTTAACCATTTATTTCAAATAAATTTTCTATTTTTTTTTTTTTTGCATTTTTAGTAAAACTCTTGGGCTGCACAGTGGCGTAGTGGTTAGCACTTTCGCCTTGCAGCGAGAAGGTCCCTGGTTCGCGTCCCGGCTTTCCCGGGATCTTTCTGCATGGAGTTTGCATGTTCTCCCTGTGCATGCGTGGGTTTTCTCCGGGTACTCCGGCTTCCTCCCACAGTCCAAAAATATGCTGAGGTTAATTGATTACTCTAAATTGCCCGTAGGTGTGAATGTGTGAGTGATTGTTTGTCTATATATGTAGCCCTGCGACAGACTGGCGACCTGTCCAGGGTGTCCCCTGCCTTCGCCCGAGTCAGCTGGGATAGGCTCCAGCCCCCCCCGCGACCCTAGTGAGGAATAAGCGGTGTATAGATAATGGATGGATGGCCTTGTTCTGAGTATAAAAATGTCCGTGTTGTGTGCAGCTGATCAGAGTGATTTGGGAAACAGGAACCCTGTAGATTTGTTTGGAGCAGTGAAGAGGAAAATCATCTTTTCAGACTGAATCATTTTATCCCCTGAACTTTCTATCTTCAGCTGTGAAGTTTCCCTGAAGTCCACAAAATCAGTGACATAAAAGCTCATTTTCAGTGTTGGCGATAAAAATCCTTTCAGCCTCAACATCCCGGGCCCAAGGAAAAAGAAAAGTCTGCCACAGTATAGAATGTTTCTCCAGAAGTCAGAAAAATAAATTACCCCTCCATGTCTTCAACATCTTCCACACCCTGCAGTGTGCTGCAATAAAACTGTCTAATAATTTACTAGTATTTCTGTCCGATTGCACACAGTGAGATGAGGTGGCAGCAGTTTTTAGGAGGCTCTGTGTGGAACTTTATCAAGTCGTTGAAGCTGTTGGAGTTCTGGCATGCTGCTGCTGCTCTTCTCCCAGTTTTGTAGTTTTGGTCCCTCTGGGCCTCCTCCACTGTCAGCCGGCCGCCATCGGCCCCTGAGGTCGGCCCCCGTCGCCGGGTCGGTCAGTCCATGACGTCCAGACTCCGTCCTACATCACCTCTTCTGCTCCCAGATCTCAGCCATGTTCAGGTCGAGTCGCTCGAGGCTCTTCAGCGCCTGGATGTTCTCCGTGTAGAAGGCCACGTCGACCACCACCAGCCTGCAAACAGCCACAGGTCACAGCTTTAAAAACAGTGAGAAAACCAGCCCGACACACAGCAGAGTGAGAGCATAGCCGTGAAAACAAAGGCTTTCTAACTCTCTGTAAGAAACATGCCAACATTTGTGTCATTTTTTTACATAAACCTTTTTGTAAATAATCCCTTAAATGAAACTGGTAAAGTGTGACCAACATGTGCACTAACAGGACATCCTACAGTCACAAACACTCTGAGGTTTGGGGTCTGTCTTGTTTCTAAATGACCTCAATCACACCAAACAGACTTAATACAGTTTCTACCTAAAACTTTTTATGAACATGCCAAGTTCTGCTTTACAGTGAATTTATGTATGACCAACAGGTTTCTAGAAATGAAATACAGAATGATGTGTTACGGATGAAGTTTAACCATTTATTTCAAATAAATTTTCTATTTTTTTTTTTTTTGCATTTTTAGTAAAACTCTTAACGTCCAAAACTCGTCCTTTCTTAGTATTCAGTGTCAAAGCGTTTATTTAATAAGTTTCCTCTCATCACAGTTTTATTAAATCCTTGACGCCTGAACTTATTTATGATTAAATAAAAAAACATTTTTTGTATTTTTGCTTTCCAGCTGATGCTAAAATAAGTGGAGATTGTTAATGTATCTATTACAAATAGAACGGATATACAATAATAACAACAGATATATAATAATTAGGTCCCACTCCGACCGGTCCTACCAGAAACCAGTGCTTGCAAAATGTTCTGAGATACATATTTAATATGCACAAACTGGCATTGAGGGAATGGACATGCTGTCTTGGCTGCAATCAAATTCACTGTGAATTTGCGACAATAGGCGTCAAAGGGTTATAAATGTCATAACCACATTTTTTTTTTTGCCTCCACATCAAACAGTTCTTCTAGCTGCTAACCATCTTTCTTCATGTCTCCACTGAGACTTTGTTCCTCTTTTCTCTGAGATGATCTCCAGCTCTTTGACATTAAAGCTTCTTTTCTTTCCTCTGCTCTTCAGTTTCCTCCACAGATTCTTGACAGGATTCAGGTCTGGACTCTGGCTGGGCCTCTCCAACATCTTCATATTGTTCCTCTTCATCATTTCTTCACCATTTTGGTTCTAGCTTTCAGATCCACTGTCTTGCTTCTTCAGACTATCTGATGGTTTCCCTTCAGGCCGAACCGCTGAAAAACTAAACATTAACCTCCCACCACGTTCGACCATAGGAACCGTGTTCTTGGAGCTGAATGCTTCTCATTTCTTTCACCAAACTGAAGACACAAGCCAGTGTCCAAACAACCTGTTCTTCTCCAGGTGAGCTTTTGTGTGTTTGTCTTAAAGAAGTGCAGCTTTGTTCAGTGTTTGATGATGGTGGTACCAGATGATGGTTCTGGTGCTGACTCTTCTCAGCCTCTACCATTCTTGCCAGTGCAGGGATCACTTTTGTCTTCCTACCACGTCCTTTAAGTTTCTCCATTGTGTGTACTTTTGGATTATACTCTGCACTGCAGTCACCAGCACTTGAGAACACTGGATATGACTTTAGAGCTTTTCCCCATGTGGCTGCCAGTGACCACCATGTGCAGCTCTCTCAGTAATGCACACTAATACTAATTACAAACCCTCTAGAAACTTAGCAGAAACGACCAGAACCATGTGTTCAGAAGAGGCATGAAAAGCCTTGGATGTTGGTGGAGAAACTGAGGAACAGTTCAGTTTAAAAGCTTGTAGTGACATGAGCAAAATCAGATTTTTCAATAATTTAAAAAGACCAAAACTAAACAAAAATTAAAAGTATGTTTGTCTCCAACTATCAAACAGCAGTGTGTGGTAAAAGCAGCAGACAGGAGCTACAATCAGAGCACCATGTCATGTTTTCTGAGAAACATCCGTTTAAATGTGATTTGAGTGAAACACAAAACGCTTTTCTACTGTCTGAACATGTTGCTCTATTGCGTGGTGCAGTTACCCGTGCTGTGGTCCTCCGTCATTAATGACCCCAAGTCGAGCCAGCTGCCTCTTCAGGTGCATTTTAAAGCTGGCATTGATCCTTAGAAACAACATCTGTGCAGGAAAAAAAACATGTCTGAATGCCAACTTGTTTTTCTCTGAACTGTTCAGATTCTCCAGTAAAGAACACCTCGGGATGAGAAACGTGATAAACTCACCTGTGTCTGTTCTTCAGGTAAGAGTTCATAAATGGCTTCGTGCATCTTTGCCATCTGCTTACAGACATTTCTGAAGCAGGCCGAGGGCATCGGAGCCTTCACTTCATACTGAGGAAACAGCAGAAACAACACATGTGAAACACAGCAGGATCCAATGGGAAGCAATGAAACATGCACAGATGAGCCAAAACACATGAATGCAGAGTGTTGATTATATGGTGACAGAGATGCTCATCAAGGTGTTTAATATTGGAGTAATTCTGCTGTACGTGCTCCATTCTAAAGGATGATACAGAAAGCTCTCCAGCTTTCAGCTGACAAGTTTAGTCCTCAGGGTTGTTCAGGATGAACAGTCAGAATGGAGGAGAAAAGCTCAGACACGGTGGAGATGTGAGCTACAGAGCTGGACCTTGGAGCACTAGAAGAAGGCCACTTTGTCCAATGAGATTTCTTTTTTCATCACATGTACACGTGCATCATGTGCCTTGGCAATGATCTGCTGTAAGAAAAAACTTCGATTGGACCTGGATTGGCTGCTGGTGTTTTGCCCATGTTGTTGTGGCACATTTGTTATGGACATTCAAAATGTTTCGGCTCACTACGGAGACACAGTTCTCTCTAAAAACAGTTACTGTATCCTTCTAGATACACACAAAAATAATTTCTATGAATAATATCTCAAATAGGGGAAGTATCCCATGAGAGCTTCCGTCTTGCATGTTTTAGTATATTGAAGCATAGACAACACTGGGTACAATGAATGTGAAGTACTGAGTTTTTAGTTTATTATTTTATTTGTCCCTTGCCCCTTTAATGTCTATTATACTTTTATCTTACACCATCGGTTCTGGTAAAAAATACAAATTACAAATAAAGGCTGCTGATATCATTACATAAAGGTTAGAACAAAGACAAATTCTTGTAACTTCTAAAAACCCCAAGACTGACTTTACCTTTGATAAAACCTTCTCAAACAGACTGTCCATAATGGCCACCAGTTTAGCAGAGATCTCTGCTATGTGATCATTGTAGTCCTGCAAAACAAACAGCAAACACTCTGCGACAAAACTTGCAAGTCAGGATTCACACAAATATACCACAAAAATAAGAAAGACAAAAAGTGATTGATTTTTGAGGTCAGGATTCTTTGATTAGTCATGCTTTTATTATTGGATGTTTGACTTCAAACACGCGTCAACATGTTTGGGGTCACATAGAAACGTCCTCATTTTAAAAGAAAAACAGTTTTTCAATGAAGAGAATGAATGATAAATCCAGTGTAGACATTGTTAATGTGGTAAATGACTGTTCTAGCTGGAAACGGCTGATTTTTAATGGAATATCTACATAGAGGTACAGAGGAACATTTCCAGCAACCATCACTCCTGTGTTCTAATGCTACATTGTGTTAGCTAATGGTGTTGAAAGGCTAATTGATGATCAGAAAACCCTTGTGCAATTATGTTAGCACATGAATAAAAGTGTGAGTTTTCATGGAAAACATGAAATTGTCTGGGTGACCCCAAACTTTTGACCGGTAGTGTATGTCTAGACTCTGGTCTAGACTGTACATTACCTTGGTGATGTGATCGAAGTGTCTGAGGACACTGAACTGCTTGGGC
Organism: Amphiprion ocellaris; assembly: GCF_022539595.1. Classification (NCBI taxonomy): domain Eukaryota; kingdom Metazoa; phylum Chordata; class Actinopteri; family Pomacentridae; genus Amphiprion; species Amphiprion ocellaris. The sequence continues at coordinate 23,278,974 of NC_072769.1, read as the reverse complement.
TGCAGTTTGGTCTCGAAATGAGCTCTAATGATGGGAATGTAGTGAACCACCAGCTGCAGACAGCGGGACGCTAACGCTACAAACACAGGAACACAAAGAGTGTGAATATTACACCACAGAGGCTTTCTACACGGTAGTCAACACTTGATTAAGGTTAAGAGACAAAACAAGGATCTTCAGCATCAGATAAACAGATGCTTTAAAAGCTCTTCTGCGGTTTTCCTGTCCTTACATGGACTTGTGACCAGTGTGTGCAGCTGCTGTTACATACCGAGGTTTTTGGTGGTGATGGTCTTGAGGCCAACGACCTGCAGAGCTCCAGCTCCCAGAACCAACTGGCAGCTCCGAGAGTTGAAGTGCTGCAGAAACACAAAGAAAGACTGAGTCTGACCTGACAGGGACACTCAAACCAGAAAATAGTCTAGTGCAGTTCTGGTTTGTCAGCTCATGGTTTCTAGTATTCATTAGTTGAACTAATCTATTGTGTATATTTGTAATCAATGATCAACAAAGACTGGCAACCAGCACAATCAGAAAGATCCCAACGGAAGACAGAAGGTGTTCTTATTGTAGGTGAATTTGGTTGAGTTTATTGTTTCTGACCTTGAGGAGGTCCGACAGACGCGTCAGCATGTCGGTGGCAATGGATGGGATGTCATTGACACACTGACAGTATTCCAGAAAGATCCGGATCAGCAGCAGAACCGTCCTGAAATATGGGACATGTGAGACTTTGTTTCATTTGCTGAAAACAGGAACAATATGAGACCTTTGCTGGTGAGTGTGTTATTAGTTGAACTGTTACTTCAGCGTAGCAGGAAACCTACCCAACGACTGCATATTTCTGCCCGTTAACAAGCAGAAATTCAGCAGGTTTCTTCTCATCTGGACCTGCAGAAGGAAACCACATTAAGTCTTTATAAACCTCACACATATTAGGGTGTTCTGTTTACTCTGAGAAATAAAGCTTCTTTTTATAACATTGTGAATGTGTGTGATTAAATGTATTTGTTGACTTTACAACATGCAGAAGTCGTGGAGTAACAACAGAAATGTTGACTGACAACCCGACTGAACGAAACTGAACAATGATTCCAGATTCTTATCTTAAATCAACAGATTTTATTCTCTTTCTTAGATTGTATTTTTCTCCAAGTGAGGATTTTTCTGAGAAACATCTCTGCTCAGCAATATTTACAAGAATGACCACGTTGGTACTTTTCAGTTGTGGTAGTGCTCTGGTGGCATTTGTTCTGCTCTTTCAACTTTACTATATAGTATACAGATAATATTTTACAGCTTCCCAATCTCTTTCTAATCAATAAGGATTTTTCCTTGTCACTTAACCCAACAGCGGAACATATTTTCTTTGTTGTACGATAGAAACCCTCACATTCTCCTGACAATATCAAATGACCATGTTTTTCTTCAGTCATAATCACATTAGGACCAATGTTATTATTATAGAATGTCTGTGCACCTTAGGTAGTTCGATATAGCTGTTTTCCTACAACCTGTCAAAGTCACTGTAAATCACTCAAATCCACTTTAAATCACCGTGACTTGAAATGTGTAAATAATGTATATTGAATTTTAACTACATTTAGTATTCTATCGATTTTAAAATTAGAAGCGTTTTGTTTATAGTACTTTACAGCAAGATTTTCAGAGTATATACTAACCTTTAATAGTATTGTTACTAACCTGCCTTTTTGTTATTTTATGTTGTGTGTAAGCTGCTAAACACTTGAACTTCACTCAGGATTAATAAAGTAAGTATCTATCTATCCATCTATCCATCCATCCATCCATCCATCCTGTTCAAAAACATTAATAAAATGGAATGTACGGCACCAAGTCATATATGTCCACATGTTGTTCTCGAAATTTTATGTATTTCATTGACTAATAAACTTCTTGTATCATTTTTATTCTTTGTGTCATGTCTTATTTTGAGGTTTTGCATTCTTGGACTGGGATGGAAGATGCAAAGTCACACAAGTACATCTCATATAATTAGAATATGGTGGAAAAGGTTAGTGTGCATAAACTGAAATATTTTAAGCTTTTATTTGCTAATGTTCATTTGATTTTGCAGCTCTACTTCTGCGATAACCATTGTAATTGAATTTATTTCTTCACCGTTTCAGTATGTTCCTCTCCACCAGCCGCTTCCTCTTTCCTCATTTTCTTTTAAAATAATCAGCCACAGGCAGGGACAGACTGACAGGGCCAATGAAGTTCTAAAAGCACTACTTTCCAACGATGTTAACACAGTAGCTGCATATGCCAGAACAGCTTCATGATCATCACACACACACAAATGCAACCACCTGAAATCTCAACTCACACTCTCAAAAAGAGGTCGCAAGCAGGTCGCAGTCTGGAGGCCTGATTCAGATGAAAGTATATTTACATTTCTTTTGGAAATCAAGGTCCTAGAGTCTGGAGGAAGAGTGGAGAGCCATAGGATCAAAGTTGCTTAAAACCCAGTGTGAACTAAACACAATCAGTGATGATCTGCTGGTGTTGGTCCACCTGCATAATCAAGTTAAAAATCAATGCAGTCATTTAACAGCAGATTTTGGAGCACTACATGCTTCCATCCGCAGAACAGCTTTTCACAGATGCAGATTAGGTCTTCTAGCAGGACCTGACATCTCCCACACTGCCAAAACCACTCAGAAATGGTTCACGGAACGTGGCATTACGGTGCTAGATTGGCCAGCCGGCTCATCAGATCTCAAAACCAATAGAAAATCTGTGGTATACTATCAAGAGGAGAATGGAACGAACCAGACCCAACAATGAAGAATAGTTGAAGGGAACCATCAAGGCAACCTGGGCATTCATTAACCCTCAGCAGTACCACAGGCTGAGTGCCTTCATGCCACGTCGCATTGCTGGAGTAATTTGAGCAAAGGTAGCCCTGACCAATTATTGACAGAACATACTTTTCAAAGTTTGAACATTTCTGTACAATAGACCTTTTGAAATATTCTAATATTGCAAGACAGATTTTGGTGAGGGCATTCATAAGTTGTAAGCTGCTAACAAAGTTAAAACAAATAAAAGCTAAAAATATTTCTGTTTATTTGCACAGAGTCTAGAATACAGGAGGTCCTCGGTTTATGACGTCCTCGACGTATGGCATTTCGTCGTTACATTCGAACTGGTTACGTGGAACTAGTTTGTGGAGCCGAGCGGACGAATACATCGTCACGCAGCATGATAAGACGGATTTGTTTACATTCGCTGGTTGTACGCCTCCTTGGATTGTGCTACTTACAAAACAGTACAACATATTCTGTTACTCTGTTATTCTGCTGTTGTACTCATATTATGTTCTGTTATCTTCTTGTAAAATGATTTTTTTTTTTTTCACTTGTCTGGTGAAAAATATTAAACCTTTTCCACCATAGTCTAATCATGTGAGTACACTTGTATATGCAGTATGCCTGTGGATACACTAGGATGTATGAATGTAAGAAATATGTATGTTTTAACCATACAGTAAAAACAAAAATATGTGGATCATAAAAAAGTATTACTCAATAAATACAAGTTCCTGGAACAAAGAGCAGAGACTTTTGAGCAGGCGATCTGATACCTGTGGTTTTGCGCTCTGGTAGTGTTATTTTTCCATCAGCGATGGAGTTCACCAGATCCTGAAACTCTGCAGGAACCTCTGCCTGCTTCCAGCGCTCATTATCTAGGAGGAGGCTTTAGGGACACAAAACAAACATTAGCTTTAGAAAACACAAACCCATACGACACCGCTGCTGCAATCCCCGTCAACAGTTTATAGTTTGGGTCAGTGCACAGCGGAGAATCAGAACAGGTTACACAATCAAATCCAACACTATGAAACCAGGACGAAAAATATATTCCTCAACTTGTAAAACAAATATAAACTTTGACGAGTCACATGATATCACTCACAATATTCCAGTACAGCAGTTCATAAAAATGAAAGCTGGGAAATACAACAGTCTAACCTTTGAGTACCAAGCTTGTTATTTCATATTATTACCTTTAACCACTTGCTGCTCCACAAACAAATGCGTATCTGGGCATGAGTCAAAATGAATACAGTAGTGTAGATGGCACTGTGCTGCAGGTTACCTGAGTTTGGTCTTGCGTTCTTCATGGAAGCGGTGGACGAAGCGGTTGGCCTGGCTCTGCAGCGCCCCCCTCAATGAGACGCTTCTTCTGCCTGACAGCTCCTCTGTGTCCCGGACAAAACCCTCCACCGCCTGCGACAGACACACAAACTCGGCCGAGCTCAGACGCTCCAGAGAGCCGTCCTGTTGGAAACATCCACACATTTTAACAACAATTACAATCAGTCTCTCCAGCATAAAGCAGGTCTAGTCCATCATACCTTTGCTCTTGCTGTGAGCACTTTGACACAGCGGTCGTGGCTGACATCGGAGGCAGTGTACAGCAGCTCCTGGACATTATTGACCACACGGTTCAGCTCCAGCTCAGTGGGCATCATGTTCTCCCCTGACCTGAAAACAATGAAAACAAACACTCACTGTCAACAGACGAGAGAGAAAAAAGCGTCTCCTGTCATCAACAGTTCTTATTTGCCCAAATTAATGAGTATCTATAATTCCTCTTAACTACAGTGACTAAAAACACCCAGAAACTGCTTGGGCTTCAGAGCTAATTTTGGAAATGCTACAACTGACAGCAGCCGTCCAACCAACCAACAGGCCAAGTCCTGACTCGGTTACTGGTTATGATATTATGAGAATTAAATTTAGTTTTAGGGAGGGAAAATGAAAGAAAAAAAGGAAATATCTAGAGTGACATACATGATGCTCTGCTCTCTGCTGGCCGACATCTCTGAGGTTCCAGATGTCAAGTCACTGCCTGCAGTCTCCAGCCGGCCCTGCTGGATCCTGGAGCCCACTGTGGAGCTCTGATCCTGGGCCGCCAGCGCTGCCTGCTGCTGGGCCTCATTCAGGGCGTCGCTGATGAACAGACCCTCGTGGGTGAGGTAGGCCAGCTCGGCCTCCCCCTGCAGGACCGACGGGCTCTGTGAAGTCTCTTGGCCTGATGCCCCTGAACTGGCCTGCTCCAGGAGACGGTTCTTCTGGTTTGAGTTCAGAACCTCCACAACCACATTTCTGATGATGTTCAGAGTGGCCTGGGAAAAAGGACAGAACGGGAAAAAAGTCTGCAATCTGACACATTTTGGAGAACTTTTCTACAGTGTTTGTGTGGGCTTGCAAGTGTTAATCTCGACAGCTGCTGAGAGTCCAAGTTTTCTTACAGGCAGAATATTGTTTTGAACATTTTATGATTTCTTGTAAAATGTAACTGACTAAAAATAGGTGACACTGGATCGTTTGTTGAAACTGACATGTTTAACTCACCTTGATTCTCTGCAGGAAGAGAAGGAAACACTCAAAGACATTTTTCAGCAGCTCAAACCACTGAGGGAACGTCATCAGACGCATCTGGTCAGCTTGTCTGCAGAAACAGTCATTTTTCATACAGTTAAACCACAGTTTAAATCTGTATTTGGTTATGGAGCTGTATGTTCCCGTCAATGGATTCATGTTATATTGTGTCATTCTATAAGGTACAACATTTTCTTCATATAAAACACATTAAATATTTCCAGATTGTTGATGGATTTTTATGTAGTAGTAAGTTAAACAGTTCATGGCACCATCTAACAAGTTCTGAGGTCACTGGCTATTTTCGGTTAAAAGTCTGGTAACACAACAAATGATGGCTTCTGAAAGCACAAAACTTTGAACTTCCCCTAAATACTATGCAGGGGCGATCAGGAGGGGTCAAACTGTGAAACTGCCCTGACACACAAACTATGCAATCTCTACGAAATCTTTAACAAGTTAAATTTGCAGTGCAGCCCTTTTGTCTGCCCCTTCTGGTGGTGAACTTCATCACACACACACACTGTCAGTGAGTGATTATGGTGTGTCCCTAACCATCAACTGAGAGTACATTTTTTAGAACTCAGTTTAGAAAGAAGTCTATTGAATGGATGGAAAAAACTAAATATATTGTCTGTTTATAGGTGATCTAAATCAGATCACATTCATCTAAAAGTCCAAAGCACTCCCAATACAATCTGACTATTTATTTCTTTGCAGCATTGTCTACAATGACCTCATACACCCAGAGAAACTAAAGGACAGCTACAGCAGTATAAACAGTACAATCTAAGTAAAGAACCACAGAACTTCAACTCACTTTATGACGACTTCGGTGTCAATTTCTTCAATGTGCACGACACTGTCTGTCACACACTGCAACACAAACAGGTTTCCATTACATAAGAACTAAATGAATTTATAGTCTTCTGTTTTCAAACATGTCGCATTAATTCTGTTCATGCAGTCAGGAGTCATACCTGTGTGACAATGGCCTTAGCAGCCAGGATCATCTCATCACTGTAAATATCCAGAAAGTCCAGCTTCCTTTGTCTCAACAGACCGAACACCAGCGACTCCAGACGCTCCTGAAATACACAGAGAAACAACAATGTATTGAGTGCTCACACACTGAAGCTGAAGTCAGATTTGTGAAAGTCAAACTCAACAGGCAGCAGGGGTTTCAGCAAAGGCAGATTCAATCTAGCATAAAAATGAAAATGAGATTTGGTCCACATGCTGAGGTTGAAGAAGCACACCGGCACCAGAAATCAATCAGGGATAATTAAACTCATCATTAATGAGGGCTGCATACGCAAACAATTAAACCAATGTTCAGTTTCTGAAGTAGAAATAGTAACACATCCATAACTAAACATTATTTTGACATACAATGATTTCAGAATCACTGTTTACCATTAAATGTTAGATCACGTTCAGTTTTGCACTTTTGTACTTAAAATAATAACCAGAATATTACATTCCTAATGGATATCAGAGTTGAATTTATGCATGAGATTATGAAATAATGTAATGCATAATAATTATAAATTATGAATAAATTAATAATAAAATTCCCCAACTTGAAATCTAGCTACACAGATTATTCAGCACCAAACACAGAAAGCATATTTTCACTATATTTGAAGTGTTTTTTTTTAACCTGCTTGGATACAAAGGGGATTCACAACATTTTCAAATATGAGTGTTTAGACACCAGCGGTTGTTCCACTAAGCTCTCTCCATAACCTGCCTGACACCACCTGAATGTTCCTAAAGCCCTAAACTCCACCCATCTGGTACTCCAAGCACATTAAAACAAACACTGATCCACACCCTGAGCATGATTTCAGCAGCCACTGGTTTCATGGATTTCATGTGATATAATGTAAACCAGCATCGTGTGTGTCTGTGTGTGTGTGTCTGTGTGAGTCAAGCCCACCTTTTGTGACTCTGCATTTGGTTTGTGGACCTGTGATGGGCAAACCGTCTGTTATGTACATATTAATACACGTGTCTAGACGAACATGAGCGTCCACAACAAACTGTTTTCAGCTTGAATGGAAGTCAGTGAAAATGAAAAAGAACAAACAGGCTGCGTGAAAATCAAAAAAACAAATCCTTAGTGCACCCAAACCCCTTAAAAAGATGTCCACTGTATCTCAACCCAGAACATTTTTCCCCATTAATGTGCATAATGTGCTCTGATATCAACACATTTCTTTTTTTAACTGAAATTCTTTCCCCTAAATTCTACTGAAATTGTCCAATTTGACTTTCATAAGGTTAAAATGGCCAATTTAAAAATTTCAAATGCTATTTTTCCCTCCCCATCTCTCACAAAGATGACTTCAAAATCAAATATTTTAGTAACATAACATATTTAATTTCTATAAAATGTGCTGCAGAAAATATACATATAAGCATAATTTCCCTGAAGCAGTGGAACATGATTCTGATGTGTGTACATTTATTTATCCAAGCTTCTGAATGCAGCCAACTACTGAAGGAAGGAAAAGAGAAAAATGGTCGCAGTAAAAATACTCATTGAGTGATGAAGACACAGAATTTCGTTTTTTTTAGGCCTGTAGTCGACAAGTTACAGGATGCCAACGTCAAATTAATCCAAGATTAATGGCTGCAGGAACATTAAAGTAAACTGGATATTAAATACATCACTCCCTTTGTGTTACATAAAATGACTCAGCTAATTTCTTTTACCTGAGGCAGTTTGGACTGATGTAATGACTGCTTGAAGAGGTTTTTGCTTTCATAAAGTAAACACACAGGATGAATAAATGCTTTGGAAAACAGTCAGGCCGTTCAGTAAATGCGTGTACAGGAGTTTGTTCAGACCTTCTCTAGGACCTGTGGCTCGTCCTTTAGACTTCGGCTCAGGTCGCTGCGGGAATACATACTGAAGTCCTCCACCATCATCTTATCGATCAGCTTCTCCAGCTCACACAGCTGGGAGCCCAGATGTCTGAGAGACACGAACACAGAAAGATAGGCGATGTCAGTGGTGCTTCACTTGTGATGTGGTACAGCAGCTGAAGTTTCGGTGGTGTTGCTCCGACAGTGACGTTTTCAGTTGCACTTTCAGTAGGAGGCTTAAAAGGTCTAATGAAACTGTGAAACCAAACTTGTGGAAAGAACCCCAAATTTAAATACTGATCCTGAACAGATGAAGAGGTAAAAACAATGAGACCAAAATGACTAAAAAAATATGAATCTTGACTGATCACTGACATCTTTTTTCCCCTCTGTTTTACTGTTTTCTATTTATTTTGCTGCAGAACTTCAGTTTCATTTTTTACCGGTGCTAAATGTCTGTTCTGCCTACAAATGTTAATGTATTAGTAGCATGTTTACCGATGGCTCAAACATGACGAATAACACAAATATCAAAAAGAGATAAAGTTAAAAATTGGGAGTAAAGCTTTTCAAAACCCACCAGAAGCTCCAGTGGTTCTAATTTCTTTTCTGCTCAATAAAGACCTCACGAGACGCATATATATGAACTTCGTAAAAAAAAACTGAGTGTTTTCAGCAGTGATTTTATGTTGCATTAGAAGACAAAATCAAAAATTCTCCACAACTGATCCTGTTGCTTTACACATAAGATGAAACTCTTATTTTCCAATGGCAGGAAATGCAAACATTTCATGGTACCTTTAACATGGTGAGGATGTGATTTTTTTCAGCTAGCCTTGTTGGAAAGGACATGTGCTGCGGGTTCATTTGTGCTACAACTCTTTGCAATAAAAAGTTTGAGAACAACTAGACCCTTTAGAAGAAGAAGGGATGTGAATTTGGACACAGGATGTGTCTGTCGGGCTCTAAGGGTTTTGTTGAGTTAAACAGCTACATAGACATCTTGAGTGATGAGACTTGAACTTTAGCTGAAATTTTACATTTCTGCTGAATTATGTCCAACACACACACATGATGTACAGCTGCTACATTGCCTGTTTGCTGTCAGAAACCATAAACAAGTCAATACAGTGGCCAAATCTGTGTCAGTAACGACAGTATGACAGACCCACAGAGCCCCTCCTCACCTGAAGCTGTGTATTCCCTGCAGCTCCTGCTGCAGCACCTCCTTGGTGGTGGCGATGAGCTCCAGTGCTCCAACAAACTCGGAGGTAGAGAGCAGCAGCTGCACGGTGGGCTGTGTCTGATGCACCGCTGCCATCAGCTTCAGCTTGTTGTGCAGCTTCACACAGTTGTTGCGAGTCATTGCTTTGCGAAGGGCCTGGAGAGGCCCCTGGCACATGACCCGGTCCATGGCCGCCGTCCGGCCCCGCAGCACAGCCACAGCCTGCTGCGTCTCCTGCAGCCGGTCCTGTAACTCGTGCTGCGAGGACATAGCATGGAAAAAGGCCTCGGAGCGCAGTGAGATCTGTCGAGCAATGCTCACCTCAACCACATCCAGGTAGTGGCTCAGCTGGAGGAAAGAACAGAGGCAGAATGTCGTAAATATCTGCACACAGAAAAATTCACTTTTAGCTGCTTTCCATTGCTAACTCAACAGAGCAACAAATGAACAGCTTGTTTTTAACGTAAGACCTCCCAGAAACTTTTTCCCGAGGGTCTTTTGTTTAGAATTGCTAAAAGGTAGAGCTGAAATGATCGGCTGCTTTGGGATTAATCCGAAATCCCAAAAATTCATGATAGTTTCAACTTTTTAACTGTTCATTTCTTTGTCTTATTTGATAGTAAAGTGAATGTCTTTAGATTGTGGATGGTTGCTATTTTAAAATGGGGAATTCATTTGGATAAATCCTTTAACATGCTCCAATCCATTTAGGTGACTGTAAACTCCATGTTATGACCGACTAACATCCAAATCCCAACCAGTACTCAATTTTCAATGATAGAAAGGCAGAAAACCCTTTGATTGTCTTCATGTTTGGAGTTTTTGCTTGTTTAAGGGAACAACTAATTACCAATATTGTTGTAGATTCAGTCTCTGCTGTAAATTAAATTTCTGTGGATCAGCACTAAAAGACCATAACGTGATGATCCCATTAGTTACCAGATTCCCCTCTATGATGCTTGAGAATAAAATGTTTTAATCACCAGTATTTTAGGCTACAAGCTAGTCCTCAAAAACCAAATGACTGCAATCCTTCCTTAAGCAACAGTTTGAGTTTGACAGAAGTAAATTAGTGAAACTCAACTCAAAATTATCAAAAAAACAAACAGCTGAATTAGGCAGGGGCAAACTGTTTTTTTTTTAAACGTCATTTCAGAAAATCAGTGTCACAAGTTGTTCATCTTCTCCTGGTTACATATGAGACAATTCAATGAACAGACATCTCCTGATGCTGGATGACATTAGAGTCATGCACCAACGGGATTAGTCTCTTATTTGCCTCTCCGTACTAAAAATGATTCACATTTCCCCTCTGAGTGATGTGTGTGCTTTGCTGAGAGTTCACCTTCTCCTGCAGCAGTTTGGAGGAAGCCACGTCTCTGCTGCTCTTTCCACCGGCGCTGTTAAAGTGAGACCAGGGCAGGACGTTGTTGAAGGTGGCTGGGTCATCCAGGGCAAAGTCCGGCTTCATAAAAATCTGAAAATTCAAGACAAAGACACAAAGGTCAGTGTGGAGACAGTTGTACCTGGTGTAACCCAGGGAAGAAGGCTAGTTTCACTGACCCGATTAAGCTAAATATATTAGACATATTCATTTTTAGGTTTTAATTAACAGGATTCTAGACAGAGAAGCTAGAAATGGGAACAACGTGAATTTTCACGCCACTCGTGGAACAGAGCTATGGAAATTCTATGACTCAAAACTACACCTATCACACACTTGCATTAAAATTCAGGCTACAACCCATCAAAAGACTAGTACTGATACTGGAGAGGTAAATAGAATATCGATGTCACACCTCCTAAATCTATCTTTCAGAGAGCTTCACACTTGAAAAATAAACTAGTCAATGCTTTCTGGTAGAAACAGAAGCATGCATGTAAATAAATAAGTATGCAATGAGTAAGTGTTGCAGTCAGTTTCACTACCGTATAAGTTAGTGGAATTAGAGAAACCTGATTTCCTTGAGGAGATTTTTCCTGGACATTGCAGATTTCTTTGTCTGCATAACTGAGTTTTCAATCAGCTTTTTGCAAATATGCATGTACAGAACAAAACGCTACAGACAGGGAAAATAACAGAATATAGACTGGATGAAGAGAGAGATATACTCTCACACTTCAAGTAACTCCACCCAAAGTCAAACTAAAACTGAAATGGAACAGTAAGTCAGTGTCTACCTCTGAACATTTGAGTATCAGTTTCCTAACACATACTAAAAATCAGTGAGCCAAGCTTACAAAATAGCCACGCTTTAATTCATAGGTAAATTAGATTTTTTCATATGTATTTTTGACTGATGCTTGTGCCTATCTTGGATTTGAGAGAAGGTGAAAACCTCCATGTGAGGGACAGAAGCAGAGATGAAGTTATATGAGCAATCTTGTAACACTGGTAAATTCAGGGTGAAATCAAGAAGTAGATACATTTTCGACAACAAGTTCACATCCAGTGGGAGAGAGGAAGCGTTTGTACCTTCGGGACTTGTTCCAACTCAGCTCTGGATTTGTCTGAAAGAAGCAACAAAACATCCGGATCAGTTGTCTGTCATTGTTTGATTTGTTGAATTTTACGTTCATGGCTGTATGATGTCTACAAGATGCTTTGAGTATGAATAAAAAGAACACAAATGTTTTTATGACACTAGTTTTTACAGCTAAGAGTCACAATATATCCATCTGCGCTGCTCAGCTAATTATCAGGAACATGTCCATTACAATTAACACTGATGTTTTAAGAAATGATGTAAAGGAATATAAAGAAATTGACGTGTAAAGGCGGAAACATCCTTCTTAAATGTATGAACAAGCCCATGGTCTGAAACAAACTCAAAACCTCAGAACAAAAACATAATAGTGTACAGTTTCCTGCAGATATCAGGGGTTTCCCGATACCTGGATTTAAAAAGAAAATACCAACCCTTTGCTTTGCACTGTTGCACAAAATGTTTCACTGTGCCTTTTGGTGCTAAATAACACATTCTAAGTGTAATGTTTTTGGCAGTTTACATACATGGGTATTGTCTTAACAAATTGTGTAAACAGGAATAAAAGTGTAAAGAGTAAAGTAAAATGTAGCTTCTCTTTGGCTGTATGTGCATACAGTCCTCACTGCTTAGGTTTGCTGCTGCCTAATACTGAAACTTTGTGTGGTGAGGAGCTGCTGTGCCGGCCATGCATCTGTCATGGCAAAGGACAGGTTTTTTTTTAGAGACGTTGTGCTTTTCAAACAATTTTCTTTGGCTACACTCTTTGCTATTACCTAATGTTGGCTGTTTTATCATATCTGTGTGTTTCCCAAAGATTGAGAATTCACTTATGGTGGTGGGTGGCACAGTGGGAAAATTAACTCATGTAGTTGTAACTCAGGTTGTTTTTCTGATGCTACAATTTACTGATGACTTGGGAATGTCTCACACACAGACTATTGGTGGATGCAACAATTTACCGATGATCCCAAAGTCACTATAATTTTCAGATGTTCCTTAATGAAACTAGTCAGTGAAGTCTCTAGTCTTCACTCAGTTACTGCAGTGCAACAACTCAGACAGGTGTGTGACCATAAACTACTTGAAAAAATGAAATAGGATGTAGCAAGGTCAGATTTTCCCAAGTTAAATTAAAATTAAGTGTTATATCTACTTAGGTGGCCCACCCACAGAGACGAACAGACAGTCCTGCTAAATTTAAGACTAGATGTCAATGGTCACATTGGTGCAGCCAATGAAAATGTTGGGTTGCATTTATGTTTATGTGTATTTGTCAGCAATGTGCGTTTTTATTAGTCATTTTATGGACAGAAGAGGATGCAGGCAGGGAGAGTCCTGCAGCAGTAGCTGGTTAATAATTCATACCGTGGTTGGTGGTGATACTTGAGACGGCGTCCACGTCGTCTTTGTTAGGACAGATCGTCTTGCAGCGTTCGTGGATTCGTTCCCTCTAAAAATAAAATCATGAAAAGACAAAATGATCAGTGAGTTTACTTAAAACTTCGAGTCCTCAGCCGCAGCAGTATCCTCATGAGGGTGCAATGGTTATTACACAGGAGGAAAAAAATAAAAAATAAAGGAATGTTTGACCAGAAGGTGGCATGAAATGAAAGAAAATTAAAAGCTTCCAAAGATCACAACTGTCGGTCAAATGAGAACAATGAAGTAGTGGAAAAGGGAAGCATGAGGAGAACATCTGACAGCTGCTCTTATGTCTTAGTCACTGTTTTAGTCATCATTCTGAGACTTGAGAAGGAATTGAAAACACTGCAATGACAAGCAGACGACATTTCTGTAAATGAGACGAGTCTAAAAGGAACAAAAAGAATCCGTTCCAGTCCAGAGTCTAAAGAAAATAAAAGATGTTATGCCAAAGTCTGGATGTGCAATCACACTCAATATACCTGAAGACTTTTATAAAGTAACGTTCAAAACTTCTATTTTATTTTAAAGCTACATGAAACTGAAAACAAGCAATAAAAAGCCTAAATATAAAGGTCATAAACTATAACATACAAGTGATGCACATTTGAGTACATTTAAGAAAACTTGACAATAACAGCTAATAAATCCTAAAGCAAGATGTTGTAAGAAAAAAAATATTTCATTTACTCCCTCTCCCGTAGATGCTGCTGTATTCCTGAGTATAGTCACAGAGAAATACAACGAAAGCAATATGTGTCCTAAATTTCAAACTATAATACAGAGGCTTATTTCTCTTCCATTGATATTAATGATTTATCATTAAAAATGTCAGGAAATTGCCAATACATTCAGTTGAGCAGAGAACCTCCCCCAAAAAAACACAGAACCCTCAATCGTTTGTGGCTCCTCCACTACGTTTTACCGTTTTCCATTCAGTTGACCATTTGTGGTGCACCACTACATAAAAAAATAAAAAACTGAACTAAACAACACACAAGTAGAAAATAACACTGCTGTAACAAATACAAGTAAAGAGCAGCTTGATAACTGGTTTTTCACTGGTATACTACCAAAAATAAAGCAATAACAAATCTATTCAAAACTGGATTTAGCAAGTCAACTGATGTTAAGTCTTTAAGCAACATTCATTATGTACACTGAAATAAAAATGAGGCTTCATCATTCTGACTTGCGTAAATGAAGTGAACACCTTCTAAAGTTCTATTCTATTACACTGGGAAAGGTGTGTGCCATGTTTTTGAACAAAACAGGAGGTCAGTAATCGTGGTTTTATTTAGTTATTTCCCCAGTTTTTCACACAGTCAACAGGTTGTCATGTACCGTAGTGATGGAGACACACAGCATAAAGAGGCTAGAGCAGTACTTTAAAACCGCTAACAGCTGATTGTAGAGATCCACCAATCGTCTGACCAATCCAATCAGATATTCAGCATTCTTCCAATTACTGGTACTGATATTTTTTTGTACCCAGTTTCAGATAAAATAAATAACATTTGAATGTGCTACTCTGATGCAGCTATCTCCTTTTATCTGTTGTCACTCTGTGGTCTCAAGCAATGTCCCGCCCACTGTACTATCTGACTGATGATGCATCAGAAGTAGTGGCCCATCAGCACTGAAGGACCAACAAGTGAACACTATGTGATCAGGATTGCGAGCCTACTACCAATCGACCGCTGTGCAATTATTTTCTTCGTGCTGAGTCATATTGCAGCTAAATATGATGGAAGGATGAACAATTTGTTTAAACCATCTAAACACAGTTTTCTGACAGACTGCAGCTGCAATTTTCAAGATCTTGCTTTAGAAATGAAGCTTCAGGTTCAATATTTACTGTGTAATAGATGTAAAACATGTGATGGAACATTACCACCATCAAAAGTGGACGGAGGACAGAATGAATTTGTAAAACAACAGTTTAAAGCCTGGGTCAGACATGCTGCATGGTGTATATTCTACATAGCAGCCCTTGTGATTTTGCTAACTGGATTGTATCTAATCGCATTCATTCATTTGAATCAATTAATTGTAAGGCCCTTATCTGGGTTCAGATATACACATATTTTCAAACTCATTGTGCCTCATATGCATATCAGATATAAGATTAAATGTCCATAAATCAGCTTCAAAATTACTGAAAGAAAACTCCAGAAGAAAGAAGAATTTTCTTCAATATCAAAGTAATCCACTGAAGGTTGTCTTGTACATTGATGGGTAGACGGACTGAGAACTGTCAGGTTTGTTCTCTACCTCTGCAGTTGTAAACATGTTAGGAAAGCGATCATTTACTGCCAGTACAGAAAGGCGTAGTAATTATAGTGACCAATATGGGTGTGTCAGTATTGCAATAAGACAGACATGACAAAACTGGAAGCTATTGTTTAAGTAGAACTATGAGAGTTGAGCGAACATTACGGCATTGTAGAGAAACCAGTTCTAGTCAAATATGTTAAACAGAGGGCAGTCAGTCTGTCCATAAGGCTCTGGAGCTGCCTTCACCTGCCTATAACATCTTCAGCATATAAAAAAGCACTGTCAGCTGGCATGTGCTTGCCCTGTTTATCTTCACACATGCGCCAGTCGGTACGCTCCCTCCTAGCTAGCAGCTACCAGTTCTAACAAATGTGTAACATGGAGAGCAGGTCAGCACCCATTAACTGAGAGGCACCAATGACAGCAAGCGATAAAAATCCAATCCAGCCTCACAGCTACATGTATGCTGAATGTAAAGATCAAAATATTATCAGAAAAGCAACATTTTATAAATATAAAAAAAAAAGTTGGAAAAGTTGCTGCACTGAACCAATGAAAAGCAAACAGTAGGAGCTGAAACTGCCTCAACAAGATTCCTGACACACCCACAACAGGAACTACAGGAAATCTCAGCATAAACTTTGCCTTCAGTAGCAGAAAGGTCTGATCAGCATCATCGGCACTCAGTCTGCTGAGGCCTGAGCTGCAGTGATGCTGAGTGAATCAGTCCTCCACCAATCAGAAAGGCTCTGAATAATGTAGAACAGGTGATACCTGAGCCATCTCCTGCAGGTAGGGCCCGAAGTCTTCCCTGGTGATGTTGGGGAGGTAGAAGGAGGGCATCACCTCGGTTTCTGCAAAGTCCAGCCCCCATGTTTTGGTGAAAAAGTCAGACTCTCGTTTAGCCAGTCGTGGGTCGTTCAGTGCAGCTGGGAGGTTGACTTTTGAGCTGAGCACCGTCCACCGGTCATGCTCCGCCACAACAGAAGGTCCGTTGCACAGGCCTCGCACCTCACCTGTAGGATCATAGGGAAGCTGAGTCAGTCTTTCTCACAGTTTCAGGGAAAAGCTGAACTGAGTTTTTGCATTATTTTCCCATAAGACTGATTTAAAAAACTGTAATTTAAGGTTTATTCATGGAATATGTTTTTGTTTCCAAGTTCCCATCTCTATGGGGAAAGCAACAACTGATATGTAGCATTAAAAGCACATCAATTAACAATAATGCATTTTAATATTTAATGTGTGTTTTGCTACAATGGTACTTGCCACTAGTGTGCTGTGAGCCTTGGAAAGTATGCTAAAACATACGTTTATCAGTAATTTTTCAGTATCGTTGGTATTTTTCAATATCATGCCACATTTCCAGTAGTGAGCCAAGTTTTAACCTCTGTAGCTTGGAACCACAACAAAGTGCTGCATTGCTGTATTTTTTTTTAGAAGCTCTAAAGCATTTTTCATCTTGTCTCACTTCCTTCTTTTCTAACGAAAGAGACAATGGAGCAGCATGATCATTTTTTTTTGAGTGCATGGAGCAGGTCAGCCAAAAGAAAAAGCCACAGCATTTAAAATATAAAACAAAATTTAGATTAGCTCCTTGTCTGTCCAACAACTGCAGAACAAATATTCAATGGCTTGAGCTTCTAAAATGTGATACAGCTTCCCTCAATTTTGTGTTGTTATAAACTGACAATTTCAGGACTGTTGGACAAAACAAGAAGCAAATGAACATGTCACTTTTTCACTACATTCTGACCTTTCAGAGACTAATGGTTTAAAAGAAAGAAAAAACATTTTTGCTTCGTTTTTAGTGCTTTCCCACCGGTGGGCTCTTTGGGGCAGACATCAGGCAGAGAGCGGATGGTCCGACAGCGAGGGGGGGAGGGATCCCGGTCCTTACGGTAGATCCCATCTCGGCCTCCACTTCCAGGACGAGGCACTGGGGAGGAGCTGTGGCTGGAGGCCATGGCATTGGGACTCGCCTCCCAGGAGGCTAGCTGGAAACACAAATCGAGCTGGAATTAGATTAAAGCAAGAGAAAGCAAAACCTCAGAGCTAAAGTTAGGCTCGCAAGATATATTTTTTGCTTGTCTTTTCAACAAATCACATGAAAAATACCAAAAAACAATGCGTTAGACTCTCTTAATAAATTAACTTCCCTATCTTGTTTATGACTCTCAGTTGCAAGCTCATAGCTACATACACTAACCAACTACAACACTAAAAGCACTGGTAGGTTAAGCGTATGACACTGATCATCTCATTAAAATGCCATGCTCTAAAAGGTAATCCTTGGGTCCCTGCATTCTTGTGGATGTAACTTTGACATATAGCACCCACTGTAGACTAAGGACATTTTTTGTAACACTCTCCAACAGCAGCAGCCTTCCCTAGAACACCCTCCTACACTGCAAAAACTGCTCAGGAATGACTCAAGGAAAATGTCAAAGAGCCCTAGGCACAGACCCGGCTTCCAAAACTGCTCACATCTGGATCTGGGGAAATTACAAAGCAACAGAACAAGTCTAATCCACAAAAGGCCCAACCCACAAGACTTACAGTCAAAGCCCCAGAGCCACACACGACAGGAGACCCCCAGAGGTGTCCAAGCAGCTCAGGTGGGATCTACACCATATTAGACAGGTGGTTTTAATGTTGAGGCTAATCAGAGTGTATTTGTTCAGGACTATTTTAAGAGATGGATGAATCCACATCTGGTGCTCTGGTATATTTGACAGCAGGGTGGCGTCTGTGAGGTGGAGTAAAAATAGACATTGTGTCCAATAGTTTTTGGATAACAATAGCGTGCTATAGCCCAGAGGAACAGGATATATCAGACTTTGATACACACACAGCGGGTCTTTTTTTATTGTCAACAAACCCCACAGGTTTGTTGACAATAAAAAAAATACAGACAATAATGAGATGTATCACTTTATTCCACTGATTTTAGCCTAAATCATCAATGTTACCATATCGACTAATCTGCTTCACGCTGACATTTCTGCTGAGTCACTAACAGAAAATGTTCATGGACGGGAAGTGACACCTATTCATGTTTGTCTTCAGGCAGCTGCAAACCTGAACTCAAAGTGAAAGCTTCAAGTGCAGTGCTGACTCCAAGTTCAACCACATTTCATAGTCTGTGCCACGTCTTTACAGCTCAGTCCATCAGATCAAACTCAACACCTTTAAACTGCTCGACCTCAGTGTCACTTAACAATAAAACAACAAAATGCAACAAAAATCCCAAACCTTACAACTTCAAAAAAGAAAAGCCACTTACGTATATAGACTGAAAAAGAGGCCAATATGAATGAATTATTTTTCAAGTCTTGATTCCATATACTGTCATTACATTTTATGACTTCAATCATGACGTTTCCACATATTTTAACTATTTTATAGTTGCTTATATTCACATTAGAATGCAGCTCTATTTCTGGCTACTTGCAGGAAGCTTATCAAGCTGTAAACACATTAACATTTTACTACCTAATTAGGCTGATATGTTCAACAAGTGAGCGAACAAGTGACTTCTCCATTGCCTCCAGTGTCCATCCAATGGATGAGGAAATCCATTATTGTGCTGCTAAATCTCCTACTTTTTCATCAGCTAGTCTCTAACTGCGCTGGTCGGCTGTGTGGTGCTGGGCTGGTGGTCTACAAATGGTTTTTCAGAGCTTGTTTGTTGCTCCTTGAATCACTAAGACTTAACCATACAATAAATGAGTCATAAAACAAGCAGGAGCAGAGAAATGCTGCGTAGCTCTGTATAGCTGGACCACAAGCAACACCTTTCACATTATAAACACTCATTTGAGCCACTTTTAGTAGAAAATATTCATTGCTGCAGCCTGGCCTACTTGTTAAATTAAACAATGCTCTAGAGATACAGAGGCTTTTATGTGGTTTCCTTTGGGTAATTGTGTAGTACTAAATTAATATCATTTTTCATTTTCAAATACAATGAAAAATTTCTAATTACAAAGAAATAAGTTGCTTGTCAACTTAATTTTGTGCAGCCTGCCTGAGCAGCTCAGGACGTGAAGCAGTAATGTGTTGAGCTGACAGTCGGTTCTAATCTGACTGCTCAGACTGTGGAGGTGTAAAACCCTCTGCTGTTAATCCCATCACACTGATGAGAGGATTAGTGGGAATGTCTACAGCCTCACTGTTACTACTGCCGCTGTTTTCAGCTCCTTCTGTGTTCACATACAAAAAGGCCTAAATGAGCATGTAAAACTTCAGACTTGTCAGAATCCAGCTCTCACAGAGAAGCTCGGCTGCTTCTTTCTACCACCTGCTGAGACCTCTGAGGTAAAAATAGAAAGAAACAGCAGATTTATTTTGGACAGATGTGCTTCTTTGAAGGTTTAGCAGTGATCATCATTATTTGAGTTATTTTATTCCTGCAGTAACTTCAGGTCTTGATTTTATCCATTACATGTTACAAAGACAGAGAAAGAACAGCATCTAGAAGGCCAGTGTTTTGCCATTTTGTGTTTAGGGAGACTTTTCCCACTGTTTGCATATAGACACACAGACAGCGAGGTGTTGAATAGAGAATCTAAGCCCCAGGCAAAACAAGGAGCTTTTTAAACCAAGTGTGTCCTGCTCTGGTTCATTTTTCCTCGCCGCAACAGAACAATTTTAACACGACAGAAATGGAACATGCGGATTACAGACAAACAATAGAAATGATAACACAGAGCTAACCCTCCTGTGATTAGTAAACCTTTGTACAATTCTTTCTTTACATGCCACTGTAGGGCTTTTGTGATTTTTTTTTAGTTCTGAAAATGCTTCATCAGTTAAAAGTATAACAAGAATGGACCGCGATAGCCACCCAGTCCCTACATCTGCATTTCTGCCCCACTGATCATGCACATCTTGCACTAAAGTACGCTATTATTTTTCGGGGTCATAGGTTTATATGAAGAAATGGGTTTACAGTTTAGTCTATCTGTACACCAGTAGAAAAACAAAGCAAATCCCAGCAACCATTTCTATTAAGAATAAGACCATTTACAGTTAGTCACATGGTTTAGTAACATAACTGTAGAAAATAACACTTCCTCTAGAAAGTGTTACGCCTTACAAACACCGAAGGCTTAATCACAACAGACACACTGAGGAACAGGTATTCTGACTTTTCATCTCTCAATTTCAAAAGTGCAACCTGTAAAACACCTAGATCAAACCTTCAGGGTATTTAAATCAACTAAAACATTTAGAACTTAAGCAAAAAAAATTAAAGCATGCTTTCCTGTTTCAGTCCAATCTCCTGCAGGTCAAAGTTTAACTGTGACAGTGCAGATGTGCACAGCTGGCTGTTGCAAACACAGATTCACTGTTAAGTAGTTGGAAAAAGTCTTACTCTAGCATGCTTAATTATTTTATCTTTGGTTTGTCCATCAGATCAGTTAATGTGGAGATAAATAAATCGTTGAAATAAAAATGCAACATCTTACATATGAATAAAAAAAATGAAGAAATATAAATAAACCATACTCTCCTACACACACAAGCAGTTTAAAGGTGGACTCCATTCCATGTTTATGACTCAGAAAAGTTGACCACCTGCAGAACTGGCTGTAGGAGCATTAAGTAGTGTGAATTAACAATACAGCTTTATTTCCTCTATACTCTAATCACTCTGAATGACAGACTTGGGCTGGTATTTTTTATTTTTTTTTATTCTTGATTAATTTAAACCTTGATGTCCGACATGAACACTGTCAGCAAATCAGCAAATAAAAAAATTCACAACTGTGATGGGACATAAACATGGCCTTTATGTATATCATTAATGGTAGGAATGCATCAATTAAATTTATTAACTTACTAAAACAAACTCGATATTTTCTAGCGCAATACAGCGTTTGACAACAAATGCCAAACGCAAGAAATACAATAGTCTGTTAGTAATAGTGAAATGTTGCAGGTTAAACGCTATCTTTCTAAAAATGTCTAGAATTTGCTTAGTTGAATTGTCAAATGATCGCTCAGCCTCCCATCAGGACAGGCAGCTGTAACACAGGCTAGTCAGCTAGCTTTAGCTTAGCTCCGGCACACTCACTGTCTGTGGTTTTTAGCATTACAACCGCCAAGCTGACAGTGAAGTCAACACTAATTAGCATCACAAGACACGCAAAAATCAGCTGCACGCTGTATGTCAGGGGCTGGCGTGGGGCAAATTATCCACGGCCCGAGCCAAACGCTAATGCTACAGCTAATGTTGTCAGCGACGGTTACACGTAGACTGGCTAATGCTAGCAGGCTAGCAGCTCCAGAACAGCGGAGCTCAAACATGAAACAAACTCCGCGGAGGCTGAGCGACCGTGAAGGCATCGTCCGCTGCCGTACCTGTCGCGTGAAGCACGGCGGCCGGTGGTTCTCTTCTTCACCATCACAGGGACAGTGGAGGAGCCGGGAGGACAACAACAGGACACAAACCAGCAGGTAGCACCGGTGCAGCGACCATCATGCACCGCCAGAGGAGGGGCAGCGCCAGGGCTTTCTTCTGCGTTCTGTCGACTTTCAGAATAAAGCTCTCTGCTGCCACTTGCTGGCCACAGCTGTCCAATTACTTCTGGCCATACTGCCAATTCTATTGCTATCTAGCCTCACAAATTCTAAATCATTGCAGCTTTAATATAAAGCAACTTTAGCTAATACAGGACAAGCTTAACTAATACAGAGCAATTTTTAACTTATGTCGAACAACTTTAATATAGAGCAACTTTAATATAAAGCAACTTTAGCTAATACAGGACAACTTCAACTAATGTAGAGCAACTTTAATATACAGCAACTTTAAGTAATATAGAGCAACTTTAACATAAAGCAACTTTAACTAATACATGGCAATCTTAAGTAATATAGAGCAACTTTAACTAATGTCGAACAACTTTAATATAGAGCAACTTTAATATTAAGCAACTTTAGCTAATACGGGGCAACTTTAACTAATGTAGAGCAACTTTAATATAAAGCAACTTGAGCTAATACAGTGCAACTTTAACTAATATAAAGCAACTCTAATTTAGAGCAACTTTAACTAATATAGAGCAACTTTAATATAAAGCAACTAATATAGAGCAACTTTAATATGAAGCAATTTTAACTGATGTAGAGCACTTTAATATACAGCAACTTTAACTAATATAGGGCAACTGATGTATGAAACTTCAAAAGTTTGTTGTCACTTACAAATGTCTTTATTTGTGAAGGAAAAGCTTTTTTTCAATGAAGATAACATTAACTGAATGATAAATCAAGTGTACAAATTGTTAATGTGGTAAATGACTATTCTAGCTGGAAACAGCTGATTTTTAATGGAATATCTCCATAGGGGTACAGAGGAACATTTCCAGCAACCATCACTCCTGTGTTCTAATGCTACATTGTGTTAGCTAATGGTGTTGAAAGGCTAATTGATGATTTGAAAACCCTTGTGCAGTTATGTTGGCACATGGATAAAATTGTGAGCTTTCATGGGAAACATGAAATTGCCCCAGTGACCCCAAACTTTTGAACGGTAGTGTATGTTCTCTTCTCTTGTCATTTTTATTCTGGGCATGTCATGTAGATTGCTGCTTGAATGCAATAATATCTGTAGTAGTTTGTTCTTTTTTATTGGCAGAAGTAAAACTGACATTGAAATAAGCCTGTACATTACTTTTGACAATTTAGCTGGATCAATACAAAGACATAGAGCTGTAAATGGTATGCATGTTTTCAACAAATACTGTAACTCTTGATTTTCCATACAGATTTTGTCATTATGCAGAGGACCATTAAAACAGATTTAAAAAAAAACAAACAAACAAAATGTTTGTATCCATAAACGTTAGCTCAAAACTGTCTACATATGATAAACAGAGCCCAGGAAACCAAACCAAGACAGCCACACAAAAATCAGCAGTGTTTTTATTTCAGGTGGTACAAAATAGTCAGCATAGCATGACTGCATAGCCGTGAAAGCGAGAAACAAGACGAACAGAGTAGAGACTAAATAATGGTGAATGAACACTGATACACAGTAAATGAGTCAGTGGAGGTCAGTGAACTGGTCAGCATCTGTTTTGATACTTTCGTGACACTTCTCCTCCATCTGTAGATTTTATCTCATGATGACATCAAGTGTTTGCAGCTCACTTTGTCTCAAAGTAAAGGTCAGCATATTTAGATATTTTTAGAACCTTGCAAAAAGGGTGCTGAAAAGGAACAAATTGCAGCTCATACAAGAGGTCCGGTCATCCAAATAAAAAGAGTTCTTATGACAGCATTTGACCAGGATATTTTGAAGAGCGCTATAGAACTAAAGTGGGACGTTTGGCCTCACGGTGGCGCTGTTGTAAAGGTCAGAACAAAGCTGCTGAGGTATCTCACTCTAGAATGAAATTATTAAGATATTGGACGGTGTTTATTAAGTTTTCATTGCTTGTACAGTAAATGAGAATCACTGATTTGAAGTCATTCATGTCTACAGTACACTTTTATTTTGCAGGAAAAATACAAATATTAAGTGTAGATGTGTTTCAAGTCACAAGACAGCAGCTTAAAACATTTCCCAGACTCATTTGTTAGGCCCTGGTGCAGAGCTTGCATTAGGATCCTGATTATGAACGTACGATTATTCTGTATTCAAAGAACATTAGGCAGAAAGTCGCTTGATTTCACAGGAAAACAAAAAAATATATTTTCACCCTGATGTTTGTGCCGCAATTTAATATCTGAGTTATACTTTCCTGCATAAAATTCCAGTGTTTCCCAGAGAAAATCTTCCAAAGTAGCATTTGGGCCACGCAGGGACACAAACACTCATAAACCAAAGTTAAAACCATGCGTTAGTGGCAAACCTGCAGTGCAGAAATTTTACCTCCCCCTTCAGGCAGTCAGATCAACAAAGACTATTATTGACCACTTTCTGTTGAAGACTGTAATGCCAAGTTTCTTTTTATTTGAGGCATCAGATATTTTTAATTTGACTCTATCTAGCTTTTCCCACATGTAGTCTATTCTGCTTCTTCCTCCTCGGCTCTGACAAACCAAATATTGCTCGGTGATGTAAAAAACTAGAGAAGTCACTACCAGCGCGACAGCAGTGGAATGTCACGGAAACCAGATTTAAAACTCTGGTATAATGTGAAATAGAGAGAGACATTTACCTGGTGTTGAGGAGTTTAATCAGCATCGTGCAAACTTGTTTGAGAAGGGCTTGAGTGTTGGAGGCATTCATTAAAATGTAAAAGCCCTGCTCCCCGACTCTAACAGCGCTTTTAGAAGGCAGCGTGAGGCAGCAGTCAGCTGTAGGGAAACATTACAGCTGTTAAATTCTGCACTTACAAAACAACACTACTGAAGAGGTAAAAGAATAAATAAGAAAGTGTAAGGCAGATCAAATATCGCCCCAGCCTGTGTCCGCGGAAGACCTTTACCTCTTTAAAGGACAACATTGCCTGAACCATATATGATATTCAAAATAAAGGCGGGAATCAACCCGATAAATGCACTTAGATTGGACAAAACTGAGTTAAGAAAACTCCCAACCTGCATATTGTTTTGCCCCCCTCTGTTGGTTAAGGCTTTAGATAAAGCGTCCAAGTAGTTTTTAGTCCAGTGGGCTTTGGAAGATGAGTCTGACAGCGCCAGCCTCTCCGTTCAGCGGCTGGATGCAGAATGGGCAGGCGGCGTGGAAGGCGTGTGTTCCATGCGGCAGCGGGATCTGACTCCAGTACGCCGTTGTCTTCTCTGAGCACACGTGACCGCAGGGGACAAAGGCGTGGGTTGGAGGCTCTGCATCTACATAGAAGCCCGCCTCACAGCCGAGCCACAGCGGCACATAGGGGCCCCTCGCCCGGCACATGGGACACTCCCTCTCCTGACACTCCGCTTCCACCACTGGGTCCCGCCGCCCTCCCCAGCCATGGTAGCCGTGCACGTGGCCACAGCGCATGTAGGCCCAGGGCTGCTTTTCATCCAGGGTGTCCTTGCGGCGCAAGCTGGGAAAAGCCAGCGTGTTGAAGCCTACGGGGCACTGTGGCCGACCGGCGTTCAGCTCCTGCCGCAGGGCCTCCAGGTGTTTGACGGTGGGGGTGAGTGCCAGACCCTCGGCCGTCCGCCACAGCAGAGTGGCACCACACAGGTCAATAAGAGAGCCGTCCACCAGCTCATTAGACTCAGAGTCCACCTGAAGTGACATGAACAAAGAAACTCAAGTCAGTCACTCCACATATTTTCATATCACACTGTTCTGTGTAAATACATCTTTGTTTAAGATTAGTGCTACATCCTGGTCAGACTCTGTTCCACAAGCTACCGTAACTCCATTCAGTCAACCCCATTAAATGAAAAAGTGGCACAGATTCCTGGAGTTTGATATCCACATTCTAACATAAATTGCCATCTACAGCAGACCTTGATATCAGAACTTAATTTTGAAAGTTTATTTTGAACATTTCAACAAAAAAAAAGAAAACAACAACAAAAGAAAATGAATAACTTGCTGAAAAAGGAGTGGGAAGAAGTCGAAACTTATCTAATCCCACCCCTTCTCCTTACACAAATGGTTGTAAATCTATTCTTCCTGCTTCTTCAAAATACTACCATTTAAAAACAACAATAATAATAATAACAATAACAATATTAGTGAACCTGATTTATAATAAACATAAACCAATATGTCCATCTACATTCATACAAAAGGACAAAGACAAAAGGACCTAACAATAGAAAAACACAACAGAAAGAAAAGACACAACTAATAAAAGTTGTAGCTACTGTCAGCACTGGGAGGGAATTAAATAAGCTTGTTAATGTAGAATGGAATGTATGAGAATGTCACATAAACATAGCTTTCTTATTCTTCCCAGTGAATGTGTACATTCTGAGAACACTGAATTTTATGTCTGCACCTGCCAGTGGGTCATCATGATAACAACAGGCAAAATAACATTAATTAACTATTGATTATTAAAAATAGTGTAAATTCCACAATAGGAGAGACTTGATGTTGTCTGCAGTTATGTGGAAAAATATGTACATATAATGGCACTGACAATCAGCCAAGATCAGTTACAAAATAAAAATCTAATCAAAAATAAAAAGTCAAAATCTGACATCATGCCTGTTAGCGAGAAGATTTATTGGAATTTTTTCTGACAGGCCTCATTGTGTCAAGCTGGTGAAGTTTAAGCTTCATTAAATTTTAGCTGAAGTCACACCTACGGACAATACAGAATCACTGTTTAACCTCAGCTTGTCTTCTTTACTGTGGGAGGAAGCCTGAACTCCTTGTGAGAACCCACACAGGCACAAGGAGAACATGCAAACTCCACCCAGAATGAGCCCCGCTAAGGATCTTCTAGCTGTGAGGTGACAGTGCTAACCGCCAAGCCACCTTGCTGCCCAAGCATTTAGCTAAAATAGCTAAAATATAGGAAATAGCTAAAAAAAAATACATTGTTAGGGAATAGCAAAAAATGCATTAATTACACGCTGATGACCTGATGCTTGCATTGGAAAGTTAAAAACCCTAATATCCAGGGTGACAATCCGCTGCATCACCAAAGCTATTCCTCATTTATGTGTGTTCTGTGTGTGAATGGGCGTTACCTACCATCTTGCCTCTCTGCTGAGCTGATCTGGTTTCTCGGAGCGTGAACACATTTCCACACACTGAGATTTCCCTCCACAAACCAGGTTTTGAGTCCTGGCTGAAGCCATGGCGAGGATGCATCACCAGAACACCATTTGTGGTCAGTGCATCCATCTGACCGTCCTGCATCCTCCACTTGGCTGCCTTTTCCTGTGAAGAGGTCAGAAATCCACTTAACATCTACACACTGAAGAACAGGTGATCTGTAATCACAGGTAATAAATCAGTGCATTGTCCACTCAGAGAATCACCAGTTAGCGCTTCCTACCCCGAGGAAGATGTTCTTGGAGGAGTCAAAACCCGCGGCGTAGATCCGTGCAGAATAAGGAGGGTTTCTTTGGCAGATGATGCGGCAGGCAAAGCGGGAGATGGTGCTCTGAATAGTCTGACCGTCAGTGTGGCTCTGACCACCAGGCATCGTGTCTGTCACCACAAAGTCAATGGGATTCTCTGTAGAACGGCCAATCTGGAATTGTACACAAACAAATTTGAGATTTCGTGTTTTGACGTTTCAGTGTGACACCTAAATTATTCTTGGAACACATGTTGTGACATTGCAAGACCCACTGCTCATCAGTGGAACTCATTTTTTTGAAATCTTCATTTACTGTTGATTCACTTCTTTGCTCTTAGTGCTTTTGCTCTCTGTCCTCTCTCTACCTGTCCAGTGTTTATTATTTGGTGTTGATGTTTTTTCCCCCATTTCTTCTGGGGCAAATGTTGGAGTTTCTCTCTAATGCTGTAAAGTCTTGACCAATCTAAATAGGTATGACGATGTGAAGTGCCCTGAGATGACTTAGCCTATGATCTGGTGCTACATGAACAATTTATGATCTGAACATTTTTGAAAATCCAAGATTTCCACCAACAGTGATGGACGCTCAGCTGAACACAAGTCTTCCCCAATCTTTTACTGATGGGGCTGAATCTGATGCAACACTATGTTCAGTTTTTTGGAGGGTACATACCTGGAACATGTCTGTGTTGCTGTCGTGAGTATACTCCACCACCACCGTCTGCGCCCGAGAGAGAGTGTATGATATACTGTGTTGCTCCTTGTTGCTGATAGCCTTAGAAACAAAGGAGAGATGTTAATAATTAAGTATTTTAGTAATAAGGTGATACAATGTGTGGAAACTGGAGCAAGATCAAGATATCACTTCATGTAGTTAAATACTAGTCATTCTAGATACACGTTCATGTCTGTCCTGGTATCATTTTAGAAACAGAACTCAATAAATATAATTAAACAGACATACGATAAAGCATTTCCATGTGTTCCATATGGATTATAGATGCTTCACACAACCATGTTTACAGTAAAATAGACCAGAGCTTCAGTGAGTTGGTGACTTTAACTTGTGTGTTGAGCTCTCACCTTGGCAGCCTGCGGTGTACAGGACGTGTGGACAGTGCTGGGTTTCACACCGTTGGCCTTGTTTCTGCGGCACAGAGCGAAGCGACTTTTCCGCCTCCCCTTGTCACCGTTGGGCAGAGACCCATTACACCTGAACACAAATGATGAGAAATGCCCAAATAACATCACAAAAGCTCCATACAGACTATTAGGGCATTTACAAAACTGCAGATTAACACTAGCTCAGACATTTACACTATTTATACACAGCACCATGACCATGTCTCTTGCTTATGTTATTCTCTGCAACACCTGCTGTACAACAGTGTTAGAGAATGATGCTGCTTTATTTCCAATTTCATTACGGCTGATCAAGGCGTGGGCAATTATCGATCCCGTTTGAGAGGCAGAAAACCTCCATAAAAATACTCATTACTACGATATTACTAAAATAAACAAAAGCTAAACTCCCTGAACCTCAGGCTATCTCTTGGCCTTCAGTTAGCAGAATTCTTTGTTTGCTACTGAGGCAAGGCAAGTTTATTTGTATAGCACTCTTCATGTCCAAGACAATTCAAAGTGCTTTACATAAAACATTAGGAGCATTACAGTGAGGTGCAGACAGTTAAATGATATCGTGTAGATTTCATGCATAGGCGCATGAGAAAAGAAATGATTTTAACCTGGATTTAAAAGTGTCTACATTTGGTGAAAGTTGAATCTCCACTGGCAGTTTGTTCCACTTGTTTGCAGCATAACAGCTAAATGCTGCTTCTCCGTGTTTAGTCTGGACTCTGGACTGGACTAACTGACCTGAGTCATTGAATCTAAGAGTCCTGCTAGGTTTGCATTCCCTGAACAGATCACAGATGTATTCTGGGCCAAACCGTTCAGGGTTTTGCAAACGATCAGTTGGGTTTTAAAATCTATTCTGTGACTGACTGGAAGCCAGTGTAGAGATTTTAGAAGTGGAGTGATGTGTTCAGATCTCTTAGTCCTGGTTAAAACTCCAGCAGCAGCATTCTGGATGAGCTGAAGCTGTTTAGGTTGAGTTAATTTTTTAAAACTGGATTTAGACTGAGTTATGCTGCTCCCTAACAAAGAAAAACACACACACTCATTGTTCTGCAAGTCACAAGAAAGAAGTAAAGACCACAGCCAACTCCTAAATGTTGTGTTTTGAGTTCTAATCAAGTCTTTCTATGCCATTTCTTAGAATGTAAAACCATTAAAATGACTTTGTGTAGAGCAGCAATCATTTTACAAAAATAATACACACATTAAGATTTACACAAATTCTTTCAAATACACTACATGACATTCAAAGTACAACAGTCACCTACATCCTAAAAGATAAACGTCTTTGCACATCACATTCATACGTTTACTCCGTAATGCATGTAAACCATCTGCAGATGCTGCAACACAAGACTTCCACTACAATCAAACTAAATGGCTACCCCAACACCATCTTCATTTACCACAACAATATAATGTACATACACTGCAGGTACAGACACTAAAAAGATCCATTATGCAGCAAATCCACGATGCAAATAGTCCACATGTACTATGCATCCAGTGCAGTCATGTATGTAAGCAAGCTGTTTTTTTTTTTTTGTTTTTTGTTTTTTAAATTTGAGCAAATCAAGAAATAAAATCACAGTCTATAAGGCTGACAGGAATTCTTTACACTTTATGACATTCAAAGTAGGATGACTGCATGAGTCACGGTGTGTTGAACCCTAAAAAATGTTCACATTTTCAACCTTGGGAAGGATACTGAGTAAGTTAAAAACAGTTAAAGTCTCAGTAAAGTAACGAGTCACTTGTGTCTGTTCTTTCAACAGCTTCATAATTTATTCCTATATTTTTGACACCTGTCCATCCAATAGTCAGCTGGGTTTAGTTGACAGAACTAAAGTTAGAAGACCTCAACCACAATGTGAGATTAGGACTTTTGCACCCAGCGTTTGTTGATATTCAGATAATTCCAACATTGTTTATTCAACACACATCACACAACATGTAAGCTGTACCATTTTGTATCTGTGGCTCTGTGCTAGTCTTTGTGCTGAACTTGGCAAAACAAATCCTCGGCGTGTCTCTACAGTGCAGGTAAAAAGACAAACAATGACATTTCCCTAACATTTCTTTCACAGTTTTCTCTGAACATAGGAAGCTTTGTGGGAGAGAGAAAATTAAAGAGCAACAGTGGTCTCAGTCCAGAATCAAAAGCAGGATGCTGTGGTCATGTGGTTTACGATTTATCCATTCAAGCATCAGGACACCAGTTAAACACAACTTTAATCGGAGTGCATTTATTTGAAAAACACCATGACAAATGGTCGAACATTTGAGAAGACAATCCTTAAAGCTAAATGTTACAGGACCTTTAATTAAAAGTCAGTTTAGCTGGAGGTTATCTTTAGATCCAGACTGCCGCTAGCCGCAGGTCAAGTAAACATTAGAGTTCAGTTAAGAGTTGAACCATTCTTTCAGTGGATAATGCAAACTTCCTGCATTTCAGATAAAGTAACACCCACCTCCTTTCTTAGGCAAAGTCAGACCACCCCAACTCCACAGTGGCTCCGCTGCATGACACATAACACAAACCTCTGTTTTCACAAACTATATGGCTCTTTAAAATTAAACCTTGTGACCAGTGTAATTACCAGCTCCAGGGTTTTCCAGACTGTTTAATTCCACATGTGGACGCTATAATACAAAAGCAAACAAAAGGTCTGAAACCGCGGCAGCCACAACTTTCCTGACGTCCCTCAACCTCCTTGAACCACAGGCTCGCTGTTGTGTCCACAGTGAATGGCCTTCAGTCAGGAAGTCAGCTGCATTCTTTGCTGTGGTCGAGTTTCTCAACACAATTAAGTGGATTTATGCTGAGTTATGCAGCACCCAAACAAAAGCCAACGGACAGAATCTAACACTGTACATAAATATGCTGCAAGACATGCTGAGCTCAGTGAAGGGATTTGTTTCTTATTATCTAAATAAACTTAACTAAAGAGGGTTACTTAGAGAAAGACACAGATTGTCAGGGAGTTTTCAGATCAGCATCAACAGTCTGGTAAAACAATGCAGTGGTGTGGCCATTCTACTACTTCAATGTGCTTTTGGTAGCAACCACAATATGTCCAAAATAACTACCTGTTTGACCCTGTAATACATGATTAACAACTTGTAATGTTGTTCATACAGGCAACGTTCTTCTGCAGTTGCTTGAATTCAGACATTTAACACAAAGTAACTTATTTTTTTACAGAATGAATAATACTGATTTGTAGAAAAACATGTTTCAAGTTTCTTAAACTACCAAAAAACCGGTATAATGTTCGAAATTCTCAAATATTCAGCCCCATCACACAGTAGTTCACAGTCAGATGAGGGAGAATGTAGAACTAATTCACATATTTTGCTTATTTATGTGCTAGAATCTTCTGTGGTGGCAGCAGTTTTGCATGTGTGAATGAGGAAGTCAGTATTTCAGTTTATTTTTGGACTTTTCTGTGACCGCTTTTGCAAAACCTGAATTTTTCCTCTGTATCTATTTAGTTGAAATACAACAATGCAATTCAAATTTGTGCAACTTCAGGCAAAAAGAAGAAGAAGCTGGAATGCAAACGGCAGCAGAAGAAAAAACACAAAGTGGCTGGGAGTGAGTCTGCTGTGTAAAGTGTCTCTACTGCTGCATTCATGGTGTCAACATTTCAGAGATGGCTGCAAAAACCTTGTTACATGTAAGCAATGCACGCTGTTTATTGTCCAGTTTTGGGTTACTGTGTGTCTTCTGGGTTTGGCTTTGGGACAACAGGCATGCCTTTTACCAGCTGAATGTCAATTACTGGAAACACCACTGACTTTGAGAGCAGTCCTTGGTCACAACAAACATCTCACTATAAAAGCTAAGTGTCTGTGAGTAAAGATAGGGCAGATTTCAGTTTTTTCTTGAGCAAATCTGAAGTGCCTGTAAACCAAAAATTTAATGTAAAAAAGTAAAGGTATTCTTCGTGGTCTGCAGTTATTTAAACGTGTTTGTTTAAGCGTCTAACCCAAGGAAAAGCACCGGTTTGGTCTGCTCCAGTTCAGTGTTGATGACATAAAAGCTCACCACATACTGTATAGAAAATACAACCTCACCAGTGAAGATCTTACCCGAGCACAATGAGCTCTCCATATTTGACCGGTCCTTTGGTGGACGCAGGGG
Organism: Amphiprion ocellaris; assembly: GCF_022539595.1. Classification (NCBI taxonomy): domain Eukaryota; kingdom Metazoa; phylum Chordata; class Actinopteri; family Pomacentridae; genus Amphiprion; species Amphiprion ocellaris. The sequence goes on along the minus strand of NC_072769.1, from coordinate 23,246,029 downwards.
AGGTGGGGATGTTTTCTTGACCCAGCGAAAACATCAGTGCAGCCTTTAAGGGAGGAAGGGTGAGGACTTTCCCACCGGTTAAAATTCCTTTGTCACCGTCAGAGCTTCTCCATCAGTGGAAATACACAACACATCACCTGCAGACAACATCAGGAGAAGTTAAGCAACTTTTCATGAGCACTTTTTGATGAGTCTGATAACTAAAAAATCGATGACTATGCGTAACGCAAATCATTTTTCCTCTTAAAAGATTCATAGAAACACACACAAAGGCTTCAACACAACACCATTCATTGCTACAATACACCCACACTGTCTTTGTACTGGGAGCTGGGAGCAACAGAGGCAGACAATAAATGTATTCACTCCAGTACACTGAGTGGGGTTGTTAGGTGTAAAACAGGGGCTATTTGCATCCATGACAGGGTGACTCACTTAGCAGCACTCTCGAACTGATGTTATAATCCTTTGTGCAATAAAAAACAAACAAGCTGAGCATTCATTCAGAAGCCCGACTCTGATGTCAAAAGGTCGAAGAGGACACAATGTCATCATAAATCTGCCAGTTACACAACATGTTGTTATGGTGGTTGTTTTAAATGATGGTGACTTTATAGCCAGAAAGAATTTCAGGTTTGTTCAATCTTTCCGAGTTTGTTCTAAAGTGTCGTTACACATGATCTTCCATTTTTTTGGAACCAGTAAAAGTCAATGGAGGCAGTTCACAAATATATACTCTGGTCATACTCTGTTCTTTATTGTTAAAATTCCTACTATTCTCAGAGTACATATATCACTTAAACATTCCGTTTAAATAGGCCGTTTATCTCGGTTTACGTAATTCCTATTTTTAGTATTAAGTATTGCAGGCTGAAAGGCCCTAAGTGGGTCGTGGAGCCCCAATATTATGCTAGGAAACATCCAGTGTAATGGACATAATGATGTCTATTATCATTATTATTATTATTATTATTATTGTAATTTAAATACAGGTAAAAACCTTCATTCTCCTCACGGATGAAATTCATTACCTACATCTTTAAGAGTTTCGAATTCAAGTTCTTGATACCGTAGTGGGAAGTCAACTGGAATTGTTTGTTGTAACATTTTCAAGCATGTCCAGCTCTCCGTAAGTTGACTCAATACTTGTTGACCTTTTACCTGTTCCTTTCAGACCCCTTTGACATTTCTGTAAAATTCTGCAGAGCAGGATCTTCTAAAACCTTTAAATTTAGCTTTACACATAAAGAAAAAGCAGCAAAACAGTAAAATGTGGCTTACATCATCAAACACAAAGAATAGCAAAAGTTAATACAAAACTACAGGACTGACTTTGAAGTTGCTTTACAGCAGGTTTTCTCTAAACGCTGCAGATAAAATCATGGCAGAATCGTGTGACAGGAAACAAAGATGAAGAGCTTCTTATCTCAAACAAAACGGTAGAGAAAATATCAAAAGCGTTAGGATGTGGCATGTGGGTGCTAAATGGTGAAGAGATGTGATGATGATAAAGATCATTCTGTGATGTGCTGAGAAGCAACACTGCTAAAGACAATAATGTTAGTCCCTTCAAATCTTCCACTTAAGCTCATGTATCACCCAGAAACTTTCTTCACGTGTATTCTGTGTTAAAGTCAGCTCCAGTCAAAATACTGGATCCAGGAATGTCGCCCTGCATTTATACATCATTTTGGATTATTGTCAAGATTTATCAAGAAAAAAAGCAAACTCTTTAATAATTATGAATACAAGTTTGACACTACCAGCCATCAGTATCACTTGAATGACACTACAAAAACTACTGGTTTGTGCTGTCCACCTGGAGGCATCCTGCAAAAGTCTGAGCGGAACTGAACCAAAGACATCCATACCGGTAACTGTAGCTAACTAACGTGCCGCATGTTTGATACCCCTGGGTTAGGGTATGCTTAAGGGCGGGGGTAATTTTTGATTGACAATTCACTGACATATCACCATGCAGTGTTCTTGGGTTGTCCGGTCAGACCCACCATTTGCTGGTGAAAACACCTGCATGGCCAAATGTCAAGATCAAGGCTCCAAAACAAAACTTCACAAACCAGTGGGTGATGTCATGGTCTACGGCTGTAACCTCAGATCTCCGGGTATAGGCAGAATGGACTGAAAAAGCACGTTCCAAATGATATAATACTCTACTTCAGCACTAATGTAGACTGACACTGATCACCTCCAAAACCAATTTCCTGGGGGAAACCCTGCAGCCATGCTGAAAGTACTGACCAGGAAATCTGATGGGTTGAGTGGGTGGAAGGCATTTATAGTTACATGTATCATGAAAACAGATAACCCCCTGACCAGCCTCACCCCTCCATCATGACCAGAGCTTATTTCAGTGAACATGAATACAGCCAGTGAACTGCAGGGTGACAGAGACCAATTCACTGCCTGAAACTGGACACCAGACATAAAGGACGACTTCTAAAGTGACTTCACTCCTCTATACAACAACCGCTCTTTTGTGCTTCGCTTTCCTCTCGTGACGGCGACGTAGTGGATCCCTCCTCCCCCCAGTCTGACACAGAGGGGAATCACATGTTGCTCTGTTCACACCAAAGCTCAAAGCTGATTTTAACCCACACTTCTGACTCCAACCTCAAGCTTTCTTATCATAAAACATCATCAAACTATATGGAGTCACAGCTTGCCACGCAGCCTATTCTTGACTACAGCTGATCAACATAACCATGGTGACAATTCAACAATGACGCTGACACAATTCAATGTTAGTGCCAAATTGCATTTCAACATTTTATTTCCATAAGCCTCATAAAATATTTATGCCTTTTACACCGATCAGGCATAACATTATGACCCCTTGCCTAATATTGTTCTGCTCCCCCTTATGTTGTCAAAAATGCTCTGAACCATTGGGTCTGGACCAGAAGGCCTCTCAGTGTGTCCTATGGGGTCTGGACCAGAAGACCTCTCAGTGTGTCCTATGGGGTCTGGACCAGAAGACCTCTCAGGGTGTCTTATGGGGTCTGGACCAGGACGTTGGCAGTGGATCCTTTGGGTGCTCTGGGTTGTGCAGTGGTGCCTCTGGGAATCAAACTTGTTCCACTGCTTCCTGTTGATGTTTGATCAGAAGGCGTCTGGGAAGTTCGGAGGTCAAATCAATGTCTTGGGTGATCGTCATGTTCCTCAAGATCTTCCTGATTGGTTGATGTTTTTGCGGTGTGGTGGGGTGCATTTTCCTGCAGGGGTAGGCCAGTGACATTTGGGATTGCCATTTAAATGAAGGAGTGTGCTTGTTCTGGGACAATGTTTATTTGGATGTCGAAGTCTCATCAACATGGATGCCAAAATCCAAGGTTTTCCAGTAGAACACCACATAATACCAATATGATCAATGTTATTCACTCGTTGTAGCCGTTTGGTATAAATGTGCATCTACTTAACAACTGGTTTACATGTTTTTGCATTGTAATACTGTTGTCTTTCTAATGTAAGTGATGTCCTTTTCATCTAAGTAATGCTGACTCTGCTTTGTGGTTCGGAAACTTTCTTATGACTCCCATTAAGCGGTTTTGAGGTTTACATGCCTATGTGAAATAATGAATATAACTGTGACTTAATGCTGAACTGCTATATTGCAGCATCATTTTACATTTTTATTTTACATTAAACAGGGTTGCAAGCATGCTCCCACATTGTTCAAACAAATGTTGTGTGGCCACTTGAAAGGTTTACCTGTAATCTCAACCATGGCTACTTCCTTTCCAGTTCGATTTTCACCCTCACCAATGCAATCACATAGGATTAATTATGTGAAACATGTACATTAAATCATGCTGTTTCATGTCCCTTTTAAAATTCAGAAAGGACCACGTTCATTTCGGGACAGCTTAGATTGGATTTCAGGACAGTTCTGGGAGAATGGTGAAAATAATTCATTAAGATCCGTGGGTGGAACCAGCTTTCTACAACTTTAGCTTTTTCCATGATTTCTGATTATGTCACATGTAATCCAAAACTCTGATACTCTCACGCTTGAAACAGGATTGGAAACCCAAAGCTAGCTGATCAAGCTGATAACACACTGTTTGATGCCGGGTATCAAAATGACTAATGTTAGGCTCAGAGAAGCCAAGAAACCACAAGAGAGGCTGACTAAGCTGAACTTACAGGGCCTCACCTAACTCTTATCAGCCCCTTTTCAGACTCTTTGTTTTGAGATCAACTTTGCATTACATTTACTCAGCATCCTGTTAACATTCCCAGTCCTCTACTGTTGGCCTCTGAGCCTCCTTGGCCAGTTAAAGAATACAATGCTTGGTGTCAGTGGATTACTGCAGAGTATTCCACTTCATTTGTGTGTTCTTAGCCACAGGTGTGTCCAGATGTTCTGGATGGTAAAACCGCTGCTCAGCTGCACAGTCAATTACAATGATATGCCAACTTTGTAAAGTGTCCCACTAAAACAAAGGTAAGAAACCTTAGAGGAGAGATCTGGAAAATCTGGATATTCCCACACAGTCTGCTAGATTTCCAATCAGCCAAAATTATTAAAATTGCCTATGAAGGTCTACCATGGGCACACAGAGGCTTACATTATAATTACAACTTTCTGATGTAGGCCAATGCCTGAAGACTATTATCTTCTGCTGTCCCTGCTCTCCATTAAACCTCTTGAAAAGTCATTTTGAAAAGAGGTGTATCAATTAACAGAGATTATCAGGGTGTTAAAAACATGCTGATGGTTTATTTGTGTATAAAGCCCACAGTACTTTCTTTTAAGTGTCTTGCTGAAGAATTTTGTTATTTATCTACAAGACCAGCTAACAATCCTCCGCCCTGCCAAGCCAGACCCCACCAACTGAAACTGGGCTCCACCACCCAGGGGTGATCTCACATCAGCACTGAAGAGGAAATACCTCCCAGACCACACACACTGACACAAAACTAACACAGGTCACCATGGTAACAGATAAGAGACAAAGACGTTGCAAAATGTCAGTGAGTAGCCCATCAAACACATCCAACTATGACTATGGCAGAGGGAGCGTGTTTGTGTGCGTTCTGCTTACATCAGTGTTAATTTCATCAATGAAAACTATCCTGAAGCGCCTACACTGGCTGACATGCACACTCAAAATTCCGTTAAGAGCAGATTAAGCTATTAAGGCACCCTTTAAACAATTTAACCAGATTATTTCACGTGTCAACATTAGAATTAGGACACAGGATCCGATTTACAAAGATGGATTAGACATCAGCCGTTGCGTTAAAGCAACCAAAGATTAACATCATAATAAGAGGATCATAATCAGGTTAAAAAGACATGTCACATTTTTGCCTTCTGTGGGTAAACAGTAATTTGAACAAGAGCCAAATAAAATGATAAAAGAAATGATCCCAAGTAAAAGGTTAAGAATACAATGTTTTGTCTGTAAAGCTCTTAACCCCGTAAAACCCATTGTTGCAAAAATACATCAGCCAGCACACACCATTTTATTATTATACACACACAAATATATAAAAAATAATGTACACACTCACACATGCATATATATATATATATATATATATATATATATATATATATATATATATATATATATATATATATATATATATATATATATATATATATATATATATATAGAGAGAGAGAGAGAGATAGATAGATAGATAGATAGATAGATAGATATAGATATAGATGAGGAAAATAAATTAAAAAAACTAAAAATAAATTACATATATACATATAATGTATTAATATAAATTATACATATATACACACACACATATATATGCGTCTATATATATATATATATATATATACATGATTTCTTGTTTGTTTGCTTTATTTATTTATTCTTGCTAATGCAACAGCTCACTGCTTTGAGGCTCAGTTTGACTCTGCTATAGGTTTTCTGTTGTGTGTACATTTGTCATACTGTGAGACATTTCACACTCATCATCTGGGTTTCTCTTGAGAAATTGTTTAGCCGAGGTGGCAAATGGCTCAAATTCCGTTGTATCTCATCTTGTAAATATGTTCTTGGTAAAACAACCACTTCCACTTTAAATAACTGCAGAAAACCAAGCATTAATATTGTGCTACTGATCTCCCCCTGCCTTTGACTCTCACATATCTGACATCTGCAACTGTGACCATCACTTCAGCTCTGGTTTTGTCCACCCAGACTAAACTTTCTCTGGGTTTCAGGTCAACATTTGAGTGTGGAGAGGAGCTGACGTGTCTATAGGGGTTTTAATATGTGAGGACAGTTGGACAAAATGGGCAAAGTTTCGCATTTTAAATGGGGAACAAAAGCAGCGTCTGCCTGGACAGATGCTCTGGTTGGATGGTGCATGCTAATCAGTTTGTGTGGCCGGAACAAAGGAGGCCAGCTGGGCTACATGGACCGGACAGACCAGCGAGTCAAACACAGAGAGATCTGCTCAGGACAACACTCAAATATCCATGTACGGGAAGTACAATACACAATTCTGCTGGGTAAAAAAACTAAATAAAATTCAGAATATCATACATTAAAGGAGCTAGACATGTTTAAAACAATATTAAGTATATATACACATTACAGTTTAAGTGTTTGGAGTACTATTTACAATCCTGTAAGGTGAATAGAATAGAATATCTTTTATTAGCCCCACAAAGTGAAATTTGAGGTATACACACTATATATACAATGTACAGTGGTGGAAAAAAAGGTTTCAGACAAACCATATATTGTGAAATATTGCATTAAGCATCACTCTTAGGTCTCTAAGTGGAATTTCTTTTAGTACAATCACAGCCAAAATACTAAACAAATCCAGGGGAAAAAAAGCCATTAAAAACCTAAAACTGATTGATTCCATAAAAATAAGAAGTTTTGAGTATTTGGTCATTTTGGTAGAATTTAGTTTTGTTAGTTTTTCTTGTAAACAATAAACAAAAAACATATAATTTGTATTTTTTTTTGTTTCTGTCTAAGGCTGCCACACCTTTTGAAACACAAAAAGGATTTTTCCACAAATATTTCATCATAATATTTAAGATTGTGTATTTTTTTCCACCACTGTAAATACGAAAACAGAAGAACACAAGAATACCAAGTATACATATGTAAGAATATTTACATGAATGAATTGCAACTGCGGTTATATAAAATTCTGAATTCACATATTTAAAGGCAATATTGAACTTTAAGAGTTTTGAGATATTATAGTGTAATTTAGGATAAACATTAAACCTAAAAACATTCTAAGAAAACAGGGTGCTACTGATGGGATTCACCATAAAACCGATAAAAGAAGGAAAACCCTGTTTAAACTCATCACCAAGTAACACGGACAAGCTCTGATATTAAACCCAACGACATTAATTTTAACGCTTCTGAGAGGAAAAACAAACGTGTTTAGCTGTTTAAATGCAATGCGGATTGTGAGGAACACCGTTTAACGTCGGAAACACGAAGGAAGGAAAACTAGTTAAACAACAAACTCACCAAAGTTTCTGGTCGTCCTGAAGCACTTTCATAGTTCGGAGTTGTTTGTTTCCGTAACTGAAGCTTTTAAGTGTCTCTGACCACAAAAATGCGGTAGCTGGCTGAGTGTGTACCAGTAGCTGAACGACTTTTATCAGCAGAAGACTGAACAAATCAAATTGAGTCTGACTTCTTCTCTGCGACTGACCCGATCCATCCTCCTAGAGAGAGGCGCCTTTCAAAATAAAAGCACCACAGTCAGGACAAAAAGCGAATTTAAAGCTATTTGGACTTCAATAGTCCATGGGATATATCTTGCATACATTTTAAGTAAAAAAAAAATTATGATCATGTCTTTGCAAATTCCATAATTATTTGTAATGGAAACAATCACGTATTAATAAAAAATGACTGGCTATGACTAAAATGTCAACTATACTCCAAAAAGTCCCACAATTATATATTAACCCGTCCAGAATGACTCGAAAATGATCCATAATTACGGGAAATTAGTCCAGAATGACATGAAATTTGTCCTAAATGACTTGAAAATAATCCCAAAAAATGACCAAAATGACGAGAAAAGATCCAAGATGATGTAAAACTTGTTGAAAACGAAAAGAAAATTGTCCAAAATGACTCAAAAATTGTTTGGGTCAATATATAATTGAGGGACTTTTGAAGTCCACGGGATATATCTTGCATACATTTTTATTAAAGTAAAAAACAAACAAAAAAAACGACTGTTTTTATGTTCATTATAAGCATGTCTTTACGAATTCCATAATTATTTATTATGGAAACAATCACTTATTAACAAAAAATGACTTGATATCACTAAAATGTCAACTAAATAACCGTCCGAATTTAATAACAACCACCCTCTAATTAGCTAAACAACAATAACATGAGCTCATTCAAAATTTGTTTTGATTGTGTTCTTTTTATTGAATTAAGATGACTCAGAACTTGTCCAAAATGACTCGAAAATTGTCCAGAATGACTCGAAATTTGTCCAGAATGACTCGAAAATTGTTCAAAATGACTCGAAAATTGTCCAGAATTACTTGAAACTGATTCTTAATTACAGAAAATTCGTCCAGAATGACATGAAATTTGCTCGAAATCACTTGAAAATTACACCAAAGACACAAAAATGATCTGAAATGACGAGAAATGAACCAAGCTGACACAAAGCTTGCTGAAAATTACCCAAAAATTTTCCTAAATGACTCGAAAATTGTCCAAAATGACGCGGAAATACAAGCAATGTCCCCTCTGTATTATATTTGGGATGTACTGTTCTTTTACCACGTTTGAGAAACTCATGGTAAATAACACTTAGGTTTTTTTTATTTTGAAAGCTCGCAAACAGCACTTCCCCTCTCTCTCTCTCTCTCTCTCTCTCTCTCTCTCTCTCTCTCTCTCTCACTTTAACAACCAGCTGTGGCTTTTTGTTTCTGAGTCTCATAAATTACTCGTATGTTTTTATTCACAGGGGGCAGATGTGTTTGGAGTCTAATTAGGTTACATTCAAATTAATTATATGTTTTCTTAACCCTTCTGGTAAATGACACCTGAGCCTTCTGCTTAGCCAAATGACTTTCAGTTGCAAATTTCTTGTCATGATTGTCACCAAAGACAATCTGCATTACCAGCTGGACAAATCAAGATACTGTCAAGAGTGTAGATGCCCTTAAACTCACTAACTGTGTGCCAGATACTAAATTTGGTTGAAAATTTGTTTATGGACAATTAAAACAGAGCATAAGGCCACATGATGAAGTGATATCATGTCTTATTTTCTTTGAATTTGAAATTGTGCAGCATATTTCTCAATAAATGTTTGGTCTAATTGATAAAAAACCAAAAAAAAACAAAAAAAAAACCCCACCTTAGACCGTAACAGGGACTCAGCAGCTCATTGTCAGTTGCATGAGCCGGAAAGTGTTTATCTTGACAGGGAAAAGATTTTACATTACTAGCTGCCATAAGTCATATGTGCAGGACGACTTAGTGCAAAATACCGGAAAATAAATGCTCTCTAAAAGTCTTAGTACATTCAGGTAGTGGCTTCAGGAGGCGTTAACACAAAACAATCAGAATCAAAAGAATCCTGCTGGGCTTCACTGATTCCCACGCCAAAGCTGCAGCGTGCAAACTTACAGAGCAGGACTAACCAGAGGAGCAGTGTCCAACTCTGAACTAATCTTAGCTCTGGGACATGAGTTGTGCTCTTCACACTAATCCATGATGCGTCACTTTGTGAGTCGATTTAATGTGAATTACTTGTCAGATTTGAAGAAAAAAGGTCTAGTGTTGCATAATAATAATAATAATAATAATAAAAATAATAAAAAACTGTATATATTTATACATATATACTTTTATATATATATATATGTGTGTGTGTGTGTGTGTGTGTGTGTGTGTGTGTGTGTGTGTGTGTGTGTGTGTGTGTGTGTGTGTGTGTATACACACATATATATAGTGTGGGCCATAAGTTTCTATACATAGGAAAAATAAACATTTTATTTTGGACAACCATTTTTATTTAAATAATGTGCTCTGTATGATTACCATTGTCTTGAAAACACATATTAATGCGTGTTTTTCACTGCTGATGAACTTGCATGAACACAGTTGAAGTTCTGCTTGTAATGGCATTGGTGATACGTTCCTTGAGATGATTTATGTCTCGTATCTTCACCTTCAACACCATGGCCTTCAAGTGCCCCCAAAGATAGCGTCAAACGCATCTTCTAGGGTATCTGAAACATAAAAAACTATACATAATACATTTTATCGAAACTTATGGCCCAGACTGTGTGTGTGTATATATATAAATGTAGGATATTTTTTCATATCAATTTAAGGACAATGTGAAAAGCAAACATTTGAAATACGATTCTAAATATTAATACTTATTTTTTTAAACAATTCGAGAGTAATATATTGAAAAAAATAGATCTAACATTCCTGAGGTTTTTATTATTATTATTATTATTATTATTATTATTATTATTATTATTATTATTATTATTATTATTAATGATAATAATGATAATAATAATAATAATAATAATAATAATAATAAGAAGAAGAAGAAGAAGAAGAAGAAGAAGAAGAAGAAGAAGAAGAAGTGACTTTATCTCTATTTAATGATCAGTTTAACAGTTTGTGCCACAAACTCTAACCTCCCTCTGTACCTCCTCATCGTTTTGCGTCATCTGACACTTCCGGTAAAAAACAAAAAATTAAAAAAAGACGCGGTCAATCCACGCGCGCTCAGTCAATTCCCGCCGACACACCGTCCGTCCGTCTGTCTCTCTGACCGACCGGGACACCTGCTCCGACTCTCAGGTGAGCTCCGTCTGCGTTGCTTTTCTCTTTCTATCCTAAGTTTAATGGTTTTCTAACGGACTTCTGAATGTCTCCTACTTTTGGGCTAACTGCTAACTGAGCACGTGTTGGTTCATCCACTCCATCAGCGACAGAATCTAATCATTACCTTGATTTAACTTGAGAATGAATTAAAATTGAATTAAAACCGCGAAGCTACTACAAACCAAACACATCAGCCTGTGTTTCATAACCAAAGCTACACGTGTGTTTGAAATGAATGTGACTTTTGCTGAAGTTTGTTTGGCGATTTTTTTTGCCGTGTTTTCAAACGCATCAGCTGATTGGGGGACCCAGCTTCAGTCAGAAACTATTACCACTGACAGATGTTCATAAAAAGAGACCATAGTGAGTTAAATACTGTGTTAAGTTCACTGCTGCCGGCAGGAAATACATGAATGAACTGATCTGAGATGATGTCGCAACCAGATGAGTCACAGCCTGTTATAAAGGAGAGATTTTCATTACTGCTGTGGCTTTATAAACGAGTTACAAAAAAGGAATTTATCTTTAAATATACCATACAGCAGGAGTTTTGTATTACAGTACACCTGCATGTACATAGTTAGAAAATGACACCAGAATCTTCTCAGTTTTGGGCGGAGTGTGTCTGCATGTCTGCAAATAGAAAAAAAATAACAGAGGATCATGATTGTAAGTCAGGATACAGAAAGATCATCTAAAAATCAGTCATCAGGAGGTCAGGAGGAGCCTCTTCATCAGAGCTGCAGTGACTCCAGAGACAGTGAACTACTCACACAGTCCAACTCTGAAAGGAGTCATTAGTGGAAATGATGGTTTGTGACAGCTTAGACCAGGGCTGTCAGTCTGTGACTGAGGGACCTTTGATGTCCATAGGATATATCTTACATACATTTTTATTAATAGTAAAAAAAATAGTGTTTTTTATTTTCATTATGATCATGTCTTTACAAATTCCGTAATTATTCATTATGGAAACAATCACTTACTAATAAAAAAATGACTGGATGTCACTAAAATATTAACTGTGTTACAAAAAGTCCTGCAATTATATATTGACCCTTCCAAAATGACTTGAAAATGGTCCATAATTATGGAAAATTAATCCAGAATGACATGAAATTTGTTCTTAATGACTTGAAAATTATCCTAAAGACACAAGAATGAACTAAAAGGATGAGACGTGGTCCAAGCTGACATAAATCTTATTGAAAATGACTCAAAAATTGTCCAAAATGACTTGAAAATTTTCCAGGTCAATATGTAATTGAGGGAGAAGTTGTAAAAGTTAAATACTATATCAGCAGTTCCAGATACCTGTGACTAAATGTTGTGTTCCTTTGTAGACACAAGTTGTAATGTGGAAATGATAAACTGAGGCATAATATTGTTGAAATTGAACTTATTTTTCTTGAGAAATTTTATGTTGTTCAAAAAAATAGCTCATTAAATGTGAACATTTTCAGAATGGACTTTTTTTTTTTACACTAAAACAAAAGCAAAAATTAAGGTAAAAAAATGTCTTTTGTATGAACAGCACATTCTTTAATGAAATTTACTTTGATTTTAGGTCTTTCTGAATGCTTTTATTTATTCACTGTTAACTAATGCTGTGCAACATTTTTAAGCTATTTAGGCAGTTATTTAATAAGGAAGAGGAAGAATCAGGGCCAGTACACATGTACACTTATTATTATTATTATTATTATTATTATTATTATTATTATTATTATTATTATTATTATAAGTAAAGGTCTTAGAAGTCCACATTCACAATATTGAGTCAAAGTATTATGAGCAAAGCATCATTTTCTACACGCTAGAAAATCTCTTCTCCAATCACTTGCAGTCTTTCTCTGGGTAAAATGAACATTATACACCACGGGTGTCAAACATGTGGCTCTTGAGCCAAAAGCGGTCCTCCAGAGGGTCCAATCCGGTCCTCAAAGGGTAAAAATTCCAGAGAAGACATTAACTGCAGATTGTAAATTAGTAAAACTATAAATTTAAAATAATTTCTAGACCATGACAAGTTGATTTGATCATAAAGTAAAACACTAGATTGTTCATTGTTCTTTTGTCGTTGTGTCTCGTTTTTGTAACATTTTATCTTGTTTTTGTTGTTTTTGGTCATTTTGATCACAAATCACTGTTCTTTTGTCATTTTGTGTCTCATTTTGGTAATATTTTGTCTTGTTTTTGTTGTTTTTTGTCATTTTTTGTCTGACTTGTCATTTGTCATGCTTTTGTTGTTTTTGTTCTCATTTTTGTTGTATTGTGTTTCCTTTTGGTCTCGCTTGCATTGTTTGTCTATTGTTTTGTCGCTTTGTTTCTCACTTTTGTTGTTTTGTGTCTCGTTTTTTATCACATTTTGTCTTATTCTTGGTTGTTTTTTGCCATTTTGATAATAAATCATTGTTCTTTTGTCATTTTGTGTCTCATTTTTGTAATATTTTGTCTTGTTTTTTGTCATTTTTTGTCTGACTTTTGTACAGGAAACCTGAAAAAGGATGTCAAATGAACAGAAACCTGCTGACCAGTGAGTTGGATGCATTCTTTGTTTTTTTCTAAATTTTCTTCCTGCTTCCACCTAGTTCACTCAGCTCACTGAGGTGTTTTGTTCCCACAGCGGCCATGCCGTTGGACTCATCATCTTTGTGCTCGGTCTGGGAACTCTGCTGCCCTGGAACTTCTTCATCACAGCCTCACAGGTTTCACATCACTATTCTGTTTCTGCTCAGACAATCAAACAAGATGTTGTGCAAAAATGGGAGAAAATGAGTGAAAATAAATCCTAAAATTAGCATCAGCTGAGAATCTAGAGTGATCAGAAATAGTACCAGGAGTTTGCAGATGTTTTTATGCATGTAAACCTGTTTATTCTTTTCCTCTCTTCAGTATTTCAACGAGCGCCTCGCAGCACCAAACACCACCTCTAACGGCACCTCAGGCAGCACGTCCAAAGACTACAACTATGACAGCTGGATGGCTTTGCTCTCCCAGCTGCCCCTGCTGCTGTTCACCCTGCTCAACTCCTTCCTGTATCAGTGGTGAGTGCAGAACATGTGAATGTAGCAGAAACAAACAGGAAGATCTTCTGATGCTGCGCTGACCTCAAATACACGCTCTAGCTTAGTTTTCTGCTGCCTATCCAGGATCAAGTCATTCTTAATGATCAGTTTATAGCTGAATACAGCTGACAAAAAAAGTGATTCAAATGTACAAGTAATTCTTTCATTCTATGTGCTAATAAACAGGCGTTAAGTTGAACTCAAGACAGAAACACTGCTGTCTTTAGAGGAACACACATTCCAAAATGACACAGTTTTATATTCAAAAGATGAGAATGATGATTGTTACTGGGTCAATCTATAATTGAGGGACTTTTGAAGACCATAAGATATATCTTGAATACATTTTTATTAAAAATAAAAAGAAACTAATTTTTTTTTATGTTCATTATCATGTTTTTACAAATTCCATAATTATTTATTATGGAAACAATCACTTATTAATAAAAAATGACTGGATATCACTAAAATGTCAACTACATAACCATCTGAATTTAATAACAACCACCTTCTAATTAGCTAAACAATAATAAAATGAGCTTGTTCAAAAATAGTTTTGATTGTGTTGTTTTTATTTAGTGGAGATAATCATGACATATTTCTTTTTTGGCAATATATCAAATTTTATATGGAAAGTAACAAATTGTATCTGTGTCTGAGAAATCTAAGTTATCCATTACAAAAGCAGCTCAAAAACGTTCATCATGTCTTCTTGTTGATGCTTTAGTTTCTGATTCTTTTGTTCAGACATTAGGTGAATGGATAGATGTTATTTACCTTGCTTGACAGTTTCGGCGAACATAGTTTCGGAAGTGTGTTAATTCCAGATCACATGACCTGCTCCACATGATGTCATTTCCTCCTGAAGAAAAGACTGGCAAGACTCCAAGGCTTTCTTAGTTATTTAATATAAAGTAGTCAACAGGTTTACTACAGTATCTTTATAAATAACTTACAATTTCAATTTGACTCAATTGTATATATAATATTTAGAAGAATCTTTGTCTAAAAATACCATGTGGTGTTTGGTTATAGGCGCCCATGTTGATTTTAGGCCTGAAAAAAGCAAAACTATCAACTTTGATACAAAAAGTCCTGCTGTTCTATTTTGACCCTACTAATGCAGATGTTTCTGTGTTCAGGGTGAGAGAGCGTTTCCGTGTGGCCTTCAGCCTGGTCGGCATCTTCCTCCTCTTCTCCCTCACTGCTGCTCTGGTCCAGGTCCCCATGCAGCCGGACGCCTTCTTCTCCATCACCATGGCAACCATCTGGTTCATTAACAGTAGGTTCTCTTGTGATCCCGCTGACATTCAGCTTTAATCTGACGATCTTTCCAGTTACATCAGATGAACTGCTTTTTATGTTCTCTAATATTATTGCACGTTGTTCAGCTTCAGCAGCTAAAAGTTTGTCTCTTATCTTGACTGCGTTTGCTGGAAACTAGCATAGATGTCAAGCGAAGTAAAATATATCATGATCTGTAATCTGTCTTCACGTACTGAATCATTTGCGCTACCGTACATCTCAACAAGCTGCTCCAATATTTGCACTGCTGTCACCTCAATAAGCTGTTCTGTATTGCACTACCGGCAGTTCATAGGTTAATTTTCATATGTTTTATTTAATTTACTTTATTTTATATAAATTTTATCAGGCTCATAGGCTAGTTAGCACCGTTGCCTTGCAGCGAGAAGATCCCCGGTTCGCATCCTGGCCTGGGCCTGGGATCTTTCCCCAAAGACATGCTGATGTTAGACTTTTAAACAGTAGTGTAAATTATTTTATCACAGGAGAATTACATTGTTAAAATATCTGACAGCTGTTTTCTCAAATTTTCACAGTTTTTCAACATTTTTTTTTTCTTAAAAATGACTTAAACAGCTGCTGAGGAAGGTGGTAACATTGTCGTCTACTTTCTTCCAGCACTGGTTGGTATTGAGTGATACTCTGAGCTTTCACTGCTGTCTTCTATGACTCCACTATGTTCTAAATGTATTTCTGTGTTCAGTGTTCGGTGCAGTGCTGCAGGGCAGTCTGTTCGGAGTGGTCGGTCTGTTTCCTCCTCGCTACTCCACTCTGTTCATGAGCGGTCAGGGTCTGGCCGGCATCTTTGCTGCCGTCGCCATGCTGTCCTCCATCTTGAGTAAGTACCAGACCTCCTGACAGTAGCTGTCCTGAAATGTTACCGATGCAAAGCTGGTATTCAGAATCTTTACTGAGATAAAAGTGATAATAACACACTGTAAAAAAATACCCCAATACAAGTCAATTCTTGTGTAAATGTTTCTATAGTGGAAGTATGTGAGTATAATCAAGTGTTAAATGCTAAACACGCTCCGTGCCTGATACACGTTCACATATTATATCACTACATGGTTATTACTGATGCTTTAAATGATTCCTTGAGTTATTTCAGTAATTTGATTTCTAAAATTCCTCAAGGCAAAATTTGAGGCCTGGTTTAATCCACTACATACCATACCCCAGCTCACTAACTAGTCTGGACCCAGACTTCATCTGAAACAGAACCAGACCTATAATCAATAAACTATAAGGAGATTGTAAATTTGACGGGACGTTTCTGTTTTAACCGGTGCAGTTTTTCTAGTGTTTACGGCATTTATCATATCAGAGGATCAGAGACTGAAGTATGAAGACAGTTTAACATAGTCAGACTTTCTCTGTTTAAGTCGGCTTGACAAAAACTAAACCCTCAGTGAGAGTTATAAGGTATGAAGGTGGTTTTCAACTTTCTTTCAGACTTTCTGCTTCAAACTCGTTACACAAACAGGAGTGTTTACCGATCATTTGACTCATTTTCTGCACTAAATAATCCGATGGTGTTCAGCTGCTTCAGTCAACAG
Organism: Amphiprion ocellaris; assembly: GCF_022539595.1. Lineage (NCBI taxonomy): Eukaryota > Metazoa > Chordata > Actinopteri > Pomacentridae > Amphiprion > Amphiprion ocellaris. Next base: position 23,229,235 of record NC_072769.1, on the reverse strand, counting down.
GCTGTTTAAATGGAAAATAATGAGGAACATAAAGATTTATGACGGTAAAAAGCTGCGACTGGAAATGATGTATGACAGGAATGCTGGTAGAAAACTGTTAAACGTGCGTTAATGTATTTATTTTACAGATCAATACAGCTGATTATTGATAACTGAGAATAAAACTATCAAACTTCATATATTCAAACATGATATTGTATTGAAGTGCATGTAGGTCTGACACTGTCTCATAATGAAGGAAATCACTGTAATTTGTGGCCAAATCAAAGTGAAACTGAAGTTACTGATTGAATATTCTCTGCAGTAAATACTAATAAACTGATCAGTTTTCTTGTCTGTGTTTTATCAGCTGCAGTAGCAGCAGTTTAAACAGATCAAACATAAAAACAGATTTATGGGATTTCTGTATCACCAACTAAATACATGTCGGGTTCCCATGGATTTAGTTTTAGTACAATACCCCTGTACTATACTATATATGTAGAAAATACCATTGATGTCCGCCCGGAATTATTAGGAATAACCAATTAACTGAGTAGTTGTCAGCTACTAAATTAATCGCAAAGTATTTAGATAATCAAAAGCACGATTTGAGGGATTCTTTTTTAGAAAACATTGTTTTGCTCGCAGTTTTTTGAACCTGATTATTTTCTGAATGCTGTTCTTCTGTATGACAGTAAACTGACTGTCTCTGATTTGTGGGCAAAACTTTTGAGCAACAACCAGTGAAGTTTTGTTATTTTTTCTTACAGTGACTTAACAAATCAACTAATTAACTCTTCAGTTGTAAAACTTTACAGTAGAGGGTGATGTTATAGTTTAGACCAGATAATAATGCAGACAATGCCCAGTATTTGTGTTCTTTAAACACTGTTTTAACAGGAATTCATTAGCTTAATGATTAAAACTGACAGCGAATGAGACATCAGTGCTCACTAGTGTACAAACGACAGTATGTGATGGAAACACAGCTTCTGTAAATGAACATCTTTTAGATTTCTGAACTCACGTTTGATCTGATCAGTGTGTATTTAGGTAAAATGGCCGTCCTGTAGTGTAGTTTGTGGACGTAAATGAAACCAAAGTGTGGCTTTATTTTCTGCAGCGAAACCGGATCAAAGCTCGGCTGCGTTGGGATACTTCATCACTCCGTGCGTCGCCACTCTGGGGACTCTGCTGTGTTACCTGCTGCTGCCTCACCTGGTCAGGATCTGCACACCGTCACACACGAAACCGCTTTAAACAAGCTCCTGAAAGGCATCAGAATCAACCTGTTCCACTCAGGAGTCTGCTTGACAGTTACTTTAATTTTAACAACTTTAGATTTAACTGTGGTGATTGAAAATTCTTAAAGCAGAATGTTTGTTGTTACTGAATTAGCATTAGCATACGCATCAATGGTTTTAGGATCTAATTCCTCACAGCCCTGTCTAAAATCTGTCATTTACATGCTTTTATTTTCCTTACTTTTTGCCTTTTTCTGTTGTTTATATTATTCTTTCAAATGTGTGTGCACTTTATTCAACTTGTTTTTATGATTTATTTCTATTCTGCTGTATTTTATCTTTTACAAGTTTTTTTTTTTTTTTTTTAACTTTTTCTTTAAAGCACTTAGAATAACCTGTGTGTGATCAGGTGCTAGATAAACATACCTGCTTGCTAAAACGATCAAACAAACTAAATTACGTCACAGAATTGTCTGGAGATAAAATCTAAACGATGTCAGTATCGTACAGCAACACACCAACTAGAACTACGCAGCTCTTTAAAGAGCTTATTTCATTTATGTATTTATTTATTCAGCAAGCTGAATTTACTACGACTACTCCTTTATCAGCAGAAAACATTCCAGAACCCAAAGTTCGTAAAATGTTCAACATAAATATTTCAGTGTCGACTCTCCCCTGCAGGAATTTGCCCGTTTTTATTTGACCAGAAGTCAGGAGACATCGCAGGAGCTCCTCAGCAGCACAGGTCGGTTCTAACAAACCCTCATCCAGCTCTGTCGGTGATTTATTTGGGTTTGGGTGATCAGATTGTTAATTAAGCCTGCTATTTTTTATTTTTTGTTTTTGTTTTGAAGACAAAAGCATTGTGAACATCAGTGAAAAAGAGCTCGAGGCTGAAAGAACGTTCATCAGTGAACCAGAGGAGCGTTCCTCCGTCCTGGCCGTCTTCAAGAAGGTCAACATCATCTGCTGAGTGTTGTTTCTTTCTAAAGAATTTAAATTATATTTGTCCTGGTGGTTCAAAATGTGCAGTTTGATGATGACGCTGTGATTCATTAGTGTTAAGGGGACTTATTGTTTAGAGGCTGGTGACGTGAGAAGCGCTGGCTCCGTGGATTCATGCCGTTGAATCTGAAATCATCAGTTCAGGCTATATTTTTCCATCTTCAGCTGTCTAGTGTTAATGAGCCTGTGCCCACAGTTCTGATGATGAGAGGACAGGGCTAAGATGAGCAGGAGTTTGTCCTTCACCTGCTTTTTTTAAATTAGAATTTTCAAAGTTGCCCCCTCCGTTTTGTTTGGTAGAGACATGTCCAGGCGGTCATTCATTCAGTCTGTTCCTCCCTGTCGTTACCGTAACTCTTGGTGAGAGTTTGTTTTCAGGTATGAGGTGTCTAATCTTCACATCCTGATGAACACCTTCCTGTGTTTTCCAGATCTGGCTGATGGCTCTGTGTGTGACGTGTGTGTTCGCCGTCACCCTGTCGGTGTTTCCTGTCATCACAGTTCGAGTCCGGACGGTCTACAGGGACAACACTGTCTGGGGTGAGACTCCGCTGCAGCATCCTGCAGACACACACAGTTCATTCATTTCAAACTCATTCAACTTAAAAATTCTAGCTTTTCATTTTCACTTACTTTGACTCAAAATCAGTCAAAGGGTCAGAAAGAGTTGAACGTATGGGAAACATTCTTGATAGAAACTCACTGTGTGTGTCTGAAACGGCAGTACATCCAGTGACATTAAGAAGATGTGATTTGCTTGCTCATAAGGATTACGTTTTTAGAGTTGTACATTTAGTTCTTAGTCTGGTTCATCTCTATGCTGTAGCTGTTAGTTAATGTTCTTTTATAGTTAGGTGGAGTGTTTTTTGTTATATCATTTTTGTAGCATTTTAATCCTTAATATTTACACTGACTCCTGTCAGTTCATATCAATAACAATGTGGGGTCTGAACCACAATATTTGACCTTGTTAGGTTAAACTGTCCTGTATGAATAACAGTGACTCAGCTGAACAGTTTTTAATTCAATCTAACTCAAATTTATTAAATTCTTTTTCTCCAATTCAGCGCTTTCCCTTAATTTTCCAACCAGCATGATTTACACTGTAGTTTTTTGTTTGTTTGTTTTTTGTTACATTAATATCAGGCATACACTACCGTTCAAAAGTTTGGGGTTGTCCAGGAAATTTCACGTTTCCCATGAAAACTCACACTTTTATTCATGTGCTAACATAACTGTACAAGGGTTTTCTAATCATCAATGAGCCTTTCAACACCATTAGCTAACACAATGTAGCATTAGAACACAGGAGTGATGGTTGCTGGAAATGTTCCTCTGTACCCCATATAGATGGGTAGAGAATTGACAACAGAGAGGCTCTCCTTTCTGTCTGGAAGACTGAAGATGAATTTATTTTGTCTGCATATTGCCAGTGGTTACCTGAATCCATGCACCAGGATGTAGCCAAAAGCTGGCCTCCGATATAAAGCAGAAAAAATGCAACTGACTTTGAATTAGAGACTTAACATTGATCTATATGGCATAATGTTGAGGCACAAACAGATGAAGCCAACCTAAATCTGCTGTTTCCAGCTAGAATAGTCATTTACCACATGAACAACCACATTAACAATGTCTAGACTGGATTTCTGATTCATTTAATGTTATCTTCATTTCTAAGTAACCCCAAACTTTTGAACAGTAGTGCATACTTTCAGTTTTATCTTTCATGTGCAATAAGTCAGTTGTGCTCTCTGTTTGGAACAGACAAAGTGTTCACCTGTGTTTGCTGCTTCATCGTTTTTAATGTCATGGACCTGGTGGGTCGCAGCACTCCGTCTCTCCTCCAGTGGGTGAGTCTGCAGCCGGCCTTGTAGAAACACTTTTAACCCAGAATGGAACCAAAGACCCGCTTGATTTACTGATAAATCGGTGTTCCTGTAAAGATATGTTTCCCAATATGCTTAGCTACTGAGAAGATTATTTCTCTTCTTTAAAATGTCAAAAATTTGTCTTATTATACAGAACTTCTTCAATCATTTGTTCTGACTTATTGTTCTTATTCTGATCTGCAGCTTGAATTATTTTAGCCTTCTGCAACTGCAACCAATAGACAGAATTTGCTGAAGTAGTAAATTAACCAAATCCCTGCAGCACTAATAACTTTCACTAATTCTGACTCATAGCTTGTAAAGCTGAAAATGTTTTCAACAGTCATCTTGATGATTTCTGAACGTTTGTGCAGCCGTCGAAGGAGAGCCGTTTGTTTCCAGCCGCCGTGTTGCTTCGTCTGGTCTTCATCCCTCTGCTCATGTTGTGCAACATCCAGGACTCCAACCTCACCGTCTTCAGTCACGACAGCTGCTTCGTCATCATCATGGCTCTGTTCTCCTTCTCTAACGGATACCTGGCCAGCCTCTGCATGGCCTACGCCCCACAGTGAGTACGCTACTGGAAGCCATGCAGCATCACACCTGTTTTCTTTTCTTTCAGTCGCTCTGAAGGATGGAAACGAAAAAAATAGAAAATAGAAAGAATTCCAATGAGCCTCAGCTTTTTTTTAAAGATGAATTATTATTATTAATATTATTATTATTCATAGCACTCTCCGACTCTCCCGTGGTGCCTCCATTGAAAGAGCTGTACCAGGAAAAAAAACAGAAAGTCTGAATCAACATCTGGGACAGCAGGGCAAGAAACAAACACAAAACAACTGAATATCTGACCAAATAATCAACGAAATAATATCCAAGGTACAGCATAAATCAACACCAAAATAATAAACAAAATAAAGAAAAAGCAAATGAACACAATCATATACAAATCCAATGCTATATAGCTACTGACAAACAGACCAACGTACGCCGATCGTCACATAATAATGAACCTAAACTAAACATTATGCTAGCAGTGTGGCTACATCATTCACTACTGAAGGGTCTGGACAAACTGAATAGAGAAAATGTCAACAAAAACACATTTGATTCTGGTTATCAGGTTATAATCAGCCAATAAACACAGGATAAAGCTTTTTGATTTAGATAGAGTGTTTCTAGTGCTACTTGAATTTTAACCACAGACACGTCTTCTTGCATGTTGTGGTGATTTAACTGGTTTGGTCCTCTTGTTGTTCCATCAAAGCCCTCAAATAAATGTGATGCTGTTGATCAAAAATGATCCCAACAACACGTCAGACTGGTGCTTCAAATCTAATTCACTCCAGAGTGTTTTTTAATGATGTGATTAAAGTAGTGGACATGTTGTCGCTGTGTGTCCATCAGGTTGGTGCGCTCTAAGGACTGTGAGACAGCCGGCTCTCTGATGACCTTCTTCCTCGTTCTGGGTCTGGCTGTGGGAGCATCGTTCTCATTCCTGCTGGGAAAACTGGTTTAGATCACCTCATGGAACTTTATTCATGACTGGCGGAAAGTTTGATCAGGATGAAACAAGGTGGAGCATCTCATTCGATGAAACAGCTTAAAAAAATAACCGCAAAGCAAGTAAAATCGCTTTGAGTTTGCACTATTATTTTATTGGCACATTCAGAATAGCAAAATGCATTATTTCTTATCTCGATCAACACACCTGCATTAGATATATCACAAGGTACTGAGCTGTGCTTTTATTAAAGTAGTCGGCAACAATCTGGAGACGGTAAAATGCCAGAATCTGAACATACAGCCCTCCTGTCACTTCAGCTCATTACTGGAGGCCAAAAAAAAAAAGTCGGGGATTCAGCCACTGGGATTCAGACCTTACTCCACTGCACCGCCTCTTCTGCTTTCACTGCAGACCTCGTTAGGTTTTTAGTCTTAAAGACTGAGAGAGACTCTGCAGATGGAACAGAGTTTGGTAACTCGCAGAAGAGTCTAGCTATCGACTAACCACCACAGCAGGACTCTGCTGGACAGTCCTCTTCTGTGGTTCCCCGACGGTGGAATGAGTTACCAAACTCTGTTGTTCTAAAAGTGTAGAGACTGAAGAAAGAAACTGTTTCTACACCAGCGGAGCACAAATCCATATCAGTTCCTTAGAAGAGGATCAAATGCAACATTTTTGGTCCAAAGTCTTGAAAGTTGGCATCAGATGTGTGTTTAGATGAATAAATTAGCTGTTCTTTGAGAAGTTAGTTCCTGATTTAAACCAAATTTTGCCATTTTAAGTTATGTCACTTTGGCAGATTCATTTCTCAGCTGCTTGTTTGGACAATATTGGAGACCTTTGGTTTGTTTTGGTAAATATAAGAACATGGAAATTCAGCTTTTATATCGACACTAGTATCTGAAAACCTTCAAACGACAATGAACGAGTTCCAAAACTGTGTTCCATCTGCAGAGTCTCTCTCAGTCTCTAAGAAAAAAATAAAAACCAGCTCTTCACTGAACACCTTGGCACAACACAACGCCAACAAAACCCAAAAAACAAACAAAAAACCCCAAATCCTATTACATCTGCACCGCCTGTCAGCACCACGGTCCTATTATCACTTGAACTGGTTTTATGGCTCTTTTTCAGGTTGTTTTCTCCTGACTATATCCCTGCTTCTGTCATATCTACTCTCAGATGTACGTCGTTTTGGATAAAAGCATCTGATAAATGAAACTGCATAAACTGTAAACCTGAACCTCACCTGATCTCAGTGTGAAGCTGTGATTTGCTGCAGGCTTTTCTAAAGCCTGCAGCCAAAGTTTCTAGTCAGACCACTTGGATTACTATATCTTCAAAGATTAGTGTAGATTTTTAAACAAAAAGAAAAACCCTGCCTCCCCCAGCTTTAAGGGAATCTGTTTTGTGTGTTTAAAGTGTTAAATTTCAGCTTTTAGGCTTTAAAAGTCTTAGGGGAGGTGAATATTACAGTCTGAGGCTGGCTTGTTTTGTGCAGTAATTTTAATTCAATTATCAAAGAATTTTATTGCTAAAAATATACGTATATATATGCTCCTTGTGGATCCACAAACACTGTCTGTGTTGACTGCTGTGAGACTTATGGGTTAACAGATATTTTATTTGAAGTTGTCTCTGACTGGACATAAAATTTCATAATAATTCATAATAATGTTAATAATTATCATTATTTAATTATACAAGTTAGTAATTAATGCACAGAAGTCACACTGCTTATTTTTTATATTTTGCGTTCTGTATTTATCTTTTGAATCATAGAATTTTATTCTTATTGTGTTTGCAAAGGGGGGCTGCACAGTAGGTAGTGGTTAGCACTTTCGCCTTGCAGCAAGAAGGTCCCTGGTTCGCGTCCTGGCTTTCCCGGGATCTTTCTGCATGGAGTTTGCATGTTCTCCCTGTGCATGCGTGGGTTTTCTCCGGGTACTCCGGCTTCCTCCCACAGTCCAAAAATATGCTGAGGTTAATTGATCATTCTAAATTGCCCGTAGGTGTGAATGTGTGAGTGATTGTTTGTCTATATATGTAGCCCTGTGACAGACTGGCAACCTGTCCAGGGTGTCCCCTGCCTTCGCCTGAGTCAGCTGGGATAGGCTCCAGCCCCCCCCGTGACCCTAATGAGGATTAAGCGGTGTATAGATAATGGATGGATGGATGTTTGCAAAGGGCTTTATTATAATAATGTATCTTCTACCATACTGCTGAGATTGTTTGTTTTATACAACATTTTTTTAACTGCATTTTTATTGCTTATTTATGTATTTTTCTACAGTAACTTCATATTAAAATGTTCAAAATGTCAGCCAACTTTGTTTTGGTTTATTCTCGTGACCTGACAGCAGCATCCATTTCTAAGTAGGATGACAGAAAACAAGCTCAGTTTAATCACAAATGTACACGTTAGATTATGATAGAATAAACATTACCATCAGCTGGATGTATTATACTGACTGGAGCCGGTGTGGCACAGTTTCAACTGATCACATTTACACTTAGATTGTTTATTAAATATTGTAATATGAAACATTAGCTGCTTTTTGTTACTCCAAATATCCAGCGTTCATAATCAGTCCATGCACAGATTATGAGACAGTGAAGGGTCAAAGCACTTCAAGGAGCTTCTCCTAAGTAGACCTTTTTTGTATCTTTGCAGGTATTTTGTTTGGGGGTTTTTTGTACTCATTTAGATTTTTTTTTTAATATCAGTCTTTTTTTGTCATCATTTTAAGTGTCTAGTCATTTTGTGTGTCTTTGTACACATTTTGTGTCCCTTTATTTAATTGTTTTGTGTCTCTTTGTCATCATTTTCATACTCTTTCTTTGACTTTATAATTACTGTGTTTTTTGTTTTCTTTGCCACACACTTTTGTAGTCAGTTTGTGTGTGATCAGAAAGTACATTAACAGTAGCATATACTAACAGAAACTACTTCATAAGCTAAATCAGAAGTCCCTAACATTACAGCACTCCTACTCAAAATCACAACGCATTAGATTCAAAGACCTTGAGTCAAGCGGACACAGACTGAGTGCAGGTCGGACTAAAGATGGGGACTAACAGACCGGTACAGGAGGATGATAAGAACCTGTAAGACTGCTGCACTCTGCTGACAGGGGGCAGGTCTGAGTAATGGTCTGGAATCTGAAAGCAGGCCGAGGCTGGAGCAGGGTGGTGGGCAGCGGTCGGGCTGAAGTGGGTCAGAGTTTCCTCAGCTGAAGCAGGGGTGGAGCCTGGAGCGGTGGGACTGACATTTTTGTAGTCATGTTGTGCTTTTGTAGTCCTTTTGTGTGTCTTTGCAGCCATTTTTGCTTTTCTTTATACCTTGTTTGAAATCATTTAGTGCTTTTTGTGGTCATTTAGTGTTTTTTTTTTGTGATCATTGTGTTTGTCCCTTTGTGTTTTTTGAGGCTGAGGGCCTTTTCATACAGCAGTGGGAAGAAAACAATACACTGATGCACTGTTGTTATTGACATTACCACTGCTAATCTGACACTTTGTTACTAATATGTTTGTCCCTTCACTCAATTAAAGCAGAACAAACTCCTGTCAGCTTCACAGATGTCATAATGAAGGCTGTTCTACAGACTGACAGACAGTTTAATGTTGTGTGTAACATGTAGAAACACCAAACACTGAAGCCTCTGCTGGCATCCTGCTGCCTGTTTCCTCCTCCTGCAGCTCGGCCCTTTCCTTTGACCACATGTCCTCCTGCTTCCTCCCATTCTTTTACTCTGTGTGGAGAATGAAAATGGAAAGTTTCAACAGGACGATGAGCTTATTTGATGTTCTCTCAGTTGCAGTAAATGTGGAACGTCACAGTCATCGTCACAGATGGGTCACAACATTTCCAGGAGAAGCCTCGTCGCTCCGCTGCAGACCTGGTGAGTATATCTGGACTTGATTCCATTTTTTTAATGTCTAGACATCTCAGATGTAGTTCTTATCAACTTCCCCTCAAACTGCATGATGCAAATATAGCATAATACTTCACTAATTCTACTAACCTTGGAAATAAATATGTCAGTGTTTTCTTCGTTGTCGGTGAATCTCATGCTCACATCCAAACCAACACTAAACTAGTGAGAGAATCTAAAGCCGATTAAAATGAAAGACTGAGTCACACTGTAGTTTAATTTCATTTAGTTCCTTTACCACAAATACTCACTGGAGCCCGGCAGTGGATTAATCTGCTGCTGAAAATAACCTAGACTGAATGCATTATTGTCTCCATTTTTAAAATGAAACTTATCTGAAGCAGATAAGTCTGGACCAAGAGCAACAATCAGGTTAAAAAGATAGTCAAGTACAACTTAATGGTTTGGATCTTTCTTGTAATGAGATTTGTTGAGAGGAAAAATACTGATTAACTCAGACTGAAATGCTGCAGTCATTCCAGCAGCAGTGTCTGGGACTTTAGTCCTCTAATGTGTGTATTTTTATCACAGTAAACTCTGGAAATTTGTGCAGTTCTGTTATTCTCAGCAGCTTTTTTTCTTCCATCAGACATATTTCATCTTTTGAAAATACTGATGCACTACTTTAACCTCTTACTATCAGATTATTCAGCTCAATCACTTTCCTAAAGAGCCCTTCCAGTGATAAAACTAACCTTTTTCTCACATTTGAATGTTTCATGGCCACAGCTTTATTTAACTATTGCTGATATTACATTTGTTGACTGATTATTTTACTTGCATCGTATCCCATCGGTTTTATTTCACTTTTTATCTTGATTTCTTGTGAACACTGTTGTTTTACTAAATGTGAGTTTTAAATAGCACTAACCTTTTAAATAACATCCCATAATTCAAGTGTGATAAATGGATTACAAGAGGCATTTCAGAACCACTTTAATATGAACTGTTAGAACACGACATCAAACACATCTGTGAGTCTCTGCACTTTATTATCAGATGTACAGTACTGCATGTTCATTGCTGTGCAGTGTATTTATAGCATCCAGTAATCTGCATATTACGTCTATATCCATTCATATAAATCCCTATACTACGTCTATCGGCACCTCCAGTTGTTATTACAATCTGTGAATATGTGCATAGCATCTCAATATTCACTCCTTATGTCTATAACAAACCATTTGCACTTCATGGTTATACTATATCAAGTCTCTTGTCCATGTGTAATGATAATAAATTGGAATCTAATGTGATCTACAGGTAAATCTACGGATTGTCTGTTGCATGCATATATCAGTATCGTTGGCATTAACAGGAGCCTACACCTATTTGGAATGAGTAAGAGATGCTGGAGTTTCATTTAGCCAGTAGGAGAGTTTGGTTTTTGGAGTTCGCCTGCAGTCAGAGCCTCACAATGAGCCTACTTGTTATTGACCTGAGAGAGAAAGGCATGCAGGGGCAGCTGATTACCAGGGCTGGGTGTGTGTGTGTGTGTGTGTGTGTGTGTGTGTGCGTGCGTGTGTGTGTGTGCGCGTGTATGTGCGTGCACTGAGGCAGATTGAAGCTCTTCGTCAGTGTTGATTCAGTCGACAGGGGACGTCGGAGGCGGACAAACTGGATCTGCAGCTCATTTCTCTGCTGCTTGTTTCCTTCACACCAACATGGCTGAAACCCACAGAGTGGCAGCGGAGGGCAGGAAGGTGAGTTTGATCAACTGAGTCAGTAAACCAGAACACGCTGCACGGAAACAGTCTGACAGACGACTTCAATATTAGTCTGTTTCATATTGGACAGTTTTATTTTATAGGTGACAGTTTAGATACAAATTGAGTTTAACTGGTTTTTTGAAAGGAATGAAAGTAAACCTTTCATTCTACTAACTAATGTCAAGTTGGCTAAAATAAGCAGTGATTTCACTTTAAACTACTAATATAAAACCTCAGTGATCTGTGTGGAAGGTTCTAAACTACAGCTAAGAAGGTCCCTGTAATAAATAATAAAACTATCAACTGTTTATCTGAATCTTAAACTTGCTGCTTATATTTTAGTTTAAGCAAAGTGAGACAAGGATAGTAAACAACTGGAGTGAAGGACATTCATGTTTAACTGGCATCATTCTTGTGATTTTAACAGTTTTTTTTTTTTCCAAATCATTTTAAGTATGTTTTATGATTATAAATACAACTGAAATCCCTCCTCGGTCATGTGAGATTATTAATAAATGGACATTACAGAGAGCAGAAAAGACAGAGATAAAACAAGTACAACCTTAATTAGACTCAAAGTGTCATCCAGTTCAGACGTGTATCATTTAGTTCTGGCATTTCCACTTGAGACAGTTGGCTAAAGTTTTTCCCTTTAAGCCACAGCGAAGTTCCACAACTTTCCACATTTTCTCTGAACAGACTGTTCATCATCGTGCTTCTAACTTTCAGGTTTTAAATGAATTCCTTTTTCTTTATTTTTATACTTTTAGCAACCAAAATTCCATGAACTCCACTGCCTGTAAATAAATCAGCTTCTTGCTTTTCTTCTCACACTGACGGGATCTGTGAAACACTTCAGCATTGTCAATATCAAAAGCTTTTATTTTGAAGGTTAACTCCCACTTCCTCAGCTTCATTCACGCTTTGACGCAGCACGTGCTGGTCACGGGGCGTGTGACGTCACGCTGTGAACGTTGTGCTTTGACTTCATTTCCAGTGAGAGTGATGAAAATAAAACAATAAAACCGTTTGTCTTAGTTTGTGTCAAGATGGGTTTATTAATGTGTCACATTAGTGCAAAATGAGACACTTTAGCTTTTATTGTTTGAACAGACAAAACATAAAGTAAAAAGAAAACAAAAAAAAAGAAACGAATACGTTTTATTGGGCTATTTCTAATCTACAAAAATCATTAGATGAGATTAAAGCAAGAAACTGATGAAACAGATTTAATGATTTCATTTAAAAATAAATAACTTGCGACAGATTTACTGAAGACACATGAATCCACCTACACCTGGAAAAACGTCTGTTTACACACACACACACACACACACACACACACACACACATATATATATATATATATATATATATATATATATATATATATATATATATATATATATATATATATATATATATTCATGTAAATAGCCAGTCTAAAATGAAGGCACAGTAACTTCTTGAAGGTTCCAGTCATTTTTATTCTTTTCTTTCCAGAGATGGAGTTTTCCAGAGAGGAACGGCTCTGATCAGAGTAAACCGAGCAGCTGCTCCACCGACCGAGCTGCTGAGAGAAAGCTGGTAACTGCACTGAAAGCAAAAGAAAAACCATTTATATATTTGCTTCCCTGTGTTCTAATTTTGTGTCTCTTTTGGAATAATATTTCGCATAATATGCGATGATTACTTTGGATACATTGAAATAGGTCAATATAACCTGCTGAGGTTGTGTTTTTAGAAATGAAAGCCACAATTTTAAAGAAACATTTGTAATTTACAGCAGAAAAAACACAGCGTTGCTCTCTAATGCCTCATTTTTAGTCAAATATTGTGTCTCTCTCTTGTAAAATGATGGCATTATATTTTAATAGCATGACTTTTTGTGATAGCTACAACTTCTAATCATTTCTGAAAATGTTTCAATCTTATTCTCAAATCTCAGAAGGTTTTTGCTTACATTGGCCCAAATACTGCAGCTATTGTTTTAAATTTTAGATTAATGGCTTTGTGTGTCCATTTGATTTATTGATTTATTTATTTGATAGGGACAGTGCACATTAATGAACGTCTATTTAGGCAGCATTAGACGTAAATATGATGGATTATAGCAACAATGCTAATTTACATCCACAGTCCCTAGGCAGGTAAAAAAAAAACAAAAAACAAACATAGGACACTAAAACACAATAAAAGCACATTACAAAAAGTACACATAGAAGTTAAGGGTCAGGGGTCACCAGACTGGTTCACTTTCAGCCACTGTTAAAGGTGAGTTTGAAGGTTGGTAACATGGGACACTCTTTTATGGAGAGTGGAAGACTGTTCCAGATCTTAATCCTTGTTAAATCACCGTGTCTGGTTTTCACTTTAAACATTGCTGCCTTCTGTTTTGATCAGTTAATCGGTTAACTTGCTGATCGTGTTGGTTGCAGGTTGTTCCTTTCAGAGGTCACATCACAGGTGGGATGCGTCCAGGGAAGAAGGTTGTGGTGGTGGGCATCGTGGACTCTCATCCTGACAGGTAACCTTCATGTAACCTCCCTTTGATAATCCAACCTCCTCTGTTCAGTATCCACACAGCACCTATTCTTTTCACTGTATGTCTTCCTTTAAGCCTCACCTACAGATTTAGATGCTGTGTAAAGGCAGTGATGTTTGTCCATCTGTCAAAGACATTCCAACATCTAGCGACTAAATTTACTTCAAATTCTGTATCGTATTCATGATCCCCAGATCCAGAATACATTTCTTAAAGAAACGTGCAACTTTCCCGTAAATGATCTCAAAACCAAAAGTTCCAGGCGGTTTCATTACAAAGGAAATGACTTCCAGGAACTTTCCCTGGATTAAAACTTCCCCCCACAGATTTGCATTACAGCAGTAAGGCCAGAGCCACAGGAAGTTTAAACAAATGAACTCAACAGTTTCCTTCATCAGGTCAAGTCAACAAACTGCTGGAGAGCTGAAGTCAGCTGGAGTCAGAAAGTGCACAGACATGAAACACTTCTCAAAGGAATAATTATATCTATAATAATAATAATAATAATAATAATAATTAAAGCTGCAAGCAGCGTTGGACGGGTCCTCGCATCCGTGCGGCCCGACTGGCCCACACATATCCACCAGGAGGCGCTGCACCTGACAGAGTAAAGTTTCAGGCAGATTGGAGCATGTACAGGCTACTTACAGAGCACTTCCTGTTTCATGGCGAGAAATCCAAAATGGCCACCAAGTGGCACAAAGATGTGATTTGCGCTCTTTGCGCTCTTTGCGCTCTTTAATAATATTTTCAATTATTGGTCCCATTTCTTAAAAAAAAAAAAAAAAAAAAAAGCCCCCTGAAATCTGATCAGATAAATGAATGTGAAACTACTTTGGGTCTGCTGCAGCTGCCTCCCTCTGATCTTGTTCCTGCCCACAGCACAATCTGATCAGTGAAACACTGAAGGACAACTTCAGCATGTAAAACATAAATAAGCAAAGGCTGCAACTCGTGATTATTTTAATTTTAACTTAACTTTATGTGCTGTTCAAAAACTTTATTTTTTCTGCAAATGTGTAGTGATTCCAAATCTTGGTTATTGATCTCCTTGATTACAAAAAAATCTGTATCGACCCGGAAAAAAAACAAACATGTCAGGCACCCTATGATGTTAACTGTTTGCCTGAATGTTTTTGTTTAAGCAGATTGGAGCATGTACAGTCTGGTTACACAGCACTTCCTGTTTAATGGCGAGAAATTCAAAATGGCCGCCATGTGGCGCTATGACTGTGAGTGTATATCAACCTATGGACGTGATTAGGGCTGGACTCTGATCACACATGTATAATTTGAAGCAGACTGGAGCATGTACAGGCTAGTTAGACAGCACTTCCTGTTTCATGGCAAGACATTCAAAATGGCCGCATTCCGCTGGTAACTATGGCCACGCCCTCAGACTTTTGCGGAGCGTTTTGATAACTTTTGATCAACCATGACTGGTGTCCATCCTGACCAAATTTGAGCTCTCTCGTGGTTACGCTGTTTGAGTTTATAGCTTTTGGAAATGTCCAAAAATGACAAAATTGTCCAAAATATGAATCATATTTCAAAATGGCCGCATTCCGTGGCTCGCCATTTCCGCGTCCTCAGACTTTTGCGGAGCGTTTTGATAACTTTTGATCAACCATGACTGGAGTACATCCTGGCCTAATTTCAGCTCTCTCAGGATTACGCTGTTTGAGTTTATAGATATCAAAAAATGTCCAAAAATGACTCATAATTCAAAATGGCCGACTTCCTGTTGCATTATGGGTAATGATGCAAGAAGCTTTTTTGTGCGTCTTGATGAGTTACATATGTGTACCGAATTTCAGAAGTCTAGGTCAAACACTGTCCGGGGGCTGAATTTTCTTAATTTTCTAGGGGGCGCTATTGAGCCATTTTGGCACGCACGCGTGCCATTTCCCTAAAATATCAAATTTTTCGCCGGTTCTGATGTGTGTGGCGATTTTCATGCGTTTTCGTGTATGTTTAGGGCGTCAAAAAGGCCGATTTCCCGGCGGACGAAGAAAAATAATAATAATAATAATTCTTAGGGTTTCAATAGGTTCCTCGCACCACTTCGTGGTGCTCGGACCCTAATAATAATTCCTAGGGTTTCAATAGTTTCCTCGCACCACTTCGTGGTGCTCGGACCCTAATAATAATTCCTAGGGTTTCAATAGGTTCCTCGCACCACTTCGTGGTGCTCGGACCCTAATAATAATAATAATAATAATAATGACTTTATTTATATAGCACCCTTAAGAACAGCATTCAAAGTGCTTTGACAGTTAAAACATGCAAACACAGACAAACAAGCTATAGGAGACAAGTCAGAGCAGTCGATTAAAATAAATAGTAAAAATGACAATAAGTTAAATGAATAATTAGCTACATTAGCATGCCACTCAAACAGAGGAACTAAGCAGTTTGAAAATTAAAGAATAAGATTGAGGGTTAAAATAAAAGGAAAAACACTAGAGAATTAAAGAATTAGAGAGACGACATCACACCAAAGAACCAGGCAGCTAAAATGAAAATAAAACAGGAGAGAACATCTGAAATAAACTGGACATAATATAGAATAGAACACTAACACTAAAAAAAGCTAAAAGTAAGCTTCACATAAAATTAAGTCTATAAAAGTGAAAAGTACAAAAGTACAATTTTCAACTCAATTCTAAAAGCAACAGGTATCCAGGGAGGGAAGCCAGGATAGGAGTGATGTGATGCCGTCTGTTAAAACCAGTAAGAAGCCGAGCTGCTGGACAAGTTGGAGGCAACAGGGGAGCTTTACAGGAACGCCAGAAAGGAGGGAGTTACAATAATGGAGACGGGAGAAGATGAGTGTTTGGACAAGTTTTTCCGGGTCTGGGTGTGAGAGCATCAACTTTATCTTGGAGATTGTTCTGATTTGGAGGAAGCAAGACTGGATATTTTTTTTAGATATGGGGAGAAAAACTGATGTCTGTGTCAAATAAAATGCTGAGCTTTCTAGCAATGAGCTTTATGTTGGTGGATAATGGACCGAGGTTATTGGCGGTGAGACTGCTGTGTAGATATCTGATCCCTGATGAAGATAAATATCCATTATTCTTTTTACAAATCCTTCAAAAAAACCTCTCTTCAGAACTTCATTTAACCTTCATTAGAATCTCGAGGAATTCTCATTTTCAATGATGTTGAGAGTCCAGTCAACAGGATAAAAAGGCGACAATCAACAAGACAAAGAAAGGAGCACAGCTAAAAATGGTCACATTCAGAAGCAGTGTAGTCGATGATCATGGATTTAAACTGGTCGGCAGATACGGCTGCACAAAGCCTTAATGAAAAGCTAAAAGCATTTTTACTGTCTACAGTGTTGGTACGTGGGACTTCAAGTGTTGGCCAACTGCTTGATTGAGTTGAATAGTTATGTTGGGATGACTTTAACAAGGAAGTAGAGTATTGTGGCATTCAGTGTTTTATAGACAAGCACAAACCAATACCAGACAACTTTTTAATACCACAAGCAGTGATAAGTGGAAAAAACTGAGTGATAAACTGGATCTAAAGCTTTCAGAGTGGATAGATACATAATATCTCCATAATCTAGGACTGACAAGAAGACTGCTTTGATTATTTGCTGTCTGCAAAATGTCAGAACAATGGTTCTTTGTCTGTAAAAATATCCATTTTTCTGCCATAGCTAGCAGAATAATGTTTGGATGTGATATTTTACTGTGAGTTTTTGTTCCAGATAGATACCCAGATATTTATATTCTGAGACTCTCTCGATGTTTAAACTTGCTTGAGAATAACTATATTTGTAGGTTTTCTTGAGCATCAAAGTGATCCAATGATAACTTTAACATCCAGGGTAACTTGAAACAGCTCATCCTGCATCACCACAGATATCACAGCAGCTCATTTGACTCGTATTTTCATTTTGCTTCCATATTAGAAATTAGCAAAACATGTAGCTTTCCTGAAGATCCCTGGCCTGGGCCTGGGATCTTTCTGCATGGAGTTATCATGTACATGCGTCCAAAAACATGCTGAGGTTAACTGGTGATTCTAAATTGTCCATAGGTGTGAATGTGAATTTGTTTGTTTGTCTCTATATATAGTTCTGTGATAGACTGGTGACTTGTCCAGGTGTCTCCTGCCTTCACCCTAAGTCAGCTGGGATAGACTCCAGGCCCCCTCGATCTTAATGAGGATTAAATGATATATAAATAATGGATGGGTTTTTGAGATCCAATGAAAAGATGTAGCTCCAGATGGGGCTTAAATGACAGGAGGAGCAGCCAGTTCACAGAAAAACTGCTGGTTTTTGTAGCTGTAATAATTCCTGAGGTGAAGGATGTAAAATTACCAACACCTATGATCCAGATGGGATTAAAATCAGAGCGGAGTAGGTTAGGTTGAAATCACGCCACCTCCCCCACAGACACAGTCAGCAGTGTTTATCTGGCATTAAAGGGTAATGTAAAGGTTACTGTTCATTCCTGTGGCAGGTTCTACGTCGCCCTGACGTGTGGCTGTGGGACGTCCAGGGAGCCTCCGCCTGACGTGGCTCTGGAGCTGTGTGTTCGATTCAGAGACCGACAGATCCTGAGGAGAGCCTGCATGTCTGGATCATGGGGAGACGCTGACAGAGCCGTTCCTTTCTTCCCCTTCATCAGAGATCAGCCGTTCAAGGTACCGGCATCTGTCATAAACCTGAAGTGTCTTACCGCTGTGGGGTGTAAATGCCACGGAAATGACAAATTTATTGACGGAAAACAAAAGTCAGGTTGTGTTTCAGTTCCAGCAGTGAATGCAGGATACAGATGAATTTCAGCAACACCAAGGATGGCATTTAGCAGTCCTCATCTACTATTTATCCCAAAATTATTAAACATTATTAAACAGGTAAATGAAAACATAAGTAATCATATAAGTAGATTGTTTAAAATATGTAAATGACCCAACTATTTATGAATCAACTAAATAAAAATATTGCAGTTCAACTTATTTTAATAAAATGTTATTCATCATGTTTTCATAATAATTGAATTTTACTGAATATCATTTTCATTTTATTTCAGACCTTTAAACTTAAAATAGTATTTCAGTGTAGCATCTGTCCCAATAGCTTTTCATGTCAACTGTATTTTAGTTCACAATTTCATTTCTTACTTCACAATTACTCATTATAAGTTGTATTTTACGTCATGATGTCACATTTTAATTCATAATACACATTTTATTTCATAGTATAATGCCCCATTCCAATATATGTTATTTTATAATAGCACTATCGCGCTATAGCAGTAACTATTGACTTATTAATTGTATTAACCAATTAAGAATAATGAAATAACCTTTTAACACTAATAAGCTGAGTTTGAATAATTTCTTATATTATTTTACAAATTGGTGGTTCGTCATCAAAAAATAGAGAAGGAATGGAAATACAAACATTTTATTTACCATTTGACAAGCACATATTTGCTTGCAGCTGTGCAATATCAACATTTAGCTCATGTCTGTTGCACTAAAATTAATATTAGCAATGAAATGCTGGAGACTTGGAGGATACAATCTGTCAACTTTACACAAGTGTCTGATGTGATGTGTTCACTTCTCTCTGTTAAAATGATCACCCAACTGGGAGCAGTAACTTGAGAGTTTAGACCAGGGGTGTCCAACATGTGGCCCGCGGGTCCTCCAGAGGGTCCAATCCAGCCCTCAAAGTGTAAAAATTCCAGAGAAGACATTAACTGCAGATTCTAAATCAGTAAAACTATAAATTTAAAATAATTTGTAGACCGTGACATGTTGTTTTGATCATAAAGTAAAATACTAGATTGTTCATTGTTCTTTTGTCGTTTTGTGTCTCATTTTTGTAATATTTTGTCTCACTTGTGTTGTTTGTCTATTTTTTTGTCTCGTTTGTGTCCATTTTTTGTCGCTTTGTAACTTTTCGTCAAATTTTCTGTCTCTTTTTTGTTTTGTGTCATTTGTCTGATTCGTTTCATTTGTTTCACATTTTTGTCATTTTATGTTTCCTTTTTGTCTCGCTTGTGTTTCTTATATTTGTCATTTTGTAGTTTGCGTTACCTGTTTTGTGCATTGTTTTGTCGTTTCGTGTTTCCTCTTTGTCTCGCTTGTGTTGTTTGTCTATTTTTTGTTGCTTTGTAACTTTTGTCAAATTTTTTTGTCTTTTTTATTTTATTTCATGTCATTTTTCTCATTTTATTGTCATTTTGTGTCTTGATTTTGTAGTATTTTTTCTTATTTTTGTAGTTTTTCTTATTTTGTCTAACTTTTGTCGTTTTGATCATAAAATAAAATACTTTATCATTCAGTTCCAGATACTTGTGACTGAATGTTTTGTTCCTTTGTAGACACTCTGTGATCTGTAACTTGTAATTTGTAAATGATAAACTGAGGCATAATGTTGTTGAAATTGAATTTAATTTCTTAACAAATTTCAGGTTGCTCATGATGTTTTGCAAAAAGATAATTCCTTAAATGTGATCATTTTCAGAATGTCCTTTTTGCACTTAAACAAAGGAAAATGTGGAGTTGTGGTTATTTATAGGTTATTAAGCTGTGATTTTACTGGTCTGGCCCACTTTAGATCATATTGGGATGAATGTGGCCCCTGAACTGAAATGAGTTTGACACCCCTGGTTTAGACATTTACAAAGCATTTTATAAATAAAGTCAGGTGGTATTTTAAAAGAGCGGTACAGCAATTCTAGATCAAAACCAGGTTTCTTACTCAACGGCTGTGACATGACAACATAACGGAGTAACGGTGAACTTTCCCCACTGTGGGATCAATAAAAAGTTTATCTTAAGTTTATCCTATCTATCTTAAATGAATCATCGGTAAGTGCACGGCTTTTGACAAATGTCTGCTGTCTCCTCACAGATTGAGATCCACTGTGAACAAAGCAGATTTCGTGTGTTTGTGGACGGACAGCAGTTGTTTGACTTTTACCACAGACTGACATCACTCGGCGACATCGACACGTTGTGGATCAAAGGTACCATCAACCTCACTAAACTGGCCTGAACAAAGGCGTGGACTGCTGAATGCTCATGAGATGCTGCTGAACGAGGATCTCAGCTTCATGGCACGCCAGCTGCCAGAACTCACAGTGTCTGAACACCGTCTGTATTCACCTTGGACATTTTGTTACCAGGTGTTTAGTGTGACGAGAAATAATTCTCAATATTGTTTATACTATAATCATGATCTAAAGCTGGAAACAGGATTCACAAATGTATAATATATGACAGAAGTGAGTACACACCTTTGTAATATCACCTAATACTTCCAAACCATAGCACCTGTCTATGTTCACAGGAAATCTGTTAGTAAGACAGCTTTAGTGTGAACCTGATCAGGACTACCACAGTGAATGCATAGTCCTGACAGTGAAGCACAGAGGTGGGAGTGTGACCATATGAGGCTTCATGAGTGTTCGAAGTGTAAGGGAGATGATATTTACAGATGCATCATCAATGTCTGTAGATAAACCAAAATACTGTCTGACAAAAGGACACCCAGTCTGCAGAAGCTGAATATTCCAACATGATAATGACCCCAAACACACTGTCAAAATGTAGAGTCTCTACTGAAGAAATAGCTGAAAATATAAAAGATTTTAATCTCAGAAGTGTATACTGACTTTTTTTTACTTTGAGTTTGTATTGTGGGACCTCTATTTTTTTTTTATTACAGTCAATTTATGTTAGTGTTAAGAGGAAATACTCTGCTGTTCAACACTGAATCATTTGACACTTCTGCACTCACTTCTGTCGTTTACAGTGTTTAACAACTTGTGATGAATAATCTCTGGTGTTAACAAACGTATTGTACAATCCACAAACAAATCTAAACAGACTTTGATGGTATACAGTTTTAGTCAATTCAGATTTCCCCTGGCGTTCTCAAACGCCAGCCAATTTTTTAGTATATTCAGTTGTTTGATAAATATTTTTGGTTATTAATGATATTTTGCAATCTTTTTTTATTGTATGAGACAACTACTGAAACTGTAAGTTTGTATTTTTTAAAAAAAGAAATCAGATTTTGTGATTAAGAAAAAACAAAGCATAAAGATGACAGATATGATGATAAATATGTGATGACTACCTCGGTTCATGTAGCGTGAAATCCTGCTGCCATCCATATCTTTATGAGAAGTGATTCTCTCTTACCTGTTGTGCTTCTTTTCATGCTTCTTTTGTGCCTTTACCAACATTATTTATGTCACATCTTATCATTCAATCAATACTATTGTGACTTTTGTATATTTTACAGCTTAAAGCAATCTAACCCAGTTTATTTTCATCACCTTTCAAAATGATCAAATCTCTCTAATGGAAATTAAATTTAAATTTAATTTAATTCAAAGTAGGGGGTATAATGTATATCGCTGCAATAAACTATGATATGATTATTAATCATTATAATACCATATTATTCACTGCTTTTTAAATGTGATAGTGTTCTTTCTTTTGTAATGTTTTCAATTTCTGAAAAGGAAAAACAGCAACTTGAAATATTAATTAATTTCATTCAGTTCAGTTGAACTCAGTTTCTAGCCCCCTTGTAATGTGTCTCTTCTTGTTTCTTCTTTTTCTTAAAAAAAAACAACAAAAAAACATATATATATATATATATATATATATATATATATATATATATATATATATATATATATATATATATATATATATATATATATATATATATATATATATATATATATATATATAGCCAGGTTTTGTCAGATATTTTCTGAATATCAGATATTTCAATATTAAAAAAAAAATCTGTATCATCCATATTTAGTTAATCATTTCATGTTTTGGGGAGGATTATTTACTTTTTCTGATATTTTCCTTTTCCCCCTATTAGTTTGCAAATATTTTCTAGATCAGGGGTAGCCAACACGGTGCCCGCGGGCGCCTGGTTGCCTGCAGAGACCATGTGAGTTGCCCACAACAGGTGTTCTAAAAAATAACACTAGTCACCATGAAATTCCTTATCAAAAATTATAGTTGCTGTTATTTTAAAATCAAAAATACTTACATTAATGCAGATTTTAAATTACAATATTTGTTATAATTTTTTTTTTTTAAAAAAACAAAAATGTCTTCGGTGTAAATGAACTTGTCCGAGTCAAAGTTCACTGCGCATGTCCAACTACTACGTCACTCTGCTGATGCGTCCGGACGCAGACTCTTTGGGAAGCTAGATGTGGTTTTTAGCCCCAAAACATGACAGAGAAGTGAAAGAGAAAACACTATTTTCACGGTGACTGGGAGGAAGAGTTCTTTTTCACGATAGTGAAAGATAAATGTATGTGTCCTATTTGCGGGGCGACTATTGCGTCGGCAAAGCGGCACAATGTGGAGAGACGCTACTTTAGCCGCTACAAAGCTACCATGCTAACTAGCCACCTGCTACCGCACATAGACTGTATGCAGAGGTGATCCAGACTTCCCAACATTCCTACATTACCACTGCATCATTCACCAGCTGGACATATGTATGTACAAAAGTGGCCGGATTTGATCATGTGATGACTCGTGTCCTGAAGATCATAAATGGCTCCAAAGCCAGACAACCAGGACATTGAAGATGCTGCTGGAGGAGCTGTTAGCTGAACATGGTGACCTGTTACTACACACAGAAACCCCATGGATCAGCAGGAGACCAGTTTTGCAGCGTTTTTTGTCACCGTTGGCCTAAATCAAAGAGTTCATGCAATCCAAAGGGGAAGACACCTCGCTGCTTGAGGACACTGAGTGGATTCTTGACCTGGCATTTTTAACGGACATCACTGGGAAACTGAACCATCTGAAGTGTGAGCTGCAAGGTAAAGGTAAGACATGATAAGCTCTGCAATGCCAGGTTTCCCACTAACACACATTTACAGACAGAGAAAGAGGTAACATGTTGTCATTCAAAACACCATGCCATTACACAAAAATGTGAAAAATAATTAGTTGGAAACGTAATGATTTGTTTTTATGATCTGTTAAAAATGTTGCAATGCTGGTGAAAAATGCTGGTGATTAGTACTAATGTGATAGGATTCATTTCAAAATGTGAATGAGTTGATTTTTTTTCTTACATAACTGATAATTTGTACAAACATGGGACAGAGTTCATGAATTGTTCAAAAATGTTACAAAAGCAGTAGTTTGCACAAATGAAGCATGATTTGATGACAATTAACGATTTCCTAAAAATCTTAGAAGTGAAATTTGCACAGAAATGTAACTGGTGTGATTTTGAACAAAATGCTGCAAATATGCTGATTCATACAAAACTGCCAAGAAAGATATTTACCAAAGTTTCAGAGATGGGATATCTCTGACTTTTAAATATTGGAACAGATTTCCATATATATATATATATATATATATATATATATATATATATATATATATATATATATATATATATATATATATATATGTGTGTGTGTGTGTTTCCTACCGTCATTGTTGTGGAAATCGTTGTTAATAATTATTGTAAGGAATAATTAACATAAATGTGATCAGACAGTCTTTTTACATATTATTTTCATTATTATTATTATTGTTGTTTAACGATGATGGAGCAAGTTTGCTATTGAGGAAGTTTGTATCAAACAAGGTGCCCTTCATACTACTCAGTACCCTTGAAGTTGCTCTCAGGTTCAAAAAGGTTGGTGACTCCTGCTCTAGATAGTAGAAATTTTAAAAATAATTTTCAAATAGTTTACAGATGTTATTCTAAAAATGTATATTTTTTTTGTCAGATTTTTTTTAATACTTGACAAACATTTTTCTGATATTTAAGTGATTTACTTGGGATGTTTTTTATTGTAGTTATTTTCTATAATTCTCTGGGTGTTTCACATATATTTTTTCAAATGTTAACAAATCTTACTTTATTTTCAGGTCATTTAAAAAGACAAATATTGTCATGATAATTTTCTATTTTATTTAGAACATTGGCTTAATGATATAATTTAAATAATACAGCTCTTTTTGAACATCACTCCTGTCTGACCACAAGATGGCTGCAGAGGTGCAATTGTTGACACACATGAGACATAAACAGGACAGTTTATTACATAATACTAACATAATATGGTTACAGACATACAATAAAACAGAAACATGCAAATAAAGAAAAACAATCATGATATGTGAATAAAGCTGTGATTTTACACAACAAGGTCACAGTGTAATGCCAGTTATGTAATTATGATGTAGAAAAATACCATATGTTAAACTACAACTGTTTCTGAAATCCCTTCTCTACAAATAACTCAAACTGCACGGTCCCCCAGTATGACTGAAGTAGTTATTTTAAATCATAGTGATCCCTTGTGGCTCACTTCTTGCCTATAAAAACAAAGAAAAAAACGAGCAGGACAAACACAAAACTGTGTCGTCTAAACTATCACTGAATGCCGTCTCAGAACAGGGAAACAGACACAGGAGAGATGTTGTCCATAAAGTCAGCTGTTCTGTGATTGAGGTGAATGTTGTCGTTCAGACTGCAGCCTCTTAAGGTTTCCTTCTTCTTTAGTTTCATGGAGATGCTCTGCTATTATCACCTCCCTCATCAATTATACATCACAGCTACAGTTCAGTGACCTGCTGCACAGCCCATCAGCCTTTTATTGTGTGTTGGTCTACATGGGCACAATGTGAGGACTCAGTGTCCTGAAAACAAGACCCCACAAGTTTAAATCATTAGTAAGTTAGGGTAAAGATTAGACAAGTACTGGTACTGGTTAGGGTTAATTTGAGTCTCCAGGCAATGAAAGCTACCCAGTGTAGTGTCCTCTGAAATAATGGGATCATGACTGAGTGTGGCAGCATGCCCTGTAGTTACTCCCTGCTGTAGTCCATTAAACCTGGTTTCATGTTCACGGTGATCTGAACTCTTAGCTGCTGGCTGGGAGAACACAAAGCCTAAATATCTGGACATTACTCTGCCACCCGTGACAACAGACAGTTCATCGAGTCTGTGCAGCCATCAGATACGTGAGTCTGATTATATGTGATTTCAGGCGTCGCCTTCATTCCTGCATTTGCACGACATGCAGCCTATTTATCACCTGGATCAGACGAAGGTAAAGGTGAAATGATCTGTCTGCAGATGGGGAGTTGTAGCTTTACACATCACTTTCCAATGCTTACTGCCCCAAAAAACTGTGATTTTTATTAAAAGGTGTTTCAAGGCATGACACCACTTTAAATAACACATTAACGGGTGGCTCAATATATAATTGAGCCCATGGGATATATCTTGCATACATTTTTAGTAAAAAAAAAAAAAAAAAAAAAAAACTAATGTTTTTATGTTCATTATGATCATGTCTTTACAAATTCCACAATTATTTATTATGGAAACAATCACTTATTAATAAAAAAATGAGTGGATATCACTAGAATGTCAACTAAATAACCATCCGAATTTAATACCAACCACTTTCTAATTAGCTAAACAATAATAAAATGAGCTGATTCAGAAATAGTTTGGATTGTGTTCTTTTTATGAAGTTGAGATAATCATGACAGATATTTCTTTTTTGGCAATATATCACATTTTATATGGAAAATAACAAATTGTACCTGTGCCCGAGAAATCACTTTCCACTAAGTTACCCATTACAAAAACACCTCTCAAGGAAGTGTGTTAATTCCAGATCACATGACCTGCTCATTTTGTTTCTCTGTGGTCATTTTCAGACTATTTTGTGGGCATTTTTGTAGTCATGTTGTGTCTTTCTGTGGTTGTTTTGTGTGTCCTTGTGCTAATTTTATTTCTTTTTTGGTCATTTTCAGACTGTTTTGTGGGTATTTTGGGTCTTTCTGTGGTCATTTCGTGTGTCTATGTGGTCATTTTGTGTGTCTATGTGGTGATTGTGCAATTTTTGTGGTTATTTTGTGTGTCGTTATTTTTGTATCTTAATCTGATAATTATGTGTCTCATTGAGTCATATTGTGTCTTTTTGAGCCATTTTTTGGTCATTTAGTGTTTCTTTGTCAGTTTGTGTCTCTAAGCAGTCGTTTTTGGTCTTTATCAATCTGTTTGTGGTTGTTTTGTCTCTTTTTATGATAATTTTGTGTCTCATTGAGTCATTTTGTGGTATTTTCTAACACAAAATAACAAATTGTATCTGTGTCCGAGAAATCACTTTCAGCTAAGTTCCTCATTACAAAAGCACCTCTTAAGAAAGTGTGTTAATTCCAGATCACATGACCGACTCCACATGATGTCATTTCCTCCTGAAGAAAAGACTGGCAAGACTCCAAGGCTTTCTGAGTTATTTAATATAAAGTAGTATGTGAGCCAAGTGCCACAGGTTTACTACAATATCTTTATAAATAACTCTCCATTTCAATTTTACTCAATTGTTTATATAATATATAGAAGAATGTTTCTCTAAAAATGCCATGTGGTGTTTGGTTATAGGTGGTCAACTATGATACAAAAAGTCCCATAATTATATATCAATCCGGGTGTTTCCTGCAGACTTTAGTCAATTAAATGAACATTATTTGATTTACTTTCTTTCTTTGCCAGTCCAAGCACTCCACTGTTTTGCAGTGTATAGATGTGCAGATAAGTCATCTCCAGTGTTTTAGTAATAGTTTTTAAGTGAAATACTGATTTGTAGGCCAACTGAAGACTTTAATATTCTCCATAAGCTTTTTTTTTTTCTTTTTTTCCAGCCTTGGAGGCCATAGCACCTGGAGGCTAGCACAACATCTTCTGGCTTGCCGAGCTAAAAAACTGTCCAGAAAAATGACTTGTACTACTTTTAAAGCAGTCCTCAAGCTTAGCTGAACCTATCAGACTTTTAGGCATATTGTGACAGTTGGACAACAACTTTTTAAAAAATTTCACGTCACCTTCCACATGACAGAACAAAACCTAATGCCTGATCAGTGGCTTTTGGGGCACCTGTCCAATAAAAAACCCTAAAAATCAAAGAAAATGGTGGTCTAAATCAGACCTGTAACCAGCTGTGTCTTTGTGTCTTGGCAGTGGAGCAGTGAGGCAATGTTCCCACCATCAGGACAAACTGAAGTACAACACTGCCCTCTACAATTTTCACAAGTGTACTGTTATTTCTGAGGTTTCAGCTTAGCCTGAGGTTCTACATACCTTAGGTCACTTGGTACCCTGTACAGTTATCACATCAAACATTGTCATTTTTGTTATTTGGCACTAGTCTGCTGTGGGTGTCGCTGTTTTAAAGAGCCCTTTTGGTGAAAATCAAGTTCTTTACCTTACTTTTACCTATATACAGACACTTAATGGAAAAAATAAGCAGTTGACACCATGTTGGAGCATTTACACCTTGAAACCACAGCATACTGATGACTTCAGACAGACTTTAGACGTTCAGGGTCTTATTTGTTCCAGATCTAAAGAACTCATCCTGCAGCGAGTGGGGTGGGGTGGATGGACAGGCAGCGACTTCATAGATCTGCACCTTTAAAATAAAGCAACACTGTAGAGCTTCATCTGAGTCATTTCAGGACAGGGAGAGATTATTTTCATGATGTACACTGATGAGTTTTTAGGGGTTTAATTAAGGACCAGTGAGGGGTTTTAAAGTGTTGAGCTCACAACGTATCAGTTGTTGCTGAGTCTGTGAACAACGTTTAACAAATGAGCTCAGACTGTCACCTGGAAATGACTCTGAATAGGCCCCGCCCACCTGACCGACGCCCTCTGTAGCGTGTTTAGCAGAGTGTGAACTCTGGCATCTCTGCCCTCCCAGCTTCACTTGATGTCACTGCTAATGAAATATTCACGTGTCACCCGCCAGCACCCCTGCTCCACCTCAGGTTTCCATGGAGACGTCATCACGGCATGTGGAGGCCTGTTGGCGTAACTGTAAAAAGCCGGAGAACAGTGACGGATCAGCATGCAGAGGAGAATATTTGGTCTTTTTTCAGTCTGATACTAAAAAAATCTATCAGGAAATATGCCAGACTGTCAACGACACTGATGCACACACATGCTTTACACACAACAGACATACTGTAGTTACACTCATAATGGGGCGATGGAGGGTTAGTTCCACATGCAGATAACAGGCAGAATACTGAAAAGCAGCGTTTGGAAGATGATAGCTAGAAGATGTTGTTTTCATGCTACAGTGCCCCTGGAGCAGGAAAGGTTAAGGGGCCTTACTCAAGAGCCCAACAACGGCAGCATTGGGGTTTGATCCTCTGACCTTCTGATCAGTTGCCCATAGACTAAACCATTGAGTCCCGACTGCACTAAAACAATATTCCCTACGGCACTGAGAGCGCTGAATCCTAACGTCAAGACCAATAGGGACCACTTGCAGAAAGGTTGATTACTGAAGTGAGGTGTAGCTGGTGACAGACTTAGTATCTACCCTCATCGACATTAAGGTGTGTTCTTGTTAAGTCCATGAAGGCTTATGACTGTCCAACTGTCAAGTCTTCATGTGCTCGAAGGTTCTCTGACAAATATTTTGGCCCAATCCCAATCTATGATCACTAAACCCTTATGGATTTAACTGATGTCATCTGGTGCGTGACTATGTACAAGTCATTTACCACGTGACTCTTATTTCAGAGTCAAAGCATTTAAAGAGAAGCATATTTAGAATTCATAACAAGACAAAGAATGGTTTTGGCTTTGAATCACTAGTGAATAATGTATTCATGATTGAAGATACTTCAATATATTTAAAGATGTACTTGAAAAACCTATGAACGGTGATGAAGAAACAAATCTGTGTCAGAAAGCGACAAATGTAGTTGTACTACACCGGTTCTGTCAATTGAAGTGGTCAAAGCTTGTCAGTTGATCACAGTTGACCTTGAGGCTAGCTGGACCTTTGCTGCATGTCTTTCCTCACCTAACCCATGTTTTCTCTTTTATTCCCGCTACACTCCCTAATAAATCCCAGAAAGAATAATAACTTTGTTGTGTTGCATCTTGTTTTGTATCCCTGACTTAGAATGCAGTAAAGCCCTGCAGAGCATCTAGACCAAAATATCCAACAGACCTTCTGACCAAGTCACCATTTTTACACTGTTAACAGCTGTAAGTCCTCACAACCCTGTGAATATAAAATAATGCTGTGGACTTGACTCACTTGTTTTTTTTCTTCAGTTTTTTTGTATTTGCATTTGGTTATTTTTTTTCAGTTTTGTAATTGAATGAAGTAACATAAAACTCGAAACTGTGAACATGGGAATACCACTATTACTGTGAGTGAACAAAAGGTTGAAACCTCAAAAAACGATCATTTAAAATCTGTCAAAATAGACACATTTATTCATATTCAATAAATTCACTCATTTCAAAAAATTACAAAAATGAAGCTGACAGGCTTACATTACAAAAGAAAAAAAAAGCATCTTTTACATCCTGGTTGAATTCTGATCCACAACTTTATTCAACTTTCCTCTTTTTGACAATGTTGATAAATTTATAAAAAAAAAATATAAAAACAGCCACACCAGGCCCCTTTGTCTAATCAGAATATCAAACTACAGCGTTGTGTTTCTTTGGTCTCAGATGTTTGACGAGATGTCAGCAGTTTCTCCTCAACTCTTTTCAGTGGTTTCTTTCCAATAACGGGTTCAGCTTTTCACACCAAATCAAACTCTTTTCTGTTACTCCCTCTACTGCTAATCATCTGACGACCCTCCAGATCTATCTAGGGACCCTTTGGAGGGGCCTGTTTGTGAAATATCCAACTGTATGCAAAGTAACTCATGATATTACATCTGTCACAGGGTTCTCTGCAAACTGAGGACATTTACTTTTAATATTTTAAGCCAATTCTGCTGATAAAACTTTTAATTAATTAGAAATTGTATTGGAGTATTTGCAAATCATGATGTTTGTACATTTACTTATTTAAAGGATATAAAATATTTATTCCCCATTGAATGTGACGATTTACCGCCTTACACAGCTGTCTACGTCATTTAGTAAATCTGTTGTTTTTACCCTACAAACACTTCAAAGACAGGATTGATTTTCCATTCAAATGTGAATTCTGTATTTTCTTGTGCGCTTTGTCACATCTAGAGACAGTTGCTGTGTGACTGTCTGGAGGTTTTCTGTGGATCCGTTAGCAGAAGAGATGAAGCAGGTCTGTGACACGAACCATCAGGGTCGGCTGGCAGTAAAGTCTCAGCTCACGTCCTGCTTCAGAGCGCTGGACACTGTGAGATGTGCTGAACCAGATGTTGCTCCACAGCTTCCTCTTCCAGTAGAGAGCAAAGCCCAAACTCCCACCTGAGAGCCTCCATCACCATCAGCCCTTCCTTCATGTCAGCGTGCCATATCTTAACGGATTTTAGGATAAAAATCAGTTTTGTGCTGGTGTCGCCCATGGGGCTCTACAGGGCAAAAACTTCTAGAAAGATTTCCATCGGATGGCAGACAGGATGGTGTGAATGAAGTAGAGCAGAGTCGCCACGTATGAGAAAACCTGAAAAGAGAAAGAGAACATCAGCGGAACATTTGCATGGATGAGTGGTTAGGAAGCCACCAAAATCACCTAAATCCATTCTCTAAAGAACCATAAATATCTGATTCATGATAATATGGACACAGCACCATACCTGAAAAGCCAGTAGAAACAAATCATTATACTAAATATTATTATAATAAAACTATTATAGAAGAATACAAAACTACAACAAAGAAAAGCAAGACTACTACGGAAAGATACAAAGCTACAATAAAAAGATCTTAAGCTACACAGAAACAAAATGTCTGCAAAGGGACAAACATCTACAAAAAGATGTAAAACAACCATGCAAGTAAATAAAATTAAAAACAATAAATCTACAAGAGTTGAAGCATTCTTTTTTTTTTTTGAAACAGTGATATTTCTACATCTAGCATTTCTTCTACCACTGGATGAACCTGTTAAGAGAATCTCAAATGATTCAGTCTTTTAAAGACTCAGTCTTGTTTTGTCTGTCTATCTGTCTGTTCACAACATTACTCCAACACGGATTAACGGATTTGGATGAAATGTTCAGGGAAGCTCAGAAATGACACAAGGACCAAGTGACTAGATTTTGGCAGTGATGCAGCTTATAGTCTGGATCCACAGATTTGTTAAAGATTTCAGTATCATTGCCAGATAGCGGCACGGTGTCACTGTAGCCATGACAACAAGTGAACACTACGTCAGCTGCCTGCTGATGATCACATGATTGCGATCCTACTACAAATCCACCACTGTGGACTTATCAGGACTTTTCCATCAGAAATGATACAAGGAACAATTGATTAAATCGTTGGCGTGTTTCTGAGTCCCATCAATTCCTGCCGCCTGCTACATATTTAGGTCACGTGATTTGGTATTCGTACATAATGTACAAATACATAACACATGCTTGTGCTCAGCGCAAGGTCATTTTGTTTGTGGGTACATCTATATTAAATGGCCAAATTCTATGGTGCTGTGATTTCTGCCACGATTTTTTTTCAAGATTTCAGCCATTGGACATCATACAATGACTGAGCAGCCTTGGAGGAGTGCTGCACTCTGAGTGCTTTTCTTGTTTTAAAATTACTTTTCTAATTTTCTGCTTCAACACGAAACCGCCTGACTCACCACTGCAGCGATGTCCAGCTGGTAGTTTTGGAAGCTGGACCCATCTTTCATTTCCAGGGTCACTTTGGCCAAAGCCACCGAAGCGCTGAGGTAGAAGAAAGCAGCGATGCCGTGATACACAAAGTCCTGACAGAGGGAGAAGAAGAGAACAGAACATGGAGAACCTTCTCTGTTCATTCAGTTATGTGGAGAATGCAACATTCCCTGTCTGTGCTGGCATTGAGTCAAAACACACTATTACACAATCCTTTTAAAATCGGTGCGTCACAGTGTTTTGTTTCATTCACAGATTAGTTTGGAGACACTGAATAAAATCTGATAGGACAGAGTGAATAAACCTATCTCCTCACTCTGATGACAAAAGAAAACACTGGCTTGTAATATGTATTAATTACAGTGGAGGCTCATTCTGTGCTAGACTTTGCAACAGTTTGTTGTAATATGGTGATGAGACTGTGTTCCCTGATTGTGTGTTAAAGAAAGAGGCTCTAGAGATTCATCTGACCTGGAAATTTGCATTTTTTTTCTTTGACATCCTTTTGAACGTATCAAAAGGAAGAGTTTTCAGAACTGTCTGATACTATCAAATGCTCATAAAAACTGTCACAGTATGAATTGATTCTTAATTTGCTTATAATTCAACTGTTCTGCCTTGGAATTGTGCTTTTGAGTGAAAAGTTGCTGTGTCATTACAGAAATTTGCTAAAACCAACGGCTGTCTGGAAGGAAGGACACTAGTAATGAAGGAATATTAAAGTCGCCTAAAGAATATCAGGTAGGTAACAGCAGCTTCACGACATGAACCACTACACAAACATGAATTAATCTGTGAAATAAATCCAACAGTATGTCATAATGGAACACTGCCGCACTTTTACTGTTCATGCTTCAATTTTGTTGTTAATATATTACTCTACTTCTACTGAGTTAACTAAGTTTTGGTAGAACGTTCAGGAAAAGATCAGACTACTTCTTCCACTAGTGGAAATCAGACTGCAAACTTCTAGATCCTACAGTTGGTCATTTCATAGAAGTTTTCTACCTCATAGTGGTACTTTTGTTTGGTAAAATGTGTGGAGGACTTACTGCTGCGGCCCAGCTGCCCTTGTTGTGATGCCCCCCGCAGGCGAAGATCAGCAGCCAGATGAAAGTCATGACGAAGCAGAAGACGGAGACAAACATGACCCAGCCCTGAGGGTTCTGTGGCACCACGAGCGTGCACGCCACCAGGATCCACACCAGTCCGCCGAAGATCTGCAGGAGCACAAAACCACACAATCTAACTTGCTTCACTTATTTTACTGCAATTTAGGATTTTTTTTTATTACTTATTAATCTGCTGATCATTATATGAAAGGTGGCATCTTTTAATATCTTGTTTAGGAAACAGCCAAGATATACTAAAGATATATGTGGAATTATTTTTTTTTTTTTTTTTTTGCAGTTTTTGGTTGAAAAAAAATCCCAGTCAAGATTATTAGATTTTCAAAATTGTTGCAATAACTTTTTCTGCTGATAGTAATTGTTTGAGCTCCGAGCTTCTTGTTTGATTATTCAGCATTCCCTGGCTTGATTGAAACATGCCAGTCTGCTTCGTTCATGTTGTCGTAGTTTGATTTAAAAAAAAAAAAAAAAAAAAAAAAAAATCTTCTATTAGCTCTTTTAACCCTCCTGTTGTCCTCATTTATGGGCACCAAAAAATATTATTTCCTTGTCTGAAAAAAAATCCAAAAATTCAGCAAAAAATTCCCCAAATATCTGAAAATTTGCAAAACTTTCAGGAAGAAAATTACAATAATTCCTTAAAGGTTTCCCTTAAAAGTTTCACTTAAAAAAAAAAACAACCCAAATTTGGCAAGAAAATTCTTGTAAATATTTTCAAAAAATTAATAAAAAATATTCCAAAAAAAATCCTAAAAATATCTAAAGTGATTACATATATATCAGTAAAACGTCTAATATTTTCTTTGAGAAGATTCACATAAAAATCAACCAAGATCCAGAAAAATTCGCTGGATTTTGGTTGATTTTTATGTGAATGTTCTTAAGAAACGTTTCTTTTTTTCCCACCAAAAAAAACATTCAAAGATTTCCCAAAAATGTTGAAAATGTGGACATCAGAAGTTTCACTGTGAAAATATATTTTTTTTCCCCACATTTTCAAACTTTAAACCGGGTCAGTTTTGACCTGCAGGACAACACAAGGGTTAAACTGATTCTGAAATACTGCAGAGCTTCATGAGCCTAAGCTGTATTATATCCTCCTTTATGCTCACCATAAGCAGTGTTTGTAGTGAACCGGGTTAAACACAACCTGGACCTCTCTTTGTACTGATAACACAGAGATGAAACTGATATCCATCTGACTCAGAGGACAGAGAACAAGAAGATGCAGCTAAATGACAGAGTGTTCAGTTAAGTTTAGTGCTTGAACTATTATAAAACCCTGTTAAGTGAATGCACACGTGACCACAGCTTGTGTTTCCATCATTTTGTCTAGTCTCTGTTTCCAGCTTGGGCGTCGCTGCCTTCGTTCACTCTACACCTCTAATGATTGACAGGCTGCATTATTCATGGAGCCCGACCCTCCTCCACCTGCTGCCATCACTGCTGGACTCCACCTACTCACACACTGGCGTGAGTTTGAGTTAATGCATGAGTTAATGTGAAAACACCTGCAGCATTCCTCCACTTGGTGACGTCTCTAGGTGTTGAATGTGCAGCATGAACATACGACACGTCTTCATGGTTCTCATATCAGTGTGTTTTTTCTTTCTGATCTCTGCTCCGTCACACAGGCTCACTGTAGGAATCATATCTCTCCTGTCTATTGTCTGGCTGCTGTGGTCGCTGGCCCCTGACATGCTCAGTCTGCATGTTTTGTTGTAATACTGATGCATGGAGATTATTCATTGAACACATTCACATGAACATTAACTCTGGATCTCCAGTTTCTTTGAGATTCTAACGATTCAGTCGGCTCACCAAATGAGCTCTGAGACCAGAGAACAGTACTTGGGTCAATTTTGAGATGTTATTCTGCTATATTTATACCATTTTTGCACTAAAATTTGTATTTCACTGTGAAGAAACAATTGCAGCTATGCTCGCTTACTCAAACTTGTTTATTTGGGGTTAAAGGTTTCAGTTGTTTTACTCTCTATGTTTCTTAGCTGTATCAGATATGAATCATAAAAATATACATTTCTAAATCAAAGACTTTAAAAATAAAACATATTCCTTTTGTTTTTAGTCATCAGTGGATTGTATATGAACATATCAACCTACTTTGTCGGACTGTGTTTGGAAACACTACAGATGAAATCAAACCTTCTTTTAAAGACATCGGATTCTATTTAGCTGTGTTCTAGTTGTAACTGAGTCACACATCAGTCCACATGTGATCTTTCTTTTAGTAAACATGCTCAGAATTACCATCAATCTTAGCACAACCTCTATTTTGGTGAGAAAAAAAGTACAAATATCTGAAAATTTCCTCTCATTGAAAACAGTGTGACAGGTTAGGGAGTGAAGGTGAAACATGATAGAAAATGTCCAAATCAGCTAGCAGCTGCAGGCTCAGCTTCATCGTATGAAATATGTTGGTCTGATCCACCGATGTTTGAAAGACTACAGCAGCATTCATTCTGCAACAGGTTCACCAGAACACACAGCATGCAGTCACAATGCCCACTGCAGAAAACAACCTGAAAACATTAAATTGATTTAAAACGTTTGCTCTTTCAGTAGTTTTCTGATTGAAATGAGCCTACATGGAATGTTTCTATCCGTGCCTAAAAGCTGCGTAAAAGTGACCGCATCGTGCGCACAGCTAAGCAGAGAGCCCCAACAGAACAAAGTTTCCGTCCTATTAAAACATCTACAGCGGCTGTTTCTTACCAGTTCTGGTAGGTAGAGGA
Organism: Amphiprion ocellaris; assembly: GCF_022539595.1. Classification (NCBI taxonomy): domain Eukaryota; kingdom Metazoa; phylum Chordata; class Actinopteri; family Pomacentridae; genus Amphiprion; species Amphiprion ocellaris. The sequence goes on along the minus strand of NC_072769.1, from coordinate 23,192,888 downwards.
TGTCGGGGATAGTCGTACATATTCCGACCCCGCTGGGGAGGTTCCCCATGGTGGCAGTGTTGGAGGCCATCCTGCTGCTGCTGCTGCTGTTGCTCAGACTGACTTGGACTCAGACCAGCTTCGGTTTAAACCAGGACGAGACGACTGGAAGACCGGAATCCCCATCAGCAGAACGCAGACACGCCCGGCGGCCCGCACCCACCGGAGATGCTCAGACTGGTCGTTCGCCAGATGAGCATCGCCGGGTGTTTGGACTCATTGTGACGGAGGGCCAGAGAGAAACGCTCATCTATGTTGGACCAGGGACTCACTATCACCATGACAACATGCAGCAGCAACATCAACAACAACAACAACAACAACATCAACAACAGCAACATCAACAACAGGAAAAATACTGAAACAATGTCTCTGTCTAAATATGCAGATTTAAATATATATTATTTAAACTGTTTTTTTGTTCATGGTAAAATAAGAGTAATTTACATTGATTAAGAGGAGTTAAATATTTACAGTTGTGTAGTAAGATAACTTCAATTCTTCATTTGAAGTGTGTGGATGATTTAAAGTGTTTAACAATTTAATTTTTATAATTTTACAATATGTGGAAATAGGTGGCTGTGATCATTGCACCTTCAATTGCTTCTTGAGTCAGAATGTGTGGCTCTACAAGTCATTATTCAGCTGTTGAAAGTGGAGCCACCCAGTTTTTGACTGCTGTTTCTTCCATTATTTTGCAAAATTTGGAAAAGAAGTATTAATTTTTTACACCGTATTTTCATTGTGCATGAATTTAAGTGAGCAGTTCAACTTGTGAATTGCCAAGACAGGAATTTTCTCAATGTCAAGCTGACTTCCTCATTAATTAGAACTTAGAAAATGACTGTAGTTAATGGATAACTGTACAGCATTTTAGCGTCCCAGGACACAGTGTCCTCTCTGCGCATCCAGGAATAATTCCTGGGTGTGTTTAGCCTGGCTTACCACAAAGACTTAAAGCATGGGGAACCTGTTAGCCTTGTTCTATCAAAAGGGGGGAAATCCACTTTCCAGTAGCTCCAGCAAGTCTGTTAGATTTTTATGTTTTTTCAACAAGTGTATAATAAGAAATGTAAAAACAAGCCATTGCGGTTTATGCAATTTTAGCAGCAGTTAACTACACACAGAAGCAATAAATTAGGCAGAGAAAAACCTGATGGGCACAATTTTAAACATAACTTTGCCAAATTACCAGGAGACAGAAAAGAAGAACAATATGTGGAAACCAAACACTAGATAGATCGGACAGAAAACTACGGTCCAAGTGGAGCAGACTATGTGCTCAACACATTATATCACCAAAACTTCAGATTAATGAGACCCTGCCAGATACATTATCCATATATGAACATTTTGTGATCATGGGATTTTTGGCTGGTTGTCTACTGTTAACTAAACACACGCTACAGAATGAGCAAAATGCAAGACATAACTAACCCAGTCTCCCAAAAATGATGCTACCAGACAACTAATCTGCTTTCTCATTTATGTTTTGAAAAAAACAAAACAAAAAGTATTTCTTAACTGAAAGGAAAGACTATGATGTAGTAGGAGTCAGCAAAAGACCAGCATTTAGCCATGATTTAGTCAAGTGCAGATGTGAAACGGTTGTTTCAGTAGGCTTGGGAGACTCTGCTGGATAAATGCACATTTGCTGCATGCATTGTCCTCGCTCATGGATGCAAAAGGTATAACAATAGTTTTATGCTTCCCACACCTGTGAGTAAATGATGGTCAGCATGACCTACGTTTTGTCATCTCTGTATCCACGCCAGTCTGTGAGGTGAATACATTCTAGTAGTGTGCATGTGTGGAACATAGATTTGACTGAATGCACCAGTATGGGGTCTTCTGCAGAACGGAAAAGTTATATAATAGCAACTACGACATGTTTGTGGTGGCTAGAGTTGTGGGGAATTTGTTCTTAAAATAAATGTTCACGTACTGGAGATGTGGTTATGTTTAAACACCAAAACTATATGGTTAGGATTCGGAAAATATCACACTCTGGTAGATAGTTTCACAACAAAAACAAAAAGAAAAGACACAAAATAACTGGCAATGTCATGCTGATGTGAAATGTATTTGTGACACATCACAGACAAGCATAATTCAGCAGAAACTGAACTTTTAAATGTAACTGAAAATGCAGTTTAGTTGTACAGAAACATACCTTTTGGTAGATTGGCCTGCATACAACATTTGACTCCAATAGACTTTTGGTAGATAACTAGTGAACTGTTTCTTCTGACTTCCAGTCTTTAAGTTAAATCAAAGGGACTGTAATTGATTATTGAGCTAAAAATACCAGAATATGGCTAACTATTCACCTCCACACTCTTGTTTCACCATTTGGACACAACTACTTGTCTTCAGTTTGTCTTCCTGGGTAGATTGTCTGGAGATTTCCACCATTTTCCCTATTATTAAGAGATATATTAACTCCCATCTCTCGATGACGACTGGCTTGCCAACTTACAACAGTCTTCATTCCTAGCTTATGCCAGCTTTTACATACGGGGTGTAGGTGAAATAAAGAGATGCCTCACAGTGTTGTCATGTGTTAACATCTGAGCTCAGTTCTGCTTGTGAGCCTGCAGCCTTTCACACCTCACACTGTAAACAACACAACCATGGAAACATCAAGCATCTCATTTGGCAGACCAGCGCAGTTGTGCAGGTGAGCTGTCGGGCAAACACTTCGGATAATCGCCGTGTTAGATCTGGTTTCCTGCTGCTGTCACCCTATCCTCCTGCCTGGGAAACCTACTCCTGATGGAGACAACACTCTGTGGACGCTGTCACGCTGACGACAAGACCTCACGAGATAAAACCGCATCCAAAGCCTCCTCGACACAGGAGTCAAAAGCCATTCATTGTGTTTCCAAACAAAGTTCTCCCCTTCCTCTGTATTTAGACAATTTAGAAGAAGTAAAGGACCTTATAATTTTTGATATAAGCATAATTTCATTTAAATGTACAGATTTTTCCATCTAACTTGAACTTAAACTGCAACATCCACATTTAGCAGTGGCAAAGGCAGGTTTTTCCATATGGAGCCATAGAAGAGGATGTAAATACTGCACTGACATGATGTTATTAGACAGATGAGTGTAACATGGGATCAACCACTTTCACACCCAGCAGGTGCTGAGCAGCCTTTTGGATTGCCCTTGGTTTTTACTGGATAACATTAAATCCAACATTTACTCTTTTTGTGCTTAGTTTTGGTCTTCACTAACTTCTGAGAAGCACGAGAAATAACAGAGCTGGAAGTTGCTAACATCATTGGCTCACTAAAGAATTCAAAAGCCAAGGATGTACGTGGGCTGGATACAAATGTTCTCAACTTATATAAAGAATCCCTGCTTTCACCAATAACATACATGGTTAATTTATAATTTTAACAAAACATTGTCCCATCATCTTGGAAATGGAAAACTCCAGTCTGCAAATCTGGTGACAGTTACAATACAGCCAATTGTTGGCCAATCAGTATCCTAAATTAACTGATTTTAGCCTTTCTTTGGGTGCTATTAATTGGATAAAATCTTTTTTAGAACTCAGGAAACAGTGTTACTGCATTAGTGGTGTCCAATCAACTTTTCTAGATGTCCCTGCTGAATTACCTCAGGGCTCAGCACTTGGCCCTCTGTTATTCTCTCTATATATTAATGACTCGCCAAATTCATGCGCTAATGTGGAATTTCAAATGTACGCCGAGGACGCTGTCATCTTCACCAGTACCAAAACTACTCAAGAAGCATCCTCTATTCTTACTTCATCTGTGGTTCCTCTAAATGAGTGGCTTTTTAAATCATGCCTGCCTCTGAATTTAACTAAAACTGTTTGTATGACGTTCACAAAGCAACCATCAGACACCAAACATTGAAGAATCTTTCTGGAAGGACAGGAACTACAAAACTGTCTCTGAATTCAAATATCTTGGCGTGACACTTTACTCCACACCGTGTTTCCACATTAAAAGAATATCTAATACAGTGAAATTCAACTCCAACAGTTTTAGACAAATTAGACCTTTCAGAAGACTTGGTGCTGCTAGAATGTTTCTACATTCCATGATATTATCACACATTGAAAATTTCATAACATGCTGGTCGCTGACAGGTGTGAATACATACAAAATTATAGAATCACTCTATAACAAACCGTTAAAAGTCTTCAAAAGAAAACCAATGTCATATCATGTTTGTAATATCTTACAGAAGTACAACTTATTGAGCTTTGAGAATTTAAAAAAAAATAATTAAATTTGCTTGTTTGATCGACATGGTGTTCCATGGATTCGCCCCAATCCCCATGTCTGACTTTCTTAAAAGAAGGGCTCACGGACCAGGGTCTCCTTTAGAGGGGTCTGAGAGGTCCCACACAGAAAAATGGCCTTCGGACAAAATGTTCCTTCTGTGAAGGTCAGTAAGATATGTATCAGTGGTAGAGCTTTACGGACACCATTTCCAGAGGCATTAAAAGACTGACTACCAGAATAGAAAATTCCATCCAGGTCGTGGTCCATTGAGGCCGATCGACAGTCTGGCCCGCTACTCTGGGATTCAGTTTCCACAGAATGATGCAACCTGAGCTGTGGGCAAATTCCTCCTTTTCCCCTCTGCTCTATTGTGCTGCTGAAGGTGTTATTATATAATGGGTCGCCTGCCGGGGAGACACTGTGCCATCTAATCTTCAGCTCAGTCAGCAGAGCGCTGAATACTTCATGATAAGATGATAAGTGCTACACTCCTGGAACCATACCCAAAGTGATGGTTAGAGTATGCTGTCCAAACATTTACTCTTAGCTCCATATCCACTGACACTTGCTGTATCATCAGAACCTTCTGCATTCAGGAATGAGTGTGACTTGAAGTCCTGCCGGTGTCCCTCAGAGGCTGCAGTGCACTTACACCTATTTACACCTATTTTATACTGTAGCAGGTTACTTATTCTGCCAGAAATGTCTCTTTCAGAAAGTCAGAGATGATGTCTGTTAATTGCTGATTCATTCCTGATGCTCATTCTGTGAGAAATACTTCAGCACAAGTTTTTAGGTGACACATATTGATGTATGTATATGATGTGTATATATATATATATATATATATATATATATATATATATATATATATATATATATATATATATATATATATATATATATATATATATATATATATATATATATATGTATATATATATTGCTCTGGAGGAACACACACACTGTCTATTTTGTATTCAGACCCAGGGCTCTGTAATGTACATGCCATTTCAACAGCATTTCCCACGGCATATTTGGTATCTTTGATATTTTTGAACAAGGTTTGGGTGTGTAGGGTGAGCTAGTAATGACTGCTGTCAGAGCAGAGCGTCAGATTTGATGTAGGTCATTCCTGGTAAGTTATCTGAGGGATGTTTAATGCTTTCGTGCCACTGGTAAAAATCACTCTCACGTCAGACACACATATCAGACTTTAAGATCAAAGATGAGACTTTTGATAAACGTATGCAAGGTGTCCTCTGTTTCTGTCTGGAAAATGAGGCAAGACAATGTTTGCTATAGCTCAAAAATCCAGAGCCTTTATTTATGGAGTCCCTGTGGCCATAGTCTCCTTTTAATATTTTCATTTTTGTCTAACATCTGGGGAGGGTTATCGCGGGCATTAGACATGGATTATTGTAAATGCATTGAAGGAAGTCTGCACAATCTAAAATCTAACCCTTATTCTCAGGCTGTAAACGCACACACAGAACAGTAGCAACAAATACACAGTAGTATCAGCAGCCATGTGGTGGTTAAAATAGGATAAATAAAGGGCTAAGATGGTGCAGAGGTGCTGGGTGGCTGTACATGAATTTGGCAGCTTGTTTAAATAAGGAGCAGAGTCATAGTATTTACATGTAAGACCATCTATATCATGCCAGATTTGAGTTTCCGGTGACCTGACAGCTCTTAATTTTCTATAAACACATGAATCTTAGTCACAAACACACAATCATGCATTTTGATTCTTTTGTACGTTTATTATTGGTCTTCTGAAAATATAACACAATCTGCAGGGGGTTCAATATATAACTGTGGGACTTTTGGTATCATAGTTGACATTTATTGCTGTTTTCAGGCCTAAAATCAACATTTAACAACTACAACCAAACACCACATGGTATTTTTAGAGAAAGATTCTTATAAATATTATATATACAATTGACTAAAACTGAAATTGGAAGTTATTTATAAAGATATTGTAGTAAACCTGTGACTACTTTATATTAAATAACTCAGAAAGCTTTGGAGTCTTGCCAGTCTTTTCTTCAGGAGGAAATGACATCATGTGGAGCAGGTCATGTGATCTGGAATTAACACACTTCCTGGAGAGGTGTATTTGTAATGGGTAACTTAGTTGACAATGATTTCTCAGAAAAGGCACTATTTGTTATTTTGTGTTAGAAAATATCACAAGTGACCACAGAAAAATGCAAAATGACTCAATGAGACACAAAATTATCATAAAAAGAGACAAAACGACCACAAACAGACTGATAAAGACCAAAAATGACCACAGAAAGACACAAACTGACAACAAAACACCTAAAATTACCACAAACAGACTGAAAACAGCCTAAAAGGGGTGCAAAATGACCACAAAAACACCTAAAATGCCCACAAAATAGTCTGAAAATGAACAAAAAAGAAACAAAATGACCACAGAAAACACAAAATGACTCAGTGAGACAGATTATTATTATTTAAAGATGATGAACAACACACAAAATAACAACAAAAAATTGCAAAATGACCAAAAAAAAACACCTAAAATGATCACAAATAGACTGAAAACGGCCACAAAAATGCACAAAATGACCACATAAAGACCCAGAATGTAAACAAAACGGACTGAAAATGATCAAAAAAGAAACAAAATGAGCAGGTCATGTGATCTGGAATTAACACACTTCCTTGAGAGGTGTTTTTGTAATGGATAATTTAATTGAAAGTCATTTCTCAGACACAGATACAATTTGTTACTTTCCATATAAAATCTGATATATTGCCAACAAAGAAATATCTCTCAAGATTACCTCAACTTCATAAAAAGAACGCAATCCAAACTATTTCTGAATAAGCTCATTTTATTATTGTTTAGCTAACTAGAAGGTGGTTGTTATTAAATTTAGTTATTTAGTTGACATTCTAGTGATATCCAGTCATTTTTTATTAATTAATGATTGTTTTTATAAGAAATAATTACGGAAATTGTACAGACATGATCATAATGAACATAAATTATTTTTTTTTTTGCTTTTAATATAACAATTTCAACAAATTTTATTTTAGCTTGGATCGCTTCTCGTCATTTTGGATTATTTTTGTGTCTTTGAGATAATTTTTGAGTCATTTAGGACAAATTTCATGTCATTCTGGACTAATTTTTTGTATTTATGGATCATTTTCGAGTAATTCTGGACGGGTCAATATGTCATTGCGGGACTTTTTATAACGTAGTTGACATTTTAGTGATATCCAGTAATTAAAAAAAAAAATTATAAGCACTTGTTTCTATATTAAATGATACGGAATTTGTAAAGACATGATCATAATGAACATAAAAACATTAGTTTTTTTTTACTTTTAATATAAATATATGCAATATATATCCCATGGACTTCAAAAGCCCCTCAATTATATAATGACCCATGGAAATTGTAATATTTGATTAAATATTTAGACACTTAGTAGCCTCCTCTGCACAGAAACTCAATGTGTTACCGCCACCTGCCGGTCAGCAGCGGTACTGCTCGGTGCTCCCGTCCTCACGGGATTACGGTAAGTCGGTGTCGGTGATGTTCGGTCATGGCAGCGGCAGGAACACAGCAGCAGCAGCAGCTCCACAGTTCGGCGTGAGTCAATTTCTCTGCTTTTATCCGTCTGAAACTCTCAGCTGTCATACACAATGTTCCGGTAGTTAGCTCGTCAGTTAGCATGCTGCTAAGCACCGGTGATCTTTGATTCCCGTTAACGTAACGGAGCAGCACACGGCTGACTAAACGCTGTTCCGGTAAAGGCAGACTGTCGACACTCTCCATATTTTGGTTTAATCCTCCTAATTAGTAGCGAGGCTTAGACATTACAGTTGTTTTAGAGACAGGAAACACACTGTGTTGTTTGTTTTCCCAGCAGGCTGTTTTCAGCTCCGTGACTCGAGACGGAAACACGCAGCTGTTTGTTTTAGCTCAGCGGAACTTATTCCTTAAAACGAATAAAAACGCTTCTGTCGTGTAATGTGAGCTACACAAACGGACTGAGCATAATTTTAGACTGGTTGCACACAGGGTAAGAGACTATGTAGCTGTGTGGTGTGTACAGTTAGGCCATGAGGTTATAAACAGTGATCTCACCCAAGGTTTAAATATTTATCAGTCAACATGCAGTTACTCTACAAAACAACACGTAGAACTGTTTTATAATCTCACCTGCACAGTCCTGAACGAAAATTCATGCAGAATGCAAATGAGACAGATTAAAATCTAAGTTCAGGGTCAATCTAAAACTGAGGGACTTTTGAAGTCCATGGGATATATCTTGCATACATTTTAATGAAAATTAATGAACGACTCATGTTTTTTTAATGTTGATTATGATCATGTCTTTACAAATTTCATAATTATTTATTATGGAAACAATCACTTATAAATAAAAAATGAGTGGATATCCCTAAAATATCAACTAAATAACCGTCTGAATTTAATACCAACCACCTTCTAATTAGCTAAACAATAATAAAATGAGCTTATTCTGAAATAGTTTGATTGTGTTCTTTTTATTAAGTTGAGATAATCTTGACAGATATTTCTTTGTCTGCAATATATCAAATTTTATTTATTTATTTTATTTATTATTGAAACAATCATGCATTAATAAAAAATGACTGGATATCACTAAAATGTCAATTATGTTACAAAAAGTCTCACAGTTGTATGTTGACCCATCCAGAATGACTTGAAAATGATCCATAATTACTGACACCAAAGAGTCTCTTTTTTTTGGTAAACTCTTCTCAAAAGAAATCTAAATAGAATGGGAAAAATGTTGAAGTTTTATAGGCTGTGTACTCTGTCTAATGTGTAGCAGTGAATCCAACACAATAGTGGCCATTCTTGTGTATTCTCCAGAACGGTTTGGTATGTAAATTTGTTTTCTGGGCTTGTTTGAAGTAGTCAGCATCTGTATGCATGCAGTTACTGTCACCAGTTAACATGTTTCATGAATCACCTACTGGTGTTAAAGTACAATGATACAGCTGCAGAACAGGGAAAGAAACAAACCTCATCAGACAAGTCTAACTGGAACAGACTTCTAGTTTGATTCAAATGTCTCGATCCTCAGATGATCTGTCAAAAACAGGAATGAGCTGTTGATATGCTGTCTGCTTGCATGCTAGTCAGTGCTGTAGATAGGCTGCTCACCACTTCACCATTTTTCATCTAAGAATTCATTTCAGACAGCTCTGGATATCCGACAGCATGATCCTGTCCCCTAGAATGTCCACCGACCTCACTGATTCTTTTAGGAAAAGAGGGACCTCAAACGGTCCTCAAATAGCATCGACAACTTCATTAACTCACAGACTTGTGATTTCTGGTCTATGACTCTCCATGTGCCCATTATTATTTCTAATATAATGTGTTCTTGGTTGTCTCATGACATCCATTTGGTTGTAGAGATGCCATGTGTTGGACCACCAAAAACTTATTGTTGAAAAGAATAGATAGAATTTAGTTAAGAATATTACACGGTATGTTGCTATGTCTCGACGAGGCATGAAAGAGTTCTTAAAGAAAGAATTGTTGATGTCTGTGATTGTTCCTCTCTGAATGGTTGTTTTCCTAAAGTGGTTCCATTTTAAGAAATAACAAAAAAAATGGATTGCGAAGTGATTTCCGCTGAATATGCGTGAAACTGCGTTTGACAAATCCTGTGGATGTCTTTTAGGATGAAATATCCTTTTTGTGTCATGATCAAGAAACATTGTCTGAGGAAATATGAATCAAATCAAATTGTATTTGTAGAGCACCTTTCAAAACAAATCGGTGGCATTCAAAGTGCTTTACATTTTGACTGAAAAATGCATAGAACATAAAAAGTGAAAGCAGAAAAAGGACTTGGAGACCATTGCAGACAGTGTCATAATATTAGTTAAAATAATAAAAGATTAAGAAAAAAATAAAAATCGAAACCCAAGAACTGCGGTAAACACATCATTTCGCAAAAACCCAACTTAAATTGTACAACTCAGACCATTAAATAAAACCAGCTGAACTGTACCGCGGACCCACCTCTCTTTCACCTGCACTGACGTCACTTTATGGCCTGTCTTCACAGCTATCACTAACTCTGTCAGTGTACATTTGGGTGTGTCAGTGTTGATTTAAGACAGACAAGGAAAACGTGAACGTGTTCTTTAGAATAGCAGCTAAAAATTATTCTGTATTTTGTCTATAAACTGTCAAAAAACAGAAACAAAAAATATCCCAAACTGCTGTCTTCTAAAATCTTGTTTTGTGTGACGGTCAACAGAAAAAAAAAAAAAAAACTTACAAAAGCATAAAATCCTAAAATTTGAGACAATGGAGTTAATTTTAAATGTGATCATTATGGTACCTCAGCAGGTGAATTAGAGCTTTTAGCTTGCTTCAGTAACTGTGGATTGATTCTGGCCCTCTGGCTCTCCTTTCCCCCTCACCTTCTTTGTCTTTCCTCAACTGCGCATAAACAACAGCTCAAAATGTGAATAAATAATCTTAATGAAAGATCATTATATAAAAAAAATATATAGTTAAATAGGTGGTTTCTACACTTGCTGTCACACATTCATTTGAAAGTCTGGCAGAAATGGCAGATCAAGCCTAAATTTTGGGAAAATGTGGCCAGATTGGTGCACATGCATCATATGATGCACTATTTTTTGATGCTATCACATTTTCCCTTGATTCTTTTTCACTACAATGTAAAGTTGTGCACATCTATGGGAACAGCGCAACCATAGTTCGCAGTGGAGCGAAGTCAAGAATGTCCTTTGTGTAGTTATAAAGCCATAAATCATAAGTTGGATTTCTTAGTATTTCACAAAATTGATAAAGCTTGGAATCAACATGTACAGCATTTCCCCAAGTGTCCATGGATGTTCCCAAAACTGGAAGAAAATAGTGACTTTATGTACTATAGATGCTTTACTACTTAGATTATTATGTATTTCCATATTTGTTTCTAATCTGAATATTTGGATCTCAAAATTTATATTTGGATACCACCACAACGACTGAATATTTGGCTATTTGGATGTTTGGGTCCAGCCCTACTAAGGAGTGCAGTAGTTTTTTTTTTTTTTTTTTTTTTTTACACAATCTGGTTAGAGCAAAAAAGTTTATTTTTGGCAAATGTTTAAATGAAACGTGTAGAAAAAGTGATTTTGAGGAAATATAGGGACTTTAAATTCAAGTTTGGGTAAGTTTTCAAACAGAACAGCACGCCACGTGTGAGTAGTTTAGAGACAGATATTTATTTCTGTTTTTTTCAGTTCCTAGCTCTCACAAATGGTGTAATTTTGGCAATTATTTAAAAGTGATTTAATTAAGATTAATAATTGTAGAGTTTTGTCACTATATCAATCAAATCTTGACATTTAACTCTATAATACTGTGTCAAAACCTCTAACTAGTTAGACATCGAGTATGACTTGCAAATATGATTAACAGTGACGTTGACTTTGGACAGCTGTTAACGATAACTGATTGAAACTTCTCTTGTCTCTTTCTACAGACAGCAGAGCAACAAGGACTAAGCTGAAACTCTCACCTCTCCGTTTACAAAAAGAAGTGCCAACAGCTGACTCGTTTTCCACAGAGCTATCGATTTACAGCAGAGTTGTCTGGTTTCACTGCTGTGGGTCTCCCAAAGCAAAGTGGGACACTGTAAATGTTGATATAAACCTCCTATGTTTGAGTTCATTCCGTCACTTTGTGCTTCCTGCCAGCTGTTTCACCTATGCCTCGATGGAAAGTGTTCTTCAGTCAGTACTTGCGATGGTCCAGCACCGTCACACAAGCCCTGGCCTTGTGTGTAATTACATTTTGCGTTGTCCTTCCTCTGTGCTGCCATCGTCTTCTGTACTCTTACTTTTTCATCAAGTCCATGTACCTGGACTCCATGAGTGAGGACGCCCTACAGGAAAGCTTTAAACAGGGTCAGGACGCTCTGCACTTCTGGCAGAGCTCTTCCACCGGGGTGTCGCTCAGATTCAGCGATATCACTCAGCATCCTGAGCTGCTGGTCACCGTGGTGACAGCCAGGCGGAGTGAGGGGCGGGACTTCCACTACCTGCTCCAGGTGATGCGGCAGCTAAGTGTCCTTCTAGGAGACTGTGGGAAGCGACGTTGTGCAGAGGTGTTGGTTTGTGATGTGGAAGGTGGGCCCCAAGAACACCAGGATGCCAAGCTGCTAGAGTCTTCCTTCACAGTGATCCGGCATTCGCCTGAGGAGCAGCAGAACCGGGAACGAGTCAACATCTTTGAGAAAGAGAAGAGGGATTATGTCTTTTGCCTCCGCAAGGGATGGGAGCTCGTGAGGCCCAAAAACATGGTTATCCTAGAAGATGATGCTTTGCCAAGACAGGACTTTTTCACAGTCATAAAGGACCTGTTGTCCCGTCGATTTGCCCTCCAGACTCTTTACATCAAGCTGTACCACCCTGAGAGGCTACAACGCTACTGGAACCCTGAGCCGTACCGCATCCTGGAGTGGGTGGGGCTTGGGCTAGTTGGAGCAACAGCCCTCCTCCTCACTTTCCCTTACTGGAACCCTTGCTCTTTCTCCTTCACACTGTCAGCCAGCCGTCTCCTCTTCTTCACCCTCTACTTCATGGCTGTTGCGGAGCTGCTGGGGCGGCACTACCTCCTGGAGGCCCGGAGACTTTCCCCCCAACTCTATGCTGTCTCTCCAGCCACTGAGTGCTGCACCCCAGCCATGCTCTTCCCCGGCAACGCCTCTCTCAGGGTGGCCGAGTATCTGGATAGCTCGTTCTGCGTCAAAGGGAACGCCAAAGACATGGTTTTGTATCAGATTGCCAGGACAATACCCGGGGAAAGTTCTCACAGTGTGGAGCCCAACCTCATCACCCATATCGGGGCCTATTCTTCAGTAAGGCCAAACCCATCCAGGCCCAAGCTTCTCTGACAGAACCAGGAGGAGGTGGAAGACTCCGTCTAACACACTGCAACAACGTTGGACTAAATCAGGTTCCTGCTCAGCTGATTCTGCTTTTTTCCTATCATGTGACCTTTGGAATCACTAAAGGTTTAAACACATTGCTCAGTGAGTGATGGTTCGGTGATTTGCAAGTGAAAAGTATCAAGACATTCAAGCTGATAATTTTATTTTAGATGTGGTGGTTCCAGCTTGCACTATGTCTGCACAGGAGGCGTTTGAGCTGCGAGTTTCAGTCGTTTATTTTAATAGTAATAAGGGTCAGATTATGGCCTTTCAGTACTACTTTGGCAGTTGTTAAAAATCACGCTGGAAAACAAATGTTTTTATGTGTTTTTACGCGTTTGACCAGGCACAGTGGAAGATGGAAAGAAAAGCAGGCCATAATAAAGAGGTCTTCAGAAAGCGTTGCATTGAGTGTATATGTGAAAAGTGTCATAAGTAGTTGAGTAACAAATGAAAAAAGTAGAGTGAGACAGAAAAATATACGTGTACCCTCAGTAATGTACCTGAACACATTGTATGTAGACAGCCAGAGGACTGAAGTTGTTGCTGCATTGCTAACAGCTCTATGAATAGAGTATTCAAATTCTTTTGAGGCAGTCTTGTGTAAGCTTGAATGAAACAAAGCGTCACCCAGGTTTGGTTTTGCACTGGGCACAGCTTCAACACTCATGCTTCTCTTCACCACAAAATCACTAAAACCCTCTCTCACTGAGTTGCATTTACAGTGTGGGATGAGACCAAACCTATATCTTCATGCTGGAAATTTTGGTGACTATTCAGGTGAGGGTTTACTCTGCTGTCAGGATTGGTTTACTCACTCACAAAACTATTTACAGACCCTATCAGATGCTGTCGGAATGCCTCCTTGTCTGCTTTTCAGAGATTCAGATTCTTCATTAAACAACATGCTGTTTGTGGACATGACGGAAAATGTTGACTGTAAAAGGGTTTGTTCACTGTTAGTAAATCAGATCAGATTGGGTTTCATCAAACGTAATGGAATCTCTTCTGAATTTCAGAAAGCAGTTTTTAGAACTGTCCAAAATGTTGCTCCTTTTAAATAATGCTGACATGATATCCAGCTGTAACTATACAATATCTATCACTCACTATAATATTATCTCAGTATCTATAGGAAATGTAAAAAAAAAAAAAGATCTATTGGTGAAATTCATCTTCTTTTTCGCACATAATATACACTCTCAATATGAGTTTAGGAAGGTGGAGAAAGAGTCAGTAATGATAACTCTAGTGGTGTTCCTAGGCTGAAGTAAGCAGACATTGGCGCTGGATTATTTACAGTATTATCATATATTTATTATTAACATGATATGAATGTCTTTTTAATATTATGGTTGTGGTTAATACTAATCAAAACACAACACCCTACCTCGAAATGTTTTCCACTTCAATTTTTACTGGTATCTGAAGAATGATGAACGGTTAAATTTTGGGATTTTGTAATAATTTAAATACGTCATTTAACATTTCACAGATCAGATAATGAATGGTGAAATCTGTATATTAACTTACATGCAAACTATTTGTTAGGGGCAGCAGTAACTACTTCATGTGGTTACATGTGGCTTGAAAACAGGTAGCTGTAGTATGATTGTGATTGGAAAACCGTGAACAAATCCTTTGTAGCGCTAACTTGAGGAAGATGATGTCAAAGTGTTCATAGTCCTGAAGTTTCTGTCTGTCATTGTGTGTGTCCAGATGAATCCAGATGAGGATCCACTAACTTAGACTGACTTAAAAGTAGCTTCTCTTTTCTAGCTGTTGATAGCCTTAGTACTATCTAGCTCAACGATAACATGCAAAATTGTAAGATCAGTTGTATAGAAAGCCAAAATCATGAACTCACGTCTGGGCTTGCCTAAATACCTCTAGTTTCTAATGGCTGACCAAAATTGATGTTTCAAGCCGACATTGATTATTGGTAATCAAGAAGATTGCTAACTGATCTTAGACATTTGGCCTAAAACTGACATTTTGTGCTGTCAAAATTCTGAATAACACAAAGTCCAACACAGAATTTTATTGAAATGTCTTTAATATTTAGTTTAAGATCCAGTGCTGACAGGCTATTACCCCTGACATGTGACCAATCAGCTAGTGTGGATATGCAGATTGTGGTGGTGGTTGTTGTAGGGGTTGGGTGGTGGTGGGGTTGGGTGGTGGGGGGTGGGGGACACTGTGTATAAAAAAAAAAAAAGAACATAGCCAGTGTGACATCGCCTGTTGTTTTATGAATCACTGCTTTGAAGCTTCGAGTTGCCGTTGCCATCGTGCTCTATTGAAATGAGTGACTAGAAGGTCTGACTGAGAACTTAAGGACTCTATGCAGGGTGATACCTGTCAATCACAAGAGAGGTACACCCTAAAACCTCCCCTGTTTTATTGTCCATGTAATCCTAAATGAGATGAAAATCATTTACTAAATGAACGTCATGCTGTATTGAAAGATATTTGAAAATAGAGATTAAGACTATAAACTTATTCGGGAAATGTTTACTGACATAACACAAGTGGGTCATTTTCCTCATAGAATTCAACACATTCAAACTTCTTTTTTGCTACCAGAGCAGTCGCCCCCTGCTGGCCGTATAAAAAACTCAGCAGATGCAAGTTGCGAGTATAAACCTGCTGTTGGCCAATGATCTCAGTTGGCATTCTGCCCTCCTGCTATGAAATGACGAGAATAACGAGTGTTTTTGTGGTGGACTATTCTTTTTAATCATAGCGCTTGTCTTTCTGCATGCAAATGTTCCACAGCAACTATTCTAGTTGTCACGTTTTTGAATGAACACCAAAGCTGCATCTTTCTCAAAACGATTGTGATTGGTCTAAAGGAATTCCCCCTATGACAGAATGATAGTGTGGTGCAGCCAGTTCTTTTGTGTTCTGCAGAATGAGCTGGCAGAGTGAGACTAGCATTGGCTTTACTTTTCAAACCCAGAAGCTGCCAATCGTTAATATAATCTGTGTGGGGCTACAGAGGGAGGTGTCTATCAGCTGTCAGTAATCGGTCGACCCTTACTGGCTTCTGTAACCCGATTCAGTCTGGTAGCATGTATGTTATAACTTTTTAAAACAAATTGTTACTGGTGTATACTTTCCATTTGAACACAAATTGAATCAGCAGTTCCTTGAACAAACTAAGGCCTTTGTGATTTTAATATAGTTAAATTACAATAGTTTGTGCTAGCAGATCAGATGCTAAACTTATTAGTTAAAAGTTATCACGGTTGGTGGGATTTTGAGTGACTTGCTTCTGAAACTTGTAGTTCTGGTTTGCTACAGTGACTTACTAAAACGTCAGACTACTTATTTGACACTAACCGAGCATCTCACTGACCACTCCGTATCACTGAATGTGCCTTTGATGTCTTTCACTTTGAATATTAGAAGAGGTTTCACTCCTGAGTGCATTTACTTTCTGCTTACTTGTATACATTCAGTATAAGAATATGCCTTTAAGAAGTCCATGGAGTAGCTGCCAAAGTAAATCCAACAGGCCTATAAGGTTCTCCAGTCTGCCGGTTCTCAACTTTAAACTGCCAAAATGAGAAGAGAAATGGATGTATAAAGTAAAAAAGAATGAGCCTTTAAATCCAAGTCCTAGTTTTCCCTTTTTCTTTTTTGTTATCTCTTTTGTGATTCTGAGTGTGCTTCGGATCGTCATCATGTTGAATTTTTCCTTTTCTGCTAAGTTTCTACAGACCGGGAGTCATCTTGCCAGTATTTTGGTCTATCTACAGACATTCATGGTGCCATCTATAAATGCCTCGTCCTCTACACCGTTTGCATTCATGCAGCCCCATCATACTTCCACCACCGTGCTTCACTGTCAGGACGATGCATTCACTGTGGTAATCCTGGTCAGGTTAATACCTCATCTGAGCCAGACTAATTTTATTT
Source organism: Amphiprion ocellaris (assembly GCF_022539595.1). Lineage (NCBI taxonomy): Eukaryota > Metazoa > Chordata > Actinopteri > Pomacentridae > Amphiprion > Amphiprion ocellaris. Next base: position 23,175,649 of record NC_072769.1, on the reverse strand, counting down.
GCCTTGATTTTATTTGACTAAAAAACCTGCTCCTGACATTCATCTGACTTCTGTTGTGTTGTTTATCAAAGTTTTATGCTGCTGCAAATCTTTTTTCTTCTTGTCTTTCACACTGAGCTGCCACAAAAAAACTCTGATTTGAGATTACCCTGGTCCCAGATCTGATGCTCAAGATCCTGTAAGTTACCTTTGCACAGTGTAAACATTTCCCCTGTTTCTAGTCTTTATGATCAGCTAAGCTAACTTCATATTTTACTGGACAGACGTGAGAGTGGTATCAATGTGACTCTCGGCCGTAAAGGGAAGAACTTCTCGAACTTCTTAAGGAAACATATCAGATGTTCAGTCATCCACATCCAGCAGACTGACCTGTCAGTGATTAAGAAGTGAAAACATTATTATTATTGTGAAAAATCTGTTTTATTTACACATTGCAGGGTCATAAAATTGCCACAAGTTTCACAGTCTGTGCAGCTCCATGTGAATTGTGATTATTTTTTGTTAGTCCTAGAAATTTGAGTAGATTTTTACAAAATCAAATAATATGCGCAAAGATTAACATCTACTTACAGTGAAATCATCCATTTAGGAGCTTTTCCTCCACTTTGTGGCAGCTCTAAAGGGAATCTGGTGCGTTAGATGATGTAATAATTGCCGATTGTGAACTGCAGTAAAATGGTTTATATTTTGGTCACATTATTATAAAAATAAGCAAATAAATGGAAATATTTACAGCAGTTACAAGCTAAGTCTGCAGAAATAACATTTACTTGTGGTTTGATTTGTTTTTTTTTTCTGTCATACATCATTATTCTGTGTTTAAAACGTTAAAGCATTGCTATGACTATCCTTCATTCGCTTCAATGCAAGTGTAGTAACATTCGCTGTAAGTTGTATGATATTTTTATTCTCTTATGTTTCTGGGCCCTAATTCTACAATCCAGCTGAGCAGAGGTTGTTCTTTTGTGAATTTAGGTGACCATGTGATATTGAAAACTCAAAGTTCCAAATAAAACTAGTGTACTAGTTTTATAAAAAGAGGACTTTTGAAATTCTTTTCTCAGAAGGATGATAAACATAAAAAATTTTGTCCTCTGGTTATCAATTAGAATCTTCACATCCTGTTTGCAGTCGTTCTCTTTTTCTATGTTTAAACACAATAAATCACAGTTTGAAGTTACTTGTTGGTGGTGAGTTTGTGTCCCAGTTGTGATGTCTTCATCGTGAATCGACTGAGTTTGAAAAAGGATGGAGAAGAAAGCTAATTATTGTTGATGTTGTGCTCAGCAGGAAAATGTTTCTGCTGGACATACACTTTAGTTTTTCATTAAACCACAGACAGTTACTAGGATTGTGAGAAGGCGGTTCTGATTTTTTGAACGTCCATAAAACAGATAATAGATAAAACTCAGAAAGTGAACAGGCAGAACAACTGTGATGGAAAAACACCTGATTCTTAACTTCTCATGACTGATCATGCCCTTAGGGTTGTAAAGTATTAACCCACTGATGTGTAGTATCCAACCGTCATGTTCCAAAACTAACGTTTACAAGAAAAACCTTAAGCAAATTCAACAAATTCAATATATCCAAGATATCTTTTCATTATTTAACTTTACAGTTGGGATAAGTGGTTATCAACTTGCCAAGTCAAACCAGGGTTTTAGTTCAGAGCGTATCAACGTACCTTCATTAACACAACATTAAAGAATAATTCCCCCCTTTTTTGGATTCTAATACACTTTTCCCAAATTGTAAATCACACATAATGTTTTCTCCAATTTTTTTTTGTGTTAAACATGACATTGCTCAGATGACAAACAGCTCAGTGAGTGAAACAAATTAAAGTTGTACAGTAAATAAAAGTATATACACAATAGTATAAAACTGCATGTAATATACATTTTGGACAATTTTTTTGTCATTTTGGACACGTTTGAGTCATTTTGGGCCAATTTTAAACTGTTTTGGACCAATTTTAAGTAATTTTGAACCACTTTTTGTCATTTTCAACTAATTTTGAGTTATTTTGAACCAATTTTTAGTCATTTTGGACCAATTTTTAGTAATTTTGGGCAATTTTTTTGTCATTTTGGACAAGTTTGACTCATTTTGGGCAAAATTTAAACCATTTTGGACCAGTTTTAGGTAATTTTAAACCATTTTTTAGTCATTTTGAATGTTTTTTTTGTCATTTTAGATCATTTTTGAGTTGTTGATTCATCACATCTGGGGATGTTAAACATGTTATGTACAGGCATGAACAAAAGTTTACTTTCTTATATGTTTTATCCAGCTAAAAGCCTTGGGTCAAATTGACCCCAAAGAACACTGATGTGTACATGTGTGCAGGACATTGAAAACACATCATCATGTTAATTGTATATTTACCCAGTTGTCCCCATTAAATTAGGAAAAGTCATTAAATATGAACCAAAAAATTTCATGTCAATCATTTATTTAGAGACATTAAATGCTGAACGCAGTCAAACTGAGCTCAAAGATAATAGGAGGGTTAAGCTAATAGACTTTTTAACATCACAAGTTGTTGCTATAATTATAACTGTGGATTCCATTAAACTAATATGATGCTTCGATGTACTCTCATGGTGTCCTTTTCAGCTATACCATTGATGGTAAGCAATAAAGAACAAATACAAAAACATTACTTGAACTGATATGTAGGTTTGGTATAAATCTGATCAAGTCAACAAGATCACAGCTTCAGTTACCCTGTTTTAGGATTATACCACTCTAAGGCCTATAGAATATTTTGTTCTTAAAATTCCAGCCAACAACAACAAAAAAATAAATGAAATAAAACAAGAAAGACTGGTGATCCCGCTGCTTAGAATCTACTTGCCCATATCTCATATATGCTTATCGGAATTTCATTGGTCTCTAAAAAACTCAAGTGAGAAGTACGTTCTTGTTCTGATAGAATCTACCTGTTTTTTGCAATAGGAGCCCCCTGCTGTTTTTTTTTTTTTTATATAATTCAGGTCTGGAGGCGCTATAGTGTTAACTTCACTCCAACAAACGGCTGAAACAACAAACTAAAATGTGATTCTGTGTGTTTGAGAGCGCACCTGTCTGGTGTGAGAACATGCAGACCTACACAGTATCGGATCCTGAGCTGATCGTTTAGAATGATAAGAACTGAATGAAGATACCAATGCTGTTGTTTCACTGGTGGAAACCTTTGCGGCTCCCATAGATTCCGCTGCTGTTTGATGCTGATAAACTCAGAGAAAAACTCCTTCAAGAAACTTCAGTTCTAGTTGTGGAGGAAAGAACAGATTGCATTAATTATTCTAGGCTGTTAATGTCTGCTTTTACTGCAGCAAAGTTTGACAGACTACGACAAAGTGTCAGTGTTGTTGGATGGTAAAACATGTGAACTGCTCCCACATGATGGGAAGGAGGCCGGGTGCACATTAGTAACACATATTAGCCTATGAAACCATTCAAACAATTTGGTTTATTCATGTGAAACTCACTGAGCTCCAACAGATCAGTGACTGGCAGAATTATTTCATATTTATAGAGCATTGTAAAACTAAGCTCTAAAGACATTTAAATATCCAAAGTGAAGAAGAGTTGAAAGTGAGACAAACGCATGGATGACAGAATGAAATCCCTCAGTGAGACTACAAAGAGTCAACACATGATGGCAGCAAAGCTATCATTTTCATGTTCAGTACTGTCAGTCATGCGTTCCTATAAAGAAGGTTGGAGAGGCTGATTGAAAAAGACAAGGCTGCCGATGGATTCTCTGAAAATATTGTAGCAGAATGTTTGTTCCAGAAATGAGGTTGTTGGTGAGGATGCAGCTCTTGAATTGACAGTAAAGTGGCTTTTATAAGAGCCTTTGTTGTTGTTGGTGGAGCAGCAGACACTTTAAGTCAGGGGCATCAAACGTGCAGCCTGTGGGCCAAAAGCGGCCCTCCAGAGGTTCCGATCTGGCCCTCAAAGTGTAAAAATTCCAGAGAAGACATTGACTGCAGATTGTAAATTACTAAAACTATAAATTTAAAATAATTCCTAGTCCATGACAAGTTGTTTTGACCATAAAGTAAAATACTAGATTGTTCATTGTTCTTTTGTGAGTATCTCCTTTTTGTAATATTTTGTCTAGTTTTTGTTGTTTTTTTTTGTCTGGCTTTTGTCATTTGTGTCACATTTTAGTCATTTTGTGCTTCCTTTTTTCTTGCTTGTGTTTTTTGTTTCATTTTTGTCATTTTGTGTTTTGCTTTATTCATTTTGTGCATCGTTTTTGTCATTTTGCTTCATGCTTTTGTCAGTTTTTGTCTCTTTTGTGTCATTTGTCTATTTTTTGTCACTTTGTAACCTTTTTGTCTTATTTTTTGCCTCTTTTTTGTTTTGTTTAGTGTCGCATGTCTCTTTTTTTTGTCATTTTAATTCTCTCTTTTGTAGTTTTGTGTCTCATTTTGGTAATATTTTCTCCTGACTTTGTTGTTTTTTTTGTATTTTTTGAAGTAAAATACTATACTATTCAGTTCCAGATACCTGTGACTAAATGTTTTGTTCCTTTGTAGACACTCTGTGATCTGTAGGTTGTAATGTGTAAATGATAAACTGAGGCATAATGTTGCTGAAACTGAATTTATTTTTCTTAAGAAATTTCAGGTTGTTCACAATGTTTTGTAAAAAGATAACTATTTAAATGTGAACATTTCTGCACTAAAACAAAGGAAAAATTTGTGGTTTATTTATTTATTTGTTATGATGCTCTGATTTTACTGCTCCGGTCCACTTGAGATCAAATTGGGCTGAATGTGAAACTTGGACTAAGATGAATTTGAGTTAAGGTCTCTCTCCACGGATGCGGCGGGCCAGCTGGATGTCTTTGGGCATGATGGTGACCCTCTTGGCGTGGATGGCACACAGGTTGGTGTCCTCGAAGAGACCGACCAGGTAAGCCTCGCTGGCTTCCTGCAGAGCCATGACAGCGGAGCTCTGGAAGCGCAGGTCGGTCTTGAAGTCTCAATGAGCATCTCAACACTGATACTCGACTCGAATCCCAGAGTTATTTCATTTGTCCGTGTGACATTTGGAGGTAAACTGTGATCTTTCAGATCCGTATGTCTGACTTTATCAAATATGTTGCTATTACTTATTTTTATTTACATTATTTAAATCCCATTGAGATTAGAGATCTCTTTTACAAGATGAGACCAGGCCAAGGTAGCAGCCATACAAAATTGAAAAGTTATATAAAGCAGATTTTAATGGTGTTTTGTCTTTTTGTGTGTAATTCTGTGTCTTGCTTGGTTGTCCTTTTTAAGCTGCTTATATGCCCTTTTAAATTGCCCCTTTGGGACAAATAAAGTTATTTGAATTGAATTGAAGATACGTGATACACAAAACAAACAATAAACCAGACTGACAGTGACCTCCTAAGAAAAACACTGACATTCCTCCTTCACTGTATACTTTATGATATTCCTAAACTCATTAATGGATATGAATATTTCTAGTTCAAGGGTTTTTGAAGATTATTCGATGACCATGGTGCATGATGGGATAATATTTATTGAAATTTATTGAGGTGCATATGAGAAATTTCGTCATTACAGTAGGGATGAGACTTGTCCCTTTGTTTTGTCCTCCAATATTAAATCACCAATACCTTTGTCCTAAAACACACATTACTTCATGTTTACTTTAACTCACAACAAGATTAACAAATCATCCAGCAAGGACCTGAATTAATGATCAAGACCATAAAATCTCATTAAGAAAATCAAATGACAAGTGAGCTCATTTTCTCATGGTTTTCTGTCCAGACAGACCTGTGGAGTCTTTCCCTCCAGGTTTAAGGCATTTACCTATTGGCTTACTTGGGTTTGAATCAATCTTCTACATCACTGTAATTACTCTTCAACATACTTCCAAATAGATGTCTTGATCTGTCGAAAATGCCTGTTCAGTGTTTGAGGTTCTGGAATCAGACGTAGTATCTGCCCATCATGGTACCAACTAATGTCCTCCCGTGGACCTGGCCAAAAGAACTTGTTCACACCATTTCAGTGCATAAACTTCACTTTGACAATGTGCCCTTCCGCATCCATGATGACAAATGTGTAGGCTTCGTTGTCTGCTATGCCATACAAATTTTAAGAATAATAAGAATATTTATGAAGAACTTTAATTTTGTTTCATTTTATGTCTTATTACACTTCTTGAAGTTAGCAGACATAGCAAAAGCAGGTACAACCAACCAAAGAAAATGGTATAAAATTAGCAAAAGACATTTTAAGAAACTTGTCCTTGTTCTGATTTGTGTGTCAATGTATCGACATTTGTAATAACACCAGACTGTTCATTATTTTGTAGGATGTTAATGATAACTTCTGAATAAATTCTGAAGAAGACACTAAAAGATACTTTATTTTCATGTCGACCATAAAATGTTTGATGATAACAGAACATGTTGTCATGTTGAGCTCTGGTTCTAGTTTCTCTACAAACATGTTGTGACTTGAATGAGCCTCAGAGTTCAGACTGTAGATGCTGCTGTGGAACATTTATCTTCTCTATGGGACACTCAGAAACACAACTAATAATCTATATGTAAGGGACGTATTCATGTTAGATGTTTTCATGTTAAAACAGTTATACTCAGTACATGTTCATATCCAGTCTGTACTCAGAAATCTTAAGTACTATGCTGAAACTGTCGGAGGTCTCCAGCTTTCTGTATCGTCTCCATGGAAACCAGACTCCAACCAGCTGAGCAGATCAGCCAATTACAGACGGGGGGCTGCGCAGTCGTATTTCCATGCGGCCTGTATAAGAAGAGCCTCTCTCTGCTCTCAGCTTCAGTTGTTACTACAGTGACGGAGAAAGATGCCAGAACCAGCCAAGTCCGCCCCGAAGAAGGGCTCCAAGAAAGCGGTGACGAAGAGCGCCGGAAAGGGCGGCAAGAAGAGGAAGAGAAGCAGGAAGGAGAGCTACGCCATCTACGTGTACAAGGTGCTGAAGCAGGTCCATCCCGACACCGGCATCTCGTCCAAGGCCATGGGCATCATGAACTCGTTCGTCAGCGACATCTTCGAGCGTATCGCCGGCGAGGCCTCCCGCCTGGCTCACTACAACAAGCGCTCCACCATCACCTCCAGGGAGATCCAGACCGCCGTCAGACTGCTGCTGCCCGGTGAGCTGGCCAAGCACGCCGTGTCCGAGGGGACCAAGGCCGTCACCAAGTACACCAGCTCCAAGTAAACTCCTTCATCATCCAACACACAACGGCTCTTTTAAGAGCCACACACTGTATCTGCAGAGCTCTAGATCCACGTTCACCTGCCATCTGGAGGACCAGACTTAATAATTCCATATTCTGTTAAAGGCATGAACTACATATGAACACCTGTTAAATAGCTTCTTGCTCTGGTATTTTCGTTCATGAACTGACTTATTCAGAACATTAAAGTGTGACCTACTGACCACAACGGATGTTAATATTTGATTAGATTGTTCCTTTACCATCTGAATTGACATGTTATATTCATGTTTATATATTGTTATTTTGTGTGCCAAATCGTGACTCTGTTCATGTTTTAAACCCAATTCTTATTGTATCTTCTCAGCTGCTGTAATGTGTGAATTTCCTGCTGAAGGATCCATGAAGACAGCAGCTGCTGATGCTGCCGTTGGTCAGTTGGTGGCGCTGATGGAGCAAAGAAGGTTCATTATTAAGCAGCAGGAAAATACACAGAAGAAGAAGAGGGAGGAGGACCGCCTCTGTCTTCTATCACGTCCTCAGTAGAGAGTTAAATGTCCGTCAATCCAGCAGCAGCAGCATCATTGAGCATAAACAGTGAGCATGTCTGGACGAGGCAAAGGAGGAAAAGGACTCGGTAAAGGAGGCGCTAAACGTCACCGTAAAGTTCTCCGGGATAACATCCAGGGAATCACCAAGCCCGCTATCCGCCGTCTGGCTCGCCGTGGTGGAGTCAAGCGTATTTCGGGTCTGATCTACGAGGAGACCCGCGGTGTGTTGAAGGTGTTCTTGGAGAACGTCATCCGTGATGCCGTCACCTACACCGAGCACGCCAAGAGGAAGACGGTGACCGCCATGGATGTGGTGTACGCTCTGAAGAGGCAGGGCCGTACTCTGTACGGCTTCGGAGGTTAAAGTCAGCGATGATGCAGTAAAACAAAGGTCCTTTTCAGGGCCACACATCTCCTCTACAGAGCAGCATCCTGATGCTCCTCAATGACTTGATATTGGTCTGAGAACGTTATTTGAAAAGGTAACTAATATAAACAGTGGTATTAATCATATGTTTTTCAAATAGCTCTCTGGTGGGTGTCATATACCAGTTACAGCAGCACTAATTCCTCTCCTTGTTTGTTGTTTTTATAGTAGTCTCTCCTGTACAGATCCATTCCTTGGTGTGAAACTGGTGAGTCTGCTGTTCTGCTTTGTTTCCTGAATTTTTTTAATGTAAGAGCCAAGCGGTTTGCTGCTGGAGAAAAGGAGGTGGGTGACAGAAGACCTGAGGAGGGTTGAAAACAAAGATCAGGGAGTGTGAGGCCAACTATAGCAAGAAAGTGGAGGACCAACCACAGAATAACAATCTGTTTTTCAACAGATGTGATAATACTGCTCCAAAATATTACTTCACATTGGTTTTCATTAAATTTTAATAACAAGCTTTGATTTATCTATAAATATCTACCTACAGAATGTTTAATGTGAAGTTGTTGGTAGAAGTGTGATTTTTAAAGATGTTATATCTACATATATCCAGTTATTTGTATTTACACAAATCTGTCTACAGAGCAGCAGCCTGGTGATTCATTGTATTAATGGCTCTTATTGAGGTAAAATGCTCTGATAAACTGTAATATTAGAGAAATATATACTCACAGCAGCAAGTAGAATATTATTTTCAAGATCGCTACCAAAGTATCTATTTAATCACTTAAAAATCTTGCCAACAGTCCTCTACAACTAATGCAGGACTGACTACTGTAATGTTCTTCTGCCTCATCTCCATAAAAAGATGATAATTCTTCTCCAAGTGCTTCAAAACTCAGCAGTGCAAGTTTCAACTCATGTTTTAAGGTCTCTGATCTGGTTACCCCTGTGTTTAAGAATTAATTTTAAGATCCTTTAATTGGTTTATAAAGCTCTTATTGGTCTTGGTCCTTCATATTTATCTGACTTCTGACTTTTTTATCTCATGAACCCTGCAGAACCTTCAGGTCTTCTGGTTTTTAATTGAAGTCAGAACAAAAACCTGCATTGAGGAAGCATTTTGTTCTTCTATCTGTGGAACAGAAGACCTGAGGGCAGCAGAGTGTTGGTATTTTCAAAGCAAACTCAAGAATCTGCCTTATTAGTCAGACTTTGATTGATTTGATGCATTTTATTTACATTCTTATTTGAATTAATTGTATTGACTTCTTCTATTTATGTTTTTCCCATCAAGCTTATTTTATGTTGTCATGTAGCCAAAACATTCAATTAACAAACCCAGTTTCTGTTTAAATGGAATAATTATATTAGTGACAGCTGCATGTTGCTGTCTTGATTAAAGTCATTAATTTCTTAATCACACATCAATAACAGGCTGATTTTAGATGATTCAGGATGATAAATACAGAAAAATCCTCTCATCCTCCAAAAATTCTGAGCTGAGCCTTTCATGTAGTTCCAGTCTGAATGTAAATCATTTTTGTGCTAAAATAAGTTTATTTTTTTTGTTTTGCAGTTTCAGCTTTTTGTTTTCAGTCGATTAACAATTTCTTGCATCGTTTCCCAAACCAGCCCACAATAAGTAAATATGTGCTGATCAGGATAAATAGGAAATCAGTTTAACTGTAAACTAACAGGAAATCTAAGTATCAGTAACTCTGTAAACAATCTATATATAATATGTGATCATGAAGAAATGTGTGATGAACTTCAGTATAACTCAAAGATTTTCTAATTCATGTATTTAGACATGAGACCTGCAACATGGATTTGAATACTGGATAATAGGACAATAACGTGTAAAAAATCCTAAATATTAAGACAGTAGATGTAATGTTTGTTAAATCAAAAGGTTTATTAAAGCGTTTAAGTGTCGGTGCTTCGATAATCCAGCATTTAGTCCAGACAGAGTTTCTTCCAGTGGATCATTCAGACACCAGCAGACCCCGAGCACCGGCAGCGTCCGTGTGTTTACCGGCGATAAAATCTCGCCGCTTTCAGGCCAACAAAACAGCGCAGCGCCGCCGTTTTCCTTCCACTATATCCTCACATGTCTCTGCTAACCGGAACACCGATGTTCCACCGGAGACGTGGAGCTTTTAGTCGTTTTAGGAGCACAAATATGCAGAAAAGTGTCAGCGAACCGCACTCGGTCACCGTGTGTCCGACAGCTTGGAAGCCTCCTGGAAGCGAGAGACAAAGAGCTGGAAGCCGAACATGAGCCCAGTGTGGAGGGACACGCGTGTCGTCGGCGTGGCAGCGACCGTGGAGTGTGAAAAGGCTGATTTTGTACGTATTTTTTGTCCAAAACGTGTCGGAGAAAACACAAATGTGGCCGCGTTTGAGGCAGCGGCAGCCCGGTGTGGTGTGTTGCCTCTTTACGGTTCTCATGGTGTTTATAAGTCCCGCCTCCTGCGTTCAGCTCGGACACTTTGAGACGAACAGAGACAGAGAAACATGGCAGAAGAAGCTCCAGCAGCTGCACCGGCTAAAGCTCCGGCCAAAACCCCGAAGAAGAAGGCGGTCCGGTCCAAGACGGACGGACCCAGCCTCCCGAAGCTGATCGTCGCCGCTGTGGCCGAGTCCAAGGAGCGGAAGGGGATCTCACTGGCTGCGATCAAGAAGGTGCTGGCGACGAAAAAGGTGGATGTGGCGAAGTCCAACAAACGCATCAACACCGCCGTCACCAAGATGGTCACCAATGGGGTTCTGATCCAGACTAAGGGTACCGGAGCCTCCGGTTCCTTCAAGCTCGCCAAGAAGGAGCCCAAAGCTTCCAAACCGGCCAAGAAGGTGATGAAGAAGACTCCCGTCAAAGCCAAGAAACCCGCCGCTGCCAAAGCTAAGAAACCTGCCGCGACCAAGAAGGCAGCAGCTAAGAAGACAGCGGTCAAGAAGTCCCCGAAGAAGGCAGCAGTCAAGAAAGCCGTCAAGAAGACGCCGAAGAAGAGCCCCAAGAAGCCCGCCGCTAAGAAGCCCAAAGCTGCAGCCAAGAAGCCCGCAGCCAAGAAAAGTGCAGTCAAGAAGCCTGCAGCTAAGAAAGCTGCAAAGAAGTGAAGCTGCTTCATCTTCACTCACTCATCAGCAAAGGCTCTTTTCAGAGCCACCACAGTCTCCACCAAAGAGCTGCTGCCTCACTCATCACTACATCAGAACTCAACATCACTGCTCACATTTTAAAGCTCAACAAGGTGGAAACTCTAAATTCAGCTGCAAACTTAATGTAGATATTAAAAGTAAGAACTGAAATGTAAATAATTTGGAGTTAAGGATTATAAGTATTTTGAGATCAATTTATTACTACCTCTTCTTTATAATCATATAATTTTAAATATATTTTAAATACAATAACAGCACCACTCTATATTAAGTAAAATGTGTCATTCCATTTTGTTGTGTTAATCACTTAAGCCTTTGCTAATAATGTTAACTATTTTAAAGGAGCAGGACTGGGATTAGCGGAAAAAACATCTCACATGTGTAACACCATCATATTTTAAGTTGAACCAAAAAGAAAAATATCTTTGCATTAGTATTATTAGTCCAAACTTAATTGTTCTGATTCGGAATTTTTTAGGGCTGCACCGCGGACGTAAGAGAGGACAGCCTATGGCACTTTCACTGGGTGGAGCCAGACTGAGACTTTTATTACCAAAACCAACATGTTCCAATAACTGCACATATTTAGTCTCCAATATGACATACTAGCTTCATCAAAGTCAAAGTCAGCTTTATTGTCAATTCTTCAATATGTACATGACATACCAAGAATCGAAATTTCGTTACTCCTCTTCGTGCAACAGTAGACATTAAATAAACACACAACGCAAAAAAAAGAACAAAGGAAGCAAAATTAGAGCTGAGCAACAACTAAGAACTAAGAAACAGAACTGAGTGAAATGTAAACATGTATTGGAATGAATGTCCAACTGATCTGCTTTAGTTTAATTTCATTATGTCTTATTGTTTTGTGTGCTGATGTGTTACCACTATTCATGTTTTAAACGGTAGCAGACAGTGTAGTCTGCATATTAATTTGATCGTTGCAATAACTGTGTATAATATGAGATGAAGGATGTTTGCTGTTTATCAGATGACAGTGTTTGGCTCTGAAAAGAGCCTTTGTGTTGATCAGCGGATTTCCTGCTTTACTTGGACTTGGCGGGCTTCTCGGTCTTCTTGGGCAGCAGCACAGCCTGGATGTTGGGCAGCACGCCGCCCTGAGCGATCGTCACTCCGCCCAGCAGCTTGTTGAGCTCCTCGTCGTTGCGGACAGCCAGCTGCAGGTGACGGGGGATGATGCGGGTCTTCTTGTTGTCTCTGGCGGCGTTTCCAGCCAGCTCCAGGATCTCAGCAGTCAGGTACTCCAGCACAGCCGCCAGGTAGACGGGAGCGCCGGCACCCACACGCTGCGCATAATTTCCCTTCCTCAGCAGCCTGTGGACACGACCGACCGGGAACTGAAGTCCTGCCCGGGAGGAGCGGCTCTTTGCCTTGGCTCTGGCTTTGCCGGCACCTTTTCCACGTCCAGACATGATTCTGTATCACAGTTTCTGACTGACAGCAGGAACTAAAATAAAACAAGCGGAACAGACAGCAGCTTATAAAGAGTAACAGGCTGCCCTCTGATTGGTCAGAGTCAGCGTAGAGTGTGATCGTCCAATCAGAGGAGAGCTGTTGTAGTCGGATGTTGTATCCTTCCGCTTTGGTCGCTGCACAGTTTTAGATAGATAGCATTGGGGAAATTTACAGTGCAACAGCAGCAAATTGAACAATTTGAATAAAAAAAGAGAGCAGCACAGTGCATCTCCTTCTAGAAGAAAACCACATTTAGAGCAAAATTACTATGAAATAGCATGGCATAATTTTTTACATTTTTATTGCAGTTAAGCTGCAGTTTAGCAAAACATTGTTCTTAGTGGATTTCAAACAGAATCCCAACTGGAAGCAGCACAAATATATATTATAGTAGATACATTTAAGTAATGAATCAAGTTTAATCTTGCAAACAAAATATTAATTTTCATAATTTAAATATTTAAGTTATAACATTTATTTAAGAGCACATTTATCAACTTTATTCACTGAAATTCTTTGACTTACCATAAACAAGGACTTTTACAAACATTACAGCAGAGCAGCAGCAATAAATCAAGAAAATTTTCACATTTTCACCTATAAAATCAATAAACATCTGTCAGCAGAATCTGACTGCAATCACTACAGATACAAAGGTCATTTAGACTAATAGTAATTACACTGTGACTGGTCAGTATGTCATCATTTACAAGGTGAGAGTGAAGGCCACAATTTTCCCTGTGACTTTATTAAACAAAATGATTATTCTGAATAACTAAATTTGAAATGACATTTGTTATTAACATTGTCTGGGTCATAATCAAAAAGCAGTAATTTTACACCTCAAGAGTATTAGATGGAACATTGAGCTCTCACAGTGAACATGTGTGGCTCTTAAAAGAGCCGTTGTGTCGGGTGTAAAGTGAATGCTGTGGGTCTAAGCTCTCTCTCCACGGATGCGGCGGGCCAGCTGGATGTCTTTGGGCATGATGGTGACCCTCTTGGCGTGGATGGCACACAGGTTGGTGTCCTCGAAGAGACCGACCAGGTAAGCCTCGCTGGCCTCCTGCAGAGCCATGACAGCGGAGCTCTGGAAGCGCAGGTCCGTCTTGAAGTCCTGAGCGATCTCTCTGACGAGGCGCTGGAAGGGCAGCTTGCGGATCAGCAGCTCCGTGGATTTCTGGTAGCGACGGATCTCTCTCAAAGCCACGGTACCGGGACGGTAACGGTGAGGCTTCTTCACACCGCCGGTGGCCGGCGCGCTCTTGCGGGCAGCCTTGGTGGCCAGCTGCTTCCTGGGAGCTTTTCCTCCGGTGGATTTACGAGCGGTCTGCTTGGTTCTTGCCATTCTGCTTCCTCTGTCTTCACTGGTCCAACAGTAAAAATAAGTGGAGACCGAGCGGCAACACTCAGCTTATATGGAGAGCGGCGGAGCAACGGCAGCTCTGATTGGTCCAGAGCGGTGCAGCACGTGGACTATCAGAGCGTGTATTGGATGAAATGAATGTGACGTTTAAAATAAGCTCCTCCTCCACAGCGTCCGCCAAATTTATTTGATTTGATACTACACTATATAAGAAAGAAGGAACACACACACATATATATATATATATATAATCAGTTCTTAATTAAATAATATTGAGAAAAGCAGTATTGGATTTTAGTATCCAGTGTTTTCCTGCAGAGAGGAGTTTTACAGTTTGGTGGTGTTGTCAAACACCAAGACATCTCTTTGCTTATATTGGCTTGTTCTGCTGTGAAATACTTAACATTTAGTTAAAAGAATAAGTTCAGATTTCAGTGTCATCTTGAGTCGTAAATCATTAACTGCTAAAGATCCATGAAAATACAATAATGACAGCAATCCACTATAGAGAAAAATGTAAATTTAGATTTAATCTGTCTTCTTTGTGCCTATTCTTGTTAAAATAGATGTAACTGAAGATGTAATGATGTTCATCAATGTATTACTGCCATAACACTATGGCTGCTTAAACAAAATGAGATAATGTAAAATACACATATAGTCAGCTATCAAAAATATAGTCAATAATTAAGTACTGGAAGTGGTAACATTGGCGTTAACATTGATGTCTTTTAAATTTTAGTAATTCATGTTATCTGAAGAAAAGGTGTGGTTATCAGGAGGTCTCTGAGCGGATGGCCGCTCACATATACAGTAGACTGTATATAAAGAGGACAGAAGCAGTGTAGGGAGAAGCTGAAAAAGCTCAAAAGTGACTGTCGGTCCACCAAGGACCACAGCGGCCGGCGTGGGTCAACCAGGAGGTGTTGGAAGAGGTTTAATGAACGCTATTTACTGGCACCGCACCGCCAGCAACAGGAGGGAGACTCAGCTGCTGCATTGTTGGAGACGTTCGAGGACGGTGAGTGTTTTGTGACTTCAAGAACCTTATACATCATTTGTCCCATTGGTGGCAAGCTTCTTTTAAGCAAACAAGTATATTTAGAAAGTAACGTCGTTGTCTCCTGTAGCAGACGATAAGATAGCTAGTTAGCCATCAGCGCTACTTAGTTAGCCATCGGCGCTAGCTAGTTAGCCATCGGCGCTAGCTAGTTAGCTAGTTAGCCATAATATCCCTCACCTCTAATGAGTGTCCCAGCCATTTGGATAAAAAAAATCTGGACACCCCTGAATTATAAATTACTGAATTAAAAATTACTGCTGTTCCTTCACTTTAAAAGGATCCAGATGAGGTGGCCTTCTTTTGGAGGTTTCAGCTGTGAGGAGACTGATGTAGACCTAAAACTCTCTGAAGGATTACTTATCTCATCTGGCCTGGGAACACCTTGGGATCCTGCAGGAGAAGTTAGAAAACACTGCTGAAAGATCTGCTGCCACCCAGACTGACTGTGGATAAGTATTTCCACAGGTCCTTTACTCCTCCATCAGTCAGACTGTACAAAGCTCCATTAGAACTTCACTGGTCGACCTCATTTACTGCTGCACTTTTTTTCTTTTTTCTTCTTACAGACACATTGCACTGACTTATGTGCAATAATCTGTTACAACCTCATCTTTTGGATTTAGTGCTCTTAAAAATTTCATCTTGTGTATATAATGTTCTCTGTCTTTTAAATATATTCTTATCCTGCCCTTTTAGCCCTGTCCTTTGAGCTGCTGTAACGGTGAACTTTCCCCACTGTGGGATCAATAAAGTTTATCTTATCTTATATAATAAGTGAGTGAATACATGTTTATCAGGTGACGGCGTTCTTCTTTCAGTGTTGGAACAACAACTGCAACAGCGTGTCTCTGATGAGTCTTTCCAGAACACTGCTAGTAAATGTGTCTTCAGCTGAGCAGCATCAGAACATGTGTTGAAGGCAGGAATCCTCACAGCTAGCTGGAGTTACCTGTAGTCATGTGATTTCTAAGAAACAGGGGAGGAGCAGTGAGTCGAGAACGGAATGAGGAAATGAACAGTTCAGACTCCATTTTACAGCCGACAGAGGAGGACAACAAGGTGAGTGGTAGTTTAACATTCTTATTCTTCTGCTGTCAGAAAACAACTATGAATCTTTGAATTTTATTTCTGTTCTTGGGGTTTTATATCACAGGAGTGTTTTAATACTAACTGCTGAGGAAGCTTTTTATCTGGTGAAAGGATCTTTACTAAAAACTGGTTCACTTTCTCCTTTACATTTTCAAACTTGTCAGATATTTGAAGTTGTCAAAGTTTAAAGGTCAGTTGGTACAACAGAGAACCAGGTCCAGACGAAGGAAACAGTGTTTGGGTTCACCTTGATAAACTGGGATCTGAAAGTATTTCCAACCCTTTGTATGAGAGTTTTCCAACATAAATTAAAAGTTTGACATGTCAGAGATCAACTGCAGATGTGGTTAGAGCAACAACATTTGGATTTATTATCAGAGGTGAAATATAACGAGGAAAGATGGACATAGATGAAACACAATGTGAGGAAATGTGAGCTGGTGGTTTTGGTGGAATCTTGACAAACAGCAGCGATCTCAGAGCTCAGGAGGAGCAAGACTGAGCAGGCGAATCAGTAACATGAGAACAGGGAGGAAACACTCCAGCTGCTGGGTAGTTCAGACTCAGTCAGATCAAGAAACCTGGTTGCAGAGGCAGGTGAGAGTCAGTTGTCTCTCTGAGGACTTTTTTTCAGAGTTCACTTCTGTGGACACAAAGAACCTGAATGAAGACGAATCTGAACTTGTGTGTTACTTTGTCTTTTATTATTTCCTGAGCTCTCAGTCAGTGTTGCTGGTTTTCTTCTCAGATTGACTGAAGTTCACAATATGAGTGATTGTGAGAAGAAGGAATTTCCAAACTCCGGCCATCTGTCCAAGAAGAGTGACCAATCCAAATTAGATCCTCTACTCTTCAGTAATGAACTTGGACCCTCAGACATAAAGTAAGAAAACTGCCTCTAACTTATTTATGTGTCTCCTTTATAATTACATCTGTCAGTTATATGTTGTTGATTTTAATCGGTAGATTAAAATGTTTTTGTAGCACACATAGAAATCATTTGTCCTGTTTTCCTCTCAGCATCTTCAGTAGAAAAACTGTAATCAAAGAGGACGATTGCAAACAATAACCATCTCATCATCTGTAGTTTGTATATTTAAACTATGTATATGATCAGAGAATTGACCAGTGATTGATGAGAGGACAAACATGTGTTTCAACAGACAGAGAGCAGAGTGTGCAGCCTCCAGCTGTCTGTCCATGAAGAGTGACCAATCCAAATTAGATCCTCCACTCTTCAGTAATGAACCTGAACCCTCAGACACAAAGTAAGAAAAGTGCCTCTAACTTCTCCATATGTCTCCTTTATAATTACATATGTCAGTTATATGTTGTTGATTTTAATCAGTAGATCAAAAAGGTTTTACTGACAGACTTTAAAAATGTTTTTGTAACACAAATAGAAATCTTTTTACCTGTTTTCTTCTCAGCATCTTCAGTAGAAAAGTTGTAATCTAATTAAAGAGGACGACGGCAAACATTAACCATCTCATCATCTTGTGTTATAGCTACTCTCAGGTGTATGTCGCTTTGGATAAAAATGTCTGCTAAATGAAAATGTAGAATTATCTGCAGTTTGTGTATTCAAATTATGTATATGATCAGATAACTGATCAGTGATTGATGAGAGTACAAACATGTGTTTCAACAGACAAAGAGCAGAGTCTGCAGCCTCCAGCTGTCTGTCCATGAAGAGTGACCAATCCAAATTAGATCCTCCACTCTTCAGTAATGAGCCTGAACCCTCAGACACAAAGTAAGAAACTGTTTCAATTGTAAATTGACCTGATGCAAGATGAACGTTTCAGGATGGAGGAACAAATTTTATATAATATTATTAGCTTGATATGCTGATATTTTCAGAGTTAAAGAATATTGTTGAATTATGTAGTTGATGTTGTGGTTGGTCTTCATCGGGTTCCTGGTTCTAGTGATCCAGATGTTTGAAATAAAAGCTGAACGCTGTGTGTCTGAGGCTGCTGCTCTGTCAGTTTTTCCATGATTCCTACTCTGAGTTGAAAGTGAAGTGAGCCGAGCTGAGCTACCCAAAGTAAGTGTAAAGCAGTGAAGAACAGAAGCAGCTGTCTGTGATGGAAGGCTGTTACTGTGAAGCTGCTGCACAAAGTGTTGAGCTTGTATTAACAGCAAACTGCAGGCAGATCAGTCAGAGTTTAATCAGACAACTGATGGGAAAGAAGTGGCTGGAGTTAATAATAAAAGGAAGCAGCTTTTTTTTATTAGCGGCTGAACTCAGACAGAACAGTAACTTCACTTTTACTGTTCTCTTCTGCACTGTGGAGTCAGATGTGGATGCTTTTCTCCAGATGATGTGAGTGATGAATAAATGTGTTGACAGAGTGATGAAGAGGAGGGGAGTTTCTGCGGAGGAGCAGCCGTCCTGCTGCGCTCGGTGTCAGGACGTCCTGAAGGATCCAGTCTCTACCAGCTGTGGACACTGGTTCTGCAGACAGTGCATCAGCTCATACTGGGACCAGTCTGCTCCATCAGGACACTCCTCCTGTACTCAGTGTGGAGATAGATCCAGAACCATCAGCTGTGGACAAAGTAAGACTCAACATCTGCTGGTGGACTAATGGGTGAAAAGTGACCTTGTTGTTGTGTTGTTTTGTCTTACCATGAAAGATGTTTGTGTTTGTTGAGACTGATTGTTGTCTGGTCTGAGCAGATGTTGGTCTGCAGGAGGTTCTGCAGGAACATAAGATGAGTCTGAGGAGGAGATGCGAACATGTGACTGAAGGAAGTGATGAACCAGGAGGTGGAACCCTCCTCAACAGGATCTACACTGAGCTCTACATCACAGAGGGACACAGTGGAGAAGCTGATACCCAACATGAGGTGATGCAGCTGGAGAAAGCTTCCAAGAAGAGTCTCCATGATACTCCCATCAGGTGCCAGGACATATTTAAAGCCTTTCCTGAGCAGCAGAGAGCCATCAGAGTGGTCCTGACCAACGGCGTCGCTGGCATCGGAAAAACCTTTTCAGCGCAGAAGTTCACTCTGGACTGGGCAGAGGGCCAAGAAAACCAAGACGTCAGTGTGGTGGTTGTGCTTCCATTCAGGGAGCTGAACTTGATCAGAGATGAGCAGCACAGTCTTCTCACGCTGCTCCATGTTTTCCATCCAACATTACAGAAGGTGACGGCAGAGCAGCTGGCTGTCTGTAAACTTTTGTTCATCTTTGACGGTCTGGATGAAAGCAGACTTTCACTGGTTTTCACCAACAGGAAGGTTGTGTCTGACGTCAGCCAGAAGTCATCGCTTAACATTTTGCTGGTGAACCTCATGGAGGGGAATCTGCTTCCCTCGGCTCTGATCTGGATCACTTCTCGCCCTGCGGCAGCCAATCAGATCACTCCTACATGTGTGGACAGGTTAACAGAAGTACGAGGCTTCACTGACCGCCAGAAGGAGGAGTACTTCAGGAGGAGGTTCAGTGATGAAGAGCATTCCAGCACAATCATCTCCCACATGAAGACATCCAGGAACCTCCACATCATGTGTCGACTCCCAGTGTTCTGCTGGATCACTGCTGCAGTTCTGGAGCACATGTTGACCACAGAGCAGAGAGGAGAGCTGCCCAAGAGCCTGACTGACATGTTCTCACACTTCCTGCTGGTTCAGACACAGAAGAAGAAGAACAAGTACCATGAGGGACATGAGATGAGTCCACAGGAGCTGATGGAGGCTGACAGGGAAGTTCTTCTGAAGCTGGGGAGGCTGGCCTTTGAACATATGGAGAATGGAAACATCATGTTCTACCAAGAAGACCTGGAGCAGTGTGGTCTGGATGTGACAGAGGCCTCGGTGTTCTCAGGAGTTTGTACACAGATCTTCAGAAGAGAGTGTGTGATGTTCCAGAAACCAGTCTACTGCTTTGTTCATCTGAGCATTCAGGAGTTTCTGGCTGCAGTCTACATGTTCCACTGTTACACCAACAGGAACCAGAAAGTTCTGCAGGACTTCCTGGGAAAAGACTGGCAAGATGAGAATGGAGACACTCTGGATGTGTTCCTGAACAAAGTCATGGAGAAATCCCTCAGAAGTGAAAATGGTCACCTGGACCTGTTTGTTCGTTTCCTTCATGGCCTCTGTCTAGAGTCCAACCAGAGACTCTTAGGAGGCCTGCTGGGTCAGACAGAGAACCGTCCAGAAATGATCCAGAGAGTCATCAACAACCTGAAGGAGATGAACAGTTATGAAATGTCTCCAGACAGAAGCATCAACATCTTCCACTGTCTGATGGAGATGAAGGATCTTTCAGTACATCAGGAGATCCAAGAGTTCCTGCAGTCAGAGAACAGATCAGAGATGGAACTCTCTGAGATCCACTGCTCAGCTCTGGCCTACATGCTGCAGATGTCAGAGGAGGTTCTGGATGAGTTGGACCTGAACAAGTACACAACATCATGGGAGGGAAAACGGAGACTGATTCCAGCTGTGAGGAACTGCAGAAAGTTCCGGTGAGTCCAAATGTGCTGAACATGATCAGTCAGAGTAGATCAGTAGTTCAATTCTTCAGATGTTCTCACTAGAACATCTCATTCTTCTTAATGTTCCACTTGTCTATTTCAAACATCACATGTAGTCTCAGATGTTTTTCAGCTGCTTCAAATGCTGTGAAAATGTAGATTTTTCATGTTCTTGTGTTTAAAGCTGATAAATGAATGAAGACTGTTTTTCGATTTAATTCTAATAATTGTTCCATCAGACAGTTTTTTCTTCTAAGTTTCTTCCTTTGGCTGATGGATGAAACATGCAGATCTTCTGAAACACATGAACTGTAGAGGTTCTTTATGTGGAAGCGTTTTACAATTTTCAGTGAAGCAGTGAAGTTATTATCACATGAAGAGGTTCTGAAATCAGTGTTATCTAATCAGACAAACACGTTTGACCTTATTTGTCTCTTTAAAGTTTAAAATAAGATCTGTGTCATTTTCAGACAGCATTTTTTTTCAAGCTGGGAGAATTAATTTGATGAATTTATTGCTGTCACTTTTAAGAATGGGTTTTTAATGAGTTCTTTTTTTATATTTCACAATTTTCCCCTGTTTGTCTTTACTGACCCTGTATTTTTTTTTGAGTGTCATGTGTCCACTGAATTTTTTCTGCCTGTTATTTTTGAAACGTGCTGGATAGAAAAATGAACATCATTATTTAAATTGAGATTCTAAGTTGAGCTGAAGCAGCTACTGTAGCCACACGTGACAATGATGAGATGATATTGATGCTGTAACAGTGATTTGGTTTCTCAGGTAGAGAATAATCCTGAAACCAGTGAAGTGATGAAATCACTTGTCCAACAGTTTTTATCTAAAGCTTGTAGACACATCATCAGAGAGACAACAGAGACATCATCTTTCAACTGGACATGTTCACTGAACTCAGTCACAATATCCTGAATCCCAGTAAAAACAGGACAGAAAATGTTCTTCTCGTCCAGATGTTCTGCTGAGAATTTTGTGGAGTCAGATGTGAGATCAGCTCACGCTGACAGACTATGGGCAGTATGGAAGCCTGAATGGAAGTCCATCTTCTGTCCTCCATCTGCAGATGAACCCAAAGAAAGATTCAAAGTGTGCAGGTGTGAGAGAGGCTGTTGAGAATTCAGTCATTCATGTCAAACAGTCAGAGAAGATCAGCTGAACCTCTGATGTGACGAACTAAATGTCCAACAAGTCCAGTCCAAATGTTCTGCTATCAAATGCATGAAGGAAATGTAAAGTATCCTCTTTCATAACAACATATTTTATCATTTATGTCTCATTACAGACTTTATAACTGTGAACTCTCAGAGAGTCACTGTGAAGTCGTGGCCTCAGCTCTGAAGTCCAACCCCTCCCATCTGACAGATCTGGACCTAAGTCGAAGCATCAACCTGCAGGATTCAGGAGTGAAGCATCTTTCTGCTGGACTGCAGAGTCCAAATTGTAAACTGGAGACTCTCAGGTCAGTTCACTGTTGATCATTTATCAATATATTCACTTTAAATCTTTGACTGAAGTTTGAAGATTTTGTTGATAAATTTTGAGTATTTTCCTGAGAACAGTGTGAAGATGTTTGAGATTGTTGAAGTGCGAATAAATCCCCTGATCAGCTGACTGCAGAGTTCCAAGATGGAGGACAGAAGCCACAGTCCTGCTGTGTGTCTGAATGTAAAGCTGCTGTGAAAGTGATGTGAAGCTTCAGCAGTCTGACTTTCATAGATCCAGTCAATATGTTTGTGTTTCCTCAGTGTTTGTGCTGAGCTGCAGTGGAGCCTCAGGATCTCAAAGAGGAGTTTAGCTGTCAACAGTCTGGAAGTTTGATGGACACTCACTTGAATGGTGTCGGTCAGATTCCTTTCGGCTGGGTTGTATTAGGAAGAGAGCAGTGGACAGTCAATGTAGACAGCAGGAATCAGAATCCCTCTGTAATTTACAGATGACATGTGACTGTTGTTGGAAGACACACTGGAAGATGTGAATGAGACAAAGCTACCAAGCTGATTTCCACAGAAGAAGAAGGTGATGGAAAAATAAAAGTACAATGAGATTTGATGTTGATCCTGTAATGAGAGACTGGACTGAGGCCAGCAGATGTTATTGATGTATGGACCTGAATAAGTGTATGAATGTTGTCCTGACATCTGGATGATGTGTGTAGAAGGCTGACATGATGATGATCCACAGTAACAGAAGGACAAAGTCACTGTGATGGTTTTAGAGAAAAACTCATTGATGAGGACAAAGTAATGTTAAGCTGCGCATTCAGAACCTGAACACATCTGATGGATCATCAATAATTTTACCTACATATTTTTTATTCAGATTGGAGTACTGCTGGTTGTCAGAGATCAGCTGTGATTCTCTGGTCTCAGCTCTGAAGTCCAACCCCTCCCATCTTAAACATCTGGACCTGAGCTTCAATATCCTACAAGATACATCACTGAAACATCTGTGCAGTTTTCTGGAGAGTCCAGACTGCATCCTGAAGACTCTGAGGTTAGACTTCATGTTTTCAGTGATTCAGACTTCTCATCTTTGGGTGAATGTTGCTTTTTTCACATCCGTTTTAATGACTGGCGTGGATCATCCAAACAGTTTTTTTTTTCTTTTTAAATGTAGTAGGGAGTCATAAAGTCTAGACTCAGTCCAGAGTCAAAGATAAAGTGTCCTTCAAGTTCTCTGTGCTGAGATGATAAAAGTCATTGAGTAGAAGAACTCTTCTCACCTTTAAAAAAAAAAATTTTTTTTTGGACAGGACAGTGCATATTAATGAACATACAATATCATAATAGTTTACACAAGATTGCAGTAAATACGTCAGATTTAGCACAGGGCTAATTTCCATCTGTTGTGTACCTGTTTTGTCTCATATCACTGCAACACTTTAATTGGAACCTCATGAGTGGCACAAACTCTTTCCTTCAGCCTTTACAGCATTTGGAGCTGTGAGATGACTCAAGTAAAGACACTGGCTTTATCTGCTGCTCATCCTTTAGATGGTTTTCACCTTTATGTCCTGGAAGCAAATGTATTTGTCCTCTGTGGTCCAGCAGCTTCTCCTATGCTAGAGTAAATGAACAGATGTCATTCATTAAGCTGCACGTATGAAAAGAACATTTGAAGGAGATTTAACGTTGACTTCATACATAGAAATACAGATTTCTGCAGCTCTGAACTTATGATGAAACTCTGAATGATTTCAAGCAGGAACTTTGTCTCCTCAACTCATCTTTTATTTTTTATTCAGATTGAGGCGCTGCAGGTTGTCAGAGATCAGCTGTGATTCTCTGGTCTCAGCTCTGAAGTCCAACCCCTCCCATCTGGAACATCTGGACCTGAGCAGGAACAACCTGCAGGATTCATCAGTGAAACATCTGTTAGATCTTGTGGAGAGTCCAGACTGCAGCCTGAAGACTCTGAGGTCAGTAGAAAGTTCCAGTCAGTCTCTGCTGCTTTTAACAGTTTTCTACGAAACACAGTCACTATCAAAGCAAAGATTCAGTGTCTCCTGTAAACCTACTGCTTCTCAGTGAAGCTGTGAGAGCAGAACGGTGACAGAAACACAGAGACGGCAGTCAGCCAATCAGAGGAGCCAGAAGCTTGTTGTCATGGTGTGTTTGAGTGGATGAGAAGCCGACTGTTGTTGTTGTGTTGATGTTTTGAGGAAATAAAGCTGATTCCAGCTGACAGCCGTCCAGATGTGCAGAGACAGTGGTCGTCCTTCATCAAAGTTTCCATCACATCTGATCTCACAGTTTGTTGTCTCATTTCAACAGTGATCAGCTGATCAGTGTGATGTTTGTCACAGCTCTGAGATCAGTGAGACTGAAGCCTGCAAACCAGCAGCTCTTATTTCACAGCAGCATCATCATCACATGTAGGAACCATGAGGTGTTTCTACAGAGCAGATGCTCTGCTCAGGTCCAGCAATTACATCTGGATCTGTGTCTGTTTAGATCCAGATGTGTTGACTGA
Source organism: Amphiprion ocellaris (assembly GCF_022539595.1). NCBI lineage: Eukaryota > Metazoa > Chordata > Actinopteri > Pomacentridae > Amphiprion > Amphiprion ocellaris. The sequence continues at coordinate 23,150,843 of NC_072769.1, read as the reverse complement.
CAGCCTCTATGTTGGTTTGTCAGCTGATGTTTGAGGAGCAGATGAGATGTTGATGGACACTCAGAGACTGTCAGTGTCAATGGAGCAGCAGTAAATCCATGAATGAAGAGTTTGTGCAGTAATGAAGCTTGATGACTGTCAGCAGTTTGTTTCCACTGTGGACTGCAGTGAAATGTGCAGAGAAACACACCTGATGCTGACAGTGTTTTCAGATATGTGAGCTTGGAGCTCAGTGTGTTCACTCCAACACGTTAACATGAAGCTGCTGCTCTGAACACGACTGAAGTCCTGATGAGCTGCTGATCAAATTCATTGATCTCCTCTGATCTTTCTTCTTCTCTCTGCAGATGGGAGTCAGACTGATCATGACGATGATTGTGCTGAGAGGATGAAGTGTGTCCTGATGATCCAGAGGTTGAAGCAGCAGCAGCAGCAGCTGGTGTGTCGAGACTCTGGCTGGACCATGTTACTGGGAGGTGGACTGGGAACCAGTGTAAAGTGTGTTGTTATCACTGTATAGTTTAGTGTTGCAGCTCCACACTGTGAATGATGGAGAACTGCAGTTAATGTTGACATAATACATTGGAAGTTGATGTCAGGTTGCAGAGTGTGCAGTAAGTTTCAGGATATTTATGTCAGTGCAGGATTATATTTCAGTTGTCTTTCTATTTCCAGCTGCAGTCAAAGTTGTTGAGCTTCTCTACCTGCAACACATTGAGCTGATGACAACAAAGTGTCCTGAAAACATTTCAGCTGAAGCCTTGGTGCCCAGAGAGAGTTTAATGAAGCACATTGGAGTCATTTTGATAACATCATGTTTAGTTAACAAACTGAAGATAAATCCAGTTTAGTCCTCAAAGGTCCAGAAGCAGCTTGTTGAGCTTAGAGTTCATCTTTAATCTGAACATCCTTTGACCTTTCTGAGCTCCTCACTTCATTTTCAATCATTAATTTGACATCAGATCATGTTTATTTTTCTAATATAACTTCTGGAATTGAATGAGAAATCTGTCATTTCATGAAAAATCCTTCAAACCTCAGAACCAACATTATTTTGTTAATGTTAGGATTTATTATCTCACAATGGCACTGCTAGTTGAACACTGAGATTGACATCACACGAGTAATACAATATTGATATTTATACCATTTATTGTGCAATTAATGCGTGAGCTGTGCTTGACCTTTTAAGGGAGAGATATGGATTCAAGTATTAACCCTAGGCTCTGAAGGGTTAAATACATTATGGACACAGACAGGTCAAGCTTGAAAGTTACAGCCGCACATACACACCAGAACATCAAGTGTTTTACACACACACACACTGTAACGTGTGGCAGTATGAGCTGAGGAGTAGTCAGCCATGGACTTGTGCTAGTGGATAGCAAAAAGAGCAAAGACTTGTAGATTTCCACAGGTTTCCATTTATTTTAGAAATAAATAAAAAAACATAAATGTCAGCTGTACCACATGTTACTTTAGTGAGCACAGAGGTCCGCGTACACATGGTCGAGTCCATGACACAAGCAACAGGAAACTAGTGTCGTCAGATCTGCCTTCTTTAACCTGCTAAGGATAAATCAGGACCAGCTCTCCGTTTCTTAGGGTTAGATTCTATCTGCCTATTAGTGGTTTATCTAACAGGATTCAGCAGAATGATTAAGCTGGTGTCGAGGAATACTCGCCTAGGTTCTTACTGTCTACTTCCAAACGCTTTACCCTTCTTACTCTGATGTGCAGCCCAGCTAAGTAGCCTAAGTAACCAAGCAACCTATCAGTCACGTCTGTTAACGACAGCTTTCCTCTTATTTCTGTTTGCACTTGGTGATATTCCTAGGTTAGTTTTAGAGGTTAGGAACAGAAAACCTCAAGGGTAAGATTTTAAAATCACTGTTAGGACTAAAGCAACCTTTAGGAACCTCTTAGTTTTAATGCACACAATAGACTTAACTTTTTACTGGCATGCAAAGCATATGAATTATAAAAAATACATTAATCTTCTCTTTAAATGCAATATAGCGTTTTATTGAATAAATTCAGCAAGGGCATAGCATCAGTTTTGATTAGGCAATAACAATTATAATTAAACCAAATCAATTACACTAAGAATTATTAAAACTGAGCCTTTCTAAGTATCTTCTCTAATCAGTATATTTTGGGAGACAGAGAGAACGGGCAACTTGGCCTTAGCTGCCACGCCCGATGTCTGACCTGCGTCTGGACGAACTCAGTAGTGGATCTGGAAACCCCGTACAAGGTCTCTTTCGGTCCAAAAATTGTTGTTCCTCGGCAGGGGGAGCAGGAAAAGTCCCAAAAAAGCCAATCTTGGTCTTGCAGATGTCTTTAGAAGCAGAAGCTGGAACGGTGGTGAGGAAGCCCCGATGACCTGGGCAGATGAGCGGTGGTGGAAAGTCCCCGACTCTCCCGTCTCTCTGGGTGAGGGCAGCCTCCAGCTGTCGTCTCCGATACCGTCTTCCCCTCCTTGGCTCGGCGGCTGTTCTTCTTTCTTCTCTTCTTGGTGACTCTGTAGACCGACTGGAACTTTTCTTCATCAGCAGAGTTTGGTCTTCTTTTCTTGAACAAAGTCCGGAGAACTTTTCTTCCAGCGATGTCCTCAAAGAACTCTGGCAGGCTTAACCCAGTGTTAAGCCCCTCGACGTCTCCAACAACTCAGAGAACTCCGAGAACTCCGAATACTTTGTCTCTGTCTCCTCTTTTTATACAGTTATCTCTCAATACACACCCAGTGTCTGAGGGCTCAGTTGCCTAGTCATGGTGATTCATTGTCACATTCCCAATACACACACCTTGAATATACTCTGATTACATTACATTTCAGAAGGATTACACATGATTTCTAATACCCATACTTGGGTCTGCATCCTGCATGAGATCATTGCACTTATTAACCATTACAAGGATTTACCATATTTGGAACAACATTTTGTAAGTCAAAATCATTGCCCTGTAGAGGCTAAGCATTGCTCAACATTGGGTAACACTCTAGTTCCTCTTTTCTAGTAAGTGCGCAGTTTAAAATCAACTTCCTCTTTTCAGACACAGTACTTGTCACACATAATCATTCCTTTAAATCACTGCATTTGCTTGATCACACAACATGCTTCACATTTAATACTTCAATCATGAACAAATCATTTCCTAAACGATTACTTGTTTAAATCACTCACATTCCTTATTCAAACACTTCAGTATTTCAAAAATATGCATTAGGTTACAAAAATCACTGCTCTGCTTAAGCATAATCACTTGGTTACATTATGTGGTTTCTTCAAATAGATCTTTATTGGTCTGCTGTTTTGATGAACGTGCTTAGAACTTTTGTTACCTCTCAACCTTGGTTGTTTCTGGGATCTCAAAACTAGGCCCCATTCGACACTAGGAACCATGAAAAAAAGGGAAGAAGAGTGACCTATTAACCATACCAAATTAGCAAGGCGCCACCGTGTGGTGAGATACCGTAATACCATAGTAATGACAATAGTAATGACTGTTACAACACCTACACACCTACACACACACACACACACACCAAAAACATTGAGTTTTTGCTTTGCCTCACAGTATATTCCTATTTCCTTACAAGGTATTAACGAATTGCACTGAAACTGAATTTTCAAGGTTGTTCTAAGACTTATAACCATAATAATCTTCCCTTTGCAATATCAGCAGTAGCTGCTTCACATCACAGCTAACAAAGGAATAGAACTGACAGTTAGAAAGCGGGAAGTGTTAGAAAGGAGGGTTCTTTTCACAGGGTGTGGCTGCTACTGATCGGATGAATAGTGTGCCAAGAGATATGGACATATCTGTGCACAAACGAAGGGAGAACTAAGCCTAAATCACGGTTTTCCCCACCTTATAGCCAATCACATTACACTATACTGTATAAAATGTTGTGTGACTTGATCCTTTTCTGGGAGGCTGTTCCAAACAGAAGAGGTCCTTGTACAAGATTTTTTGAGACACTGATATTAGAAAATAAACAGCTTAATTAGAGAGAAGTAGTTAGTCTTCTGTCTCAAATAATGACCACATGATCCCACACCCACAAACTAACTAAATAAATTTAAAAAATGCCTTGCGTGAGCACAGGCTTTTGTTGTACATGTGTACATTATGTAGTACAGATACCGAATTGCGTGACCGAAATATGTACTGGGTCGAGTGAATTGATGCAGGTAACTGACACAGCGTTCACTTGTTGTCATGGTTATGGCGACGCCATGCCGACTCCTATATCTCGCAATGGAAAATCCTTAACAAATCCGTGGATCCAGACTATAAACTGCATCAATTCCAAACTCAAATGAGGTGGTCCTTGTCTCATTTCTGACCTTCCCTGAAAATTACATCCAAATCCATTATTCTGTTTTAGAGTAATGTTGGACAGGACAGACAGATTCACAGAAAAACGTACAGCGATCATCAGATAACTCCACCGCTTTCCTTGGCAGAGTAATAAACAAATTGACACCGAGAGGAAAGTCGCCCTGCACGTTGACTATGTTTGGCTCAATATACAGCTGTTGAGCCAAGTTAGACATTAAGATTTTCCAGACCTTTGCTTTAATACATTTTCTCTGACAGGACCTCTTTGAATTTTAGTTGAATATTCCTTCGCTAAACAGCACGTTGGCCTTGTTTTTGAATACAAAAAAACCCCCAAAGATGAAACAGTCCACCAACTTACAGTAATATGAACACTCTACAGGAAGGAGTTTTCACCGAAGCACAGGTGTTTAATAAACATATTAAGTGCATATATATTCTCCTCTTTCTTGAATTTGTTTGCTCACGCAAAATGAAATGCGATTAATATAGATTAAAAATGAATGACATGTAATCATGATTAATTGAAATTAATCCACAGCAACACTGTGATTAATCCGATTACAAATTTTAATCATTTGAAAGCACTAGAAATTTTACCGGATGATGGTAGGAAGCTGTGGATATGAAGGTTGTCAGTTCAATCCCAGCTCCTAACAAATATATTCTAACACAAATTTTAACCAGTTGTTGTTAATCTTTGAGATATAAGTATTGCTGAGTGATCAGACTCACAGAAAAAAAAGATTTTTCTTATGTGCTATTGACAAAACTTTATGAACAGTAGTTGTTTTTTGTGCAATACTCTTACAAATAACAAGACCTATTTGATCAGTTATGAAATAGTTCTGAATACATACTGTCCATATCATGTATAGTCTGACTCTGCAAAAAGGTCTGTTTGATCCTTATTATACAGATATTTATGTACAAAAACACTAAAATCACTGCTGCAGGAATATGTAAAGGAAAGATTTATAACAAAATATGCAGCTTAACTGGGAATCACAGAAAGAAATACAGGAGTTAATTCCTTACAATAAACAGTAACTATATTAAAATATCTTGAGCAGAACTATATACATCAGTACAATAGAAAAACTAAATAAAGCTTTTACAATCTGAGTAAATCACAAGAAGGTATCCCATTTTTAGTTTAATTAGCTTTACTCCTGATAACTGCACAATTACTGCTGATTACTCTGTCCAACTTTACCTTCAGATACAGATCATGCCACTTCTTCTGGGTGCTGCTGCTCTGTTTCCTGCCTCAGAAGCAGAAAACCTCAGACTGGACAACTTCTCCTCCTCATCTCCATAACTCTGGGCTTCTTTTGTCTGGAAGACATCTGCTGTTAACAGAGAAGAAATGAACCAGTTACACCAAATGTATCAGCTAGAGGTTAGAGCTAACACAGCAACCATTGCTGATATAATATTTTCATTATTATTCAGAGGTTCATCAGCTTTCATTCATATTTTGAGCTCAATCTGTACAGTGACAGTAGAATAAAGTTAGAGCAGACAAAGCCTGTTGAAGTAACTGCAGCTACAATCAGCTCGTGATGCTTCATTGTTTTGGGCTCAGAAAATGTTATCTGCTGCTGAAAGCTAAACTGTATCATCATAATCATGTCAGATCTCTACCGGAGATACTCACCAAGTGGTTCAGTAATGAAAGATGAATGACTGACAATATTCATACACAAGTAGTAAGTGAAACTACTGGGACGGTAACGTTACAGTTGAGAACAATGCACTGACTAGTATGTCTTGCATATAATGGTACAATGATAGAAATGATAAAGCTAACTGCTAAAACAATGATTTCATGAAGACTTGCTCAGATAGAGGAAATAAAGAACTAAATAGCTGATGAATTTAAAAAAAATGGATTTGTGACTGATTTGACAGAATGTGGTAATAAATAAAGTGGATGGATTTTACTAACAACACACACGATATAAACTGAAGCACTGCTAATGTACCCCTAAAGATAACAATAAAATATGAACCTTTCAAGACAATGAAGATGCAGAATGAGAGACAAACAGCTAGAGAGTCAATGGAATAACGGAGGGATGCTACGATCATTTCTTTCTCGGAATTATGATGGTGTCAGTGGCGGAGATTATTAAAAACACAACAATGATAATGTCGTCTTCCCTTGAAATGCAAAAGTTTGTGTGAAGATGTAATTTATAATACAATTATATTCAATACAAGGTGTTTAATATCCAGCCTATACTCAGAAATCTAAAGTACTACCTTGAAACTGTCGGAGGTCTCCAGCTTTCTGTGTCGTCTCCATGGAAACCAGACTCCAACCAGCTGAGCAGATCAGCCAATTACAGACGGGGGGCTGCGCAGTCGTATTTCCATGCGGCCTGTATAAGAAGAGCCTCTCTCTGCTCTCAGCTTCAGTTGTTACTACAGTGACGGAGAAAGATGCCGGAACCAGCCAAGTCCGCCCCGAAGAAGGGCTCCAAGAAAGCGGTGACGAAGAGCGCCGGAAAGGGCGGCAAGAAGAGGAAGAGAAGCAGGAAGGAGAGCTACGCTATCTACGTGTACAAGGTGCTGAAGCAGGTCCATCCCGATACCGGCATCTCGTCCAAGGCCATGGGCATCATGAACTCGTTCGTCAGCGACATCTTTGAGCGTATCGCCGGCGAGGCCTCCCGCCTGGCTCACTACAACAAGCGCTCCACCATCACCTCCAGGGAGATCCAGACCGCCGTCAGGCTGCTGCTGCCCGGTGAGCTGGCCAAGCACGCCGTGTCCGAGGGGACCAAGGCCGTCACCAAGTACACCAGCTCCAAGTAAACACCTTCATTATCTACAACACACAACGGCTCTTTTAAGAGCCACACACTTGATCTGCAGAGCTCTAGATCCACGTTCAGCTGTGTCCACACTATGTGATCTATAGGACCAAACATAATGGTCTGAATCATTTCTTTCTCCGTGAAATTATCTTTCAGAAGAACAAATAAATATAAGCAGACAGATGTCTTGGTTTTTCATTACACACCTTTTCTTCAGAAAACGTGAACTATTAAAATTTAAAAAAACATAAGTGTTAACTCCAATGCGACTACTTCCAACACCTAATTAACTATATTTTTGATAGCTGACTATATGTGTATTTTACATTATCTCATTTTGTTTAAGCAGCCACAGTGTTATGGCAGTAATACATTGATGAACATCATTACATCTTCAGTTACATCTATTTTAACAAGAATAGGCACAAAGAAGACAGATTAAATCTAAATTTACATTTTTCTCTATAGTGGATTGCTGTCATTATTGTATTTTCATGGATCTTTAGCAGTTAATGATTTACAACTCAAGATGACACTGAAATCTGAACTTATTCTTTTAACTAAATGTTAAGTATTTTACAGCAGAACAAGCCAATATAAGCAAAGAGATGTCTTGGTGTTTGACAACACCACCAAACTGTAAAACTCCTCTCTGCAGGAAAACACTGGATACTAAAATCCAATACTGCTTTTCTCAATATTATTTAATTAAGAACTGATTATATATATATGTGTGTGTGTGTTCCTTCTTTCTTATATAGTGTAGTATCAAATCAAATAAATTTGGCGGACGCTGTGGAGGAGGAGCTTATTTTAAACGTCACATTCATTTCATCCAATACACGCTCTGATAGTCCACGCGCTGCACCGCTCTGGACCAATCAGAGCCTCCGTTGCTCCGCCGCTCTCCATATAAGCTCGCTGTTGCCGCTCAGTCTCCACTTGTATTTTATTGTTGGACCAGTGAAGACAGAGGAAGCAGAATGGCAAGAACCAAGCAGACCGCTCGTAAATCCACCGGAGGAAAAGCTCCCAGGAAGCAGCTGGCCACCAAGGCTGCCCGCAAGAGCGCGCCGGCCACCGGCGGTGTGAAGAAGCCTCACCGTTACCGTCCCGGTACCGTGGCTTTGAGAGAGATCCGTCGCTACCAGAAATCCACGGAGCTGCTGATCCGCAAGCTGCCCTTCCAGCGCCTCGTCAGAGAGATCGCTCAGGACTTCAAGACGGACCTGCGCTTCCAGAGCTCCGCTGTCATGGCTCTGCAGGAGGCCAGCGAGGCTTACCTGGTCGGTCTCTTCGAGGACACCAACCTGTGTGCCATCCACGCCAAGAGGGTCACTATCATGCCCAAAGACATCCAGCTGGCCCGCCGCATTCGTGGAGAGAGAGCTTAGACCCACAGCACTCACTTTACACCTGGCACAACGGCTCTTTTAAGAGCCACACATGTTCACTGTGAGAGCTCAATGTCCCACATAACAATTTATCTATTAATCTTCTGGGGTGATGCAGCCACATAACTAATGTTATTGCTTTTCCTACATAACACTGTTTATCTGACAGCTCATCTTAAAAACAAATTCATTTCATTAAGATCTTCTCGCTCAATACATTTTTCCCCGGTTTGTATTAATTTTGTTGGTTCAGCCAAAAGCATTTCACATGGGGCTGGACTTTAGCATCTGTCAGTAGTTAGACATGAATTCCAGAAATTTTAAATGTGAAAGAAGTCAAAGATTCTGGGAAATAACATGTTTAACGAATATATAAATCTACAGTATTGGGCATCTAAGTATACTTATACACAAAATAGAAACCAGCAGAAGCAGATCCACATACAATTTGAAATGTTCTCTTAAACTGTGGTGAATCAGTTTGAACTAAAGCATAAAAGTACTGATTTTTGATTAATGGACCCAAACAATGTTAATAACAATAACAACTGTTATTTAGAGTTTAATTAATCAAAATTATATTTGCGTGTTTAATAAAGTTTGAAATAGTAGTCTCGTTTCTGATCGGGGAACACTCCACTCTCACTGATAAATGATAAATTAATATTAATCTAAATGACCGTTTTTGTATCTGTAATTATTCCAGACAGTCAGACCCTGCTGATGTTAAATGGTTTTATACTTGTTCAATGAGGATCTGAAAAGTACATTTTTTGACTCTTTGTATGTAGGATTAAACTTGAATTCAATTCAAATATGACTTATTCTACTATATATATTTGAGTTCCTTTCCAGTCGCGATTCTTGTGTTCGTCTGAATGAAGGGGCTCTTAGAGCTACAATAACTCTCCTCTGATTGGACGATCACATTTCCCTCTCATTCTGACCAATCAATGAGCAGCTATGTTGCTATATAAGGCTGCAGTTTGTCGCTTTGACGTTATTCTCGTTTCTGCTCACAGTAAGAAGCTTTTATTGTCTGAAATATGTCTGGACGTGGGAAAGGTGCCGGCAAAGCCAGAGCCAAGGCAAAGAGCCGCTCCTCCCGGGCAGGACTTCAGTTCCCGGTGGGTCGTGTCCACAGGCTGCTGAGGAAGGGAAATTATGCGCAGCGTGTGGGTGCCGGCGCTCCCGTCTACCTGGCGGCTGTGCTGGAGTACCTGACTGCTGAGATCCTGGAGCTGGCTGGAAACGCCGCCAGAGACAACAAGAAGACCCGCATCATCCCCCGTCACTTGCAGCTGGCTGTCCGCAACGACGAGGAGCTCAACAAGCTGCTGGGCGGAGTGACCATCGCTCAGGGCGGCGTGCTGCCCAACATCCAGGCTGTGCTGCTGCCCAAGAAGACCGAGAAGCCCGCCAAGTCCAAGTAAAGCAGGAAATCCGCTGATCAACACAAAGGCTCTTTTCAGAGCCAAACACTGTTCTCTGATAAACAGCAACCGTCCTCGTGTGTTTATTCAAACACTGTCAGTACAGCGTCCAGACCATTATCTCATATTACAGTTATTGCAACGATCAAATTAAGACGCGGACTACACTGTCTGCTACCGTTTAAAGCATGAATAGTGTCACAGCACATAGAATGAAATTACACTAAAGTAGATCAGTTAGACTTTCATTTGAATACATGAATGTCATATTAGAGACACTTTATCTGCAGAGCTTTAAATCCTCTTTCAACTGTCAACACTGTCATTTGTAGGCTCAAACAAATATTCCTTCTATTAATTTATATTTTCAATGTTTAATAATTCCATATTCTGTGGAAGACATGAAGCAAATCTAAATACTTTTTTTTAGTTTATTGCATTATTGTGTTTTCATGGATCATAAACAGTAAATAATTTACAGGTCAATCTTGTGACTGATGTAATACATTGAAAAAAACAGTAACAACTGGCATTTGTGATTATTCTGTTACTGTTATGTTCTAAGATCACCATGGTAACTGATCCTGTGTTTAACAGATCAACAGATCAGTAAAATAAATACAATAAGCACCATTAAGATAATAACTACGCACAAATTGACGTTTCAGGGTTTTTATCAATATGACCACCAAAAAATACTTTTTAAAATGTTTGTTCCCAAAACTAACATTTCTTCTGCTGACCACAATGGATGCTAATATCTGATTTGATTGTCGATTTACCATCCGAAATGACATGTTAAATTTATGTTTATATTTTGTATTATTGCTCTGTGTGTGCTCAATCATGACACTGCTCATGTTTTAAACACAATTCTTCTTGTATCTTCTCAGCTGCTGTAATGTGTGAATTTCCTGCTGAAGGATCCATGAAGACAGCAGCTGCTGATCCTGCTGTTGGTCAATTGGTGGCGCTGATGAAGCAAAAAAGGTTCATTATTAAGTAGCAGGAAAATTCACAGAAGAAGAGGGAGGAGGACCGCCTCTGTCTTCTATCACGTCCTCAGTAGAGAGTTAAATATCCGTCAATCCAGCAGCGGTATCATTGAGCAGAAATCTGCAGAAGAGAGAAGATGTCTGGAAGAGGCAAAGGAGGGAAAGGACTCGGTAAAGGAGGCGCTAAGCGTCACCGTAAAGTTCTCCGGGATAACATCCAGGGAATCACCAAGCCCGCTATCCGCCGTTTGGCTCGCCGCGGTGGAGTCAAGCGTATTTCGGGTCTGATCTACGAGGAGACCCGCGGTGTGTTGAAGGTGTTCCTGGAGAACGTCATCCGTGATGCCGTCACCTACACCGAGCACGCCAAGAGGAAGACGGTGACCGCCATGGATGTGGTGTACGCTCTGAAGAGGCAGGGCCGCACTCTGTACGGCTTCGGAGGTTAAAGTCAGCGATGATGTAGCAAAACAAAGGTCCTTTTCAGGGCCACACATCTCCTCTACAGAGCAGCATCCCGATGCTTCTCAATAACTCGAGGTTGGTCTGAGAACGTTATTTGAAAAGGTAACCAGAATAAACAGTTAGTGTTTAGTAACTATGAATCTAAAATATTTCTCTGAAATTTATACCCGACTGGGTGTCATGCATGATACTGCTGACTCAGCAGCTCCAATTCTTACTTTATATTCAGTTTATTTCTGTATTGTAGTCTCTGCTCATGTCTATTCCTGTTGTGTTTTATTGTCTCTTGAACTTTTAAATGTGGGAGGTTTGCTGCTGCAGAAAAGGAGGTGTGGTGACAGAAAAACTGAGTTCAAAAGAAAGATCAGAGAGTGCAAGGCCAACTATAGGAAGAAAGTGGAGGACCAACCACAGAATAATAAAGCAAAAGAGACTGGAGAGGACTCCAGAGCAAATCAGGGCAAGTAAAAAGAGAGACACTGAACTTGGCTACAGAGACTCATCTGTTTTTCAGCAGATGTTGAAAAACTTCACTCACTGTGGGATGAATGGTTTTTCTTATCTGATAATAACCAGCATGCTCCAAAATATCACTTCAATCATTTTCAGTAAATCTGCCTCTGTTCTCTTATTATGCTTTGATTGATCCCTTTTAAATACATGGATAATTTTGATTGATTACAGTATGTTAAAAGTGAAATTATTGATAGAAGTGAATTTTTTAAGATGTCATATCCATATTCAGTTATTTGTATTTACATAAATCTGTCAACAGAGCAGCATCCTGCTGGTTCATTGTATTAATGATCTACTATTGAGGTAAAAAAATGCTCTGGTATTGAGTATTTTAGTATCAGATGACAAAACTATAATATTCAAGAAATACAAAGTGACACAGCAGCTAGTAGGAGAGAAAAAAAAATCTCTGAATGTTAGTAATCTTATCAAGATCACTACCAAATTAAGTACTGTATCACTTAAAAATCCTGCCAGACTGCCACTAGTCCTCTCCAAAACTAATTCAGCGACACTAATAGATGCTGTTATTAAATGCAGGACTGACCACTGTAATGTTCCCCTGCGTGGTTTCCCCAAAAAGACCATAATTGTTCTCCAACTAAGACGAAGTCTAAGACCAGAAGGAGAGCTCATGTTTTAAAGTCTCTGATCTGGTTACTTGTCTGTTTAGAACTGTTTTAGAGATTATTTAATTGGTCAATAAAGCTCTTAATATTCTTTGTCTTTATCCGACTATGTTATGAACTAAACCTGTTGACAGATCTGGGATCCGTTTCATGAAGCAGGTTCAATAAACTCTGAGTGTAACCCTGGACTCTGAGTTATTCTACTCTGAGATAGAAAACTCTGAGTTTCCAGTTTCACAACGGCTGATTTGAGTTGGTTCAATCAACTCGGAGTAGTTTCACCCGGAGTTAAGCGCGTGCACCACAACTATAAAAAGACAACATCAATGGAACTCTGATGTGACGAGTCACCATGGCAACCGGGAAGCGGAGAGCGAAGTTTTTTACACCACTTAAACTGGAAATCTTAATGCGCTCATATGGTGACTTCGAACACGTTTTTAGAAAGAAGTGCAACACCTGCAGCTGCAAAAGAGAGGGAGACGGCGTGGGAGAACATTGCTACCCGGGTCAATGCGTAAGTTTAAATCACAATAATATTACAGGGGAAAACTGTTTGAATAGTAGCCTATTAAGTTATTTCATTTAAGTGCAATCCCGTGGGGGAGAAGTGCACATGGTAGCAGCTTAAGATGAAATATAAAAACATTGTTAAAACAGGTAAGAAGTCGGCATAATCTCATGGAGCTGCCTCATTTTGATCATGTTTTACATTGTAAAGTAGCCTAAATATTAAGTGGCTGTTTGACTGTGCAGTGGTTTTATCCCACACATGGCCTAAATGTCTGCATCCATATCATGTTCTGTTAAACAATTAAGCCTATTTAAACTAACACAGACTTCTACTCAGCCAACAGAAAGAAAGCAGGTGGCCCTAAAATGGGTGGTGGCCCAGCATCACCTCTAGGCAGAGGAGCTGGTCCTAAGCCAGAATCTGGGAAGGCCAGTGGCTGAGGGAATCTCTGGAGGGAGCTCATCCTCTGAGACCACCCCCCCAAGACACAAGTGCTTTTATAAAATGTAATATGGCTATATATATATATATATATATATATATATATATATATATATATATATATATATATATATATATATATATATACGTGTGTGTGTGTTTGTGTGTGTGTGTAGCCCATGTATATGTGTATATGTATTTTTTTTAAGCGTATTCATACAAATACCAGTAAAACAAATATTTATTTTTTTTTGGCCCAACAGATTCTGATGGTACTATCTGCCTGGTGGAGCCCCTTCACACCACAACAGACCTTGTAACTGTAAGTAGGCAATACTCCAAAGATTTAGCCAAATGGTAGTTTAGGTCTACTGAAACATATCACTCATCTAGGATGAAGAGGATGAAACTGTGTCTGCTGCCTTTACAGAAGGGGATCCAGAAAGGCATATAGAGGTATGTTACTGATAGTTCTCTTCCCATTCACATTTCTTAACATTCTGGTGGAATATAGAGTGTGACATTTAGCCTACACTGAAGTATTGCATATTCTCATCCTTTTTTAACAGAGCATGGCTGGACAGCAGTAGGATGGTTCCTCAACTTCCACTGCACAGATTGACACAGTGAGATGGATGAGAGAGGTTCATTCCATGGAATTCATGTGCAACTGTATAATTTAATGTCCTCTATGTATTCCCAGTTACCAGTAAAACAAATATACAAAATCCACTTGCTGAAAAAAATCCAAAAAAACAGATAAAGAAATGCAAAACTGGGACCGCCAGATTAGGAGGGCAGATCTGGACATTGAAATACTGGAGCACAAGTTAGAAGTGGGTGCAGGTCACAGGTGAATTATATTAACTATTGGAACATTAAGTAAACTAGCTCTTTTATTTGTAGGAAAAAAGAAGACCAAATGAAATGTGTGTTTACTTCACTGCTGTGGTGACCACAGGGTCATCTCCATCCTGTCTCTTCTCTTGCAGTGAGCCCGGTTGAAGTTCTGTTGGGGGTCTGGTTCAGGGTCAGGGTATGGGGTCATCAGCCTAGGTTGGCATGGTAACCCCTGTCACCCAGCAGAAGGCCATCAAACTCTCCTGTAATGTATAGTGGATAGCAGAACAAAAACCTGCAGTGAAGAAGCATTTTGTTCTTCCATCTGTGGAATAGCAGAAGACCTGAGGGCAGCAGAGTGTTGGTATTTTAAAAGCAAACTCAAGAATCTACCTTATTAGTCAGACTTTGATTGATTTGAAAGATTTCATTTATTTATTAATCTTCTTGAAACTAATTTCTTCTCATAACATTTTTTATTGACTTATTTTATCTTCATCAAGCTGGTTTTATCTTATGTAGTCAATATATTTAATTAACAATGGAATTTTCTGTTTGGATATAATAATTATTTTAGTGACAGCTGCATGTTGCTGTCTTTATTAAAGTCATTGATTTCTTAACCATACATCAATAACAGGCTGATTTTAGATTATTCAGGATGATGTGATAAAATAGTTTTTACAGTTTCAGCTTCAATGTAAATACATGCTGTTTAGGATGAAAAGGAAATCAATTTAATTGTAAACTAACAGGAATATTCAGCATCAGTACAAGATAAGTAATTAAGAATAAATGTGTGAAAAACGTTAATGCAACTAAAACATTTTCTAAGTCATGTATTTAAACATACAAATGATACCATGAGACGATTTCTACATTTTATTATAATAAATGCACACATATAGAAAGACTTGTAACATGGATCTGAATACTGGATATTAGGACAAAAAAGTTTAAAAATCCGAAATATTCAGAGAGCAGATGTAATGTTAGTTAAATCAGAGATTAATTAAAACGTTTAAGTGTCGGTGCTTCGATAATCCAACATTTAGTTCAGACAGAGTTTCTTCCAGTGGATCATTCAGACACCAGCAGACCCCGAGCACCGGCAGCGTCCGTGTGTTTACCGGCGATAAAATCTCGCCGCTTTCAGGCCAACAAAACAGCGCAGCGCCGCCGTTTTCCTTCCACTATATCCTCACATGTCTCTGCTAACCGGAACACCGATGTTCCACCGGAGACGAAGAGCTTTTAGTCGTTTTAGGAGCACAAATGTGCAGAAAAGTGTCAGCGAACCGCCCTCGGTCACCGTGTGTCCGACAGCTTGGAAGCCTCCTGGAAGCGAGAGACAAAGAGCTGGAAGCCGAACATGAGCCCAGTGTGGAGGGACACGCGTGTCGTCGGCGTGGCAGCGACCGTGGAGTGTGAAAAGGCTGATTTTGTCCGTCTTTTGTGTCCAAAACGTGCCGGAGAAAACACAAATGTGGCCGCGTTTGAGGCAGCGGCAGCCCGGCGCGGTGTGTTGCCTCTTTATGGTTCTCATGGTGTTTATAAGTCCCGCCTCCTGCCTTCAGCTCGGACACTTTGAGACGAACAGAGACAGAGAAACATGGCAGAAGAAGCTCCAGCAGCTGCACCGGCTAAAGCTCCGGCCAAAGCCCCGAAGAAGAAGGCGGTCCGGTCCAAGACGGACGGACCCAGCCTCCCGAAGCTGATCGTCGCCGCTGTGGCCGAGTCCAAGGAGCGGAAGGGGATCTCACTGGCTGCGATCAAGAAGGTGCTGGCGACGAAAAAGGTGGATGTGGCGAAGTCCAACAAACGCATCAACACCGCCGTCACCAAGATGGTCACCAATGGGGTTCTGATCCAGACTAAGGGCACTGGAGCCTCCGGTTCCTTCAAGCTCGCCAAGAAAGAGCCCAAGGTCTCCAAACCGGCCAAGAAGGTGATCAAGAAGAAGGCTCCCGTCAAAGCCAAGAAACCCGCCGCCGCCAAAGCTAAGAAACCTGCCGCGACCAAGAAGGCAGCAGCTAAGAAGACAGCGGTCAAGAAGTCCCCGAAGAAGGTAGCGGCCAAGAAAGTCGTCAAGAAGACGCCGAAGAAGAGCCCCAAGAAGCCTGCCGCTAAGAAGCCCAAAGCTGCAGCCAAGAAGCCCGCAGCCAAGAAAAGTGCAGTCAAGAAGCCTGCAGCTAAGAAAGCTGCAAAGAAGTGAAGTTGCTTCATCTCCACTCACTCATCAGCAAAGGCTCTTTTCAGAGCCACCACAGTCTCCACTAAAGAGCTGCTGCCTGACTCATCACTACTTCACCACTCAACATCGCTGCTCACAAGGTGGAAACTCTAAATTCAGCTCTAAACTTGAACACGTAAATATTAAATCCACCATCAGTCTCCAAAAAACTGGCTGTTGATATTAATGTACTCAATAGATTTAAAGAGACTTGTATATTAAAAATAAGAACTGAAATATAATTAACATGTAGCTTAAGATGGAATGTATAAATACAGAAATATAGAGATCGTTTTTTTTTTATTATTCCTCTTCAATATAACTAAGTTTTTAAAACGAGATTATTGTTTTTTCTACTCCATTAAGTATAGTTCGTAATTCCATTATGTTAATCACTTATGCCTTAGATAATAATGTTCATCATTTTAAAGGGGCAGGACTGAGCTCGTTATCTGACAAAATACTGTTACTTCCTACTTAGTTTGCTGGTCTTTTTATTTTTTTAAAGAACAAACTAAAACATAAATGTTGAAAGAAAAATGTAAAATTTGCAGAAATAAATTTGACATGTTTTCAACATCACCATTATACTGTAAATACGTACTAATATAAGTTGAACTCAAAAGAAGACAGCCTTTAATCAATTCGCCCAAGCTTAATTATTCTGATTCGGAATCGTCTAGGGCTGAACTGCGGACGTAAGAGAGGACAGTCGGTGGCAGTTTGACTGGGCGGAGCCAAACTGACCACCTTTTATGATCAAAATATGTTCCAGTAACTGTACAGATTCAGCCTCTTATATGACATTTATGTATTCAAATGAATGTCCAACTGATCTACTTTAGTGTAATTTTATTCTGTGTACTGTGTAATGCTTTAAACGGTAGCAGACAGTGTAGTCTGTGTCTTAATTTGATCGTTGCAATAACTGTATAATATGAGATGAAGGTCTGGATGCTGTATTGACGGTGTTTGAGTAGACACACAAGGATGTTTGCTGTTTACCAGATGACAGTGTTTGGCTCTGAAAAGAGCCTTTGTGTTGATCAGCAGGTCTCCTGCTTTACTTGGACTTGGCGGGCTTCTCGGTCTTCTTGGGCAGCAGCACAGCCTGGATGTTGGGCAGCACGCCGCCCTGAGCGATCGTCACTCCGCCCAGCAGCTTGTTGAGCTCCTCGTCGTTGCGGACAGCCAGCTGCAGGTGACGGGGGATGATGCGGGTCTTCTTGTTGTCTCTGGCGGCGTTTCCAGCCAGCTCCAGGATCTCAGCGGTCAGGTACTCCAGCACAGCCGCCAGGTAGACGGGAGCGCCGGCACCCACACGCTCCGCATAATGGCCCTTCCTCAGCAGTCTGTGGACACGACCCACCGGGAACTGAAGTCCTGCCCGGGAGGAGCGGGTCTTTGCCTTAGCTCTGGCTTTGCCGCCGGTCTTTCCACGTCCAGACATGTTTCAGAGCAAAAACTTCTGAATAGGAGCAGAAACTAGAATAACGTCAACCGCCCGAACCACAGCCTTATATAGCAACACAGCTGCTCACTGATTGGTCAGAATGAGAGGGAAGTGTGATCGTCCAATCAGAGGAGAGTTATTGTAGCTCTAAGAGCCGCTTCATTCAGGCCAACACATCACTAATGTCCAGTTTAAAATAAAACGGTTTAACTAGTTTGTTGAAATGTGTTTTTCGTTTTATCAAGTGAAATGTAAAACCAACTGTTTTCAGCTCCTCAACGAATACATACTACATAAAAACATCTATCAGCAGAGTCTGACTATCTGGAATCACTGCAGATATAAATAAAGGTCACTGGTCAGTATTTCATCATTTATCAGTGAGAGTGAAGTCTCCACCGATCACAAAAGAGATCACTATTTGTCCCGTTACTTTATTAAACACCAAATATAATTCTAAGTAATTACATTTAAAATAACAGACACGTTTGTTTTTAACATTCTTTGGGCCATAAATCAAATATCAGTACTTTTATGCTTTACACGGTTTTCAAACTGACTCAATTCACAGTTTAAGTGAACATTTCAAATTGTATATGTGGATTTCCTTCTACAGTTTCTACTTTATATGTATAAGTATACTTTTATGCCAAATACTGAAATCTTATATAGTCATTAAACATATACTGTGTTGTTATTTTCCAGAATCTCTGTTGTCTCTCACATCCAAAAGTTCTGGATTTCGCATTTGTGTAATTGCTGACAGATGCTAAAGTTTAGCCTGATATAATCTGTTTAGCAAAATGCTTTAAGATAAGCCAACAAAATTAATTTTTAAAAAATGCCAAAGTGAACGTAATAATAAAATATAAATACTTTACATACTTTGTACTTTTATTTCTTCTAAGCTAAATATGTGCAGAGTTACAACTTGAAAAGTTCCAGAGACAAAAAGACGAGAATTACTTTGTGTTCCTGCAATTACTTGTTTAAAAATGAGTTGTTAGAGAAATAGTGCTATTTATTAAAGGAAATGTTATGTGGCTGCAACGCCTCAGGAGATGAAGAAACAAAGAAAAAAAATCACTTTTCCGTTGACTGAGACTCTTCTATGTGAAGTGGAACCAGTATTTAAAGTTTGTGTCCTTTGTTTCTGTAAATGGAGGATTAGATAAAGGGTGATTTTTGCAGTTTGGGCCACTTTTTTGTCTTCGTGCAGTTACAGTAGGCTGTTAAAGATGTTAAAGATAACTTAACATCAAGCACATTAGTGTCACTAACAATTACATTTAATCTAAGACACCACTGCAATATAATGCCTGGAATCTCCAAACAGTTTATACTGTATAACAATACATGACATCAGGAACCTCTTTTTAACATCAATGAAGGGACTCTTTGAAGAGACATTGATTTCTATTGCTGGTGAGTTTCTGCTCTGTCTCTGCAGATGTGACATTTATTTTGTTTTAGAAATTGATTTAGTTTCATATTGTCTTCATAATTGCACTTGTGTTTTGTTTGCTAATTGTAATTGTACTTGTAATATGTCAAAGTATATTTTATTCTTGTCTGCTGGTTCTGTCTGCACCTCTGTCTGACTTTCTATGACAATTTTAAAAAGTAAATCATCTTGAAGCACCAGCGGTATGATCATCATTTGGTGTGACATTCAGGATGTGAATGTTATGATCCCTGCTCCAGCCTCTGCCCTTCTTCCTCCTTCTCCCTCTTTTTCCTTCTTTCTCTCATGGTTCCTCATCTGTTTATCTGTTTTGACCTGTCTGTCTCTCTTTGGCTCCCTCTGTCGGTCATCTCTCCCTCCTGTCTATTTCTCTCCCTGTCACTCGCCCTCTTCTGCTACCTGCTGATTACTGCAATGAGTGTCAGCTGGCAATGAGTGTCAGCTGCAGTAATCAGCTCACCCAACTCACCTGCTCACTACCACACCTTCAGCTATTTAAACCCAGTTCATTCAGTCACTTTTTGTTGGACCATTATTTCTGTTCCCCTTTTAGATTATGTTTTCCCCACCAAGCATGCTGCCTTCCAACTGCTTCAACCCCATGGATTCTGCTCTTCTTCCCCCGGATTTCCGCCAGTTCTTGTTTTTATTATCTGCCTCAGTCATATTTGGACTCTGATTTTCCCCAAGCCTGCCTCCCCATTCTTGTGAGTACTCCTTCTGGTTAGTTTAGTTGGTTCTGTATTAGTTTTGTAGGTTTCCTCCCTTTTGTTTATTGTGACCATTTGTAGAGAGTTGATGGTAGTCGTTCTCCCCCCTCCACCCCTCAATCCAGTTTCCCCTTTTGTGTTGTAACTTTTGTTTTATTTAATAAAGGCATTTCCTTATTTTCCTCCTGTTTCCCTATTTGTGTCTGTGCCTAGGTTCTCTAACCCCCTGTAACAAGAAATTGCTCTCAAACCAACTAAGATGTCCCATTTCAAAGAAAAGGTCTGGTGCTGTAGTTTGAGCTTAAAGGAAAGTTGTTGTATCAAACTGATAAATATAAAGGTTGGATCTCAAATATAATTGCCTCTGAGGATAAAGGACTGACTTAATTATATATTTCTTTCTTATTCTAGCTTGCACTTAGAAATATTCTACTATTCACTTTCTAAATCACCTTTTAAAATAATGCTTTGACTGTTTCGATGTTACTCCTGAAAAAAACTGTGGTGACCACAGAGAAGAGGAAGTTCGTGGTTTTACATACTCGGGTCAAATGAAGATGCAACAAAGAGCTTTGATGCAGTTTAGAGACCAGAAGACCATGTTTAGAGTCTACGTGTGTTTTGGTTTCCTGTGTTCACTCTGCAGTCACAATGCTGCTGAGTTCAACGTCTAAACCACAGAAATGTGGGAACATGTTCACAGCAGTTATGATACAGAATAAAGAACACACAGCTTTTACCTGTTCAGAGCTGGAAACATTGCACTCATATAGTAAAAGAACAGAGTTTGCGCCGATGTGTGACACCAATATGATAAAGAAGCTGCACACAGACATGACCAGTCAACTCAATAACATGCAGGTTTCATTTATGAGGAACCATTCAAGAGAAAACTAGAACAATTTTGTAAGAAAAATTTTCATTTTTATCATTCTGGAAATGTACACAGAACCAGTATGTAGCATTTTAGGGAAGTTTGTCACAACTCTATGTCCACATTTATTGTCCAATACATAATCATTGAAGCACTTGTTTTTATTTTTATAGTCTTCCAGCAGGATTTTTGGTGCCTAATTCATCCGACAGCTTTGAGAAAATTCATATGAATTATATATCAAAATGCACAGCTCAATCTGGAATAGTGTGCTATGACTTTTGGTCGCGATTCGTTCTATGGTTTGTACAAAATTCATAAAAAACATGGTTTAAAAATCCTCATTGTAATAAATGGGAAGTCCGTGGTCAACAATTGAGTCAACAATTGAGTCAACAATTTTAAGCTATTTACCTTGGAGGTTAAGCACAAAGTTTGAAATAATTAGTTTTAATATTTTACATGAGTTGATGAGCAACATCTTTGACAAAATCTCAGTATCATGAAAGTCTCAAAACATCTTGTTTTATCAAAAGCATTGGAAAAGGAACACAGAGCTAAACTGCATATGTATGTAGATGACACAGTAAACTACTGAACTTCCTCTTCTCAGAGCAGGCTGTTGAGCTCCAGACAGTTGCAGGCCTTATTGTATGATATAAAATTGGTTCTGCATGCTAAGTTAAACAGAGTTATGTTTTAGGACCAGTATAAAGTGCCTTTCAAGTCATATGTAAAGAATATATTATATTTATTCATGTTAATACAACTGCATTCAAGACACCATCTTTCTATCATAGACTATTTAATAAAGATGGACATAGCACTTGGCTCCAACAATGAAGCCTACCTGGAAGTGTAAAAACTTGCAATAACACACACCGTTTGCTAGGTTCTGGCTCCAAAAAGCTCCATAGAACCCAATTCTACATTGAAAAAATTTAAACTCAATAGATAGCTTTTCTACAGCTCAGGATTTTTTTTTTGTTAGTCCTCATGCTCAAAACCAGAGATCAGGTGGCCGATCTTAAAATAATCAATATTGAATTTTTTATAGAGCATTAAAGTTTGCGAAGTCAAGGGGTGGGACTACTTGATTGACAGTCTGGTCTGGAATGACTGGCAGGTCCTATGGAGGAGGCAGCCTAGACTCACATTCACTTTAAACTCGTGGAGCTAATTAACATAGATTTAGTTATATCTGCTGATCATTAACCAACAGCATGTTGTCAGTGCGTCCATTTATTTGCTTGTAGAAGAGTCTAGAGTCCCGGTTGTCCTTTAAGAATATTTAATAAGCATTGGAAAAGTAAACGAACATGCACATGGATCTCTTCTCTTCAGAAAACTGCAGCTCTCAGTAGCTAACCCACAGAGTTGCTGCAGACAACTTCCTAAAAGAGAATACTTAATTTGACACTTACACAAACTTTTATGAAAATGTGCTGCTATCTAATTGGTCTAAACTGATTAGTTTAAACTTATGTCTCCTTTGTTGGTGCACAGATTTGTCCATATCTCTTGGCACACAATCCCCAGCCAATCCAGTGAGACTGCACCCTGAAGGAAGACATCTACCTCTCCTTCCCTACTTCTGTTTCACTTTCATAAAGTTGTGTGTGTACGTGACTAATGGCATGTAAGCTTGTTCATATTCTAGGTAAGACTGTTGTGCTGTAGTTCAAGGAAAAGAGGATGTCGTAGGTGTTGTTTCTACACTCTATTCTTTTCACAGAAGGCAGGTTAACTGCCGTCTGGAGCAGTTCTGTTAGACTCATGCCCACACACCAAACGTCAGGTCAACTAAAGTTTATAGCTGTAAATGTCAGACATTTATGTTTAACACAATAGTAATGTAACTGATCTATAGTTAAATGAGTTGCGATTATGATGTGATTAAGAATAATTCCAACAATGTTGAGACAGCAGTTATCGATCCGTTATGACTGATCAGCTGTGACCTGCAGGACACTTACCTCCAGCTAACAGTTTACTAATTTATGACGTGTTTATTTAGTTTGTTGTGTTTATTTAATGTGCTGTCATGAAGGAACATTAGTGTCGGGCTATTTGTGACCATTATATATTTAAATATATTTATGTTTGACATCTGAGAAAGGCGTCTCTGGTTTTATTTTGGTTTATATGAGTCCTGACTTCATGGCAAAGAAATAATGAAATAGAAAAAATGTGATTTAATGTTAAAGGGCATCAGAGGGCAGCAGAAATCATGTTTTACAGTAACTTCACTCATTATGTTTCTTAAATACAGCTTACACCTATGATTTAAATCTAAAGATAAATTCATCAGTACAACTGCTAGCTATGTTTGTGAATGCTCCATAGAAATACTTTAGTGTTTTTGTTGCTTTCCTCTCACAATTATGTCTGTATATGTGTATATGTCTGACCTCACAATTACTTGTTTACAACTTTTTAAAAAAGTTTTTCTACCTGCCTCTAATTTATAGCAACAAGTACAAGACAAGATGTATTTCATAACTCATTTATACAGTGACTCTTTTCTTAAGGTTGTATAATTTCCCAGAGGTTTAATGCTTTGTTGCATATTTTTGTACTTGAAAATTCCTCTCCGTTGTAAAGTTAAACAAATACTAGAGGACAGAGTATTGTAAAACAGTAAAATGTTCTGCCTGGAATTCATATCCTTGGTGTTGTAACAAAAAAGACCCCAAAAGAAGTTATGTTATTCATTGTACATTTTTGAAAGGATGATTAATCGGTTATCAGAATTTTTTTCTGGCACATACTGGAATCGACATCAGCCTCAAAAAATCCTTATCAGTCTGGCCCTACTCTTTATTAATCCCACAGCGGGGAAATTTGCAGTTAGTTTGAGGTGCAGCTTGTAGGCAGATTGAACAAACAATGACGTGATCGTCCAAAGTGCAGTGGCGTTGAAGCTGTGTTGACGTCACATATAATGTTGTACATGTGGTCCAGTGTGTTTCTCAGTCTTGTTAGTAGTTGGCAGTATTTAGACAGTGCATATCTTATATTACAGTGGTTAAAATCACCTGAGTGTGCAGTTGTCTGTAGAGTTCACTTCCTGCTTCAGATCATGTAGTTTGACCACTGAAAACTATTCAGCTCTTTTGGTAAGAAAACTGCTGCAACACATTCACTCTCAACTTCACCTTTCTGCTTCTCCTTTTTCTCATATTTACCATCTGGTCCTGTACAAACATGACCTGCAGTGTAGTTCTACTTCCTGTACTCACCGCTGTTTCCTGTGTGTGACAACTTCATCGTTTTAGCACAAAACAGAGCATCTGAGCTGAAGGTAACTGTTAGTGGTAGCATTTCTTTGGTTCTTAATATTTCTGTCCCTGCTAGTGAGGAGGTCAGAATAAATCTCACATCAGGTCTCCTCTAAGCAAACGTACATAGAAACAGGCAGAAAGCAAACGTGAATGTTTCTGATCAGCTCAGATTTCATCATGACATGGGCCTGAATCTGTAGAGCGCTTTAATACAGAATCACCTGATGCTTCCACTGGTCTCATATCTGCTACTCTTGGCTTTTGTTTCCAGTTCTTTTGACTCTATTACTTATTGTGATGAACCTGAGCTTCCATAAAAGCTGCTCTGAGTTCTGTACTGTCAACTTAGGTAGGCATGGTTTTGAATGGATGTGATTTAGGTTGGCATAAATTCCCTCCATTTGCTCTCCGTTTTCTTGTTTCTGAATCTTTGTCACTCAGCCTCCTACAAACAGATGTTTTGTCACAAGAACAGGCGTCTTGCAGCTGTCTCACATTCACTCCACAGGTTCCTGTTGAACTGGGGAGTCTGAACCGCATGTCATGTTTTTAAAGAACACAGCTGGATGAGCTGAACACTGTCTGCTGCTTTGACTATTAGTGACTGTAGGACAAAGACCAGGCAATTTACAGTATATTTTCTATTACATTCACCAAAAACAGTTTAAAATACATTTTCTACTGCAGTATATTCATGTAACCTGCAGAGGAAAGAATGATAAAATCTGTAAAACTCCTCCAACATGTTAAGCTGCTTTAGTTCCGGATGTGTGGAACTAGAATCCTGTGAAGCTGAAGGAGGAAACAAAGCTGACGAGCAGCAGCATTAGAGGCGGAGACACACTGAGAGAAGATTCAGCGTCACTAATGAAAGTAAAGTCAGTCAGAGCAACGGCAGAGCGGCAGTCCAGAATAATCTCTGTGTTTGTGTCTGAACTCAACTGTTCTTCCTCAACCAGCGACTCAGATTGTGGTGAGTACAGTTGACAGGACGTCTGATAGTTTGTTAGTGGATTCAATCCAAAGAGGCAAAAAGCAGCAAATGCCACGTTTCCTCTTTTCTAACGGCAACACCAGAACAAACCTGACCTTGTGTGCTTTTTGTTTTTACTGGTTTTCTTTGAATTTTAAACCAAAAATAAATCACCTGCTCTATTTGTTTCTGGTTTCCACATGAGAAACCATCAAACTGAACTCATAAACTTTATAACTGTGGATTTTTCACATTTCTTTTTCCACTTGGTGTCAACAGTAGAACAGTGGGCAGACAGGCAGCAGAAGTGAAATGGAAAAAAGTCCAAATAAAAGTTGCCTGAATAGAATTATGCTTCTATAAAAGTGTGACTTTCTCCAAACTCAGGATCTACAGCAGGATTCTGTTCCAGAAAGCAGGTTTCTGGAGAAAACTCTGATTTTGTTGCTCTGAGGTGAAGGAAACGCTGAGTTTCCTGATCCACTAATAGTTTGTGTCTCCAGAGTCGGAGGCTGCACTTCCAGGGCCCCGCGTTTAGAGACTTTTATTTCTAGACAGTGCAATCTACCACAATGGATGACCACTGAAATGCACAAGTTGTGATTTTAAAGGAGTGTTTCACTCCAGATATATTGAGAATTTAAACGTTTTATTCAAAGAGTATTCCTCAGAAAGTACTGCTTCATATCCAAGTGCCTGTAATTTTAAAGCTTCATCCACCCAAATAAAATTTTTAAGTAAAAAGTTCTAATTAAAAAATTTGTTCCACCCAAAATACTATTTCTTACAATAACAATAATAATATGTTGTTTACTAAGACTGGAATTTGGACAAATTGTGTAATTATCAGGTAAAATAATGATGAAATCATCTATTGTCTCTGGATCTCAACCAGGACAGTTTGAATGGTTGGACAGAGGCGAAACACCAGGATAACTTTGGAGGCAAATCTATTTATTTAATAGAATAATAAGTGAATAAAAGCAACAGCACTCCCTTGTTGTGTTTCAGAGACTGATGTGAACAGAAAGCAATTTTTATAAAGGCTATTGATGTGGTTCATGTGAACATCAGGAAGAATCACAGCAACGTGTGAACATTAAAGGTCAGATCAGACTTTACTGTTCCTGTGGGAAGAAGTTGTCATGTTTCAGCTCTCCTCTGACTGTTTCCTCCACAGATGAAGGTAGAACGTCTCTGGAGTTGATGTGAATGTGAGCAGCTGCCACTGCAGCCGCTGACTGGATATAATGAACCTGGACTAAGAGAAACATGTCAGATGTTGAAGAGCTTCTCAGTTTTTTATATTGAGTGTTGAGTTGAAGCAGCTGTCCCAAAGCTGGACAAGTTTCCTTCAATCAGACCTGTTTGTCATGTGACTGAGAGGAAGGAGGAGAACTAATGTGTGACTCTCCTAGCAGGTTGTTGTGTTTGTCTGCTATGCATCAGTGTGAGGACAGAGAGGAGGGAGTCCTTCCCTCTAAAAGATCTCTGTGTGGGGAACATGAGAACCAGAGCAAAGCTCAGAGGTAAGATGAGCATCTCTAACTGTCAGAGCTCAGCATCACATCGCTGCTGTCATTATTCACACTCACAGCTCTGTGTGTTGAAGCCCAGAGCAACAGAACACACACTCTGCTGGACCTGGACCCGGATCTGGTCCTGGTCCTGGATCCAGCTCTGTGTCCATGAAGAGTGACTGGTCAATGGATCCTCCTCCTGTATTCAGACGATCTGCAGATGGAAGGTGAGACAGTAAAACTGACAGAAAGACGTTTCAGACTCAAAGTTGTTATGTTTATTAACAGCTTGAAGATGTTTTTCATCAGTTTTTATCTGTTCTGGTTTTGTTTCAGGATCCAGCAGCAGAGACCAGACTGTCCTGAACCCAGCTTTCTGTCCTTCAAGAGTGACCACTCAAAGAACGATTTCACTGAATTTAAAGACATCTGTCCATCTGCTGATCAGATGTAAGCTGGAACTGACAGAAAGAGTCACTTATTCTAGAAGAGAACCAGTTTGTACAACGTGTTGTCCAACCTTCTCTGAAATCTGAAGTGATTCTGTCTGTTTTGAACGTCCATGTAACAGCGAGGGGGAGACATGATGAGGTTTAAATATGAAGATAACTGGTTCCATTTTCAGAATCTCCTGAAGACGTTCATGGTGTCGTAGCTGGTTTGTCTCTGTGTGGACAGACGTACTAAACTATTGATGTTGATCCACAGAGTGGACCAGCAGAACTCAGAGGTTCCCAGAGTTCAGTCTGACCAGCAGCATCACATGGACTCCATATTCATGGTGTGTACATGGACAACAAGCTCTTCTCCATCTGTTGTGTTCAGGCGTCTCCATGCTGCTCTTTGTAGACCAGTGGACTGTCAATGTGTCCAACATGGATCTGATGTTTGGCTCCATGATTTCACTCTGATGGACTCATTAACAGATTTCTCTGTTGCAGCTGCTGGAGGACAACATGGTGACTTTTGTGAAGAAGGAGCTGAAAAAGATGCAGAAGGTTGTGAGTCCAGATTACCCAGAATGCTCAGAGAGTCAGAGGGAGGATGAGTATGAGTTGGAGGGGGATGATGAAGATCAGAGGAACAGCAGAGAGATGTTTCAGCAGATCACAGTGTTCTTCCTGAGGAAGATGAAGCAGGAGAAGCTGGCTGACTGTCTGCAGAGCAGTAAGAGGATTTCTGTAAAGACTGAAGCTGCTGATCAACAGAACATTTACTGAAGTCTCAGAATATCTTCACAGAATCAGTCTTTAGAGGGACAAACTGTCACCTTCACTTTATTGCTACTTTGGTGCTTTAATATCCAGGTTACTTCTGCTTCATTGTTTCTTTCTTGTGTTTTCATACAGAACTTGCTGCTCCAGTTTGTAGACGTGAACTTAAATGTGACCTGAAGAAGAAGTTCCAGAGAGTGTTTGAAGGCATCGCTAAAGCTGGACAGCCGACCCTCCTGAATGAGATCTACACAGAGCTGTACATCACAGAGGGAGGGACTGCAGAGGTCAATGATGAACATGAGGTGAGACAGATTGAAGCAGTATCCAGGAAAGCAGACAGAGCAGAAACAAGCATCAGACCAGAAGACATTTTTAAAGGCTCACCTGGAAGAGATGGACCAATCAGAACAGTGATGACAAAGGGAGTGGCTGGCATCGGGAAAACAGTGTTAACACAGAAGTTGACTCTGGACTGGGCTGAAGATAAAACCAACCAGGACATCCAGTTCATGTTTCCATTCACTTTCAGAGAGCTGAATGTGCTGAAAGAGAGAAAAATGAGCTTGATGGAACTTGTTCATCACTTCTTCAGTGAAACCAAAGCAGCAGGAATCTGCAGGTTTGAAGACTTCCAGGTTGTGTTGATCTTTGACGGTCTGGATGAATGTCGCCTTCCTCTGGACTTCCACAACAATGAGGTCCTGACTGATGTCACAGAGTCCACCTCAGTGGATGTGCTGCTGACAAACCTGATCAGGGGGAAGCTGCTTCCCTCTGCTCGCCTCTGGATAACCACACGACCTGCAGCAGCCAATCAGATCCCTCCTGACTGTGTGGACATGGTGACGGAGGTCAGAGGGTTCACCGACCCACAGAAGGAGGAGTACTTCAGGAAGAGATCCAGAGATGAGGAACAGGCCAGCAGCATCATCTCCCACATGAAGAAGTCACGAAGCCTCCACATCATGTGCCACATCCCAGTGTTCTGCTGGATCACTGCTACAGTTCTGGAGAAGCTGCTGAGAACCAGAGAGCGAGGAGATCTGCCCAGAACCCTGACTGAGATGTACATCCACCACCTGGTGGTTCAGGTCAAAGTCAAGAAGGTCAAGTATGATGGAGGAGCTGAGACAGATAAACACTGGAGTGCAGACAGCAGGAGGATGATTGAGTCTCTGGGAAAATTGGCTTTTGAGCAGCTGCAGAAAGGAAACCTGATCTTCTATGAGTCCGACCTGACAGAGTGTGGCATCGATATGGAAGCAGCCTCAAAGTACTCAGGAGTGTTCACACAGATCTTTAGAGAGGAAAGAGGGCTGTACCAAGACAAGGTGTTCTGCTTCGTCCATCTGAGCGTTCAGGAGTTTCTGGCTGCAGTCTACATGTTCCACTGTTACACCAACAGGAACCAGACGGTTCTGGAGGACTTCCTGGGAAAAGACTGGAAAGTCAAGAAGAGAGACACTCTGAATGTGTTCATGTTCAGAGTCATGGAGAAATCCCTCAGAAGTGAAAATGGTCACCTGGACCTGTTTGTTCGCTTCCTTCATGGCCTCTGTCTGGAGTCCAACCAGAGACTCTTAAGAGGCCTGCTGGGTCGGACAGAAATCCATCCAAAAATGATCCAGAGAGTCATCAACAACCTGAAGGAGATGAGGAGTGATGAAATGTCTTCAGACAGAAGCATCAACATCTTCCACTGTCTGATGGAGATGAAGGATCTCTCAGTACATCAGGAGATCCAAGAGTTCCTGCAGTCAGAGAACAGATCAAAGAAGGAACTCTCTGAGATCCACTGCTCAGCTCTGGCCTACATGCTGCAGATGTCAGAGGAGGTTCTGGATGAGTTGGACCTGAACAAGTACACAGCATCATGGGAGGGAAAACAGAGACTGATTCCAGCTGTGAGGAACTGCAGAAAGGCTCGGTGAGTCCAGATGTGATCAACATGATCAGTCAGTGTAGATCAGTAGTTCAATTCTTCAGATGTTGTCACTAGAACATTTCATTCTTCTTAATGTTCCACTTGTTCATTTCAAACATCAGGCAATCCAACAAACATGTTTGACCTGATTTCTCTCTTTAGAGTTTAAAATAAGATCTGTTTCATTTCCAAACAAAAAATTTTTTTTAATCTGGGAGAATGAATTTGATGAATTTATTGCACAGAAATGAGATGCTTGGAAATCTGCTTGAGACCACTGGAAAAAAGGCCCCTCTCAAAGCGAGGGAAAATAACTTATTTCAAGGAAATTTCACCTTGAAATAATTGAAAAAATCTGCCAATAGAACAAGTGAAAATGGCTTGGTAAGAGTTCTTGAAATAAGATATGATATTTAGAATATTAAGATCTTAAAATTAGTTGGGAAAACTTATTTTAAGCTATATTTTACCAGGACTGTCAAGTTTAGGTGTCTTCAAATAAGCCAAATATTCCAGAAAAAAGCTGTAGTTTTTCACTCAAAAATAGATTTTTGTTTTCATGTAACCTCCTAATTTGAAATGTGT
Source organism: Amphiprion ocellaris (assembly GCF_022539595.1). Taxonomy (NCBI): domain Eukaryota; kingdom Metazoa; phylum Chordata; class Actinopteri; family Pomacentridae; genus Amphiprion; species Amphiprion ocellaris. The sequence continues at coordinate 23,120,203 of NC_072769.1, read as the reverse complement.
TAAATTTATTTTGAGTTTTCTTGTAAAATACAACTCAAAACAAGATAATTTCAAGATTGATTGACTTAAGATATTTCATGGATGACAGAGTCTGGTGTGGATGAACTTGACTGGCCTGCACAGAGTCCTGACCTCAACCCAATAGAACACCTTTGGGATGAATTAGAGTGGAGACTGAGAGCCAGGCCTTCTAGTCCAACATCAGTGTGTGACCTCACAAATACGTTTCTGGAAGAATGGTCAAAAATTCCCATAAACACACTCCTAAACCTTGTGGACAGCCTTCCCAGAAGAGTTGAAGCTGTTATAGCTGCAAAGGGTGGACCGATGTCATATTGAACCCTATGGATTAGGAATGGGATCTCACTTACATTCATATGCGAGTCAAAGCAGGTGAGGGAATACTTTTGTCAATATAATTTATGTCCCTCACTTCTTTACTGTTTTTTGAAGGGAGAGCTGCGATGCAATGCAGCGACTTCATTGGCAGAGTAGCATCACGTGGGATGACTGAACTCATACTTAATTGGTCTGTGTGTTTCCTGAGCTAATAACCAATGCTGTAAACACTGGAAAGCTGCACCAGTAAAATAGAAGCGACCTGTCAAATTTAGACCCGTATAAACAGCGTCTGGGTCCAGATCCGGACTGTGGTTCATTTAGTGACCCCTGTCTTAAGCCATACACTGTTCCCCCGCCCCATACAACTTCACCGCTTCCTAACCAGAGAAGGCGAATTTATAAATGGGAAAGTGAATGTTATGTCAAAAAACATACCGATAGGTATCTTTGCGCATTTTTAAGTGGTTATACAGAAATTTAGGACCTTTTCTAGTGGATATATGGCATATATCTGTGTATCACATAGACTGCACCACTGCTACAAACCCTGATAACATGTTTGTGAGACATTATGGTGGAAATAATTCAACTTTACTGGTTTGTTCTTTGTGTTTGTGCTGAACAAGTTTTTCAGAATCTCACAATAGAACGTTGAGAACAAAAATTGACTCAGTGATCTGTCATCACATCAGAATCTTTCCTGATGTCCATATTAATGATGTTCAGGTGCAATGTTGTCCAGTGATCAATTTCATTTGTGTAGTATTTGACAGCAGACTGTAAATGTTGAGTGATAGAGGTAAAGCTGACAGCATCAGGTCCACAGCAGAGACATCATCATCTTTCAGCAGGAAATGTTCACTGAGCTCAACTCAGTCACAGTATCCCGAGTCCAGTTGAACCAGGACAGAAAATATTCTTCTAATCCAGATGTTCTCTTGAGAATTTTGTGGAGTCAGACATGGGATCAGATCACACTGACAGACTGTGGACAGAATGGAAGCCTGAATGGAAGTCCATCTTCTGTCCTCCATCTGCAAATGAAACAAAAGAAAGATTCAGAGTGTGCAGGTGTGAGAAAGGCTGATGAGAATTCAGTTTCATGTCAAACAGTCAGAGAAGATCAGCTGAACCTCTGATGTGAAGAATTAAATGTCCAACAGGACGAGTCCAAATGTTCTGCTATCAAATGCATGAAGGAAATAAAAAGTGTCCTCTTTCATAACAACATGTTTTGTCATTTATGTCTCATGACAGACTTACTAACTGTAACCTGTCAGAGAGTCACTGTGAAGTCGTGGCTTCAGCTCTGAAATCCAACCCCTCCCATCTGACAGATCTGGACCTGAACTGGAACATCCTGCAGGATTCAGGAGTGAAGCATCTTTCTGCTGGACTGCAGAGTCCAAATTGTAAACTGGAGACTCTCAGGTCAGTTCACTGTTGATCATTTATCAATATATTCACTTTAAATCTTTGGCTGAACTTTGAAGATTTTGCTGATAAATTTTGAGTATTTCCCTGAGAACAGTGTGAAGATGTTTGAGATTGTTGAAGCGTCAATAAATCCAATGACCGGCTGATTGCAAAGTTCCAAGATGGAGGACAGAAGCCACAGTCCTGCTGTGTGTATGAATGTAAAACTGATGTGACAGTGATGTGAGGCTTCAGCAGTCTGACTTTCATAGATCCAGCCAGTATGTTTTTGTTTCCACAGTGTTTGTGCTGAGCTGCAGTGGAGCCTCAGTAACTCCAAGAGGACTTTAGCTGTCAACAGTCTGGAAGTTTGATGGACACTCACTTGAATGGTGTCGGTCAGAAGCTGAAGCTTGATGTTAGTGTGAGCTGAGCTCATGAAGTGATTCCTTTCAGCTGGGTTGTGTTAGGAAGAGAGCAGTGGACAATCAATGTAGACAGCAGGAATCAGAATCTCTTTGTAATGTATAGATGACATGGAACTTGTTGGAAGACACACTGGAAGATCTGAATGAGGCAAAGCTATGAAGCTGATTTCCACAGAAGAAGAAGGTGATGGAAAAATTAAAGTACAAGATTTGATGTTGATCCTGTAATGAGAGTGGACTGAGGTCTGCAGATGTTATTGATAAATAAGTGTATGAATGTTGTGCTGACATCTGGATGATGTGTGTAGAAGGCTGACATGATGATGATCCACAATAACAGAAGAACAAAGTCACTCTGATGGTTTTAGAGAAAAGCTCATTGATGAGGACAAAGTAATGTTGAGCTGCACATTCAAAACCTGAACATATCTTATGGATCATCAATGATTTTATCTACATCTTTTCTTATTTATTCAGATTGGAGTGGTGCAGGTTGTCAGAGATCAGCTGTGAGTCTCTGGTCTCAGCTCTGAAGTCCAACCCCTCCCATCTGGAACATCTGGACCTGAGCAGTAACAACAACCTGAAAGATTCATCAGTGAAACATCTGAGTGGTTTTCTGGAGAGTCCAGACTGCATCCTGAAGACTCTGAGGTCAGACATCATGTTTTCTTTGTGTGCTGAGATGAATCTGATGTAAAATTGTGATGACATTAAACTTCAGCCATTAGGCTGATATTCTACTGATCCACACTGAGGATCTTCATGGTAACATCTGTTTTCTTCTTCTCTGCTTTAGTCCTTTGACTGTGGCAGAGGAATGTTGAGTCGCACATTTCAAAGCTCAAGATAAGCAGAAAAATTATCTAGTGAATAATTGTGAAACTCTGACACACGTAATCTTCAGCTCAGATCTGACCTCGTGTTTTTCTTCAATTCAAACTGACAGCAGCAATTATTTGTTTTTCATTCCTGATGCAGCTGTCAGTTAAAATTAAAGTTTCAATACTTTAGTTTATTGAATATTAAGAACAGTGAAATCTATTGATCCCACTTTGTCAGAGTTCAGGGTGACGTCTTCAAATGTCTCATTTTGTTCCAGCAACAGTCCAAAAGCACAAATGTTGAGTTCAATATGACAGAAAACCAAAACTCTTCCCAGTGGATAAACTGGAACTGGTTTGGTGTTTTTGTTATTTTTTGTTTGAAATGACTGAAACCATGCACTGCAAAAATTCAAAATCTTACCAAGTCTATTTGTCTTACTTTTAGTCAAATTGTCTCATCCTACTTGATTTAAGATACATTCACTTAAAAAGTGACGTTTCAGCAGGATGGAGGGACTTGTTTTAAGACAATGCATCTTAAATATCTTGCTAAGTCAAACAATCTTGAAATTATTTTGTTTTGAGTTGTATTTTACAAGAAACAAGGTTCATTTTACTTTTCATACATTTTCAGGCTGAGGTGTTCTTTGTAGAAGCTATACAATCTTGATTTAACACTAGAAGTCCCAGGATTGTCTTACCCCTCCCAGAATTACCAGAGGACAGCCAAAAGGCTGTGTTGTTTAAAACTAACAACTCAATGGCCCATAATTGGCCACCTTTCTTTTGTAACCGTACCCATTACCATGTGTTAAATGTTTTGACTGATTGTCTAACAGAAGTCCACAGCCCAGCCATTTGGTTTTTCTAATTTCCATGTGAAAAGGCAGCCAAGGGGCTGGGTTAGTTTTTTCACCAATCTTCACTGTCTTGTCACTATTGTTGTGTAAATGCGGCTCTCTCTACTCTCCACTGAATGACTGAAAGGGAACTGATGTTGGTTTGCCTTACCTGAATAAATCAGTGTGTTGTATTGTAAGAAGAGTGAGGTAAAGGATTTGAACTAGTGTGCAACACTGTGTGTTCAACAGGCTACAATTTGGATTTTGGTAACAAAATCCTGAGTGCATCTCAACAATGACCCTTTGACTTATGGATGCTAATGAAGCCTTTGAGGATTGCTTGGTGCTTTCAGTCCTTTCTTTGTTTTCTGCTCCAAAATGACTGTTCACCAGGCTACAATTTGTAATGATATCTCCACTTTTGTGATCAAAATCCTGCTGGAAACAAGAAAATAAATCAATAAAATATACATATAAAGCTAGATGGAAAAAGTTAAAGGGGCTGACTGGTTGTAGGATGTTGCAAGGGAGTGAAACAATACAGTGCGTTTGAAAGCCCATTTCAGATACTACTCAGGAGAAAAACTCTCAGTAGAATGCTTGGTGGGGGAGGGGTATGTGTGAAAAGAACCTGGCTGCATAGTCTGCAGGTTAGGGTTTATGCTGTAAAGGGCATCAGCCCAACAGAAAGTGTGAAGGGATACCCACACGATTTTGTAATAACACACACTGCCTATTCTCATGTACTGTAGGGAAATTGTAACTGTAAAGACCTGTGATACAATTAGAAATCCTATTTCTTCCCTAGTCCATATTCAAGTGCCCTTGTGCAAAACCGCCATTGACTTTTTAGTTTGAGTTTTTCTTTGATAGTGTTTTTATTTTTGAATATGGTTCTATTTTATTTATTTTCAAGTGTTTTATTGCCCTACTCTTTTTATGTTCTTCATGATAGAACTATGTTTATGTGTATATGTGAATGGTATGTGTATCTTATTTACATACACACTAATGTATTTTCAACCAACTGTATGTGGACAGATATCTTAAAATGCTTAAATCACATTTTTTAATCTTGTTTCAAGGACAAAGTGGTCTTAAATCTAGAGTCATCTCACTGTTATACAACCTAAAATAAGTAAAATACATCTTAAATTTTGTACTCAATATGAATGTTTAAAAAGCAAATGTCTATTTTTTCTGTTAAAAAAAACCTGCTTTAGGGCATAGCTGGCTTACCCTGAAACGCAACACCTCCAAATGCTGTCAAAACATAACTAAATATTACGATTTCTAGCTAACTGTGAGAAGACAAATCTCAAAATGCTTAAATTAATCTTTGTAATCTTATTTCAAGTACAAGATGGTCTTAAATCTAGCCAAGTGCCACTGTAAACCAACTCAGTAAGTTTAATACATCTCAAAATAGTAGGTTACATGAAAGCAAAAATCTATTTTACAGTGAATTTTTTTTTTTTTTTTTTAGCATGTCTGGCTCATTTTAAGACACCTAAGCTTGACAATCCTGGTAAAATATGGCTTCAATTTTTTTACCCAGCTAATTTTAAGATCTCAATATTCTAAATATCATGTCTTATTTCCAGAAATCTTACCAAGCCATTTTTCACTTGTTCTATTGGCAGATTTTTTTTCTCACTTATTTCAAGGTAAAACTTCCTTGAAATTAGTTTTTTTCCTTGTTTTGAGAGGAGCATTTTTCCAGTGTGACAGATGTTTTGGATCTGTTGTTCATGGACTCATCAAATAGTGGACTGATTGTTTAGACTCTAATTAAAGCAGCGATGACAAACATGTTCTGCTTGAGTTTCTGCTGATTTTCTCCTTTTCTCTGGTTTGAGTCATTTGAAAGTGAAGATGTTTGTGTTTGAGAAAAGAGTTTGAAGATGTCACCTGGTTCTCTGAAAACTGTACAGTGATGGACATTTTCCACTATCACTGACAGGTGGATCAATCATGAAATCATCTGAATGTAGAGTCCTGATTGAAACGTCTCCATGGTTCCAGAACATGAAGATATTTTAGAGCCTGGAGCCTCATTTTGTCCACGTTTCCTTCTTGTGTGTTTCTGTGACTCTGAGCAGAAAGTGAAATAAATATCAGTGTTTTTCCTTGTTTGTTGCTCAGCATGAGTTTGTCTGGATGGAGCCACTGATGGAGCTGCAGAGTTTCAGAGCTGAAATCACTCCATCTTTATTGAAGCAGCAGCATGTTGTCATTAATATTAATGAGAGCTCTTCTTCATTGGTTCTGTTGGACTGTTTGAAGCTGCATCCTGTTGGCTTCAGCTGTTTGGAGTTTTCCATTTTCTGAACTTGGACATTCTGAAGCTTCTTCAGCTCTGAACTCATGATAAAACTCTGAATGATTTCAAGCAGGAACTTTATCTCCTCAACTCACATCTTTTATTCTTTATTCAGATTGAGGGGCTGCAGTTTGTCAGAGATCAGCTGTGATTGTCTGGTCTCAGCTCTGAAGTCCAACCCCTCCCATCTAGAACATCTGGACCTGGGCTTCAACAAACTGCTGGATTCAGGAGTGAAACATCTGTGTGGTTTTCTGGAGAGTCCAGACTGCATCCTGAAGACTCTGAGGTCAGACATCTTATTTTCAGTGATTCAAACGTCTCATCTTTGGGTGAATGTTTCTTTGACTGGCGTGGATCATCCAAACAGTTTTTCTTTTTTAAATGTAGTAGGGATTCATAAAGTCTAGACTCAGTCCAGAGTCCAAGCTAAAGGGTCCTTAAAGTTCTCTGTGCTGAGCTGATAGAAGTCAGTGAGTAGAAGAACTCTCCTCACCTGTCAGCACCTTTTGTGTCTCACATCACTGCAGCACTTTAACTGGAACCTCATGAGTGACACAAACTCTTTCCTTCATCCTTTACAGCATTTGGAGCTGTGAGATGACTGAAGTAAAGACACTGGCTTTATCTTTTTCTCAGCCTGTATATGGTTTTCACCTTTATGTCCTGGAAGCAAATGTATTTGTCTTCCGTGGTCCAGCAGCTTCTCCTCTGGGAGAATAAATGAACAGATCTCATTCATGAAGCTGCACATATGAAAAGAACATTTGAAGGAGATTTAACATTGACTTCATGCATAGAAATACAGATTTCTGCAGCTCTGAACTCATGATGAAACTTAATGATTTCAAGCAGGAACTTTGTCTCCTCAACTCGCATCTTTTATTCTGTATTCAGACTGGAGGAATGCGGTATGTCAGAGATCAGCTGTGATTCTTTGGTCTCAGCTCTGAAGTCCAACCCCTCCCATCTGGAACATCTGGACCTCAGATGGAACAACCTGCAGGATTCATCAGTGAAACATCTGTTAGATCTTGTGGAGAGTCCAGACTGCAGCCTGAAGACTCTGAGGTCAGTAGAAGGTTCCAGTCAGTCTCTGCTGCTTTCAGTAAGTCGATATAGTTTGAGTGGATGAGAAGCCGACTGTTGTTGTTGTGTTGATGTTTTGAGGAAATAAAACTGATTCCAGCTGACAGCCGTCCAGATGTGCAGAGACAGTGGTCGTCCTTCATCAAAGTTTCCATCACATCTGATCTCACAGTTTGTTGTCTCATTTCAACAGTGATCAGCTGATCAGTGTGATGTTTGTCACAGCTCTGAGATCAGTGAGACTGAAGCCTGCAAACCAGCAGCTCTTATTTCACAGCAGCATCATCATCACATGTAGGAACCATGAGGTGTTTCTACAGAGCAGATGCTCTGCTCAGGTCCAGCAATTACATCTGGATCTGTGTCTGTTTAGATCCAGATGTGTTGACTGACAGCCTCTATGTTGGTTTGTCAGCTGATGTTTGAGGAGCAGATGAGATGTTGATGGACACTCAGAGACTGTCAGTGTCAATGGAGCAGCAGTAAATCCATGAATGAAGAGTTTGTGCAGTAATGAAGCTTGATGACTGTCAGCAGTTTGTTTCCACTGTGGACTGCAGTGAAATGTGCAGAGAAACACACCTGATGCTGACAGTGTTTTCAGATATGTGAGCTTGGAGCTCAGTGTGTTCACTCCAACACGTTAACATGAAGCTGCTGCTCTGAACACGACTGAAGTCCTGATGAGCTGCTGATCAAATTCATTGATCTCCTCTGATCTTTCTTCTTCTCTCTGCAGATGGGAGTCAGACTGATCATGACGATGATTGTGCTGAGAGGATGAAGTGTGTCCTGATGATCCAGAGGTTGAAGCAGCAGCAGCAGCAGCTGGTGTGTCGAGACTCTGGCTGGACCATGTTACTGGGAGGTGGACTGGGAACCAGTGTAAAGTGTGTTGTTATCACTGTATAGTTTAGTGTTGCAGCTCCACACTGTGAATGATGGAGAACTGCAGTTAATGTTGACATAATACATTGGAAGTTGATGTCAGGTTGCAGAGTGTGCAGTAAGTTTCAGGATATTTATGTCAGTGCAGGATTATATTTCAGTTGTCTTTCTATTTCCAGCTGCAGTCAAAGTTGTTGAGCTTCTCTACCTGCAACACATTGAGCTGATGACAACAAAGTGTCCTGAAAACATTTCAGCTGAAGCCTTGGTGCCCAGAGAGAGTTTAATGAAGCACATTGGAGTCATTTTGATAACATCATGTTTAGTTAACAAACTGAAGATAAATCCAACTTAGTCCTCAAAGGTCCAGAAGCAGCTGGTTGGGCTCAGAATTCATATTTAATCTGAACATCCTTTGACCATCCTTTGACCTTTCTGAGCTCCTCACCTCATTTTCTATCATTAATTTGACATCAGATCATCTTTTATTTTAGTGGTGGCCCACTGACGATCAGATTGGGCTTTATGTGGTCCCTGGACTAAAATGAGTTTGGCACACCTGATCTGTACTGTGAAAAACAGCGAAATGGAACAGATATAATAACATAGCCTTGTGTGTTCACGTTTTAATATTGAAACAGTTACTGTGTATATACACTGCTCAAAAAATTAAAGGAACATTTTGAAAATACATCATATTTTAATGGGAAAACATAACAACCCGGATATCTACATTGACATGGACTGGATAATGTGTTAAGAACGAAAAAATGCCACATCGCTTGATGGAAATGAAAATTAGCAACCGACAGAGGGCTGAATTCAAGACACCCCAAAACTCAAAGTGAACAAATGATGTGGCAGGCTAGTCCATCTTTCTGAAATTCCTTGGCAGCAACTCAAAATGGTACTCAGTAGTTTGTATGGCCTCCTTGTGCTTGTATGCAGCCTGACAATGTCGGGACATGCTCTTAAAGAGACGATGGATGGTGTCCTGAGGTATCTCCTCCCAGATCTGGACCAGGGCATCACTGAGCTCCTGGACATTCTGAGGAGCAACCTGGTGGTGTTGGATGGACTGAAACATAACGTTTCAAAGGTGTTCTATTGGATTTAGGTCAGGTAAGTATTGGGGCCAGTCAGTGGTATCAATTCCTTCATCCTCCAGGAACTACCTGCATACTCTTGTGTATTGAGAAGTGTATTGAGAGTGTTTTTGCCTTTCTGATTCACTTCAATGCAATTTCTTACCTGAATTTCAATAATTCAGGCTAACATATGTAATTTACTGGATGATGGTGGTAAGCTGTGGATATGAAGGTTGTCAGTTCAATCCCAGCTCCTATCAAATATTTTCTAACACAAACTTTAATGAGTTGCTGTTAATCTTTGACATATAAATAACTTTGGCATAAACATATGAGTGGCCTATTGTAAATGTATTGCTGACTAATCAGACCCACAGAAAAAAAGCTTTTTCCTATGTGCTATTGAAAAAAACTGTATAAACAGTTATTGTTTTTGTGCAATACTCTTACAAATGTCAAGACCTATTTGATCAGTTATGAAATGGTTTTGAATACATGCTGTTCATATCATGTATAGTCTGACTCTGCATAAAGGTCTGTTTGATACTTATTATACAGATATTCGTGTACAAAAAGACGAAAAGCACAGCTGCTGAAATAAAGGCCAGATTTATGACAAAATGTGCAGCTTAACTGGGAATCACAGAAACACACAAAGAAATACATGAGTTAATTCCATACAATAGACAGTAACTATATTAAAACTTGTTCAGCAGAACTATATAAAACAATGCAATAGGAAAACTAAATAAAGCTTTTACAATCTGAGTAAATCATAAGAATGTATCCCATTTTTAGTTTAATTAGCTTTATCCACGATAACTGCACAATTATTGCTGATTATTCTGTCCAACTTTACCTCCAGATACAGATCATACCATTTTTGATGGGGACCAGAACCAAGAAACAAACAGCCAATGAGTGGAAAAATGGATTTGTGACTGATTTGACAGAATGTGGTAATAAATAAAGTGGATGGATTTTACTGACAACACACACAATATAAACTGAAGCACTGCTAATGTACCCCTAAAGATAACAGTAAAATATGAACCTTTCAAGACAATGAAGATGCAGAATGATAGACAAACAGCTAGAGAGTCAATGGAATAACTGAAGGATGCTACGATCATTTCTTTCTCGGAATTATGATGGTGTCAATGGCGGAGATTATTGAAAACACAACAAAGACAACATCGTCTTCCCTTGAAATGCAAAAGTTTGCGTGAAGATGTAATTTATAATACAATTATATTCAATACAAGGTATTTATAACCAGTCTATACTCAGAAATCTAAAGTACTACCTTGAAACTGTCGGAGGTCTCCAGCTTTCTGTATCGTCTCCATGGAAACCAGACTCCAACCAGCTGAGCAGCTCAACCAATTACAGACGGGGGGCTGCGCAGTCGTATTTCCATGCGGCCTGTATAAGAAGAGCCTCTCTCTGCTCTCAGCTTCAGTTGTTACTACAGTGACGGAGAAAGATGCCAGAACCAGCCAAGTCCGCCCCGAAGAAGGGCTCCAAGAAAGCGGTGACGAAGAGCGCCGGAAAGGGCGGCAAGAAGAGGAAGAGAAGCAGGAAGGAGAGCTACGCCATTTACGTGTACAAGGTGCTGAAGCAGGTCCATCCCGACACCGGCATCTCGTCCAAGGCCATGGGCATCATGAACTCGTTCGTCAGCGACATCTTTGAGCGTATCGCCGGCGAGGCCTCCCGCCTTTAAAAATTCTGACCAAAGTGAAGATTTGCGAATTCTCCGTTTTATGCGTCTGCATGTGGACATCAGTAACCGGGGTCTTGCGTTTCGAAACGTCACCGCCTGCGACAAAATATGTTCTTACGTCACATATGCGACCTGTGTTTACATTCGGTAACAGTATGGATGCTCTCACAAGGTTTTGGACGCTGTTTCTTGTACAGGCGCTTTTTCCTTGCTTGTTTTTACAAGCCCAGATACTGCTCCACATTCAACAACACAGGCGAAGGACGACGTTAAGGACGGTTATTCTCCACCACCTTGCTAGGATTTGGGGAACTACTGCCACCTAAAGGTCTGGCATGCTTATGAATGTGCTTAAAAACACACTTATGCGGTTAGGTGTGGATGAAGTTTTTTTTCTAAAAACGAGGTGGTGTGTACGTAAGTTTTTTTCTAGACGGAGGGGGCAGGATATTCGGTTTTACAAAAACCCGGCTACGTGTGGACAAGGCCTTAGAGCTGTTCCAACTCTTTCTCTCCATCTGTTTATAGTCGGTCTCCTTTTTTAGAACAGTTTCTCCTGCACACTTTTATTCCTGTTGTGTTTGCTGCTGGAGAACAGGGGGTCAGGGACAGAACTGAGGAGGGTGCAAAGGAAAGATCAGTGAGTGTGAGGCCCACTATTGGAAGAAAATGGACAACTAACAAGTAAAAGAGACCTGGAGAGGAGTCCAGACCTAATCAGGTCAATGGGAAAAACAGGGACCCTGAAGCTGGTGACAGAGTCTGGATCAGTAAGTTCAATTTGACTTTCAACACATGTGAAACTGGTCTGTCCCCATCCAGTCTGACTTTCCTCACTGTGGGATCAAAAAAATGTTTATCTGATAATAACCAACACGCTCCAAAATATTACTTTGGTTTTCATTAAATCTGCTTCTCTGCTCCTATCAAGCTTAGATTGATCAGTTATAAATACATGAATACTTATGATTGATTACATGATGTTTAATGTCATGTTGTTGCTAGAAGTGTGATTTTGTAAGATGTCATATCTGTGTATCCAGTTATTGTATTATTGAGGTTAAAAAAAATGCTCTGAAATTGAGCATTTTGGTATCAGATGACAAAACTATGATATTAGAGAAATACAGAGTGAAAATGACTCAGGAGGAGCAAGTAGGAGAGAAAAGTAAAAAACTATGAACTCTGAATGTTAACAAGCTGATCAAGATTGCTACCAAATTAAGTATTTTAGCACTTAAAAATCCTGCCTGACTGCGATAAGTCCTCTCTTACTACTACTACTACTAAAAAGAAAACCCAAAAAAGACCATAATTCTTTTCCAACGAGTTCAAAACTTGGCAGCACAGGTTCTAAGATCAGGATGAGAACTCAAGTTTTAAAGTCTCTGATCTGGTTACTTGTCTGTTATAGAATTGTTTTTCACATCATTTAATTGGTTAATAAAGCTCTTAATAGTCTTTGTCTTCATCAAACTTTTTCTTAAATCTTATCATGTAGCCAAGATATTTAATTAACAAAGGAATTTTTTGTTATGATAGAATAATTATTTTAGTGACAGCTGCATGTTGCTGTCTTTATTAAAGTCATTGATTTCTTAACCATACACCAATAACAGGCTGATGTTAGATGATTCAGATATTTTTTGTAAATTATATTTTAATAGAATTTGAGCCTCCGATGTAGTTCCAGTCTGGATGTAAATAATTCATATGCTATTAATTAATTAATTTTACAGCTTCAGTTTCTTGCATACTTCCCAAACCAGCCCACAATAAGCAAATATGTGCTGATCAGAATGAATAAAAAGTTAGTTTAATTGTAATCTAACAGGGAAATTCAGTATCAGTAACTGCAAACAAGATCTATGTGATTAAGAATAAATGTGAAAAACGTTAATACAACTAAAATATTTTTAATTCATGTAGTTAAACATACAAATGATACCATAAGATGATTTCTACATTTTATTATAATATATACACACATTTAGAAAGACTTGTAACATGGATCTGAATACAGAATACAACATAAAGCTTTAAAAACCCTAAATATTCTAAGAGAAAATGTAACGTAAGGTAAATCAGAGATTTATTAAAGTGTCGGTGCTTCGATAATCCAACATTTAGTCCAGACAGAGTTTCTTCCAGTGGATCATTCAGACACCAGCAGACCCCGAGCACCGGCAGCGTCCGTGTGTTTACCGGCGATAAAATCTCGCCGCTTTCAGGCCAACAAAACAGCGCAGCGCCGCCGTTTTCCTTCCACTGTATCCTCACATGTCTCTGCTAACCGGAACACCGATGTTCCACCGGAGACGTGGAGCTTTTAGTCGTTTTAGGAGCACAAATGTGCAGAAAAGTGTCAGCGAACCGCCCTCGGTCACCGTGTGTCCGCCAGCTTGGAAGCCTCCTGGAAGCGAGAGACAAAGAGCTGGAAGCCGAACATGAGCCCAGTGTGGAGGGACACGCGTGTCGTCGGCGTGGCAGCGACCGTGGAGTGTGAAAAGGCTGATTATGTGCGTATTTTGTGTCCAAAACGTGTCGGAGAAAACACAAATGTGGCCGCGTTTGAGGCAGCGGCAGCCCGGTGTGGTGTGTTGCCTCTTTATGGTTCTCATGGTGTTTATAAGTCCCGCCTCCTGCGTTCAGCTCGGACACTTTGAGACGAACAGAGACAGAGAAACATGGCAGAAGAAGCTCCAGCAGCTGCACCGTCTAAAGCCCCGGCCAAATCCCCGAAGAAGAAGGCGGTCCGGTCCAAGACGGACGGACCCAGCCTCCCGAAGCTGATCGTCGCCGCTGTGGCCGAGTCCAAGGAGCGGAAGGGGATCTCACTGGCTGCGATCAAGAAGGTGCTGGCGACGAAAAAGGTGGATGTGGCGAAGTCCAACAAACGCATCAACACCGCCGTCACCAAGATGGTCACCAATGGGGTTCTGATCCAGACTAAGGGTACCGGAGCCTCCGGTTCCTTCAAGCTCGCCAAGAAGGAGCCCAAAGCCTCCAAACCTGCTAAGAAGGTGATCAAGAAGAAGGCTCCCGTCAAAGCCAAGAAACCCGCCGCCGCCAAAGCTAAGAAACCTGCCGCGACCAAGAAGGCAGCAGCTAAGAAGACAGCGGTCAAGAAGTCCCCGAAGAAGGTAGCGGCCAAGAAAGCCGTCAAGAAGACGCCGAAGAAGAGCCCCAAGAAGCCCGCCGCTAAGAAGCCCAAAGCTGCAGCCAAGAAACCCGCAGCCAAGAAAAGTGCAGTCAAGAAGCCTGCAGCTAAGAAAGCTGCAAAGAAGTGAAGCTGCTTCATCTCCACTCACTCATCAGCAAAGGCTCTTTTCAGAGCCACCACAGCCTCCACTAAAGAGCTGCTGCCTCACTCATCACTACATCAGCACTCAACATCACTGCTCACATTTTAAAGCTCAACAAAGTAGAAACTAAATTCAGCTCTGAACAATTAAATTCTAAATCTGTATAAATCAGTCTATTAAACATGAAAAACACGCTGGCTTTTAAAGGAGCAGCGCTTATATGTTATATTAAGCTAGATTAAGTATAACTTGTAATTCCATTATGTTGCATTAATTACTTATACCTTTTATAATAATCTTCACCATTTTAAAGGAGCAGGACTGAGCTCTTCCCATCTCAGAAGGTACTGTTATCTCCTAGTTTATTGGTCTTTTTCAAAAAGAACAAGAACCTAAAGCAGAAAAAATGGGAAGAAAATATATTTAAAAATAGCACAAATATGTTTGATTTCATGTTTTCAACAGCACTATCATAATGTAAATGCGTACTAATATAAGTTGAACTTAAAAGAAAATTATCTTTGCCTTACTATTAAACAATTAGTCCAAACTTAACCTGTTAAATCCCACTGGCAACCACTGTTGCCACTCATTTTTCTTTTAATTTTTATTCTCTAAAAGTGTTGTTTTGGCATTGGACAGCTCATGCAAGTTTTAAAATCCAAGAATAAGTTGTCTCCTCTAAATTGCATCCACATCATGTAACTAGTGTGAATGGTCACATGACTAGGCCTCTTTACTTCCTGCCTGCACCGATGGAAGGAGATGTCTGCCTCAAACTTGTACAAGAAGAATTTAAATACCTTAATTAACAGATGTAACTGAGATATTTTGTACATACATTTTTAAAAGGGTCTACTACTGATATATAATGAGAATTTTCTCCCTGCATGCATCTTTTGATCATAAGAAGAGTAAATGTAAGCATGGCAACATTTGTTGTGGCCAGCATAATACATAGTCATAGTGTCACGCTATTTGTCAAAGGTTTTGGCTGTTAATCCAATTTATCTTATGTTTTTTTTTTTCTACAGTTTAAAACTGAGAGGTTTTGAATCATCCAGACTTAAAAGAGCCCCAAACTGATATGTGCTACATCACAGTCATTCCTACAGTATAAAAAGATGCAGATAAAGTTGACTGATAGTGACCACAGATAGAGAGTACCAGGTACCGAGGAGAAACAGGCCATTTGTCTGATAGACTCCTGAATGGTGAAGCAGAGGTGACCAATCTGGAGGAAGATGAAGATGTTCACCTTGATAAGTCTAGACCAACACAATAACTACCCTTTAAAATAAGCAAAATAGGAACAGGGTTTTTAAAATATCACAGTGACCAGCCACATCCAATAAACCAGATTTTGTGACCTATGGAGGAACTGCAGCAGACTGCATGAAACAAACTAAAGCAGACCTTGTTGATTTGTTCCTGCTGATGTATCCTCTAACTCTAAAGGTGTTCACAAGATGATTCCATGCACAAAACAGTTATCAGTTGCATGAAAGCATTATGTACACTCATCTTCTGGTCATGATGTTAGTGGTCAGTAAATAGTCAATCTAAGCTACTGCCACAGTGTGAATTTATCTTATTTTTCTAAACTACGATCAGTTCTTATTTTGTAAGATCAAACAGTCTTAGCTCTACGGTTATTGAACTGTTTTATGAGACTGTGAAATGCAGTAATTGTAATGTCAGTTTTAGTTCTCTTCAGTATGCATTGCCATGGTATCTTTATGTATCTTATAAACAATGTTCCCTGTAATTTTTCATGAGTCTGAGCAAACACACAAACTCCCTGAGCGTCCCTTGGACCACTGTGAGCAACATCAGACGTGTGCACTGTGGTCACACCAGCATCGTATCCATTCAAGTTACATGGTTCATTAAAAGAATCAAATTACAGCATTTACATTTCTGTTAAAACACTTTGTCAACAGGAGCCAGTTGAAGGCTACAGTGATTTTAGTGACACTACAATGTAAAAGAGTGAAGTTATTGAATATTTGTCTCTCTTTACTGTTGCAGCAGTTTTGCAAATTGCAGACGGACCCTGTTCACTCCATAGACACCAATGTTATTCCTGTAGCTTGAAAGACAGCTACTTTTGATAAAACTGGGCTTGTAGCACATTGTCTATCTTACAACGATGGAAAAGAGGCATCGTTTATGTTCTAGAAGTGGCCTCATTTTAAACAGTGAAACCAAACTAATAAAATGTAATGACCAACCAGTGTGTAATACTGGATTCTGCAAAAACATAAACAACTGAATGCAGAGAACTGTACAATGAAATTCTCTACAGATATTTTTTTTCATCTAAATCTAAATCTTAATTTAACACAGTTAATGTATTAATTTATATATGTGTGAGTGCATGTATTTATTGATTTATTTAGTACTGTTAACATATCAGAGTTCTGAGTGAATTTTTCTTTAGATAGGGAAAGGCCATTTATTGATCGCATATAGGCTATTAAATAAATGTTTATTAAAAACTAAAATGCATTTAACAAACAACTTAGGCATTTATTGTCACTAAAATACTGTAGAGTCTATGGCCACATCAGCATTATTATAAGCATCCTCGAGTAAATTAACAACCAGATACTGATGTCCCTTACAGTATGGACTTCAGGAGATGATTAGATGATGATAAACTGTGACCTGCTGTTTGGGTTCTCTCTGTTCTCATGTTTCTTACATGTTGGTCTCCTGATGCTGCCTTACTTCAGCCAGTCCATGAGCAACAGAAAGCACAGTTTGCCCAGTACATATTGCCAGGGGTTCGAGTCTTCCCACTCGTCTGTAATTTTGAAAACGTTTTTGCTTCTTTGGACGTGGTGGAGTTCCGGGTGTAGACATTTTTAAAGTACGGGAGCAGCAGCGTGTAACCAGGCAACCAGAGACAGAACCATAGAACCGGGCAGGACCAGGCAGAAGTCTGTCCACTGGACCTCACATCAGGTCCTCGCTACATAGATCGTATGAAGATGAAATTGGCTGCCCTTAATATTTCCTGTGTTTTATTTTGTTCATTATACAGCTTTGATGAGTGCGTGACAGACGTGTATGGAACACTTATGAAAAAAAATACGGATAAACAATTAATTGTCAAATAAAGGACAAGAATCGCATTTCTTTTTAACTTTGGCTTGGGGAGGGGATGTGCCACTGGCCGTTCATTTTGCCATTATTATAAAGGGTCAACATAAGCAGCACTCAGCATCATTAGCGGCCTTCACTCCACATCGGCCACACCGCTCTGCTAGCTACAACAACGGTGGCTGTAAATGACGTTGATTTGCTTCATAAATACGGATGTGAATCACATCATTGGCTGCAGCAGCCAGTCACCGATCACTCACTGACTCACGCTGAAAAATACCACAGAATGAACTATGTGTTTATTTTGTTTTCAATTTAGGTCGTTTTTTTTTTTTTTGTGCGCAGCTAAGATTTTCTGAGCGCGGAGACCGTGTCAGCAGTGCGCAGTTTAGAGGGAACAGTGGTCACATCTGAAGAACTACATTGAAACTGTCGGAGGTCTCCAGCTTTCTGTGTCGTCTCCATTGAAACCAGAGTCCAACCAGCTGAGCAGATCAACCAATGACAGACGGGGGGCTGCGCAGTCGTATTTCCATGCGGCCTGTATAAGAAGAGCCTCTCTCTGCTCTCAGCTTCAGTTGTTATTACAGTGACGGAGAAAGATGCCAGAACCAGCCAAGTCCGCCCCGAAGAAGGGCTCCAAGAAAGCGGTGACGAAGAGCGCCGGAAAGGGCGGCAAGAAGAGGAAGAGAAGCAGGAAGGAGAGCTACGCCATCTACGTGTACAAGGTGTTGAAGCAGGTCCATCCCGACACCGGCATCTCGTCCAAGGCCATGGGCATCATGAACTCGTTCGTCAGCGACATCTTTGAGCGGATCGCCGGTGAGGCCTCCCGCCTGGCTCACTACAACAAGCGCTCCACCATCACCTCCAGGGAGATCCAGACCGCCGTCAGACTGCTGCTGCCCGGTGAGCTGGCCAAGCACGCCGTGTCCTGAGGGGACCAAGGCCGTCACCAAGTACACCAGCTCCAAGTAAACACCTTCATTATCTACAACACACAACGGCTCTTTTAAGAGCCACACACTTTATCTGCAGAGCTCTAGATCCACTTTTAGCTGTGTCCACACAGTCATTGGTACGACCAAACATGAAACAATTCCTTATTCTACTAGCATAAAGCATTTTTCACAAAAAGCAACAAACTAATATGAGCACACAGGATTTCACGTCACATCACACTGTACAGCTCCCTTATGAAGCAAGACTTTAAATACTAAATTTCAATGTTTGTGTTTTTTCAAAACTACTTTCCTTTAGATACATAGACTTCTTTCTGTCTTTATCTTGTTTTCTATGGGCCAAGAAACTTTCCACGCTGAGTTATTTTTTCAAAGAAAAATAGAATTAAATATTCGAACAAATAAAATACAACATTTGAACTTCAGTATAAAATAAAAGACGAGTTGAAATCAGGATTTATGAAACATGGCGGACGCTGTGGAGGAGGAGCTTATTTTAAACGTCACATTCATTTCATCCAATACACGCTCTGATAGTCCACGTGCTGCACCGCTCTGGACCAATCAGAGCTGCCGTTGCTCCGCCGCTCTCCATATAAGCTGAGTGTTGCCGCTCAGTTTCCACTTGTATTTTACTGTTGGACCAGTGAAGACGGAGGAAGCAGAATGGCCAGAACCAAGCAGACCGCTCGTAAATCCACCGGAGGAAAAGCTCCCAGGAAGCAGCTGGCCACCAAGGCTGCCCGCAAGAGCGCGCCGGCCACCGGCGGCGTGAAGAAGCCTCACCGTTACCGTCCCGGTACCGTGGCTTTGAGAGAGATCCGTCGCTACCAGAAATCCACGGAGCTGCTGATCCGCAAGCTGCCCTTCCAGCGCCTCGTCAGAGAGATCGCTCAGGACTTCAAGACCGACCTGCGCTTCCAGAGCTCCGCTGTCATGGCTCTGCAGGAGGCCAGCGAGGCTTACCTGGTCGGTCTCTTCGAGGACACCAACCTGTGTGCCATCCACGCCAAGAGGGTCACCATCATGCCTAAAGACATCCAGCTGGCCCGCCGCATCCGCGGAGAGAGAGCTTAGACCCACAGCACTCACTTTACACCCGACACAACGGCTCTTTTAAGAGCCACACACGTTCACTAGCAGAGCTCAACCACATCTGCATTAATCATTGATTTGCTTAAAAATAATGGAAAGCGGTTTGGGAAACCTGTCCTATCATATGCATACCATATGCATGCAATTGCAGCTGTCCGGAGCGAGTACATTGTAGTGTAGGAGTCCCCAGGCATTATATTGCAGTGACATCTTAGATGTAATTGTTAGTTACACTCATATGCTTCATCTCAACTTCAACTTGGACTGACTTTATTACATCCCCACAGGCAAATTCTGGAAACCTACAAATACATGTCCCTTCTTCCGTTGTTTCCTTCCCTTCTTTAACAGCCCACTAGAACTGCATAAGGACACAAGTTGCCCAAGCTATAAAAATCACCCTCAATTCATTTTCACACAAAGGGCACAATCTTCACTCAACATTCACTTGTTCTTTTTCGCTCCGTCCACTGAAACTGACACTCACTGTCCTCTCTTACGTCCGCAGAAAACAGCCCTCTCTGTCAGCCCGGATCAAACCAACGACTCTTTTCAGAGTCACACAAACAGTACAGTCCGGTTCCCCCTTCTATAAATCTGCTTGGAATCTTCCACTTCCTGTTTGTCAAAGTGGCCTTCTACCTGGACAGGTTTTGTTGGAGCTCATGCAACAAACATTTTGGGTAACTGCACTTTAATATGGATGGATGACACTGAATTAGAGTCTGTTTTAATGTGACTGAGTTAAGATGTGTAGCTCTGTCATTAAATAGGAAATTATTTCACAGAATTCACAGAGAAAAGTCTGAAATGTTTGCTAGGTTAGCGTCCCACATGTTCTTTGGCTCAGCTAAAGCTTACTCTCTCCAACTTCTGGATCTCTTGAGTTGCTTGTTGTTAAAATATCTTGCTGTAGGTGCTGAAGCTCAGAAAGTCTGAGATGTTTGTTCAAAAACATTACAACCCGGCTGTCCAGGGTCGCCGAGGAGCAACACAAAAGCAGGACAAACGCTGGTTTCCACGGGGTTAGGCGGCTATTTATTCGAAAGAGTAAGTTTACAACAACACATGTGAGCAGAAAAATCACAAAGTCTGTATAATTAAAGCTCTCATGTAGAAGTCCAACTTATTTTGGATCCTTGTGGAGAGTTTAATCTTAGAGTTTGTACAGCTGTTGAGTTTTTAGAGTCACATGGATTGTTTCGAAATTTAATAACCGAGTCCTGAAATAAAATTACAGTTGTGGATTTCTGTCATTTAGTCTGTCATTTAGGGTTTCTTTGAAAAAAAAAATCATCATGACTTTTGCCGCAAAAAAGGCCATAGTATACTATGTCGAAAAAAAAAATGCAATTTTTCAACATGTTGTAAAAATGTGCCATATGATGAAATAATGTAAAGGAGGCCGTGAAAAATACTATGGTAAGATTTTCTTTGAAAAAAAAAAGTCATCATGACTTTTGGCACAAAAAAACACCATAGTATACTATGTCGAAAAAAAATTGCAATTTTTCAACATGTTGTAAAAATGTGCCATATGATGAAATAATGTAAAGGAGGCTGTGAAAAAACACTCCAGAAAGGTTTTCTTTGAAAAAAAAAATCAACATGAATTTTGGTGCAAAAAAAACGCCATAGTATACTATGTCGAAAAAAAATGCAATTTTTCAACATGTTGTAAAAACATGCCATATGATGAAATAATGTAAAGGAGGCCGTGAAAAACACTATGGTAAGGTTTTCTTTGAAAAAAAAATCATCATGAATTTTGGCACAAAAAAAACGCCATAGTATACTATGTCGAAAAAAAAATGCAATTTTTCAACATGTTGTAAAAACGTGCCATATGATGAAATAATGTAAAGGAGGTCGTGAAAAACACTCCAGAAAGGTTTTCTTTGAAAAAAAAAGTCATCATGACTTTTGGCACAAGAAACGCCATAGTATACTATGTCGGAAAAAAAATGCAATTTTTCAACATGTTGTAAAAATGTGCCATATGATGCAATAATGTAAAACAGGCTGTGAAAAACACTCCAGAAAGGTTTTCTTTGAAAAAAAAATCAACATGAATTTTGGTGCAAAAAAAACGCCATAGTATACTATGTCGAAAAAAAATGCAATTTTTCAACATGTTGTAAAAACATGCCATATGATGAAATGATGTAAAGGAGGCCGTGAAAAACACTATGGTAAGGTTTTCTTTGAAAAAAAAATCATCATGAATTTTGGCACAAAAAAAACGCCATAGTATAGTATGTCGAAAAAAAATGCAATTTTTCAACATGTTGTAAAAACGTGCCATATGATGAAATAATGTAAAGGAGGCCGTGAAAAACACTCCAGAAAGGTTTTCTTTGAAAAAAAAGGTCATCATGACTTTTGGCACAAAAAATACGCGCCAAATGTCATTTTTCAACACTAAATCTTATTGAAAAATATGTTTTACTTAAGTCCACCTGTTTCAACCATCTCTACCCCTCCTTAGGTACCAACATTAGGTACAAAAAAAGTCCAGTAGATGTCACTGTGTTTTGAAATAGCATGCAGAGCAAGTTAGTCTGCTCACAGGAAGTTAGTACGAGCAAAATCACTCCTCACATGAGGCCTCTGTTTGCTGTGATTTTCAAAGGTAAAGTAATATTTTTGACATATTATGGTGCCTAAGGAGTTGCTGAACACAAATGTGTCATTTGAAATGTAAAAAAAAAAGAAAGATTTAAAAGGGTAAAATAATTTTTCTCAACCGTTTGGTAGAGGTCAATATTTTAAAAATCGCTCGGTCTCTTCATAAAAAAACATTGATTGTTGTTATTAGTGCCCCAAATAGATAAGAAATATAAAGAAATAATTTTTTCATTGCCTTTTTCTTGGTGAGGATGTTTAAGGGTTAACTTAACATCTGTAAACAAAACAAAAACGTATCAACAAAGTTTTCTGTTAGTTTGTGTTCTTCTAAGTTTAACTCCAAGATTTTAAATACTTTCATTTACTGCAAATGAATATCTACTCCAAATGTCTCACTAATAATCATTATCAGCCTTAAAAACCCACAAAACATCCGTCTATACTCGACCACACTTAGTACAGTCCGGTTCCCCCTTCTATAAATCTGCTTGGAATCTTCCACTTCCTGTTTGTCAAAGTGGCCTTCTACCTGGACAGGTTTTGTTGGAGCTCATGCAACAAACATTTTGGGTAACTGCACTTTAATATGGATGGATGACACTGAATTAGAGTCTGTTTTAATGTGACTGAGTTAAGATGTGTAGCTCTGTCATTAAATAGGAAATTATTTCTCAGAATTCACAGAGAAAAGTCTGAAATGTTTGCTAGGTCAGCGTCCCACATGTTCTTTGGCTCAGCTAAAGCTAACTCTCTCCAGCTCCTGGATCTCTTGAGTTGCTTGTTGTTAAAATATCTTGCTGTAGGTGCTGAAGCTCAGAAAGTCTGAGATGTTTGTTCAAAATAAGCTCATTCTCAAGTCTGATCTGAACTGTCCTCTTTTGTTTGAACTTTCCCTAAACTTAGGAGCTAATGACAAAGCAGAACATCCAGACTCAGTCTCATTTATGTAGAGATTAAACTTCAGTGTCATTCATTGATGTTAAAGTGCAGTTTTTCAAATGTTTGTTGCACATGCTCCCGACCAAACCAGTCCAGGTGGAAGACGATGTGAAGAGAAAGCTCCAGAGGATGAATATCACACATTTACATTTTTAAATAAATGTCCTTAAATTAGACATTGTCATACAAAAATTGGATTTCCCTTTAATGATGTTCAAATCTTTGTTGAGTGTTTTGTTGATGTTGGTTTCTAAAGGTTTTTTGACACTCGGTCCCAAAGATTAAAACCTTTTACAGCTTGCAAGCTGCAACAATTCACACATTATCAAAATCTTTCTGACTAAACTAAGATTTTTTTAAAAAAGTGAAAAACTGCCCGATTCCTGCATCATGAATGTAAATCTTTTTGGTTTTTATGACAGTAAACTGAATATATTTGGGTTTGACATTTTAGAAACCAAAACAAGAAATGAATTAGTGGAGAAAACAATCAACAGATTAATGGACAAAGAAAATGTGTTTTCCAACATATATGGCTGAATTACTCCAACATTACAAGATACATACAATTTTAATTCCATTTTATTTATATAACGCCAAGTACAGGTCAAATCATCTCAAGACGCTTTATTTTTACATGTTTTTGTCATATTTAAAATATGACAAAGTAAGAAATTTCAACCTCTTAACTAATCCAATTTATTATTTGGTTTTTGAGACACTAACTGACAATTAAAATAACTTTCTCCATTAAAACTAATAAACATGAGGTCAAATAGAAGGAACAGTTTTAAATACTGCAGTCCCATGACGACAAGAATAAAGTTTGTCAACAAAAACTAATTCTGCTGGTGGATTCTATGAAAGTCCTAATAAATGATAATAAAGTGTGATACTAAAGGTTTGTGGTGCTAAAAATGTCAAAGTAAAGATATCAAGTTGAACATCTGGATGGTGGTTGATAAAAGTTGACCTCCCTTCATTTCTCTGGAGCCGACTTCATGGATTTTATGGATGCTGGTTAAAGACCTGCTCTTCTAGTCGTCTTCCTTCTAGTCCCAGTAAAAAGTCAGTCCATCCTGGCCGACTTCAACACCTCTTCATGACAACTTGTTCTGCCTCCGATCTCATGGAAACTCAAGAAACTCAGTAAAACCCGTGGAGACTCGAGGAACTCGTCGGGCGGGGGAAGGTGTGGTGGGTGGTGGGGGGAGGTGGGGGAGTAGAGGGGGGAGGCCGCCACCCACCTCCCCGCCTACTCTCCGCCCTGACTCCACCCAGACTCCGCCTCAGCTCCACCCATGTGGTCACTTCAGAAACTACGATGCCAAAGGGACGACGAAATCATTTCTTTTCATCTGATCTGTAGCTCAGTGAGTTAAGGATTTGCCTATGGAGCTGCAGGTCGCTGGTTCAAGACCAGTCCCTTCTTAAATTTTATCCAAATTCTGACAAAGACAAAGAAAGAAAAGTGCCGGTGGTGGGTCTTGAACCTGCGACCCTCCACTCTGTAGTCACTCTTCTTATCCCCCTGAGCTATTCGCTCAGATACTAAATCTTCTGGTTTTTGCGCATTTATCATCTATTTTTTGTCATTTTCGAGTTTTTTTTTTTTTTTTTTTTAACTCGAGTCTCGACTCGACTGTTTTTCTCGGTGGGTTGGACTTCAGCCTTTGTGCTGGAGGGCTGAACCCTCAATTCCAAGACTTTCCAAAGCCTCCAGACCTCACGAGTCCTCAGGACCTGAGCTTTCAGACAGTCTGAGGGCTGAGATTTTCTAAGTCCCACAGTAGATCTCTGTTAGATTTAACTTTCAGACAGTCCAAGGACTGATATCTTCTAAGTTCTTGAGTAGTTCTCTGTTAGTTTGAACCTTTCGACAGTCTGAGGACTGAAATCTTAAAAGTTTCTCAGTACTTCTCTGTTAGTTTGAACTTTATGGTTAACAGAAGCCTTAAAACTTGTGACCATGAGTCTTGATTTCACATTTAGACCATCCATCCTAGTTCTTCTCAGACCTTCACCTGTGGATTTTTAGAAATCCTGAACAAACTTTGATTCTCTTCACTGAACAGTAAAGTTTGTGGAGCTCAGAAGGTAACATTAGTTTGATAAATGCCTTCAACTACTAGTAGACTTTATCTGGAAAGCAGTTTTCTGAAATGAGTTCTTAGTAAATCTGTCCACAATCAAACCAAGAACATAGAAAGAGGAAATGTTTGAAGAAACAACTTGATGTTTTCATTTCAGACTAGAAAACGCCTTTAGACCTTTATCTGTTTTTGCTCATTTTGATCCTTTTATTGTCTCTTCTGTTTAATTTGATCTTCTAAAGTTTAACTGGTGTCTTTTCAAATGTTTTGTCTTTAGTTTGATTCTTATTAAATGTTTAGTTTTGCTCCTTCCTCACTTTTTATTCTTTTCTAATGTCTGATTTGATTTAGAAATGTTTTGTCTTTTTAGTGTTTAGTTGTTGTTTCAAATGTTTTTTCGGCATGTTTGTGAATTTTTTTTCTTTCCCAATATTTAATTTTTTGCTTAAATCTTTGTTAAATGTTTTACCACCTTTTAATGTTTAATTTTCTTTTTAAATGATTCATTGTATTTTCTGTTTAATTCCTATTTGAAGTTTTATTGTGTTTAAGATTTAATTTTCTAATGAAACATTGAATTTTTTAATTAAATGTTTTGTCTTTTTAAAGGTTTAATAATCTAATTAAATGTTTTGTATTTTTTTAAATGTTTAATATAATTCTTGTTTAAAAAGTATTATTTTTAAATGTGTGATTATCTGAAGTATTTTCTCTGTAATTTTTAATAATGTTATTTTAAAATTTTTGTTTAATTTCATACTTACATGTTTTGTATCGTGTTTGATTATCTAATTCAATATTTTGTCTGTTTAATAAAATGAAACATTAAATACAATTAGATGATATTAAACAGACAAAATATTGAATTAGATAATCAAACACGATACAAAACATGTAAGTATGAAATTAAACAAAATTTTTAAAATGACATTATTAAAAATTACAGAGAAAATACTTCAGATAATCACACATTTAAAAAATAATACTTTTTAAACAAGAATTATATGAAACATTTAAAAACAATACTTTTTAAACAAGAATTATATTAAACATTTAAAAAACAATACTTTTAAAACAAGAATTATATTAAACATTTAAAAAATACTTAAATTTTTTTTAAGTTTTATTGTAATAATTTTTCCCCCTTTGATTTAATTGCTTTTTGTTATGTAGTTTATTTCTTTAATATTATTTTTCTGTCAAGATTTTAAGCCCAACCTAAAAAATGAAATAAACCCTTAAATCACAATGAAAATACTTCTGTTGTCACAATCATGAGTTAGTCAATTATTCAGTTTATCAATTCAACTTTATTTGTTTAGCACCTTTCACACAGATGACAAAATTAAACAAGCAAAGAGAAAAAAAAACTATGCTAAAACTATTATTAAAACTCAAAAACATTTAAAAAAAGATTTAACATGGTAATAAAATATGTTGTGTTCAGGGGATGGAGGGAGTTTATTGAAGTCTTCTTGGGCTCACATGGGAAATCATTTAAAATATAAACTTGATATTCAGTCTAAGGAAACTGCAGAATGACAGAAGAACCAACAATATCTCCTGTTTTCTCCTTTAATGAGTCGACTCTTGTGCTTTCAGACCAAAGAACTACAGACTCTTCACAACCTGCTCAAACTCTTGGTACAGGACCTCACCACACGGGTCAAGAAGGTTTCTGTCTCATTTCTACTCTGAAGCTCACCTTCTCCTGCTCAAACTGCTGACAAATGTTTCTGCTGCTCTAAAGTCTGGTCTCCAGAACTTCCTAAAAACTCTCAAAGTCTCTTCTGCTGCAGGCTGTTTTGTAGAACTGTTGCAGAAAACCTCACTAAACCACATGGAGGAGCCTCAAGATAGTTGTCCAAAATAAACCATACAAAAACCAAACTAGCACAACCCAAACACTAAAGTCTCCTGCAGCCTACCAGAGAACCTCTGAGAACAGAGAATCAGGACAGGAACTCTTACCTTCTGGACAACCAACATCGGTTCACAAACAAGAATACACAATGTGTCTGACCAAAAACCTCTAAAGACTCACTACAGCCAAGACAAAGACACAACTCAGCTGCACCAAATCCACTAATCACTGCGCACATTAGCACCATGTGCTAACTGTGGCTAAAGAACCACATTTACCAAGACAACTATCCAGTACAAGGCCTTAAAACACACCAAGAAACACATCAAAGACGATTTTACTGCTGGAAGCTGCAAGCCAACGGCTAAAGAACAAACGAAAGCAACGGAGCCAAACCCAGTTCAGTGGTGAACAGAAGCAGAGGAAATGTTTGAATGCAGCTAAATAAAGCAGGAAGACACTGAGCTGCTCAGGTGTTCCTGATAATACCTAGCAGCCACTGGGACAGCCAATAGGAACACAGCTTACTGGAAGTCCAGAGGGCTGGGTTAGTGAAGGAAATTTAGTTTAAAGTTGAAGCAGAAAGTTAACAAAGAAAGCTGAAAACCACCTTCTGATCCCTGAAATCTCAGAGTTTTCACACAAAGAACGCCTGAACATGTCAAACTGGTTCCATAGTAGAACCATCATTGTAAAAATGTCATAGTATGGTGTGTTGCTCAAAAAATATTACGACCCGGCTGTCTAGGGTCGCCGAGGAGCAACACAAGAACAGGACCACCGCTGGTTTCCAGGGGGTTAGGCAGCTATTTATTTGAAAGTGTAAGTTTACAACAACACAACATGTGAGCAGAAAAATCACAAAGTCTGTCTTTAGTTCAGCTGAAAATACTAGTTTTTGTCTTTTTTATTGACCAGACTTTTCAGGAAGTAGATGAAGAATAATTAAAGCTCTCATGTAGAAGTCCAACTTATTTTGGATCCTTGTGGAGAGTTTAATCTTAGAGTTTGTACAGCTGTTGAGTTTTTAGAGTCACATGGATTGTTTCGAAATTTAATAACCGAGTCCTGAAATAAAATTACAGTTGTGGATTTCTGTCATTTAGTCTGTCATTTAGGGTTTCTTCGAAAAAAAAAAATCAACATGAATTTTGCCGCAAAAAAAGGCCATAGTATACTATGTCGAGAAAAAAATGCGATTTTTCAACATGTTGTAATATAATGCCGTATAATGAAATAATGTAAAGGAGGCCGTGAAAAACACTCCAGAAAAGTTTTCTTTGAAAAAAAAAAAAATCATGAATTTTGGTGCAAAAAAAACGCCATAGTATACTATGTTGAAAAAAAAATGCAATTTTTCAACATGTTGTAAAAATGTGCCATATGATGCAATAATGTAAAACAGGCTGTGAAAAACGCTATGGTAAGGTTTTCTTTGAAAAAAAAAATCATCATGAATTTTGGCACAAAAAAAACGCCATAGTATACTATGTCGAAAAAAAAATGCAATTTTTCAACATGTTGTAAAAACGTGCCATATGATGAAATAATGTAAAGGAGGCCGTGAAAAACACTCCAGAAAGGTTTTCTTTGAAAAAAAAAGTCATCATGACTTTTGGCACAAGAAACGCCATAGTATACTATGTCGGAAAAAAAATGCAATTTTTCAACATGTTGTAAAAATGTGCCATATGATGCAATAATGTAAAACAGGCTGTGAAAAACACTCCAGAAAGGTTTTCTTTGAAAAAAAAATCAACATGAATTTTGGTGCAAAAAAAACGCCATAGTATACTATGTCGAAAAAAAATGCAATTTTTCAACATGTTGTAAAAACATGCCATATGATGAAATAATGTAAAGGAGGCCGTGAAAAACACTATGGTAAGGTTTTCTTTGAAAAAAAAATCATCATGAATTTTGGCACAAAAAAAAACGCCATAGTATACTATGTCGAAAAAAAATGCAATTTTTCAACATGTTGTAAAAACGTGCCATATGATGAAATAATGTAAAGGAGGCTGTGAAAAACACTCCAGAAAGGTTTTCTTTGAAAAAAAAAGTCATCATGACTTTTGGCACAAAAAATACGCGCCAAATGTCATTTTTCAACACTAAATCTTATTGAAAAATATGTTTTACTTAAGTCCACCTGTTTCAACCATCTCTACCCCTCCTTAGGTACCAACATTAGGTACAAAAAAAGTCCAGTAGATGTCACTGTGTTTTGAAATAGCATGCAGAGCAAGTTAGTCTGCTCACAGGAAGTTAGTACGAGCAAAATCACTCCTCACATGAGGCCTCTGTTTGCTGTGATTTTCAAAGGTAAAGTAATATTTTTGACATATTATGGTGCCTAAGGAGTTGCTGAACACAAATGTGTCATTTGAAATGTAAAAAAAAAAGAAAGATTTAAAAGGGTAAAATAATTTTTCTCAACCGTTTGGTAGAGGTCAATATTTTAAAAATCGCTCGGTCTCTTCATAAAAAAACATTGATTGTTGTTATTAGTGCCCCAAATAGATAAGAAATATAAAGAAATAATTTTTTCATTGCCTTTTTCTTGGTGAGGATGTTTAAGGGTTAACTTAACATCTGTAAACAAAACAAAAACGTATCAACAAAGTTTTCTGTTAGTTTGTGTTCTTCTAAGTTTAACTCCAAGATTTTAAATACTTTCATTTACTGCAAATGAATATCTACTCCAAATGTCTCACTAATAATCATTATCAGCCTTAAAAACCCACAAAACATCCGTCTATACTCGACCACACTTAGTACAGTCCGGTTCCCCCTTCTATAAATCTGCTTGGAATCTTCCACTTCCTGTTTGTCAAAGTGGCCTTCTACCTGGACAGGTTTTGTTGGAGCTCATGCAACAAACATTTTGGGTAACTGCACTTTAATATGGATGGATGACACTGAATTAGAGTCTGTTTTAATGTGACTGAGTTAAGATGTGTAGCTCTGTCATTAAATAGTAAATTATTTCTCAGAATTCACAGAGAAAAGTCTGAAATGTTTGCTAGGTTAGCGTCCCACATGTTCTTTGGCTCAGCTAAAGCTAACTCTCTCCAACTTCTGGATCTCTTGAGTTGCTTGTTGTTAAAATATCTTGCTGTAGGTGCTGAAGCTCAGAAAGTCTGAGATGTTTGTTCAAAATAAGCTCATTCTCAAGTCTTATCTGAACTGTCCTCTTTTGTTTGAACTTTCCCTAAACTTAGGAGCTAATGACAAAGCAGAACATCCAGACTCAGTCTCATTTATGTAGAGATTAAACTTCAGTGTCATTCATTGATGTTAAAGTGCAGTTTTTCAAATGTTTGTTGCACATGCTCCCGACCAAACCAGTCCAGGTGGAAGACGATGTGAAGAGAAAGCTCCAGAGGATGAATATCACACATTTACATTTTTAAATAAATGTCCTTAAATTAGACATTGTCATACAAAAATTGGATTTCCCTTTAATGATGTTCAAATCTTTGTTGAGTGTTTTGTTGATGTTGGTTTCTAAAGGTTTTTTGACACTCGGTCCCAAAGATTAAAACCTTTTACAGCTTGCAAGCTGCAACAATTCACACATTATCAAAATCTTTCTGACTAAACTAAGATTTTTTTAAAAAAGTGAAAAACTGCCCGATTCCTGCATCATGAATGTAAATCTTTTTGGTTTTTATGACAGTAAACTGAATATATTTGGGTTTGACATTTTAGAAACCAAAACAAGAAATGAATTAGTGGAGAAAACAATCAACAGATTAATGGACAAAGAAAATGTGTTTTCCAACATATATGGCTGAATTACTCCAACATTACAAGATACATACAATTTTAATTCCATTTTATTTATATAACGCCAAGTACAGGTCAAATCATCTCAAGACGCTTTATTTTTACATGTTTTTGTCATATTTAAAATATGACAAAGTAAGAAATTTCAACCTCTTAACTAATCCAATTTATTATTTGGTTTTTGAGACACTAACTGACAATTAAAATAACTTTCTCCATTAAAACTAATAAACATGAGGTCAAATAGAAGGAACAGTTTTAAATACTGCAGTCCCATGACGACAAGAATAAAGTTTGTCAACAAAAACTAATTCTGCTGGTGGATTCTATGAAAGTCCTAATAAATGATAATAAAGTGTGATACTAAAGGTTTGTGGTGCTAAAAATGTCAAAGTAAAGATATCAAGTTGAACATCTGGATGGTGGTTGATAAAAGTTGACCTCCCTTCATTTCTCTGGAGCCGACTTCATGGATTTTATGGATGCTGGTTAAAGACCTGCTCTTCTAGTCGTCTTCCTTCTAGTCCCAGTAAAAAGTCAGTCCATCCTGGCCGACTTCAACACCTCTTCATGACAACTTGTTCTGCCTCCGATCTCATGGAAACTCAAGAAACTCAGTAAAACCCGTGGAGACTCGAGGAACTCGTCGGGCGGGGGAAGGTGTGGTGGGTGGTGGGGGGAGGTGGGGGAGTAGAGGGGGGAGGCCGCCACCCACCTCCCCGCCTACTCTCCGCCCTGACTCCACCCAGACTCCGCCTCAGCTCCACCCATGTGGTCACTTCAGAAACTACGATGCCAAAGGGACGACGAAATCATTTCTTTTCATCTGATCTGTAGCTCAGTGAGTTAAGGATTTGCCTATGGAGCTGCAGGTCGCTGGTTCAAGACCAGTCCCTTCTTAAATTTTATCCAAATTCTGACAAAGACAAAGAAAGAAAAGTGCCGGTGGTGGGTCTTGAACCTGCGACCCTCCACTCTGTAGTCACTCTTCTTATCCCCCTGAGCTATTCGCTCAGATACTAAATCTTCTGGTTTTTGCGCATTTATCATCTATTTTTTGTCATTTTCGAGTTTTTTTTTTTTTTTTTTTTTAACTCGAGTCTCGACTCGACTGTTTTTCTCGGTGGGTTGGACTTCAGCCTTTGTGCTGGAGGGCTGAACCCTCAATTCCAAGACTTTCCAAAGCCTCCAGACCTCACGAGTCCTCAGGACCTGAGCTTTCAGACAGTCTGAGGGCTGAGATTTTCTAAGTCCCACAGTAGATCTCTGTTAGATTTAACTTTCAGACAGTCCAAGGACTGATATCTTCTAAGTTCTTGAGTAGTTCTCTGTTAGTTTGAACCTTTCGACAGTCTGAGGACTGAAATCTTAAAAGTTTCTCAGTACTTCTCTGTTAGTTTGAACTTTATGGTTAACAGAAGCCTTAAAACTTGTGACCATGAGTCTTGATTTCACATTTAGACCATCCATCCTAGTTCTTCTCAGACCTTCACCTGTGGATTTTTAGAAATCCTGAACAAACTTTGATTCTCTTCACTGAACAGTAAAGTTTGTGGAGCTCAGAAGGTAACATTAGTTTGATAAATGCCTTCAACTACTAGTAGACTTTATCTGGAAAGCAGTTTTCTGAAATGAGTTCTTAGTAAATCTGTCCACAATCAAACCAAGAACATAGAAAGAGGAAATGTTTGAAGAAACAACTTGATGTTTTCATTTCAGACTAGAAAACGCCTTTAGACCTTTATCTGTTTTTGCTCATTTTGATCCTTTTATTGTCTCTTCTGTTTAATTTGATCTTCTAAAGTTTAACTGGTGTCTTTTCAAATGTTTTGTCTTTAGTTTGATTCTTATTAAATGTTTAGTTTTGCTCCTTCCTCACTTTTTATTCTTTTCTAATGTCTGATTTGATTTAGAAATGTTTTGTCTTTTTAGTGTTTAGTTGTTGTTTCAAATGTTTTTTCGGCATGTTTGTGAATTTTTTTTCTTTCCCAATATTTAATTTTTTGCTTAAATCTTTGTTAAATGTTTTACCACCTTTTAATGTTTAATTTTCTTTTTAAATGATTCATTGTATTTTCTGTTTAATTCCTATTTGAAGTTTTATTGTGTTTAAGATTTAATTTTCTAATGAAACATTGAATTTTTTAATTAAATGTTTTGTCTTTTTAAAGGTTTAATAATCTAATTAAATGTTTTGTATTTTTTTAAATGTTTAATATAATTCTTGTTTAAAAAGTATTATTTTTAAATGTGTGATTATCTGAAGTATTTTCTCTGTAATTTTTAATAATGTTATTTTAAAATTTTTGTTTAATTTCATACTTACATGTTTTGTATCGTGTTTGATTATCTAATTCAATATTTTGTCTGTTTAATAAAATGAAACATTAAATACAATTAGATGATATTAAACAGACAAAATATTGAATTAGATAATCAAACACGATACAAAACATGTAAGTATGAAATTAAACAAAATTTTTAAAATGACATTATTAAAAATTACAGAGAAAATACTTCAGATAATCACACATTTAAAAAATAATACTTTTTAAACAAGAATTATATGAAACATTTAAAAACAATACTTTTTAAACAAGAATTATATTAAACATTTAAAAAACAATACTTTTAAAACAAGAATTATATTAAACATTTAAAAAATACTTAAATTTTTTTTAAGTTTTATTGTAATAATTTTTCCCCCTTTGATTTAATTGCTTTTTGTTATGTAGTTTATTTCTTTAATATTATTTTTCTGTCAAGATTTTAAGCCCAACCTAAAAAATGAAATAAACCCTTAAATCACAATGAAAATACTTCTGTTGTCACAATCATGAGTTAGTCAATTATTCAGTTTATCAATTCAACTTTATTTGTTTAGCACCTTTCACACAGATGACAAAATTAAACAAGCAAAGAGAAAAAAAAACTATGCTAAAACTATTATTAAAACTCAAAAACATTTAAAAAAAGATTTAACATGGTAATAAAATATGTTGTGTTCAGGGGATGGAGGGAGTTTATTGAAGTCTTCTTGGGCTCACATGGGAAATCATTTAAAATATAAACTTGATATTCAGTCTAAGGAAACTGCAGAATGACAGAAGAACCAACAATATCTCCTGTTTTCTCCTTTAATGAGTCGACTCTTGTGCTTTCAGACCAAAGAACTACAGACTCTTCACAACCTGCTCAAACTCTTGGTACAGGACCTCACCACACGGGTCAAGAAGGTTTCTGTCTCATTTCTACTCTGAAGCTCACCTTCTCCTGCTCAAACTGCTGACAAATGTTTCTGCTGCTCTAAAGTCTGGTCTCCAGAACTTCCTAAAAACTCTCAAAGTCTCTTCTGCTGCAGGCTGTTTTGTAGAACTGTTGCAGAAAACCTCACTAAACCACATGGAGGAGCCTCAAGATAGTTGTCCAAAATAAACCATACAAAAACCAAACTAGCACAACCCAAACACTAAAGTCTCCTGCAGCCTACCAGAGAACCTCTGAGAACAGAGAATCAGGACAGGAACTCTTACCTTCTGGACAACCAACATCGGTTCACAAACAAGAATACACAATGTGTCTGACCAAAAACCTCTAAAGACTCACTACAGCCAAGACAAAGACACAACTCAGCTGCACCAAATCCACTAATCACTGCGCACATTAGCACCATGTGCTAACTGTGGCTAAAGAACCACATTTACCAAGACAACTATCCAGTACAAGGCCTTAAAACACACCAAGAAACACATCAAAGACGATTTTACTGCTGGAAGCTGCAAGCCAACGGCTAAAGAACAAACGAAAGCAACGGAGCCAAACCCAGTTCAGTGGTGAACAGAAGCAGAGGAAATGTTTGAATGCAGCTAAATAAAGCAGGAAGACACTGAGCTGCTCAGGTGTTCCTGATAATACCTAGCAGCCACTGGGACAGCCAATAGGAACACAGCTTACTGGAAGTCCAGAGGGCTGGGTTAGTGAAGGAAATTTAGTTTAAAGTTGAAGCAGAAAGTTAACAAAGAAAGCTGAAAACCACCTTCTGATCCCTGAAATCTCAGAGTTTTCACACAAAGAACGCCTGAACATGTCAAACTGGTTCCATAGTAGAACCATCATTGTAAAAATGTCATAGTATGGTGTGTTGCTCAAAAAATATTACGACCCGGCTGTCTAGGGTCGCCGAGGAGCAACACAAGAACAGGACCACCGCTGGTTTCCAGGGGGTTAGGCAGCTATTTATTTGAAAGTGTAAGTTTACAACAACACAACATGTGAGCAGAAAAATCACAAAGTCTGTCTTTAGTTCAGCTGAAAATACTAGTTTTTGTCTTTTTTATTGACCAGACTTTTCAGGAAGTAGATGAAGAATAATTAAAGCTCTCATGTAGAAGTCCAACTTATTTTGGATCCTTGTGGAGAGTTTAATCTTAGAGTTTGTACAGCTGTTGAGTTTTTAGAGTCACATGGATTGTTTCGAAATTTAATAACCGAGTCCTGAAATAAAATTACAGTTGTGGATTTCTGTCATTTAGTCTGTCATTTAGGGTTTCTTCGAAAAAAAAAATCAACATGAATTTTGCCGCAAAAAAAGGCCATAGTATACTATGTCGAGAAAAAAATGCGATTTTTCAACATGTTGTAATATAATGCCGTATAATGAAATAATGTAAAGGAGGCCGTGAAAAACACTCCAGAAAAGTTTTCTTTGAAAAAAAAAAAATCATGAATTTTGGTGCAAAAAAGAACGCCATAGTATACTATGTTGAAAAAAAAATGCAATTTTTCAACATGTTGTAAAAATGTGCCATATGATGCAATAATGTAAAACAGGCTGTGAAAAACGCTATGGTAAGGTTTTCTTTGAAAAAAAAATCATCATGAATTTTGGCACAAAAAAAACGCTATAGTATACTATGTCGAAAAAAAAATGCAATTTTTCAACATGTTGTAAAAACGTGCCATATGATGAAATAATGTAAAGGAGGCCGTGAAAAACACTCCAGAAAGGTTTTCTTTGAAAAAAAAAGTCATCATGACTTTTGGCACAAGAAACGCCATAGTATACTATGTCGGAAAAAAAATGCAATTTTTCAACATGTTGTAAAAATGTGCCATATGATGCAATAATGTAAAACAGGCTGTGAAAAACACTCCAGAAAGGTTTTCTTTGAAAAAAAAATCAACATGAATTTTGGTGCAAAAAAACGCCATAGTATACTATGTCGAAAAAAAAATGCAATTTTTCAACATGTTGTAAAAACGTGCCATATGATGAAATAATGTAAAGGAGGCCGTGAAAAACACTATGGTAAGGTTTTCTTTGAAAAAAAAATCATCATGAATTTTGGCACAAAAAAAAACGCCATAGTATACTATGTCGAAAAAAAATGCAATTTTTCAACATGTTGTAAAAACGTGCCATATGATGAAATAATGTAAAGGAGGCTGTGAAAAACACTCCAGAAAGGTTTTCTTTGAAAAAAAAAGTCATCATGACTTTTGGCACAAAAAATACGCGCCAAATGTCATTTTTCAACACTAAATCTTATTGAAAAATATGTTTTACTTAAGTCCACCTGTTTCAACCATCTCTACCCCTCCTTAGGTACCAACATTAGGTACAAAAAAAGTCCAGTAGATGTCACTGTGTTTTGAAATAGCATGCAGAGCAAGTTAGTCTGCTCACAGGAAGTTAGTACGAGCAAAATCACTCCTCACATGAGGCCTCTGTTTGCTGTGATTTTCAAAGGTAAAGTAATATTTTTGACATATTATGGTGCCTAAGGAGTTGCTGAACACAAATGTGTCATTTGAAATGTAAAAAAAAAAGAAAGATTTAAAAGGGTAAAATAATTTTTCTCAACCGTTTGGTAGAGGTCAATATTTTAAAAATCGCTCGGTCTCTTCATAAAAAAACATTGATTGTTGTTATTAGTGCCCCAAATAGATAAGAAATATAAAGAAATAATTTTTTCATTGCCTTTTTCTTGGTGAGGATGTTTAAGGGTTAACTTAACATCTGTAAACAAAACAAAAACGTATCAACAAAGTTTTCTGTTAGTTTGTGTTCTTCTAAGTTTAACTCCAAGATTTTAAATACTTTCATTTACTGCAAATGAATATCTACTCCAAATGTCTCACTAATAATCATTATCAGCCTTAAAAACCCACAAAACATCCGTCTATACTCGACCACACTTAGTACAGTCCGGTTCCCCCTTCTATAAATCTGCTTGGAATCTTCCACTTCCTGTTTGTCAAAGTGGCCTTCTACCTGGACAGGTTTTGTTGGAGCTCATGCAACAAACATTTTGGGTAACTGCACTTTAATATGGATGGATGACACTGAATTAGAGTCTGTTTTAATGTGACTGAGTTAAGATGTGTAGCTCTGTCATTAAATAGTAAATTATTTCTCAGAATTCACAGAGAAAAGTCTGAAATGTTTGCTAGGTTAGCGTCCCACATGTTCTTTGGCTCAGCTAAAGCTAACTCTCTCCAACTTCTGGATCTCTTGAGTTGCTTGTTGTTAAAATATCTTGCTGTAGGTGCTGAAGCTCAGAAAGTCTGAGATGTTTGTTCAAAATAAGCTCATTCTCAAGTCTTATCTGAACTGTCCTCTTTTGTTTGAACTTTCCCTAAACTTAGGAGCTAATGACAAAGCAGAACATCCAGACTCAGTCTCATTTATGTAGAGATTAAACTTCAGTGTCATTCATTGATGTTAAAGTGCAGTTTTTCAAATGTTTGTTGCACATGCTCCCGACCAAACCAGTCCAGGTGGAAGACGATGTGAAGAGAAAGCTCCAGAGGATGAATATCACACATTTACATTTTTAAATAAATGTCCTTAAATTAGACATTGTCATACAAAAATTGGATTTCCCTTTAATGATGTTCAAATCTTTGTTGAGTGTTTTGTTGATGTTGGTTTCTAAAGGTTTTTTGACACTCGGTCCCAAAGATTAAAACCTTTTACAGCTTGCAAGCTGCAACAATTCACACATTATCAAAATCTTTCTGACTAAACTAAGATTTTTTTAAAAAAGTGAAAAACTGCCCGATTCCTGCATCATGAATGTAAATCTTTTTGGTTTTTATGACAGTAAACTGAATATATTTGGGTTTGACATTTTAGAAACCAAAACAAGAAATGAATTAGTGGAGAAAACAATCAACAGATTAATGGACAAAGAAAATGTGTTTTCCAACATATATGGCTGAATTACTCCAACATTACAAGATACATACAATTTTAATTCCATTTTATTTATATAACGCCAAGTACAGGTCAAATCATCTCAAGACGCTTTATTTTTACATGTTTTTGTCATATTTAAAATATGACAAAGTAAGAAATTTCAACCTCTTAACTAATCCAATTTATTATTTGGTTTTTGAGACACTAACTGACAATTAAAATAACTTTCTCCATTAAAACTAATAAACATGAGGTCAAATAGAAGGAACAGTTTTAAATACTGCAGTCCCATGACGACAAGAATAAAGTTTGTCAACAAAAACTAATTCTGCTGGTGGATTCTATGAAAGTCCTAATAAATGATAATAAAGTGTGATACTAAAGGTTTGTGGTGCTAAAAATGTCAAAGTAAAGATATCAAGTTGAACATCTGGATGGTGGTTGATAAAAGTTGACCTCCCTTCATTTCTCTGGAGCCGACTTCATGGATTTTATGGATGCTGGTTAAAGACCTGCTCTTCTAGTCGTCTTCCTTCTAGTCCCAGTAAAAAGTCAGTCCATCCTGGCCGACTTCAACACCTCTTCATGACAACTTGTTCTGCCTCCGATCTCATGGAAACTCAAGAAACTCAGTAAAACCCGTGGAGACTCGAGGAACTCGTCGGGCGGGGGAAGGTGTGGTGGGTGGTGGGGGGAGGTGGGGGAGTAGAGGGGGGAGGCCGCCACCCACCTCCCCGCCTACTCTCCGCCCTGACTCCACCCAGACTCCGCCTCAGCTCCACCCATGTGGTCACTTCAGAAACTACGATGCCAAAGGGACGACGAAATCATTTCTTTTCATCTGATCTGTAGCTCAGTGAGTTAAGGATTTGCCTATGGAGCTGCAGGTCGCTGGTTCAAGACCAGTCCCTTCTTAAATTTTATCCAAATTCTGACAAAGACAAAGAAAGAAAAGTGCCGGTGGTGGGTCTTGAACCTGCGACCCTCCACTCTGTAGTCACTCTTCTTATCCCCCTGAGCTATTCGCTCAGATACTAAATCTTCTGGTTTTTGCGCATTTATCATCTATTTTTTGTCATTTTCGAGTTTTTTTTTTTTTTTTTTTAACTCGAGTCTCGACTCGACTGTTTTTCTCGGTGGGTTGGACTTCAGCCTTTGTGCTGGAGGGCTGAACCCTCAATTCCAAGACTTTCCAAAGCCTCCAGACCTCACGAGTCCTCAGGACCTGAGCTTTCAGACAGTCTGAGGGCTGAGATTTTCTAAGTCCCACAGTAGATCTCTGTTAGATTTAACTTTCAGACAGTCCAAGGACTGATATCTTCTAAGTTCTTGAGTAGTTCTCTGTTAGTTTGAACCTTTCGACAGTCTGAGGACTGAAATCTTAAAAGTTTCTCAGTACTTCTCTGTTAGTTTGAACTTTATGGTTAACAGAAGCCTTAAAACTTGTGACCATGAGTCTTGATTTCACATTTAGACCATCCATCCTAGTTCTTCTCAGACCTTCACCTGTGGATTTTTAGAAATCCTGAACAAACTTTGATTCTCTTCACTGAACAGTAAAGTTTGTGGAGCTCAGAAGGTAACATTAGTTTGATAAATGCCTTCAACTACTAGTAGACTTTATCTGGAAAGCAGTTTTCTGAAATGAGTTCTTAGTAAATCTGTCCACAATCAAACCAAGAACATAGAAAGAGGAAATGTTTGAAGAAACAACTTGATGTTTTCATTTCAGACTAGAAAACGCCTTTAGACCTTTATCTGTTTTTGCTCATTTTGATCCTTTTATTGTCTCTTCTGTTTAATTTGATCTTCTAAAGTTTAACTGGTGTCTTTTCAAATGTTTTGTCTTTAGTTTGATTCTTATTAAATGTTTAGTTTTGCTCCTTCCTCACTTTTTATTCTTTTCTAATGTCTGATTTGATTTAGAAATGTTTTGTCTTTTTAGTGTTTAGTTGTTGTTTCAAATGTTTTTTCGGCATGTTTGTGAATTTTTTTTCTTTCCCAATATTTAATTTTTTGCTTAAATCTTTGTTAAATGTTTTACCACCTTTTAATGTTTAATTTTCTTTTTAAATGATTCATTGTATTTTCTGTTTAATTCCTATTTGAAGTTTTATTGTGTTTAAGATTTAATTTTCTAATGAAACATTGAATTTTTTAATTAAATGTTTTGTCTTTTTAAAGGTTTAATAATCTAATTAAATGTTTTGTATTTTTTTAAATGTTTAATATAATTCTTGTTTAAAAAGTATTATTTTTAAATGTGTGATTATCTGAAGTATTTTCTCTGTAATTTTTAATAATGTTATTTTAAAATTTTTGTTTAATTTCATACTTACATGTTTTGTATCGTGTTTGATTATCTAATTCAATATTTTGTCTGTTTAATAAAATGAAACATTAAATACAATTAGATGATATTAAACAGACAAAATATTGAATTAGATAATCAAACACGATACAAAACATGTAAGTATGAAATTAAACAAAATTTTTAAAATGACATTATTAAAAATTACAGAGAAAATACTTCAGATAATCACACATTTAAAAAATAATACTTTTTAAACAAGAATTATATGAAACATTTAAAAACAATACTTTTTAAACAAGAATTATATTAAACATTTAAAAAACAATACTTTTAAAACAAGAATTATATTAAACATTTAAAAAATACTTAAATTTTTTTTAAGTTTTATTGTAATAATTTTTCCCCCTTTGATTTAATTGCTTTTTGTTATGTAGTTTATTTCTTTAATATTATTTTTCTGTCAAGATTTTAAGCCCAACCTAAAAAATGAAATAAACCCTTAAATCACAATGAAAATACTTCTGTTGTCACAATCATGAGTTAGTCAATTATTCAGTTTATCAATTCAACTTTATTTGTTTAGCACCTTTCACACAGATGACAAAATTAAACAAGCAAAGAGAAAAAAAAACTATGCTAAAACTATTATTAAAACTCAAAAACATTTAAAAAAAGATTTAACATGGTAATAAAATATGTTGTGTTCAGGGGATGGAGGGAGTTTATTGAAGTCTTCTTGGGCTCACATGGGAAATCATTTAAAATATAAACTTGATATTCAGTCTAAGGAAACTGCAGAATGACAGAAGAACCAACAATATCTCCTGTTTTCTCCTTTAATGAGTCGACTCTTGTGCTTTCAGACCAAAGAACTACAGACTCTTCACAACCTGCTCAAACTCTTGGTACAGGACCTCACCACACGGGTCAAGAAGGTTTCTGTCTCATTTCTACTCTGAAGCTCACCTTCTCCTGCTCAAACTGCTGACAAATGTTTCTGCTGCTCTAAAGTATGGTCTCCAGAACTTCCTAAAAACTCTCAAAGTCTCTTCTGCTGCAGGCTGTTTTGTAGAACTGTTACAGAAAACCTCACTAAACCACATGGAGGAGCCTCAAGATAGTTGTCCAAAATAAACCATACAAAAACCAAACTAGCACAACCCAAACACTAAAGTCTCCTGCAGCCTACCAGAGAACCTCTGAGAACAGAGAATCAGGACAGGAACTCTTACCTTCTGGACAACCAACATCGGTTCACAAACAAGAATACACAATGTGTCTGACCAAAAACCTCTAAAGACTCACTACAGCCAAGACAAAGACACAACTCAGCTGCACCAAATCCACTAATCACTGCGCACATTAGCACCATGTGCTAACTGTGGCTAAAGAACCACATTTACCAAGACAACTATCCAGTACAAGGCCTTAAAACACACCAAGAAACACATCAAAGACGATTTTACTGCTGGAAGCTGCAAGCCAACGGCTAAAGAACAAACGAAAGCAACGGAGCCAAACCCAGTTCAGTGGTGAACAGAAGCAGAGGAAATGTTTGAATGCAGCTAAATAAAGCAGGAAGACACTGAGCTGCTCAGGTGTTCCTGATAATACCTAGCAGCCACTGGGACAGCCAATAGGAACACAGCTTACTGGAAGTCCAGAGGGCTGGGTTAGTGAAGGAAATTTAGTTTAAAGTTGAAGCAGAAAGTTAACAAAGAAAGCTGAAAACCACCTTCTGATCCCTGAAATCTCAGAGTTTTCACACAAAGAACGCCTGAACATGTCAAACTGGTTCCATAGTAGAACCATCATTGTAAAAATGTCATAGTATGGTGTGTTGCTCAAAAAATATTACGACCCGGCTGTCTAGGGTCGCCGAGGAGCAACACAAGAACAGGACCACCGCTGGTTTCCAGGGGGTTAGGCAGCTATTTATTTGAAAGTGTAAGTTTACAACAACACAACATGTGAGCAGAAAAATCACAAAGTCTGTCTTTAGTTCAGCTGAAAATACTAGTTTTTGTCTTTTTTATTGACCAGACTTTTCAGGAAGTAGATGAAGAATAATTAAAGCTCTCATGTAGAAGTCCAACTTATTTTGGATCCTTGTGGAGAGTTTAATCTTAGAGTTTGTACAGCTGTTGAGTTTTTAGAGTCACATGGATTGTTTCGAAATTTAATAACCGAGTCCTGAAATAAAATTACAGTTGTGGATTTCTGTCATTTAGTCTGTCATTTAGGGTTTCTTCGAAAAAAAAAATCAACATGAATTTTGCCGCAAAAAAAGGCCATAGTATACTATGTCGAGAAAAAAATGCGATTTTTCAACATGTTGTAATATAATGCCGTATAATGAAATAATGTAAAGGAGGCCGTGAAAAACACTCCAGAAAAGTTTTCTTTGAAAAAAAAAAAATCATGAATTTTGGTGCAAAAAAGAACGCCATAGTATACTATGTTGAAAAAAAAATGCAATTTTTCAACATGTTGTAAAAATGTGCCATATGATGCAATAATGTAAAACAGGCTGTGAAAAACGCTATGGTAAGGTTTTCTTTGAAAAAAAAATCATCATGAATTTTGGCACAAAAAAAACGCTATAGTATACTATGTCGAAAAAAAAATGCAATTTTTCAACATGTTGTAAAAACGTGCCATATGATGAAATAATGTAAAGGAGGCCGTGAAAAACACTCCAGAAAGGTTTTCTTTGAAAAAAAAAGTCATCATGACTTTTGGCACAAGAAACGCCATAGTATACTATGTCGGAAAAAAAAATGCAATTTTTCAACATGTTGTAAAAATGTGCCATATGATGCAATAATGTAAAACAGGCTGTGAAAAACACTCCAGAAAGGTTTTCTTTGAAAAAAAAATCAACATGAATTTTGGTGCAAAAAAAACGCCATAGTATACTATGTCGAAAAAAAATGCAATTTTTCAACATGTTGTAAAAACATGCCATATGATGAAATAATGTAAAGGAGGCCGTGAAAAACACTATGGTAAGGTTTTCTTTGAAAAAAAAATCATCATGAATTTTGGCACAAAAAAAAACGCCATAGTATACTATGTCGAAAAAAAATGCAATTTTTCAACATGTTGTAAAAACGTGCCATATGATGAAATAATGTAAAGGAGGCTGTGAAAAACACTCCAGAAAGGTTTTCTTTGAAAAAAAAAGTCATCATGACTTTTGGCACAAAAAATACGCGCCAAATGTCATTTTTCAACACTAAATCTTATTGAAAAATATGTTT
Source organism: Amphiprion ocellaris (assembly GCF_022539595.1). Lineage (NCBI taxonomy): Eukaryota > Metazoa > Chordata > Actinopteri > Pomacentridae > Amphiprion > Amphiprion ocellaris. The sequence goes on along the minus strand of NC_072769.1, from coordinate 23,076,667 downwards.
TACTTAAGTCCACCTGTTTCAACCATCTCTACCCCTCCTTAGGTACCAACATTAGGTACAAAAAAAAGTCCAGTAGATGTCACTGTGTTTTGAAATAGCATGCAGAGCAAGTTAGTCTGCTCACAGGAAGTTAGTACGAGCAAAATCACTCCTCACATGAGGCCTCTGTTTGCTGTGATTTTCAAAGGTAAAGTAATATTTTTGACATATTATGGTGCCTAAGGAGTTGCTGAACACAAATGTGTCATTTGAAATGTAAAAAAAAAAGAAAGATTTAAAAGGGTAAAATAATTTTTCTCAACCGTTTGGTAGAGGTCAATATTTTAAAAATCGCTCGGTCTCTTCATAAAAAAACATTGATTGTTGTTATTAGTGCCCCAAATAGATAAGAAATATAAAGAAATAATTTTTTCATTGCCTTTTTCTTGGTGAGGATGTTTAAGGGTTAACTTAACATCTGTAAACAAAACAAAAACGTATCAACAAAGTTTTCTGTTAGTTTGTGTTCTTCTAAGTTTAACTCCAAGATTTTAAATACTTTCATTTACTGCAAATGAATATCTACTCCAAATGTCTCACTAATAATCATTATCAGCCTTAAAAACCCACAAAACATCCGTCTATACTCGACCACACTTAGTACAGTCCGGTTCCCCCTTCTATAAATCTGCTTGGAATCTTCCACTTCCTGTTTGTCAAAGTGGCCTTCTACCTGGACAGGTTTTGTTGGAGCTCATGCAACAAACATTTTGGGTAACTGCACTTTAATATGGATGGATGACACTGAATTAGAGTCTGTTTTAATGTGACTGAGTTAAGATGTGTAGCTCTGTCATTAAATAGTAAATTATTTCTCAGAATTCACAGAGAAAAGTCTGAAATGTTTGCTAGGTTAGCGTCCCACATGTTCTTTGGCTCAGCTAAAGCTAACTCTCTCCAACTTCTGGATCTCTTGAGTTGCTTGTTGTTAAAATATCTTGCTGTAGGTGCTGAAGCTCAGAAAGTCTGAGATGTTTGTTCAAAATAAGCTCATTCTCAAGTCTTATCTGAACTGTCCTCTTTTGTTTGAACTTTCCCTAAACTTAGGAGCTAATGACAAAGCAGAACATCCAGACTCAGTCTCATTTATGTAGAGATTAAACTTCAGTGTCATTCATTGATGTTAAAGTGCAGTTTTTCAAATGTTTGTTGCACATGCTCCCGACCAAACCAGTCCAGGTGGAAGACGATGTGAAGAGAAAGCTCCAGAGGATGAATATCACACATTTACATTTTTAAATAAATGTCCTTAAATTAGACATTGTCATACAAAAATTGGATTTCCCTTTAATGATGTTCAAATCTTTGTTGAGTGTTTTGTTGATGTTGGTTTCTAAAGGTTTTTTGACACTCGGTCCCAAAGATTAAAACCTTTTACAGCTTGCAAGCTGCAACAATTCACACATTATCAAAATCTTTCTGACTAAACTAAGATTTTTTTAAAAAAGTGAAAAACTGCCCGATTCCTGCATCATGAATGTAAATCTTTTTGGTTTTTATGACAGTAAACTGAATATATTTGGGTTTGACATTTTAGAAACCAAAACAAGAAATGAATTAGTGGAGAAAACAATCAACAGATTAATGGACAAAGAAAATGTGTTTTCCAACATATATGGCTGAATTACTCCAACATTACAAGATACATACAATTTTAATTCCATTTTATTTATATAACGCCAAGTACAGGTCAAATCATCTCAAGACGCTTTATTTTTACATGTTTTTGTCATATTTAAAATATGACAAAGTAAGAAATTTCAACCTCTTAACTAATCCAATTTATTATTTGGTTTTTGAGACACTAACTGACAATTAAAATAACTTTCTCCATTAAAACTAATAAACATGAGGTCAAATAGAAGGAACAGTTTTAAATACTGCAGTCCCATGACGACAAGAATAAAGTTTGTCAACAAAAACTAATTCTGCTGGTGGATTCTATGAAAGTCCTAATAAATGATAATAAAGTGTGATACTAAAGGTTTGTGGTGCTAAAAATGTCAAAGTAAAGATATCAAGTTGAACATCTGGATGGTGGTTGATAAAAGTTGACCTCCCTTCATTTCTCTGGAGCCGACTTCATGGATTTTATGGATGCTGGTTAAAGACCTGCTCTTCTAGTCGTCTTCCTTCTAGTCCCAGTAAAAAGTCAGTCCATCCTGGCCGACTTCAACACCTCTTCATGACAACTTGTTCTGCCTCCGATCTCATGGAAACTCAAGAAACTCAGTAAAACCCGTGGAGACTCGAGGAACTCGTCGGGCGGGGGAAGGTGTGGTGGGTGGTGGGGGGAGGTGGGGGAGTAGAGGGGGGAGGCCGCCACCCACCTCCCCGCCTACTCTCCGCCCTGACTCCACCCAGACTCCGCCTCAGCTCCACCCATGTGGTCACTTCAGAAACTACGATGCCAAAGGGACGACGAAATCATTTCTTTTCATCTGATCTGTAGCTCAGTGAGTTAAGGATTTGCCTATGGAGCTGCAGGTCGCTGGTTCAAGACCAGTCCCTTCTTAAATTTTATCCAAATTCTGACAAAGACAAAGAAAGAAAAGTGCCGGTGGTGGGTCTTGAACCTGCGACCCTCCACTCTGTAGTCACTCTTCTTATCCCCCTGAGCTATTCGCTCAGATACTAAATCTTCTGGTTTTTGCGCATTTATCATCTATTTTTTGTCATTTTCGAGTTTTTTTTTTTTTTTTTTTTTAACTCGAGTCTCGACTCGACTGTTTTTCTCGGTGGGTTGGACTTCAGCCTTTGTGCTGGAGGGCTGAACCCTCAATTCCAAGACTTTCCAAAGCCTCCAGACCTCACGAGTCCTCAGGACCTGAGCTTTCAGACAGTCTGAGGGCTGAGATTTTCTAAGTCCCACAGTAGATCTCTGTTAGATTTAACTTTCAGACAGTCCAAGGACTGATATCTTCTAAGTTCTTGAGTAGTTCTCTGTTAGTTTGAACCTTTCGACAGTCTGAGGACTGAAATCTTAAAAGTTTCTCAGTACTTCTCTGTTAGTTTGAACTTTATGGTTAACAGAAGCCTTAAAACTTGTGACCATGAGTCTTGATTTCACATTTAGACCATCCATCCTAGTTCTTCTCAGACCTTCACCTGTGGATTTTTAGAAATCCTGAACAAACTTTGATTCTCTTCACTGAACAGTAAAGTTTGTGGAGCTCAGAAGGTAACATTAGTTTGATAAATGCCTTCAACTACTAGTAGACTTTATCTGGAAAGCAGTTTTCTGAAATGAGTTCTTAGTAAATCTGTCCACAATCAAACCAAGAACATAGAAAGAGGAAATGTTTGAAGAAACAACTTGATGTTTTCATTTCAGACTAGAAAACGCCTTTAGACCTTTATCTGTTTTTGCTCATTTTGATCCTTTTATTGTCTCTTCTGTTTAATTTGATCTTCTAAAGTTTAACTGGTGTCTTTTCAAATGTTTTGTCTTTAGTTTGATTCTTATTAAATGTTTAGTTTTGCTCCTTCCTCACTTTTTATTCTTTTCTAATGTCTGATTTGATTTAGAAATGTTTTGTCTTTTTAGTGTTTAGTTGTTGTTTCAAATGTTTTTTCGGCATGTTTGTGAATTTTTTTTCTTTCCCAATATTTAATTTTTTGCTTAAATCTTTGTTAAATGTTTTACCACCTTTTAATGTTTAATTTTCTTTTTAAATGATTCATTGTATTTTCTGTTTAATTCCTATTTGAAGTTTTATTGTGTTTAAGATTTAATTTTCTAATGAAACATTGAATTTTTTAATTAAATGTTTTGTCTTTTTAAAGGTTTAATAATCTAATTAAATGTTTTGTATTTTTTTAAATGTTTAATATAATTCTTGTTTAAAAAGTATTATTTTTAAATGTGTGATTATCTGAAGTATTTTCTCTGTAATTTTTAATAATGTTATTTTAAAATTTTTGTTTAATTTCATACTTACATGTTTTGTATCGTGTTTGATTATCTAATTCAATATTTTGTCTGTTTAATAAAATGAAACATTAAATACAATTAGATGATATTAAACAGACAAAATATTGAATTAGATAATCAAACACGATACAAAACATGTAAGTATGAAATTAAACAAAATTTTTAAAATGACATTATTAAAAATTACAGAGAAAATACTTCAGATAATCACACATTTAAAAAATAATACTTTTTAAACAAGAATTATATGAAACATTTAAAAACAATACTTTTTAAACAAGAATTATATTAAACATTTAAAAAACAATACTTTTAAAACAAGAATTATATTAAACATTTAAAAAATACTTAAATTTTTTTTTAAGTTTTATTGTAATAATTTTTCCCCCTTTGATTTAATTGCTTTATGTTATGTAGTTTATTTCTTTAATATTATTTTTCTGTCAAGATTTTAAGCCCAACCGAAAAAATGAAATAAACCCTTAAATCACAATGAAAATACTTCTGTTGTCACAATCATGAGTTAGTCAATTATTCAGTTTATCAATTCAACTTTATTTGTTTAGCACCTTTCACACAGATGACAAAACTAAACAAGCAAAGAGAAAAAGCTATGCTAAAACTATGATTAAAACTCAAAAACATTAAAAAAAAAAACATTTAACATGGTAATAAAATATGTTGTGTCCAGGGGATGGAGGGAGTTTATTGAAGTCTTCTTGGGCTCACATGGGAAATCATTTAAAATATAAACTTGATATTCAGTCTAAGGAAACTGCAGAATGACAGAAGAACCAACAATATCTCCTGTTTTCTCCTTTAATGAGTTGACTCTTCTTGTGCTTTCAGACCAAAGAACTACAGACTCTTCACAACCTGCTCAAACTCTTGGTACAGGACCTCACCACACGGGTCAAGAAGGTTTCTGTCTCATTTCTACTCTGAAGCTCACCTTCTCCTGCTCAAACTGCTGACAAATGTTTCTGCTGCTCTAAAGTCTGGTCTCCAGAACTTCCTAAAAACTCTCAAAGTCTTTTCTGCTGCAGGTTGCTTTGTAGAACTGTTACAGAAAACCTCACCAAACCACATGGAGGGGCCTCAAGATAGTCGTCCAAATGAAACCATACAAAAACCAAACTAGCACAACCCAAACGCTAAAGTCTCCTGCAGCCTACCAGAGAACCTCTGAGAACAGAGAATCAGGACAGGAACTCTTACCTTCTGGACAACCAACATCGGTTCACAAACAAGAATACACAATGTGTCTGACCAAAAACCTCTAAAGACTCACTACAGCCAAGACAAAGACACAACTCAGCTGCACCAAATCCACTAATCACTGCACACATTAACACCATGTGCTAACTGTGGCTAAAGAACCACATTTACCAAGACAACTATCCAGTACAAAGCCCTAAACCACTCCAAGAAACACATTAAAGACGATTTTACTGCTGGAAGCTGCAAGCCAACGGCTAAAGAACAAATGAAAGCAACGGAGCCAAACCCGGTTCAGTGGTGAACAGAAGCAGAGGAAATGTTTGAATGCAGCTAAATAAAGCAGGAAGACACTGAGCTGCTCAGGTGTTCCTGATAATACCTAGCAGCCACTGGGACAGCCAATAGGAACACAGCTTACTGGAAGTCCAGAGGGCTGGGTTAGTGAAGGAAATTTAGTTTAAAGTTGAAGCAGAAAGTTAACAAAGAAAGCTGAAAACCACCTTCTGATCCCTGAAATCTCAGAGTTTTCACACAAAGAACGCCTGAACATGTCAAACTGGTTCCATAGCAGAACCATCATTGTAAAAACGTCATAGTATGGTGTGTTGCTCAAAAAATATTACGACCCGGCTGTCTAGGGTCGCCGAGGAGCAACACAAGAACAGGACCACCGCTGGTTTCCAGGGGGTTAGGCAGCTATTTATTTGAAAGTGTAAGTTTACAACAACACAACATGTGAGCAGAAAAATCACAAAGTCTGTCTTTAGTTCAGCTGAAAATACTAGTTTTTGTCTTTTTTATTGACCAAACTTTTCAGGAAGTAGATGAAGAATAGTTAAAGCTCTCATGTAGAAGTCCAACTTATTTTGGATCCTTGTGGAGAGTTTAATCTTAGAGCTTGTAAAGCTGTTGAGTTTTTAGAGTCACATGGATTGTTTCGAAATTTAATAACCGAGTCCTGAAATAAAATTACAGTTGTGGATTTCTGTCATTTAGTCTGTCATTTAGGGTTTCTTTGAAAAAAAAATTCAACATGAATTTTGCCGCAAAAAAAGGCCATAGTATACTATGTCGAGAAAAAAATGCGATTTTTCAACATGTTGTAAAAACGTGCCATATGATGAAATAATGTAAAGGAGGCCGTGAAAAACACTATGGTAAGGTTTTCTTTGGAAAAAAAATCATCATGGTTTTGGCTCAATAAAAACGCCTTACTATACTATGTCGGAAAAAAAATGCAATTTTTCAACATGTTGTAAAAATGTGCCATATGATGAAATAATGTAAAACAGGCTGCGAAAAACACTCCAGGAAGGTTTTCTTTGAAAAAAAAAATCATCATGAATTTTGGTGCAAAAAAACGCCATAGTATACTATTTCGAAAAATGTCATTTTTCAACATGTGAAAACATACCATATCCCTCTTCTCGATAAGTATATATTTGCCAACTTTTATTTTTAGAAAATTGCAAATACAAACAGCATAATATCTTCAATTATTACAATACTGATGTTTTTCTACTCTTTGTTATCACTATAATTTGTAATTCCATTATGTTGGGTTAATTACTTATGCCTTTGATAATAATATTCACCATTGTAAAGGAGCAGGACTGAGCTCTTTATCTGACGAGGTACTGTCTCCTCCTAGTTTATTCATCTTTTTCAGAAAGAATAAAAGTACTAAAAAATTAAAAATGGAAAGAAAAATGTAAAATTAGCAGAAATAAATATGACATGTTTTCGACAGCATCATCATACTGTAAACACGTACTAATATAGTTTGAATTCAAAAGAAAATGATATTTGTATTACTATTTTTTAACAATTTTTTTTACTTAAAAAATTAGTCTAAACTTAATTGTTCTGATTCGGAATTGGTTTGGGAGGAACTGCAGATCTAAGAGAGGACAGCCTGTGGCATTTTCACTGTGCGGAGCCAAACTGACAAACTTTTATGACCAAAACTAACATGTTCTAATAACTACAGATTTAGTCACTAATATGGCATGCGAGATTCATTTAGTGTCCAACAGATATGCTTGAGTTTCTTTTTATTGTGATTGTTTTGTGTGCTATATCACACCGTGAACAACACTGTTATACACGGGCAGAGTGGTCTGTGTCCTACAAAAGTATTTCATCTTGAACTAACTTCATTGTTGCAACAGCTGTAAGATGATGTAAGATGATGGTCTGGATGTTGTAGTGACTGTTTTAGTGTTTGAGACATGAGGATGTTTGCTGTTTACCAGATGACAGTGTTTGGCTCTGAAAAGAGCCTTTGTGTTGATCAGCAGGTTCCCTGCTTTACTTGGACTTGGCGGGCTTCTCGGTCTTCTTGGGCAGCAGCACAGCCTGGATGTTGGGCAGCACGCCGCCCTGAGCGATCGTCACTCCGCCCAGCAGCTTGTTGAGCTCCTCGTCGTTACGGACAGCCAGCTGCAAGTGACGGGGGATGATGCGGGTCTTCTTGTTGTCTCTGGCGGCGTTTCCAGCCAGCTCCAGGATCTCAGCGGTCAGGTACTCCAGCACAGCCGCCAGATAGACGGGAGCGCCGGCACCCACACGCTCCGCATAGTGGCCCTTCCTCAGCAGTCTGTGGACACGACCCACCGGGAACTGGAGTCCTGCCCGGGAGGAGCGGGTCTTTGCCTTGGCTCTGGCTTTGCCGCCGGTCTTTCCACGTCCAGACATGTTTCAGAACAAAAGTTTCTTACCGAGAGCAGAAACTAGAAAAACGCCAACGCGATAAATCTCAGCTTTATATAGGAATACAGCTGCTCACTGATTGGTCAGAATGAGAGGGAAATGTGATCGTCCAATCAGAGGAGAGTTATTGTAGCTCTAAGAGCCGCTTCATTCAAACCCGGTTCAAAATAAAAGAGTTTAATTGCAGTTTAGTGAAACATGGTTTTAGTTTACTTTAAATAGAGTGCCGGCAGGAAAGGAGAACAAATGTATGTAGTAGAATAAGCCATAGTTCAATTCAAGTTTAATCCTGTACACAAAGTGTTTATTCACTGAATTTCTTGATGATTTACAATAAACAGAAGGAAAAACATTTGCCTTACGTCAGTGCATGAGAATATATTTTACAAACACTGCACCAGAGCAGCAGCAACAAATCAAATAAAATATGAGACTAGTTGTTTTCAGCTCCTCGATGACCACGTATAAAAGCATTAAACATTTATCAGCAGAGTCTGATTATTTGGAATTATTACAGATATAAAGGTAATTTATAATAATTTTACTGTAACTGGTCAACCATTATGAGTGACAGTGAAGTGTTCACGGATCAGAAACGAGGTCACTATTGTCACGTGAGCCAAACAAAATTCTCATTAAATTGTAGACTTTTACATTTCTTAACATTACTTGGGCCATAAATCAAAAAGAATGCTTTTGTGCTTTATACAGGTTTCGAACTCATTCACTTCACAGTTCCATGGAACATTTCAAATTGCATATGTGGATTTGTTTTTCTAGCTTATACTTTATGTAAGTATATGCCCAACACTGTAGGCTTATACATTCATTAACTTAATGAATATATAAATGCTTTTGTTATATCCATGTATGTTATATTGCCATTATTATATAGGACTTCCAACTCTAAGTGAACATGTGTGGCTCTTAAAAGAGCCGTTGTGTGTTGTAGATAATGAAGGTGTTTACTTGGAGCTGGTGTACTTGGTGACGGCCTTGGTCCCCTCGGACACGGCGTGCTTGGCCAGCTCACCGGGCAGCAGCAGCCTGACGGCGGTCTGGATCTCCCTGGAGGTGATGGTGGAGCGCTTGTTGTAGTGAGCCAGGCGGGAGGCCTCGCCGGCGATCCGCTCAAAGATGTCGCTGACGAACGAGTTCATGATGCCCATGGCCTTGGACGAGATGCCGGTGTCCGGATGGACCTGCTTCAACACCTTGTACACGTAAATGGCGTAGCTCTCCTTCCTGCTTCTCTTCCTCTTCTTGCCGCCCTTTCCGGCGCTCTTCGTCACCGCTTTCTTGGAGCCCTTCTTCGGAGCGGACTTGGCTGGTTCTGGCATCTTTCTCCGTCACTGTAGTAACGACTGAAGCTGAGAGCAGAGAGAGGCTCTTCTTATACAGGCCGCATGGAAATACGACTGCGCAGCCCCCCGTCTGTAATTGGCTGAGCTCTTGGATTCTGATTTCCATGGAGATGACACAGAAAGCTTTGACCGTGTTGTTAGAAGTGAGCAGAACAGAATATTTCACTTGCAGCTACTACAGAGAACACTGACTGCTCAAAAGCAGTACAACAAAATATTGCATTACAGTCACGTACAGATGATATTCTTGGGAGTCTAACAGAAAATATTGAGCAAGTGAACACAAAATCATGGACCGAGCTTTTAAAAAAAAAAAAATGAAACAATGTACAACATGACAAAAAAAAAAAAAAAACCTTGTCACACTCAGTAGATAGGATTTCTCCAGTACACTACAATGATGGAAATGCATTGGCTTTTTGTTTAGTTCACTGCAGCACTGACACACAACAACCACAACTATCCATAGATTGAAACAACTACAAGGGCTGATGACAGAATATCAACATAAACCTGTTTAAGACAAAATAGAATTCAATCCATTGTTTCTATTTTACTGTTCTCTCATCGTCTTCACTGAGTCATTTGTTTTTCTTTTTGGTTTTAAAATGCAACAAATTGGTCTTTTTTATGTAAACAAAACCTATTCATGCAAAGTTTCTTTCTTTTTATTATCCCTTATTAATCCCATGAGGGGACATTCAGATTCTCGCATCTCTCCCCAATTGGGGGAGTCAGAGCGACGGGTCAGCCATAGTACAGCACCCCTGGAGCAGGAAGGGTTAAGGGCCTTGCTCAAGGGCCCAACAGTGGCCGCATCGGGGCTTGAACCTCTGACCTTCTGATCAGTAGTCCAGAGAGTTCCACCCTTAAGTGATTTAAATGACATGTAGAACATAGAACAGCAGCCACATAAAACAAGCTCAGTTTCAGCTACAGAGGTATGACCATGGAAAGAACCAACTTCTTCATTTTTCTTTACACTGCTGTTGAGAGAAGTATATATATATATATATATATATATATATATATATATATATATATATATATATATATATATATATATATATATATATATATATATATATATATATATATATATATATATATATATACATATATATATATATATATATATATATATATATATATATATATATATATATATATATATATATACCCTGAAGACTTTCAATAAATGTAGTGTACAAATTGAAGCCTGGTTTCTCAACCTTAAAGCCGACCATGCATATATTTTGTTTGTATAAACAAGACTAACCCATGCAAAGTCATGTCCTCAAGTGATTTGAATGATACTTACTGAAGAAACAGCCACAGAAAACATTCTCAGCTACAGAGCAGTAACCATGGAAAGAATCATCCTCTTTGTTTTTCTTTATGTTGCTGTTGAGGGAGGTATAGGAAAACACGTTTATATCTCTAAGAATTTAAACTGGCCTAAAGATCAGGATTATTGTCGACAACATCACACTGATCTTTCTTTTTTTAACAGCCAGAGTGATATGGACAAGCTTCCGAAAGCTGCAGGTGGAAAGATTGCTGGTGGATGGATCGGCCTTCAGAGAGATCCCAACAACAAGACTGCTTGGAAGTGGTCAGGAGGAGGACACATTACATACCAGAACTGGCACGATACAGAACCAAATTTTTAATTCATACCCTGCCCTGAGAACAGAATTTTTGGACTACACTGGATACAGTTACATATCAAGTGATATGCAAAGTTGGTGAGCAAAGCATGAACAAGTAGTGATGAAACATCAACAGCATCAAAGCTGCATGACATGCACACGAGCTAATCAATTATTCTAAAGTTCTATTTACAACCACAAAAATCAAGCATAAAAATAAACCAAACCAAGTGATGTGTTGTCTCTGTGTTCTCTTTCTTACATTTAGGTATTTAAAAGGGACAGTTTACAGCTCAAGCTTCAATGTCACATTTGGGGCATCAAACCAAAATGTATCTTCAGCAGTGTGTGTTTTAGAGTTTCATTTGTGATTGACCAGTCATTGGTGTTCTGCTGTTGGACACAAGGGAGCTCGGTTGATTCTGTTTTTGGAAATGTTTTGAACATATTTTAGTAGTGATGCCAAAGCTTTATGATTGCTCATGATTTTGTTTTGTATTGGTCACCTTTGTTCAGATAGTGGTTAATAAATCTACTATCCCCCTGTCATTTTCTGTTTCATGAAAATAAACAAGTTCTCTTCACACATTAGTAAAAACTTTTTCACCTGTTAATTATAAACCAATCACAGCCAAATAATGCTGTTGAAAGACAGATCAGATTACTGTCTTAGAGATTTTATTTAGAAAAGAAAACACAACTATCACAGATTCTTTGTAGATTAGATTAGATCAGATATTTTATTCCTCCCTGTGGGGAAATCCACAGGTTCCAGCAGTATCGACTGACAAAAAGCAAAAGGCTTGTAAAAGTACACTAAATAATAATACATTTTATTTGTATAGCGCTTTTCAAAACACCCAGACACTTCACATATAAAATCAGCAAACATTAAAAATTGAGGAGCATCATAAAAATAAGTTTGTATTATGTGTTAAAAGCAGTTCTGAACCTTTTACCAAATGAACACAAGGTTAATTCATTCTGTGAAGATTTCTTTCATTCAGAATTTTTAGTGGTTACGTACAACATTTATACTAGAGATTCAAACATATGCAGGAACTACAGAGTCTTTGAGCGACAGAAACTGTTTAGGGCTCAACTGCGGACGTAAGAGAGGATAGTCGGTGGCAGTTTCAGTGGGCGGAGCCAAATGACCAAATCGACGCAAACATTTCTTTCTAAATGATGGAACATGCAGAACTACACATGTTCATCAATGATCTGAAAAGCTAATTGAAATATTAAAATATTCCATTAACAGATGACACTTGATTTTTCCAATAACTGTAAAATGACAGATGATGGTCTTGACGTTGGAGTGACTGTTGAAGTGTTTTGAGGAGACACATGAGGATGGTTGCTGTTTATCAGAGGACAGTGTTTGGCTCTGAAAAGAGCCTTTGTGTTGATCAGCGGGTTTCCTGCTTTACTTGGACTTGGCGGGCTTCTCGGTCTTCTTGGGCAGCAGCACAGCCTGGATGTTGGGCAGCACGCCGCCCTGAGCGATCGTCACTCCGCCCAGCAGCTTGTTGAGCTCCTCGTCGTTGCGGACAGCCAGCTGCAAGTGACGGGGGATGATGCGGGTCTTCTTGTTGTCTCTGGCGGCGTTTCCAGCCAGCTCCAGGATCTCAGCGGTCAGGTACTCCAGCACAGCCGCCAGGTAGACGGGAGCGCCGGCACCCACACGCTGCGCATAATTTCCCTTCCTCAGCAGTCTGTGGACACGACCCACCGGGAACTGAAGTCCTGCCCGGGAGGAGCGGCTCTTTGCCTTGGCTCTGGCTTTGCCACCGGTCTTTCCACGTCCAGACATGTTCCAGAAGACTAGCGGGGAGCAGAAATGAGAATAACGTCAACACGACAAACCGCAGCCTTATATAGGAACACAGCTGCTCACTGATTGGTCAGAATGAGAGGGAAGTGTGATCGTCCAATCAGAGGAGAGTTATTGAGAGCGGCTTGAGCTGACTGTAGCTGCAGTTACAGGCTTTTTCTGCTCTAACTTTATTCTACAGTCACTGTAAAAATTGAGCTCAGAATATGAATGAAAGCCGATGCACCTATGAATAATAATGACAATAATATATCAGTAATGGTTGCTGTTTTAGCTCTAACCTCTGGATGCTACATTTGGGTCCATTTCTTCTCTGTTAATGGTAGAAGTCTTCCAAGCAGAAGAAGCCCAGAGCTATGGAGATGAGGAGGGGAAGTTGTCCAGTCTGAGAAGGTTTGCTGCTTCTGAGGCAGGAAACAGACCAGCAGCACCCAGAAGAAGTGGCATAATCTGTATCTGAAGGTAAAGTCAGTAGTAATTGTGCAGTTACCAGGGATAAAGCTAATTCACCTAAAAATGGGATACCTTTTTATGATTTGCTCACTGTATTTTAGATTGATAAATGTCTGGTGCAGATGAGGGGACGGTCGTCTCTGTTTGGAGACACAACATGTAGCTATGGTTTCCATAAAGGAGCTGTCACTGATCTTTCATTAAATTAATCTTTAAACGTCTTTAAGGAAACACTTAACTGCCACATCTGATCCTCTTCACACTCCAACAGCACAAGATGTGGAGACTCCTCCAGGTCTAAAGCTGCACTAAATGTTGTTTCAGCATTGTAATGTTGCTGTGTTGTGGTATTTGTATTTCTCTGTTGACCTTAGTAAAACTTTTCAAAGCTTTATTTAGTTTTTCTTCTGCATTGTTGTATACAGCTCTGGTCAAGTTGCTTTAATATAGTTACTGTCTATTGAATGTAATTACCTCCTATATTTCTTTGTGTGTTTGTGTGATGCCCGCTAAGCTGCACATTTTGTCATAAATCTGGCCTTTATTTCTGCAGCAGTGCTTTTCGTGTTTTTGTATATAAATATCTGTATAATAAGGATCAAACCGACCTTTTTGCAGAGTCAGACTAAAATGACATGATATGAACAGTATGTATTCAAAACCATTTCATACCTGATCCAACTGGCCTTGTTATTTGTCAGAGTATTGTACAAAAACAATAACTGTTTATACTGTTTTTTTTTTCAATAGCACATAAGAAAAAGCAGTTTTTCTGTGGATCAGACCACTTAGCAATACATTTACAATAGGCCACTTGTATTTTATATGGCAAAATTAGTTATATCTCAGAGATTAACAACAACTGGTTAAAGTTTGTGTTAGAATATATTTGTTAGGAGCTGAGATTGAACTGACAACCTTCATATCCACAGCTTCCCACCATCATCCATCATCTAAATTATATATTTAGCCTAAATTATTGAAATTCAAGTCAGAAATTGCATTCAAGTGTATCAGAATGGCAGCAAAGGTGAGAAAGGCTCTCAATTCACATCTTCTTTTTCTAACTGTTCTCAACTTTTTTCCTCCTTTATTCTTCCCCCACCTCTTCCCCCCAAAAAACACACTACTGTTCCCCAGCTCAACTTTTGCCTGAGTCCAGAATATCTTGAAACACGTTCAAAATGACTCACATTTGTTCAAAATGATCCAAAATAAATCGAAACCCATCTGAAATGACTGAAAATTGTTTAAAATTCCTCAAAGTTTGCCTATATTGACTCAAAATAGTTCGAAATGACTGATAAATGGTCTGAAAGACTAAAAAAAAAAATAAAATAAAGTCTAAAATAACTTCAAATCTGTCCAAAATGATCCAAATGGGATTCATATTGGCATTCTGTGTAAATATCTAAAAACTGGAACCTTTTCTGGTCAAATTTTAACACATCAGATTCTACTGATGTTAGAACCTCAAAAGTTGGTGAGATGTTGATCAAAGACTATTTTAGTAGAAATATGGATCCATCCATATATATACACTACCACGAACTTTATGGAGACACTATAAAAACCTGATTGAAATTTAGTTTTCTTTTTTCCAATTTTATGGCTGTGAGAGTTTAATTTCTGCAGATATTAAACCCTTAAAATGGCTTCTCTGTTACTGTTTTTATTTTTTTTATAGAGAGTGAAAATACAAAAATGTATGCAAAAAAATGGCCAAAATATTTTTCAGAACTTCCAATTGGGTCTCAAGTAAGAACTAAGTGGACTCCACACAGGATCTGAGTCGGTGGAGCAGCTTATTTCCTGGATTCTGACTGAACACAAACTGATCCTTCAAGCTGCTCTTCAAGCTAATTAGACACAAATCTGAAAATGCTGCAGCTATTTCACAGCCAGCTGTCGTCAGAGCGGATGGAGGTGAAATGATAAATACCTTGTCCTTGAAGCAGTGTTTGGTTCTCCTTGTACCAGTTATAATTAGCTGCTGGGTTAGCATCACTGGTGCAGTTCAGACTCACCGAGTGCTGCATTGGGTTGGGTATTTCAGTGACTTCATGTCTTGAGCCTTAGTTCTTGTTTGTTCTTCTACTTCCCACTAAGTTTCAGTCAATCACTGCAAAACACAGTCCAGTAGAATAACTGTAATTTACACACAGGACAAAGAAGATGGAGGGCCTGCGGTGTGTCTGAGCTCTGGCACAGCACCATCCCAACACACTGATGGTCAAACTCCACAAAGTGTGTCTGGCTGTGGTAGAAGAGGTATGAAGACAGTTTTCCTCTCCGTCTCGGTTTACACTCCTTATTTTTGTCTACATGTGTTCACACTCCATGTCACAAGTTTGACTTCTGACGGCTGATGTTCATCCTTGCTCTGTAGGTTAGAAACCTGTGCTTCTCAGTGGCCTGTGCAGCTATGGACACCATCGTTTGTCTTTATGTCCACCTGCAGAGGGACATGGACACTGAGGCAGACAGGACAGGTCATGCTCTGCTGCTGAAGATAGCACAGTCATCAGCAAACGTCTTTGTGCAGCAGCAGGCCAACGTGGCACTGGAGGCCCTGGTGCAGAACTGCAGCCCTGGTCGAGTGCTGCCTGCTCTGCTGAACACGGGACTGAGGTAAGACCAGGGAGGAGGAGCAGAATCTGTCAACATACACTACCGTTCCCTTGTGCAGTTATGTTAAATAAAAATGTGAGTTTTCATAGAAAACATGAAATTGTCTGGGTGACCACAAACTTTTGAATGGTAGTGTAGGTCAACTTTAACTCATTTAGAGCAACTTTAATAAGAAGCAACTTTAATGTTTGATACCTTTCAAAAGTTTGAGATCACTTAGAAATGTCCTTATTTTTGAAATAAAAGCATTTTTTTCCATGAAGACAACATTAAATGAATCATAAATCCAGTCTAGACATTGTTAATGTGCTAAATGACTATTCTAGCTGGAAACAGCAGATTTTTAATGGAATATCTCCATAGGGGTACAGAGGAACATTTCCAGCAACCATCACTCCTGTGTTCTAATGCTATATTGTGTTAGCTAATGGTGTTGAAAGGCTAATTGATGATTAGAAAATCCTTGTTCAATTATGCTAGCACATGAATAAAAGTGTGAGTTTTTATTGAAAACAAGAAATTGTCTGGGTGACCCCAAACTTTGACTTGTAGTGTATGTAGCAGCAGCAGTTAAATTAAGTGAAATCTCATTTAGAAAGTGGATTTGTTTTTTCTTTGTTTTTCCTCAGTCACCTGAGTGCTGCAGTGAGGACCAGCACTGCTCAGCAGCTCCACCTGCTGGCTGACAGACTGGGAGCAGCTGCAGTCCTGACAGCATGGCAGAGCTTCAGCCAGAGCTTCCTCACTGCTGTCAGCAAGATGTCCCTGGATGCTGCCTCTGAAGTCAGGTCAGTTATTACTGTATTTAGAACAAAAAGTGTTCAATACTGTGATTAAGCACTGAATTGCTCAATAACAAAAGTATATATCTGCAGATCCCATGGACGTGCAATTCTTCCAGAGCTGTCCCTTCACAAAGACTTCATGAAACTGTGGCAGAACACTGTGGGGGAAAAGGATCGGTGTTTGTTGGAGAAGATCCTAAGAAATGTAGTCAAGAAGTAGAAGAGCTGCAAACAGAGCTGCAGAGGTGGGGAGATCACATACAGTGGTATGGAAAAGTTTGGGCACCCCTGATAATTTTCAATACTTTCCTTTATAAATTACTGGTTGTTCGGATCAGCAATTTCAGTTAAATATATCACATAGCAGACGAACACAGTGATATTTGAGAAATGAAATGAAGTTTATAGGATTTACAGAAAGTTTGCAATAATTATTTACACAAAAGTAGGCAGGTGCATAACTTTGGGCACCCCAACAGAAAAATTACTCAGATTATAAAGCCAAAGGAAAACTTTCAATGGTAGCTGTCTAAGTAGAAAAAAAAATTAAAATCCAAGCAATTTGCATAAGTAGATACCAGAGAAAAACTTCACTATTTGCAAGTTTTATTGTATCGTAGCTTTTTAAGAGATAAATAGATTATTCTACATGTAATAACTCCATATGACGAAGAGAAAACATGTTTTAAAAATGTGTTTGTAATTTCATTCAGAAAATTTTAGAAAATCTAAATTACTAATCTTCAAAAGCATTCAGACTTTTGTGTAAGGTTTGATTGAACTGCCCCTGAGATGTGTTTAGAACCTGACTGGACTCCATGTGTGGTAAACTGACTGATGCGTTTGTCTTTAGGGTCAAGTTCTGAAGCACAAAGAACTTTCTGGAGATCTCTGTGATGAAACCGTGGCGAAGCTTATCTCAAGGCAGGAGGATAAAACTGTTTCTTTAGAAGAAGTGTCTGACCAGACTTAAACCAAACACAACATTTGTTAAGAGATGTTCAGATGCTTCCTAATGACTGTGACAGAGTCTGAGGCCTTGTCCACACGTAGCCGGGTATCTCACAAAACGAAGATATTTTTCTACGATTCGGCCTATCATCCACACGAAAACGCAGATTTACGTCATCAAAAACGATTCTTTTTAAAAATTCTGACCAAAGTGAAGATTTGCGAATTCTCCGTTTTATGCGTCTGCATGTGGACATCAGTAACCGGGGTTTTGCATTTCGAAACGTCACCGCCTGCGACAAAATATGTTCCTACGTCACATATGCGACCTGTGTTTACATTCGGTAACAGTATGGATGCTCTCACAAGGTTTTGGATGCTGTTTCTTGTACAGGCGCTTTTTACTTGCTTGTTTTTACAAGCCCAGATACTGCTCCACATTCAACAACACAGGCGAAGGACGACGTTAAGGACGGTTATTCTTACTCTGATTGGATAGGATTTGGGGAACTACTGCCACCTAAAGGTCCGGCATGCTTATGAATGTGCTGAAAAACGCACTTATGCGGTTAGGTGTGGATGAAGTTTTTTTCTAAAAACGAGGTGGTGTGTACGTAAGTTTTTTTCTAGAGGGAGGGGGCAGGATATTCGGTTTTACAAAAACCCTGCTACTTGTGGACAAGGCCTCAGAGGATCTCAAAGAAAGACTGTGACAAACTGATCAAATCGAGCTTTGGTTGTAGAAACTGAACCAAAAACGCTCAAATCTGCGGCTGTTGCCAAAGGAACCTGAACAAATGGTGGCCTCGACACTTTTGTTAATTAGCTGTCAACTTCAGCGTGGCTATAAAATCCATGTATGAACAACAAACCACACATTCATGTTGTGTTCACATAATTTTTGTTCACTGTACTGTGCAGTGCAAACACATCTTGTGCATTCTCATGACATCTTGTTCTGTAAAGGAAAAATAAAGTGTCAGTTTCCAATAAAAAAGTGTTTTCGTTTAACTGTACATACACTACTGTTCAAAAGTTTGGGGTCATCCAGACAATTTCATGCTTTCCATGAAAATTCACACTTTTATTCATGTGCTAACATAACTGCACAAAGGTTTTCTAATCATCAATTAGCCTTTCAACACCATTAGCTAACACAATGTAGCATTAGAACACAGGAGTGATGGTTGCTGGAAATGTTCCTCTGTACCCCTATGGAGATATTCCATTAAAAATCAGCCGTTTCCACTTTTCAACAGTTGTGCATGAAAGGAGCTGCTCACCCTGACGATCTGCTCGAACTGTCAACTTTTATATCAGTGTATTCAACAGCATCTTCTTCCTCCTCGTCTTCCTCAGCGTGTCTCTGAGGCTGAACCCGCCTGATGTTGGAGTACAGAACATCTGTGTGCGTCTGAGAGAAGCAGATGCTGCTGTAGTGGAGCTCTTCCTGCTGTTCTGTCGGTGGTCTTTCTGCTGACGGGACATCATTCAGCTGACCTGAAGGTAGCTGATGGAATAAACAGAAATGGAGCACATTGTGGAACAAACTGAACTTACAGAAAAAAATACCAGTTTCATTTGGGTCTGAACAGGGGAGATTCTTCTTCAGCTACTTTACCAAGTACTGAGAGTTTCTACTTGTTCTTTTTTTGTACAATTAATCCTACTTTGATGGGCTAAACAGCTGTCTATGGCACTCCGTCCGCTTATCAGTGATATTTTGTTATAAAATTAAACTACATTCTTAGTTAAATTTTGAGGAAGCATATTTTCTGCCAGATTATGTTTCTTTGTGACATGTTACAAATACAAAGTAAAAATTAACTAGACTTCTGTTGTAGGTTCTTGAAGAAGTTGGGTTGTTGGGAGGCCTGGTAATGGGACTCCAGGTAGCATTAATGACCCAGGATTCACATGTTTCAAGGTGGACCTCCTGATTTTACATCAGCTCACACGTGGAGGCTCTGAGTCCTAGTCGTTGACGGGTCATCAGCCATGTGACCTGGAATGATTATAAATTCTATAACTTCCCATTAGTCAGTTAGAACTGAAGATAAACCTTGGACGAAAGTGAAACGTCTTCAAGAACCTACAAGACAAGTCCAGTTGTTTTTTACTGAAGCTCCTACAATCACCATGACCTGGATGACTGAGAATCTACACAGACTTCACAAATACATGTACGCTCACCTTCACTTAGCCATTGATTTTATTGCTTTACTGTCGCTCTTTATCAGGCAGCTGATCGTGTGTCAGATAGGGTGGGGCACACTGGATAAAAGCTCTGTATACATAATTTACTGATCAGACAAGTTTAACTTTTCAAAATCTGGTAAAGTGAAACTGTTAGGATGAAAGAAATCACTGCAAATGTGGAGGTTAAACAGGTAGATTGACAAGTTTCTTGTCAACAACTGAAATGTAGGGTTTTTTTTGTTTGTTGCTCTGGACTACTTGAACTTTCTCACCAGTGCTCTGTTGGCATGTCTCTCTTCACCCTCACATTGCTGTGCGAAGCACTTATTCCTTCTGCACAAAACAGTAAAGGAATGAAATGAATGGATTCAATCATTAGTTCAGAAAATATTTGACAATAAGTTTGATATTAATGAACAAAATCATAGTCATGCAGAACTTCTCACCTAATCCAAAGCAGGACAGTGATGAGTGTGACAGCCAGCAGGACAGAGATGACTGATCCAAAAGCCGCTGATTTCCCAGAGCCTGGAGAGTCAGAAGGAAAAACTGGAAGCTAATTTGAAAACTGCAGGATGCTTGATTGTGTTTAGATCATTTTCATACTCATCAGGTCATGCAGAGGCCCCTTGTACAGTGACTAAAAACTCCTGCATCTGTTGTGTTTTTCTAATCCTTTATTGAAAATCCAAAATTATCAAGCCTGTGTAGGTGGATGCACATAATTTACCTGCCACAAAAGTTGAATGCGAGGTGGAGTTATGACGTCCTCTTGCGTTCTGAGCTTCACAGTAATAATTCCCACTGTGTTCAGCTTTAAAGTCGGTGATGGTGAAGGTCTGTTCTGAATGAAGTGGTGAGTCTTCATCCTCCTTGTACCAGGTGTAAGTAGCTGCTGGGTTAGCATCACTGCTGCAGGTCAGATTCACTAAACTTCCCTCCACTATCTCACCAGATGGACTCACTGACACAGAGGGAAGCTTTGGAGCATCTGGTGAGAGATGTAAAGAAACACAATTCATTTACTTTTGTGGACAGACAAGCTGGGCACCAGCAGGAAGGGAAAACCGAGACAGAGTTTGTAATGTTTCTATGAACTTTTTGAGTTATTTTCCACAACCATAATTATTACTTTTCAGCAAAGCCTTGGCATTGCTCCTATATAACATGACATCCACCGACTCATCTTTAAATTGACTTTAAAATCTACTGGATGCTTTTTACTCACATTGGACATCTAAGAACAGAGATGTAGAGTTGATCTCTCCATAAAGATTCTCAGACTTGCAGTAGTAGGTCCCTCTGTCCTCAGAGCTGATGGAAGTGAAATGATAAATATGTTCTCGTCCTTGAAGCAGTGTTTGGTTCTCCTTGAACCAGGTGTAAGTAGCTGCTGGGTTAGCATCACTGCTGCAGGTCAGATTCACTGAACTTCCCTCCACTATCTTAGCAGAGGTACTCACTGACAAAGAGGAGATTTCTGGACCATCTGTTAACATAGTTAACATACATTTTCATGATTTATTATCTGCAAAGCAAAGCCAGACAGAAATTCAAGATTTAAGCTACTTGTTGCATTACAGAAGTGTTTTTTACTCACATTTTACATTAACGAAGATATATTTAGATGCCATCTGCCCAAGCTCATTCTCAGCTGTACAGTAATACTCTCCGGAGTCTGAGGACTGGATGGAGCTCAAGATGAGCTGTGTTTCTTTATGGAGCAGTGTTTGGTTCTCCTTGTACCAGGTGTAAGTAGCTGCTGGGTTAGCATCACTGCTGCAGGTCAGAGTCACTGAACTTCCCCTCATAATTTCACCTGAGGAACTCATCAACACTAAGGGAACCTTTGGAGCATCTGGAGGATATGAACATACATTAAGACGCTGATTATACTGTCGCATCTCATTGTATTTTTCATTAGTTTTGTGTTTATTTCATGCTTTTGTGAGTTATTTATCTGCCTTCACCCTGTAATGGTTTTGATATTTCTAGTGGCCATTCCCACATTGTTTTTCGTCCCAACTGCCAGTCAGCTAATTTATTTTGTTCTATATCTAAAGTAATAATTCACAAGATTCAGCAAATTGAATTGAAGCAATCACTGTGCTTGTTTGAACCCAAGCATGACAACAATGCATTTAAATATTTTTAGAAAGTAACTTATGCAGGTACAGAATGCATGAATTTTAAAAAACAATTCAAAGTGTTCTGCTCATGCCCTGTTTTCATACTACCTATTATGTAGACTCAGCAGGTTTAAATCAGTGTTTGCAGTTTTTTTCCAGAGTATTTGCCAAACTTCTTTTTGTTACTGCCACCAAACGTTGATCAGCTGCATACATGTACAGCCTTGTGTGAACAAAGAAGGGCACACTTAAAAAATGTGTTCCTTCCAATTCCAACTAAGATGCATGTGACATATGGTCACCACACCTCCAGGACCTCCACAATCACAATCCAGGGACAGTGTTTGTAATCTTGAACAGCTGCTAAACTGTTCTTCCGTCATATGTAAGCACAATATGTGAATGGATAAATGTGATAGTAAGTCGGTTAGTAAGACTGTGGACACTGCAGTGATGGATGTGTTTTGAACTTGTCGGTGAAACACAGAATGACTGCTTTACTTGTTTTTGCCACTTGGTGGCAGTAGAACATCTAATGAAGTTCATATACAAGACTTGAAAGCAAACAGTGGTCTCATTACAGATCCAGCACATATGAAGCCATGTTTTGATTTAAAGTTGTGTTTCCATCCACCTGATAAAACTGTCCAGTATTCATTCTGGATTTCTGTTTGTCCTGATGAAAAGACATGACTACTTAGCAGTTGGTAAATATCACTTCACATACAAAAACTGCACGCCTCTAATTCATTGTTTCTGTAAAAACAAATGTAGCTACTTTGAAGGTGACATTTTGTTTTTGATTTTGTGTAGTAAACTCACACACTGGAAGAGAGCGGTGACCCTTGTAGGCGCAGGAATAATGACCAGCTGGATCAATGTGTTTCCTGTAAGAATAAAAGGTTTCTTCCTGAATTCTTGTTTCATTCTTGTACCAGACGAAGGTCGAATGACCAGGAGGAAAACAGTTGCTGTGACAAATCAGCTTTGGACCAGTGGAAGACCAGATCACCTGCACCTGTATATGTGGGACTGTCAATTAAAATGAGAGAGAAATGTCACATTAAATGAACTTTCAACAACACACAACACTGTTTGTGAAACTCTCCCCACTGCTGGCCAGAGAATAAAAAGCTGTCATACAACATTCAGTTAACATTCACATTACAAACATTTCTGTCTGGTCTATAAGTATTTGACACAACTTTCATAATTTGTCTCAATTGTAATCAGCAATTGACTGATATGCAGTTTCAGCTACTAATGGAATTTTCATTTGGTAGCTGGTCATGAAAAATCTCAAAATGTGGTCATAGGAAGTAAAAGAGGTCATCATTAGGCTGAAAACACAAACAGATCTATCAGTGAAACAGCAGAAACCTTGGGATTGGGAAAATCAGTAACTTGGTTCTTTCTTTGGTGAGCTCAACAAAAGGTCTAGAAGGACATGGATGACATTTAAAGTGGTCAAGAAAGTCAAGAATACTCTTGAAGAGGTGAACATATTATCATCAAAGTCTCCAATCAAGAGGAGCTTTCAAGATTGTAAGTACAAGATTTACAGTGCTGTGAAAAAGTAGTTCTCCCCTACAGATCATGTTCTATTTCTGCTTATTTATCACACTTAAAAGTTCTCAGATCATCAAACAAACTTTAAGCCATTGCTGAGGCTCTGGGATTCCAGAGAACCACAGTGAGAGACATTATCTACAAATGGACAGACATGGAACAGTGGTGAACCTTCCCAGGACTGACCGGCCTACCAACATTTCTCCAGGACGTCAACGGCTCACCCAGGTCACAAAAGAACCCAGACGAATATCTAAACTTCTGCAGACTTCACTGGCCTCAGTTACGGTCCATCTACATGATTCCACAATAAGGAAGACTCTGGGAGGAAATGGATCCATGGGAGAGTTAAAGGATCAAACCACAACTGATCAAAAAGAACATAAAGGTTCATCTGGTATTTACAAAATATCTAGATGAGCCCCAAGACTTCTGGGATAATATCCTGTGGACTGATGAGTTAAAGGTGGAACTTTCTGGAAGACATGGGTCCATTACATCTGGTGTAAAGCTCCACAAGAAGAACATGATACCAGCAGTGAAACATAGTGGTGGTATGGTGATGGTTGGAGAACCTGGACGACTTGTCATAACTGATGAAGCCATGAATTCTGCTCTCTATCAGCTGGAGAATATCAACCATCAGTTCATGACCTGAAGCTCAAAACAAATGGGTTCTGCAGCAAGACAATAACCCAAAACACACAAGCCAGTCCACCACTGAGTGACTCAAAAAGAACAAAATTAAGGTTTTGGAGTGGTCGAGTCAATGCCCAGATTGCAGTCCCATTGAGATGCTGTGGCAAGACCTTAAAAAGACAGTTTATGCTGGACGACCATCTAATGTGGCTGAATTACAATTATTTTGCAGAGAAGAGTGAACCAGAATTCCTCCATCACGATGTAAATGACTGATCACAAGCTATCGCAAATGTTTGTCACAAATGTACACTCAAAAACAATAACGACAAATTAGGTTTTACTGAAAAAACTGATTCCAGTTCAGAAACAATATTCTTGCTTCACGAGTTCTAGACTTCAGTTATTGACTATTAATGATTTATATCGAAGTGTTAAAGTAATCCTATTTTATCCAGTTATCTTTGAGGCTTTAAAACCATGGGACTAAAATGAGTAATTTCTAAACATTTATTACAATATTTAAGAGTTGCCCCCTTAATTAAAAGCGTAAGTCTGCAGTTCAGTCACATACTGATTTCTTCATTTCAGATCCATTGTAGTGGTTACAAAAATACAGAAATTGTGTCAATGTCCAAATGTCCATGGACCCAAATCGAATCTATACAGTATGGGACTATACAATAGTACACTCCTTACAACAACTTATCACATTTTTTTCATTGATGTGTTTATGCTCCATTTGTTCAGATTTGAAGTTACTTATATTTTTTTTCTCTTATGTTACACTTTATCACAATTAATTTCTGTCAACATGTCTATGTATTAAAATAAGCACTTAAATTGATATTGCAAAATATACACTGCCATTCAAAAGTTTGGGGTCACTTAGAAATGTCCTTATTTTTGAAAGAAAAGCAGTTTGTTCAATGAATACAACATTAAATGAATCAAAAATTCAATCTAGACATTGTTAATGTGGTAAATGACTATTCTGTGCAATTATGTTAGCACATGAATAAAAGTGTGAGTTTTCATGAAAAAACATGAAATTGTCTGGGTGACCCCAAACTTCTGAACGGTAACGTAATCGTTGTTCACAGTACCTGTGACAGTCAGAGTGGTTCCAGGTAAATCAATCCCCCACTCAAACCTCGATGCTTTGAATGTGAAGCGATATTCTGCTGAATCAGTGTCTTTCAGGTCGCTGATTCTCAGAATGGAGCCTCCTCTGTCTTTTTCAAGGAGATGAGTATGCTGTGCATACTGGGAGTCTTTTCTAAGGTCCAGAGGGGATTTTGATCTCTGCCACTGAGGTGCCACACGGAACCAGAATTTCTCTTCAGCCCAATACTGAACATATTGACTGAACGTACAAGAAATGTCCACTGATGAGCCTCTGAAGGCACAGATGCTTCTCTCAGTGTACACCACTTTGTTGCATGAATTACCATAGATACCTGAAAAAAAAAGTAATTTATTACAAACTAAGCTATAGTTTTTACTGCTATAATTCACAGCTGGTTGTTTTACTGTAGACAGAGAGATACATGAAGTCATTATGCAGCACATTAGGTAAAACAGCAGCATGTTAGTGCAAGACTGGGGTAAACTCACACACTGAAGGAGAGGAGAAAGTCTCATATCCTCCTACAGCACAGGCAACGCTGTCTTTAGAATAAAAGTAGTCACTATAAAATGCTTCTTCCCGGATCTTCTTCCCATTCATGTACCAGATGTAGGAAGCATAAAGAGGTTGACAGCTGCCGTGACACGTCAACTCTGACCATGTACAAGGATCGATCTTGCACAGCGATGATTCACTTGTCTGCACCTGTAGATCTAAATTTGCAATGAAGCAGAAATAGCTTGAAAAGGTCAACCTATTAGCATACACTCACAATAACAGATACAGATATTCACTGGAGTGGTTTCCAAGATGTTACCTTTGACAGATAAAATGACTCCAAGTTGATCAGTATAATTTCCATCTTGTTGGTTTGTTATGAACATGAACTTGTACACAGCTGAGTCGCTGTTTCTCAGGTCTGTGATTTGCAGAGTGCAGCTGTTTCTACCACAAAGATACTGTACACGACCTGCCAACTCTGCATCTGCTCTGAGATCCACAGCTTCTTTGTCTTGCAGTTCAATGAACCAAAATGTTTTCTCAACCGTAGTAACATGGCCGTTTATTCTGGTTGGGTATGTGTAGGTGCAGCTTATGTCCACAGTTGATCCTTTCAAGGCACAGATGTGAGGGGAAGTGTAAGTCACTCCCCATCCGTTCTGCCCATTCACGACTGTAACACATCAGAAACAACAATCCAGTGAATGACAGCATTAGAAGTGAGAGGTAACATGGACCAGTTTCAAAAACCATGCAAGTTAGGAGAACAAATGTAGTAAATCTGACTGAATC
Source organism: Amphiprion ocellaris (assembly GCF_022539595.1). Taxonomy (NCBI): domain Eukaryota; kingdom Metazoa; phylum Chordata; class Actinopteri; family Pomacentridae; genus Amphiprion; species Amphiprion ocellaris. The sequence goes on along the minus strand of NC_072769.1, from coordinate 23,050,130 downwards.
CTTAGACTTTCTGACAGTTGAGAGTCGCCACCTTTAAGGCGCTTTTACTGAAAAAAGCAAGAAGCAGAATAATTGTTGTTGGAAGGGTATGGAAGAAGAGTGTGAAAAAGGATGTGAAAAAAAAACGTTCCGCTTGCTTGGTTTGTTTCCTGTCTGAAAGTACAGATAAAATGTATCTCTAAAACTCTTAGACGCCAGCTTTTGATGTTTTGACATCCACTGAGTGTCAGTAATTTTGCAGAAATAGCACACAAAGTTCAGAAAATCAAAGCATAAACTGAGCTGACAAGGTTTTATACACGTGTAGAATGATAATGAAACCCTATTGGCTGCAGACAGTAGCCAGTATTAGACCTGGCACCTCATCAAATTATCCTGACATGAATACCAGTACCAAAATGACTCACAGTAATGTGTATAAAATAATGTTCTATTAGTAATACAGCTGCATCATGCCACCCCATGTCTTGGAAAGAGTCCCTCTTTTACTTTGAGGGAAATCCAGTTAAATGCATAGAAAGTTTCTTATAAAATCTACTAAATTTTGCTGAATTGTATAACTGAACGTTCACAGGAAGCAGTGCTGCAGAGTCTAAAAGGTCATATGCTATCATTGAATCAGTTTTCACGATCATTCAAAAAGCGACCAGTAATTACGACAACTAAAAATAAATGTGGTAAATTCCATAAAAATGAAACGTAGATGTTTGATACCTGATACATAGAGAACGATGACAACAAATCCGTTCACAGCTGCTATCAAACTTATCGCTGCTCTACTCTCCATTATCATGTCAGAAGGCTGATACCAGGGTCGATAGGCTGCGATAGACTGCACATGAGGATGTGGTGTCAAACAAATACCTGTCACCTCTGTGGTCGTCCCGAATCTTAAGATCTGTCCTGGCTTCCTTCCTCTTTACATCATCAGCAGGTCTGAAGATTTGAATTTCTGTACATGTCTGAGATGAAATGAAAAGTACATGAACCTCCCAGAATATTGCAGTGTGTAAAAAAGAGAGGCTCATTTTTTGGCTTGTTGATCTCTGAACTACCATTATCGCAGCTTCCTCACCCATGGCAGAATTTGCACTAAACTTGTGGTTCACTTCAAACATGCTCTTTTACACATATCTATATGTAGCACTTCCTTTGTACGCTCACTTACGCACACTTGTCACTTAACCTAGGTACTTTTCAAGAAGGGGTAGAGGAAAATATTTGAACACTTGTTTTGAAAATATAGCCAGCCTTTATTTAACAATAACACTTAACCTTATGCAGTTTCATACCTTTTGTGAAAGTTTATGATAACCACACTTCAAGTGAATGCAAAACCTTCCTTAGTCCAGTAGGATTCAGTTCGTTAGGATTCAGAGTTAAATTGTTCTTTCCCTTATATTGTCCTTTAATTGGGAAACAACTTTTCCCTTTATATTGTCCTGTAAGTTGGAAAACTCGGATTTTCCCTGACCTCTCAATCAGTTCTGTTTGTAGAGAAAATTCCACAAGAAACAAAATAAAATCAGAGCTCTGACAAAATAACAAACTAAATAAATTGAAACCAAAGTCCATCTACCCGGGTAGTGTGATGATTGTTCAGTGCTTATCTGTACGATGAATTGAAGAACATGGAGAGAAGTCGTCCTCCTAATCAGCGATGCGATCCTCTGCACACCTGCGATGTACTCTCTGTTTGTCTGTGGCACGTCTTCTGTCCGTCTGTATGTCCATCGGCGGTTTGCACAATAAACTCAGCTTCTTTCTCCCTTTCGCCCTCTCAGTTTGTCAGGGTAAATTTAAAAAAAACCTGCGTAAGTAGGGCAACATTATTCTCTCATAATCTCATACATGACCAGATCTGGAATTTATACTGTTCAATGTTCTAAAATACTACATTTACGGTAGGTTCAAAGTTGCAATACATTCAATTTAACTTGCTGTAAACATGTAGATTATGCAGAGCAACATGACTAGCATTTTTTCTTCATCCCATTGATTCGTACTTTAGTTTGCAACACACAAGTCATACTCCGATTGGTTGTTAATACGTCCTCTCAGCAACTTTCAAACTATATTCATCAACAACAGAAAAAAGCAATCAAATACCATTTATCCATGTCAATCCCATATTACTCTTTGTAATACAGTAGCTACGTCAGCTAAGCTACATTAGCTAGCACGGCATGTAAGGTTCTTAACAACACTCACCGGAGAATAGGAAAACAAAACCTCTAAATCCTTGACAATCCTTGACAAAACTTCGACCAGTTACTCCTTGTAACTCTTTGTAAAATACAGTTTGTTCAGAAGAGTCCTTAAGTTCACTCGTTTCTCTTGCTGATTAACTCCGCGTGGTCTGGTTTGCTCCGTTTCATTCTCTGCTTCTCCTACAGCTGTCGTTGACCCTTCCTCTAGCTGCGGCGCTACCCTCTGCCATCTGCTGGCGCAAAGTGGCTATTACATCTAAAAACTGAAAAGTTCATCCAGATTTAGGCTATTTTGAGTGGGTTACGTATAGCTGTGCATAGTAGTTAAAGTTGCATTCGCGGATGACATTGCTTCTTCTAGAAAACACTCTCAGTGAAGCAGAAGACCTTCTGCATCGGGTAGAGCAAGAAACAAGACTGTTTGGACTCTTTCTGAATGCTGGAAAGACAAAGTTCCAAATGAACTAGAATCCAAATAGTTGATGTTTATCACTGCTGGGTTTGTTCTCTTTTTTTTTTTTTAAATCACCAAAAGGACTCAAATTATCAGCCAGAAACCACAAAAACAGAAAGAACTGATTGGATTTTCAACTTTCCAACAGTCCTTGAACGTGTCGTGAAGTTCCATCAGAAAAACGTACCAAACTTAAGTTTGAAATTGTGTGAAATTAGCTGTCTGTAACGTAACGAGTAGAGGATTGTAAAACAAAACAAAACCAAGTGCAGTAGAACATCTTGGTATATTTGTCATACAGTAAGTACAAAAAGCTTGCTCTCTATACATCAGCTGTGTTTAATGTGGTGGACAATACCAGTGGCGGGGTCCTGTTTATCCTTGTGGAAGCCAAATTTAAAGCAGTGATGCACCATTTCTTCATTTATTATTCAGAGCTCTTAAATGCGCCTGTTGATGGTTGTAAACACAGGGGACAAGAGGGGAGACTTTATCAATCAAAAACATTTAAACAAGAAAAAATAAGAAATACAGAACACTGCCGTCTGCATACAACAATGCTAAAAAGCCCCAAATGTTTTTGATGCTGTTTCTACACAACAATCTGTCATAATATGGAATCATTTTGCTGTGGACTGCAGAGACCAAATGTGTGACTGGGACTGTTGAAACTGGCAACATTCAGAGAGCTTTTTCTGTATTACATACATTAACATGACCTCTGGAACAGTCTACTCATTAAATGAATCTGTTTATTTTGTAAAATATCAACATATATAACAAAATAGATCAGTGCAGTCAAGACAGTTTATGAAATTATTGCCAAAGGGTATAAAAGGGTGTGAAATAAGCCACATACTGAAAAGACAATCCAAACCACAGTAAATAAATATCAGTTTAAGGCCTAGTCCACACACATTAAGGGTCTTTTTTTCTTTAAAAAAGGGTTCTTTCTCCACTGTTGCCCCAAAAAGACTCCCTCCACATAGAAACACAAAACTGTAGCATTGTTAAGAGTATGGCGAATCAAGAGGCGGTAACATAAACCTAAACCCCAGAGCAATATTGGCCAATCAGAAGGTTAGGAAAGGGAAAAAAGTTATTACAGGTTCCATTAGGCTACTATTCTGACTTGCCAGGTGATACTGAAGGTATAAATCTGCCTCTGGTCAGCTTTGTCCTCTCCATTCGCTATATACATGGTAACTTTTTCAAAAATCCATTTCAGTATGAGACACGACCTCCTGACAGCAACCTACCACATGAAAAATTTTAAGTCTTGCCGATCATTTGGACCATGCAGTAATGCAGTCCTGCTATTTTTTTGTTTTGTTTATTTTTCAATAAATTATTCAATTCAATTCAATTCAATTTTATTTATATAGCGCCAATTACAGTCAAATTGTCTCGAGACGCTTTACAGAACCCATATGCCTGACCCCCAGAGCAAGCCAAAAGGCGACAGTGGCAAGGAAAACACCCTTTTAACAGGGAAAAAAACCTCGAGCAGAACCCGGCTCTAATGTGGGGGGACCCATCTGCCTGCTGGCCGGGCGGGTTGAGAGGGACAGAAGAAGTAGAGAGGTAGAGATAGAGGGGTAGAGGTAGAGATAGAGGGATACAGATAGAGGGGTAGAGATAGAGAGGTGGGGGGTGGGACACAAGGACCATAAAACACAGCCACACATCTGAAGCATCCAGCATCCAGCTCTGGGACCAGGGACACTCGGAGAAAGGACACATAAAGAAACAGAGTGAATGTAATGCAATAATGGTATATATAGTAAATACATAGGTAGTTAGAGAAGGGCTCAGTGCATCCAGAGAGGTTCCCCAGCAGTCTAGGCCTATAGCAGCATAACTAGGGGCAAACTAAAGGGACGTCAAGAGGGGAAGTCAGTTGTGCAAATGAAAACACCAGCTCACCCCGTCAGGGTCACCCAGTCAGCCCTAACTATAAGCTTTGTCGAAAAGGAAGGTTTTAAGCCTGGTCTTAAAAATAGAGAGGGTGTCCGCCTCCCGAACCCAAGCTGGGAGCTGGTTCCACAGGAGAGGCGCCTGATAACTGAAGGCTCTGCCTCCCATTCTACTTTTAGAGATTCTAGGAACAACAAGTAAGCCTGCAGTCTGAGAGCGAAGAGTTCTGCTAGGGTAATATGGTACTATCAGGTCTTTAAGATATGACGGAGACTGGTTGTTAAGAGCTTTATATGTCAGAAGAAGGATTTTGAATTCTATTCTAGATTTAACAGGGAGCCAAAATTATCCACTTTAAATCACAGTACATGCAAATGTTCCACCACAACAGTCTCACCTGTCACTATTTTTTGATGGAACACCTTAGCTCCACCTACAAACACTGTGATTGTTTTAAAGAAGTACAAACAAGTATTTTTTCGCCCTCTAGCAGAAGGAAGTACAGCCAGTCCATGATGCATTATCATTATTCAATTCAGTTCAATTCAATCTTATTTATATAGCGCCAATTACAGTCAAATTGTCTCGAGACGCTTTACAGAACCCATATGCCTGACCCCCAGAGCAAGCCAAAAGGCGACAGTGGCAAGGAAAACACCCTTTTAACAGGGAAAAAAACATGATTATGTGCTACAGAATAGGCTGGCTCAGTGAGACTAGTAGGCTACCAATAACGGTGCATCAATGAACCACATGTGTGAACTGATTGAGACTGTTTATGCATAAATATCTGTAAAGTCCTGTTAACAAGGTAGGCACCAGCACAAACTCTGTAACGTTTTCATGGAAACGTCAAGCATGTAGGGTTGGAAGAGGGACAGAGATTTGTGTTCATAGCCTGTGGTTTTTGTTGACTGTGCTGTACACTGCTGATGGGTTCTCCACAGCTTCCTGATGCCTCCATCTGTCAGAGCAAAACACACTTCATGAAGATAAGGACTGGTAATTACAAACAAACATGAACAACACCCTTAAGGAAGAACAGATTTCAAAACACGGCAACATGATGGAAGGAATTAAACATTTTTCCATTCAACAATAGGTCACCTCACCCTGGACTGCCATTGTTAAAGCTGACAGCAGTGTACTCCACATCTTCCTCCTCCTCTTCCTCCTTTTGTTGTTTGGGCCAAGCAAGCATAATGTTGGAGTAGAGGGGATCTTCCTGCTTCTTACAGAAACGAACACTGCTGTAGTAAAGGTCGTCCTGCTGCTCTGCTGGTTCTCTCTTCACTGCAGCTGAAGGGGTGTCGTATTGTGGGTCTACATCCTGCTGAAGGGTAAATATCTCATTAACAACAGAACTCAGGTATATAGGTCAGTGTGTCACAAGTTTTAAAAAATCATTTTATGTTTTGCTATGAAGTGCGACTGCTGAAGGATTAAGGGGGATATCTTACTCTACCAGCTGAGCCACATCCTCCCAGTATGGACAAAGCAATGTGTATGTGTTGATGGGGACATACAGTATACACTGTCATTCAAAAGTTTAGGGTCACCCTGACAATTTCATGTTTTTCATGAAAACTCACACTTTTATTCATGTGCTAACATAATAACACAAGGGTTTTCTAATCATCAATTAGCCTTTCAGCACCATTAGCTAACACAATGTAGCATTAGAACACAGGAGTGATGGTTGCTGGAAATGTTCCTCTGTACCTCTATGTAGATATTCCATTAAAAATCAGCTGTTTCCAGCTAGAATAGTTATTTACCACATTAACAATGTCTAGACTGGATTTATGATTCATTTAATGCTATCTTCTTTCCAAAAACTGCTTTTCTTTTAAAAACAAGGACATTTCTAAGTGACCCCAAATTTTTGAATGGTAGTATATATCCACACTACTGAAAGGGTCAAAACTACATTACAACAGTGTTTATCAAAACCATTTTCCTGTCTCAACACAGGATCATCTATGACAAATATAAGGCTTTGGGTTTTATCAAATACAAATGAATAGGATGGAAAAAAGAAGGCAGCAAATAAATGAACAAAAGCACCATTTTAATCCATTTTTCAGTGACCTCAGCAATTGTTCCATACCTGTGCTGTATTGTCTGGGTTCTCTCTGGACTCTGACGTTTTTTTCAAGGACCACTGTCTTCTGGAGGAGTGGACAAACAAATGAATCATCAAATGACATCCCTAAACAACTGACTAAATTTAAAATGCCTCCCTGCATGTAGCAGTAAATCTGAACCACTCACCTAATCAATAGGAAGGCAGACAAGAATATGATAGCCAGAACAATAACAGTGATTGATCCAACAGCCGCTGATTTCAAAGGTCCTGGGAAGCAGTGATTAAACAGAAACACTGAACATTTTTAAATTATGGAATGTTTGGCAACAGAGAATTTGATGTGAAATGGCAGATCTTCAATCAACTTCTAAAAAAGAAATGCTGTATTCTGACAATGCTATATGGGGGAATGAACAGCCTTGGGCGGAGTACCGCGCTCTCTGAGTGTTTGTTATATACTGGTGGTCCATAATGCTTGCCTAACAATTGATTATGTGTCTAAATGAGGCCCTCTGGATTTGCAGCCCATTGTGTAGCATTTCCAGCCAGAAGAAGGCAAACATTTTGATCAAATAAAAGCTCTCTATAAATTGTAATTTGTCAACAAAGATACCATGAAGAATGAACCTAAAGGGCTTAAGGTCAGTTCATGCTTTATGCATCCTTGTGTACAGGCCAGTAAGAGGATGTTATGCGGATGGTTATATTTCTCTTCATATCAAAGGCAGATAAACATACAGAGATATAGGTGATGCTTTAAAACCACGTTAATGTGATTATTCCTGAGATGTGTCAAGCACAGTGGGCAGATGTAACACAGGCATGAACAAATAAAAGCACTTCCAAAGTTTGGTTTCAACTACTTCAATTACAACTCTTTAAAGGATGCATAATAGAAGTGTGGATGATGGAGAATCACCTTTCAAAGTCTCTCATCTTAACAAACATCTAGGTGCCACTTGTTTTCCTGGTACATGTACACTCATAGTGCAGACAGTCCATGCGGTAATAACTTACACACAGATTTGGGTAGGTGGCAAAATTTACGTTACACGTACGCTTGTGGACATGAAACACGTGTGGTTGCAGACAAGGAAAGCATGAACTGATACTTATGTAGTATCACAACCTAGCAGTAAGAGTGAAAACAGGTAACTGACCCTGTGATAAATGGCTACCATTTAACCCTAATCTCTGGGCAAGATCAGTGTTTCTGTGGAAAACTATTTGATTTACAAATTTATCTGTTTTCAGCTTGGGTGTTAGGTTGTGTGACTAAATGCATGAATGTACAGCAATACCACCCCACTTTTGGTACAATATACTTTGCCTGGTTTGTAGTAGTGGATGTAGATTCGTGAGACCTACCAGGCACAATGATCAAATCTAAGGAGGAGTTATGGTGTCCTCTGCTGTTTCTGACTTCACAGTAGTATTTCCCACTATGTTGTGGTGTCGCATTAGTGATGGTGAAGGTCCGTCCTGATGCTTTTGATGAGTCTTCATTCTCCTTGTACCAGGTGTAAGTAGCTTCTGGGTTGGCATCACTGTTGCAGGTCAGATTCACTGAACTTCCCTCCACTATCTCACCAGATGGACTCATTGACACAGAGAGAAGCTTTGGAGCATCTGGTGAAGAACATAAATAAAAATACAAGTTTTTTGCAAAAACAGTAGATGGCAGAATTTATCTGATGCTATCGAAGGGTCGGCGGTTCGGTTCCTGCTCTGTCCTAGTCATGTGCTGTCGTGTCCTTGGGCAAGACACTTTACCCACCTTGCCTCCAGTGCTGCCGCTCACACTGGTGTATGAATGCATGTGAATGTTGGTGGTTGTTGGAGGCCGTAGGCGCAGATTGGCAGCCACACTTCCGTCAGTCTGCCCCAGGGCAGCTGTGGCTACAAATGTAGTTTACCACCATCAGAGTGAGAATGTGTGAGTGAATAAATAATGGATCCATTGTATGCGCTTTGAGTGTCTAGAAAAGCGCTATATAAATCTAATCCATTGTTATTATTATTATTATTATATCAACTAATGCCACTCAGTTTTTTTTCATGGGGCTGTGCTAGAGGTCCATAGCATCCATCCTTCATCTATACACCACTTAATCTTCATTAGGGTCGCAGGGGATTGGAGTCTATCCCGGCTGACTTACGGTGAAGGCAGGAGACACCTGGACAGATAAAAGTCTATCACAGGGCTACATATAGAGACAAACAATCACACTCAGATTCATACCTACAGGCAATTTAGAGTTACCAATTAACCTCAGCATGTTTTTGGACTGTGGGAGGAAGCTGGAGAACCCGGAGAAAACACACACATGCACATGGAGAACATGGAAACTCCATGCAGAAAGATCCCAGGAAGTTCCGGGACGCGAACTGTGGAAGTTACCGTTCATTCATCATCTGTAAATGAATGCATCTCATGTTGTAGTTTCCTTGTTTTGTTCTGGGTATTTTTTGTACTTACACTGGACATCTATGAAGGCAGGTGTGGAGTTGATTTGCCCATATTTATTTTCACACCTGCAGTAATAGGTCCCACTATCCTCAGAACTGATGGAGGTGAAATTAAAAATGCCTTTCTGTCCTTGGAGCAGTGTTTGGTTCTCCTTGTACCACGTGCAATTAGCTGCTGGGTTAGCATCACCGCTGCAGGTCAGATTCACTGAATTTCCCTCCACTATCTCAGCAGAGGGACTCACTGACTCAGAAAGAATCTTTGGAGCATCTGGGGGACAGTATGCAATTGTTCATATTTGTACACTCAACATGGAAGGACATCCACATCATGAGAAATACAATGTATTTGCTTGTTGTGTGTCTCTGCATAGGTGTTATGCAACATACATCATCTTACATCACTGTCACTTATTTTATTGGGATCCCAAGATCCCAGGAAGGCCGGGATGCGAACCAGGGATCTTCTAGCTGCAAGGCGATAGTGAACCACCGAACCACTGTGCAGCCCCTGATTTAGCCTTCTATAAAAAAATGTCCGTCTCACCTGCTCCAATCCCCCTTTCAACACAACAAATATCAAAATCCAATATACTGTGATGTTCCAACAAAGTTACTGTGAATGCATCTTTAACCGTGACATTCCGACCGCTGAGAAACACATGATGCAGGCAGCTGATGGATTTTCTAGAGACGACATCTGGAGTTGAACTTTGGAAACACTGTGATTGTGCAGCAACAGTTAAGGCCGATGTTTTTACCTCTTTTGGCTGAGTATAATCAGTTGTGGTAAAGCTTATATTTCTGCCATGTTGCAGAGAGAACACAAACAAGACACACACAAGAGTAAAGTTTCATTCTGGCTTGTCATTAAGTTAAAGTGTTGAATTATTGCTATTTAGTTAAAGCTGGCATGATCCATCTGACATTTTAAATCAAAGTTTACGGAAATAAATTCAATATTTGCTCTGTGCAACATTTCTTTGTTAGAACCCACATTCTGTGAGAATATTGGACTGAAATGTTGGTTTCACTTCAAACATTTACATTTGCCAGCAGTCAGTGGACGCTGATGGAATCTAAAAAGAAACTGCCAAATGTGCTTTAAATTTGGAAGTTACAGTTCATTCACCATCTGTAAATTAATGCATGTCATGTTGTAGTTTCCTTGTTTTGTTCTGGGTATTTTTTGTACTTACACTGGACATCTATGAAGGCAGGTGTCGAGTTGATCTGCCCATATATATTTTCACACCTGCAGTAATAGGTCCCACTATCCTCAGAGCTGGTGAAGGTGAGGTAAAAAATGCCTCGATGTCCTTGAAGTGTTTGGTTCCCCTTGTACCAGGTGCAAGTAGCTTTTGGGTTAGCATCACTGCTGCAGGTCAGATTCACTGAACTTCCCTCCATTATCTCACCAGAGGGACTCACTGACATAGAGGGAAGCTGTGGAGCATCTGGTGAAGAACATAAATAAAAATACAAGTTTTTTGCAAAAACAGTAGATGGCAGAATTTATCTGATGCTATCGAAGGGTCGGCGGTTCGGTTCCTGCTCTGTCCTAGTCATGTGCTGTCGTGTCCTTGGGCAAGACACTTTAGGGAAGCTGTGGAGGATCTGGAGGAGATTTTCACAGACAACACAATGTAAATGAAAATTAAATATGAAATATATGAATTACATTCACCTCTGCTGTTGTGGCATTATTTCTGTTTTTCAGATTTACCACTATGAAGTTGAGGACCTTTTGTCTGTCATGAAGAAATCTTAAAAATTGTTTCATTAACTCCAACTAAGTGCAACAAACTATCAGGCTGAAAATAACAGAAATGTTTTACCAGAGACATGATTGAGAAGCAAGAACATGCAATATTCTGTATGTGTGTCTGTGTAACTGGATAATATTTCAAAATGCTGTAGTACAAAATGTATCCAAATATTGCTTTTCTTACAATGGTTTTACTGATAGCAGTTTCGCTCTAATTTAAATAAATACTACTTATATGTTTATATTAAGATTTGCAAGTCTTCATCTCACCAGATGGACTCACTGACACAGAGGGAATCTTTGGAGCATCTGGAGGACAAAGGAGAGATAACTTATGAGTCTAAAAATTACAGACCTGTTTTTTTTTTTTTTAGGTATACATCACCACAACCCAGACACATCAACAGAATTTTGATCAAATTAATTGCTATTCATTGCTGTGTGACACATGCCACTGCCACCTCTAGAAAGCTTGGAATCTAAAATAAAAATAAACCCACTTGACCACAGGTATCCTCTTGATTTTGAGAGGTGCTGTATGCGGTTCTGTATGTGGTTGGCACAGCATCAATAGCATCAAATGTTTCAACACAGTGCTGAGCTTTCTCAGCTAGGTTCCAACAGTATTTTGACCTCTTTACACTAAAGTCATTAGAAATTTAGCTGCTAATCTACCAGATGACCAAATTAATTTGGCAGTTGGGTTCATTTTGACCAGGAACTGCCAAGCTTGTTGAACTGAAACATCACTTAAATAAAACCTGTAAAATAAATAGCTGCGCATGATTACATGGTCTAAAGAGATTCAAGAATGGATGAGAAACATCCAGACATTTATCAGTCTGGAGGACTACAAAGTCACTGCTGAGGCTCTGAGACTCCAGAGAACCACAGTGAGAGATATAATGGAGAAACATGGAACAGTGGTGAACCTTCCAACATTTCTCCACGAGCACACTGACATCTAACCAGGAGGTCACAAAAGAACCCAGACGACATCTAAAGATCTGTAGACCTCAGTGGCCTCAGTTAAGGTCTGTCTACATGATTCCACAGTAAGGAAAACTCTGGGAGGGAATGGATTCATGGGATAGTTAAAGGATCAAACTAAACCAAAAAGAACATAACAGCTTGTCTGGTATTTGCACAGAAAAAAAAATATCTAGATGAGCCCCAGTGGTTTTGGGATAATATCCTGTGGACTGATAAGTCAAAGGAGGAATTTTTTGGAAGACATGGGTCTGTTACATCTGGTGTAAAATTAATACTGTATTCCACAAGAAGAGCATGATACCAACAGTGCTCTCTATCAGAAAATCCTCCTGGAAATATCCACCATCAGTTCATGACCTAAAGCTGAACACAAATGGTTCATGCAGCAAGACAAAGACCCAAAGCACACAAGCAAGTCCACCTCTGAGTGGCTCAAAAAGAACAAAATGAAGGTTCTGGAGTGGCCGAGTTAAAGTCCGGACTTCAGTCCCATTGAGATGCTGTGGCAAAACCTTAAAAAGCAGTTCATGATTGAAAACCATCTAATGTGGCTGAATTAAAACTCTTTCGCAGAGAAGAGTGGACCAGAAATTCTCCATGGTGGTGTAAAAGACTGATCACAAGCTGGAACAAACATTTAACTGCAGTCGTTGCTACCAAGAGTGGACCAACCAGTGATTAGGTTCAGGGACGCAGTTACTTTTTCAATGGGCTGACACAGGTTTTCAATAAATCTTCAACAAGTCATCATTTAAAAACTGCATTTTGTTCTTTGTGAGTTATCTCTAAATATTAGTTTGAGGATCTGAAACTGTTCTGTGTGAGAAATATTCAAAACCTCCTATTTAATCTATTTAATGTTGCTTTTTCAGAGGATGAGAGGAACTCACAACTGAGTGTGACAGATTTTTTTCTAGACTTCACCTGCTGATTCTGTACTCCTACTCCAACCAATGTCCTCAGCCTCTCTTAAACATTCACAGCACTCTGTCAGTCTTGTGCTACCAAAGTACTTGTGCCTCAAGTTTGGCCTTCCATTGGAAAAAGGGGTTTAAATGTTTACTTTTCAGTTCTCGTACTCTTTGCACCAGATATTTATAGTGGCTGGATTAGCATTACTGCTACAGATCAGGTTAACTGAGTTCTTTACAAGCAGGACTCAGAGAAACAGAAGAGGCATTTGGAGGATCTGGTGGAGTTGTGTTAACAGATATTATTCAAAGTTAATGGTGAATTGATACTGTCGGTATTTAAATTAAATCCTCTAAAAATGTTCAGACAAACTGGACAGTTTGAATCGGAGCTCTGAGCTCAGGTCAGGAATCATCTCCTGCTTAACAAGATGAACAGGCTCAATAGATTCAATTTGTTATTTTCAAATTAGCTGCTATACTCACATTTCACATCAATACCAATGTCTTTAGATGTCCTCTTGCCCAGCGTATTCTCCACTGTACAGTAATAGAGTCCAGAGTCTGAGGACTGGATGGAGCTGAAGACAAGCTGTGACTCGTTACTGAGAGACTGAAGGGCTGGATTTCCATTCCTCTTGTACCAGGTGGAATTAGCTGCTGGGTTAGCATCAGTTCTGCAGGTCAGATTCACTGAACTTCCCTCCATTATCTCAGCAGAGGGACTCGCTGACAGAGAGGGAGGCTTTGGAGGATCTGGAGGAGATTTGGACAGACAGACAACACAATGTAAATGAAAATTAAACATGAACTATATGAATTACATTCACCTCTGCTGTTGTGGCAGTATTTCTGTTTTTCAGATTTACCACTATGAAGTTGAGGACCTTTTGTCTGTCATGAAGAAATCTTAAAAATTGTTTCATTAACTCCAACTAATTGCAACAAGCTATCAGGCTGAAAATAACAGAAATCTTTTACCAGAGACATGATTGAGAAACAAAAGCATTCGATGTTCTGTATGTGTGTCTGTATAACTGGATTACATTTCAAAATGCTGTAGTACAAAATGTATCCAAATATTGCTTTTCTTACAATGGTTTTACTGATAACGGTTTCACTCTAATTTAAATAAATATTACTTATATGTTTATATTAAGATTTACAAGTCACAAGCAATGTTTGTATGAATGTGTATTTTTGCTTTTTTGGTGCATGATGAAGTAAACTTACACACTTCAGGTGATGCGTGTTGCTCATGTGTTTTCAGAGCACAGGAGATTCTGTCTCCAAGATAAAACCAGTCTTCCAAAGAAGATGTCACCACATTCATTTTCTGTCCATTCTTAAACCAGACGTAGGAATGACCAGATGGAGTGCAGCTGCTGAGACACTTCAGCTGTAAATGGGTGTAACGCTGAGAGTCTGATATTCTGGTCACATGCACCTGGAGAGCTGGATGTGATACAAAGGAACCAAACTTAGCATCTTAGCTTCACATCATAATAAACATGTTCAGTGTTGTGATTAAATTTACCAAACTGGTGTGTTTGTGTTTGTCATTACCTGTGACTGTCACAGTTGTTCCATGTAAATCACTTTCCCATTCATCCATCGAGGTTTTAAATTTGAAGCGATATTCAGCTGAATCAGTTTCTCTCAGCTCTCTGATTGTCAGTGAGGAGCCTCGACTCCATGTATCGACCTGAACTCGACCTCCATACTGGGAGTCTTTGCTGATGTCCTCAGGTTTAGAGGAACTTGACCACTGATGACTTTGTTGAGGACTAAACCAAAATAATGATTTGGCAGATCTATAACTCTGGTAAGTGCAAGAAATGACCACCGACGATCCTCTGAGAGCACAGATTCTTCTGTTATTGTAGTTCACTTTGTTGCAGTATTTACTGCGGACACCTGAAAGATTTTTTTCCCTTATTGTCAAGAAAACTATAGTTTTCACTACAGTACTTCACAGCTGTTGTGACTTCTGACCCATGTACTGTAAAATATATATGAGGGGGTTAGAAGCAGAGTGGTCCAACCCACAACTGACTTTTATATAATTTCACGAATATTTTATGTCTAAATTTTAGCAGTAAAGTGGTTTAACTCACAAACCAAATACAGCGTTACAGTGGAATGTTAGACCATTCCTGAAAACACAAACCTTTGAACCCATTTTTTCTCAAAAACTACAGAAAGATGGTGAGACCACTCTGCTTCCAAATCCTTCATATGAAGTCACTGTACAGCACCTGAACTAAATTATTGGAAAATTTGTGTCAGTGGAAAATTATGGAGTGGAAAAACTCACAGACTGAATCTGAAGGGAAATCCTCAAATCCTCCTAGAGCGCAAGAAATGCCGTCTTCGTACTGAAAGTTGCCTGAATGAAAACGTGTCGCTATCCCAATATCATGTCCATTTTTGTACCAGACATAGGTAGGATGAGCAGGTAAAGGACAGTCACTGTGGCATGTCAGCGTTTTCTTGTAGGAATTTAAGTCTGGCACATATACATGCAGATCTGTGAAGAAATAACAGGAAGGGTTTTTGTAAAGAAAATATCAACAGACGTGCAAATTCAAAAGTCGTTTACATCATTATTTTGCAGATGCTGGAAATAATTAACATATCAACCTGTGACAGATAAAGTGACTCCAGTTGGACTACTATAACGTCCTTCAGGTGGGTTTGTTATGAACCTGAACTTGTAAACAGCTGAATCGCTCTTTCTCAGGTCTCTGATTCTCAGAGTGCATCTCTTCCCATCACAGCTGTACTGCACTCGATCTGTGTAGGCTTTAACTGTTGTCAGATCCACAAGGTCTTTAATGAACCAGAATGTTTCCTGAACTGTGAGATTATTGCCATACATGTAGGTTGGGTGTTTGTAATCGCAGCTCATTTCCACTGTTGCTCCTTTTACAGCACAGATCTCAGTAGAAGTGAAAGTCACTCCCCAGTCATCCTGACCCTGAACCACTGTAACACAGAGCACATCAGAAACCATGATTAGATTCACATATAAACACCAGACATTTAGAACTGGATATGACCTTAAAAATATAACCTTTAAAATTCAGAGTTGTGCTTTTTTGTCTTAGCTTCTGCATTTGAGACTTAGTTATAAATATTTTTTGAACAGCTGATATGCACTCCCTGTCCAAAAAAAGTTACCACCTGGATTTAACTAAGCAAATAGGTAAGAGCCTTCCATTGGATAATTACTACAGTGATGAATAAGTTTCAGCTGCAACAACTTATTAAACCCTAGCTGATGTAGTTAAAACAACAGTGTTGGAAGACATATCCTGTTGTCATAGAAGTGTAAAAATATCACTATTTCCTTCAGGACTGATAAAGCTGTATCTTATCTCATCTAATGATCAGTCATTTGAGTTGGAAAATCTACTACTAAATGAGAACACACAATGTAAACAAACTACTGTAAATGCTTGATTTAAATAAATAGATAAAAGTGTTTGCTTAAATAGAAGAAGTGTGTGTTACATAATAATAGATCTGCTGTGCTTGGTTGCCTTCCTTGCTGTTGTCAGGCTGCAGCAGAGCGTGAGTGGAAACTGTGGTGAAAAGCACAGATGTGATCAAACTGTGGGCTTGGTCATTATTTCCATCAAAGGAATGTGTTCTCAGAGCTTTGAAATGCTGAAACATCTAGAAAGGGACATTATAGGTGTGCTCAGGAATGAGGTTAAGGTCACATTTTAATTGTTTAATTAGTATTAGTTTTAAATATTAACTTAAATATTAACTGTTACATAATCAATTTAGCAAGAAATATTGTGATAATTAAAGTGAAATTCTCCAAGTCCTCAAATTTAAGGAGCTGATACCATGAAATGTTGACATCGTTGATCAATATAGTTATTGAAATAGTTCACCAACTGATCAACCTGCCTAAAATACTGTTAAGTTGTGTGATTTACCATTTGCTGTGTACACATCCTATAGATTTAAGTGAACTGATATGTTTTATAAGAAAGATCCTGAATTTGTAAAGCAACAAGTAACTATATCATTCAGATAAAGTGCCGTGGAAAAGTGTTTGCCCCTGTCTTGAATTCTTATTTTTTGGAATATTTCCCGCACTTAAATGTTTCAGATCATCAAACAAATTTAAACCTTAGACAAAGATGACCAAAGTAAAAAAAAACAACAACAAAAAAAAGCTATCCAAACCTACCTGGCCCTGTGTGAAAAAGTGATTGCCCCTGTTGTTAAATCATGAATTAACTGTGGCTAATCACATGCTTTGGAAAGCGAGTTTAATTTCACTGACCACACCTAAGCCTGATTACCTCCAGACCAGTTCAATCAAGAAATCACTTAAATAGAACCTGTATGACTAAATGAAGTGGAAATGAAATGGATCCGTGGCAGAGTTCCAAGGCCAAAACCACTGCTGACCAAAAACAACATAAAAGCTCGTCTTACTTTTGCAAACAAACATCTGAATGATCCCTAAGACTTTTGGGAGATATTCTATGGACTGACGAGACGCAAGTTGAACTTTTTGGAAGGTGTGTGTCTCATTACATCTGGATAAAGAACATCATAGCAACAGTCCAACATGGTTAGTGTGATGATCTGCGGCTGCTTTGCTGCTTCAGGACCTGGACGATTTGCTATGATTGATGGAACCATGAATTCTGCTTTCTACCAGAAAATCCTGAAGGAAAATGTTCGACCGTCAGTTCATGACCTCAAGCTGAAGCTCACTTGGGTTCTGCAGCAGGACAACGATCCAAAACACACCTGCTAGTTGACTTCTGAATGGCTTAAAAAAGTAAATGAAGGTTTTGGAGTGGCCTAGTCAAAGTCCGGAATTGAATCTAATTGAAATGTTGAATTATGACCTTAAAAGGACGTTGATGCTGGAAAACCCTCTAGTGTTGCTGAATTAAAACAATTCTGCAAGAAGTGTGGACCAAAATATCTCCACAGAGATGTGAAAGACTCATTGCCAGTAATAGAAAACGCTTGATTTCAGTTGTTGCTGCTGAGACTGGCCAAACCAGTTATTAAGTTTAGGGGGCAATTACTTTTTGACATAGGGTCAGGTACGTTTGAATAGTTTTTTGTCCTTAATAAATAAAATCATCATTTAAAAACTGCCTTTTGTGTTTACTTGGGTTATCTTTGTCTGATATTTACATTTGTTTGATGATCTTAAACATTTTATTGTGCAAAAAGAAAAGATTTGAGAAGGGGGCAAATACTTTATAGCACTGTAAATGCAGTCAAGAAAAGTACATTTCTCTTTCAACTGTAGTAGAGAAGGAGCATTACAATAATCAAGTATCTAAGATTTATACTGAAGCATGAAACATTCCACCATTATACCACCATACAGGAAGCATTTCATACCAGAAACGGCTCTGCTTTCCTCTGAAACCTTTGATTTCAAGAAAGAGAAGTGAATGTCTGCAGGGTTTGCACCACATTGCAAAACATCAATTCAGCTGCATATATTTGCTAAAAATAAACCTTTCTGAAAGTGTTGTAAATGCCGTCAAATATAAACGTACAGTACCTGGTACGCAGAAAAGAAGGACAACAAATCCACTCGCTGCTGCTGTTAAACTCATAGTTGCTCTTCTTGATTCTGTTAAATCGCATCAATGGGATCTCAAACACGAAAAAAATATGATTTGTCAGTTTGTCACAGCAAACATTTCTTGACCAAAAAGTGGAGGACGTGTTCCTTGAAGAGAATTTCTACTGTAAATGGAAAAATCTTCTCTACCAGAGGTAGAGCTGTTAAACACAGACTTCCTTCCTCTTAAGATTATTAATATGCATGAACACACAGGCAGGCAGTAAATCCCCAAGCTGAAATGAAGAAATGATTCTTACTGATGCTTTGCATGCATGGACCCCTTCAAAACACTACCAGTCAAAAGTTTGGAGTCACCCAGACAATTCCATGTTTTCCATGAAAACTCACACTTTTATTCATGTACTAATATAATTGCACAAGGGTTTTCTAATCATCAATTAGTCTTTCAACACCATTAGCTAACACAATGTAGCATTAGAACACAGGAGTGATGGTTGCTGGAAATGTTCCTCTGTACCCCTATGTAGATATTCCATTAAAAATCAGCTGTTTCCAGCTAGAATAGTCATTTACCACATTAACAATGTCTAGACTGGAATTCTGATTCATGTAATGTTATCTTCATTTTAAAAAAATGCTTTTCTTTCAAAAACAAGGACATTTCTAAGTGACCCCAAACTCTTGAACAGTAGTGTATATGAATTAAAGTTGCTCTATACTTTATTTAAAGTTGATATTATTTGTCAAAGTTGCTCTATAGTAGTTGATGTTAAAGTTAAAAAGACCACAGGTTTACTTACTTATAGTTACAGCATGAGCCTGTATAATGATTTGTTTAACACATTCCATTTGGGTGGACTGTGTGAACTAAAAGTGACAGATTTGTTTAAACCTTTCTTTGTAGAAGTTCAAATCTAGGTAGTTAAATGTTTGTTTAAACCAAATGTCCAATAAAGCTCGAGGTAAGCACGTATTTTTAAAAACTTTTTAAAGAACTTTAGGTTTGATCACATATCTCAATTAGAAGCCTGCTTCCTTTATTATTGCAGATATTTGCACTCTTTATCACACAAGACATGTTCACCAAAATCTCTGTGACATGAAGATCACACAGGAAACTGGGTGTGTACATCAGAGGCAAACATGCAAAAGTCTGAGCCTTTTTTTTTTTACAGTAGTCTACACCACAGAACACATGTTCATGGTAGTTGCTCAGTAACTGATATCTATTATAGTTGTGTATTTTAAATGGTGCCATACCAGAAATAGACTTTGTGAACCAAATATAAAATAGGAGACAGTGCACACCATGATGCTACTGCAGAGTAGACCGGACATTTTGACAAACAGAGTTTCTGAATATTTAAACAGGTAAACAACTGATACCATAGCGTGAGTTGTTGATTCAAAAACATTTAATGTAGGAGAAAGTCCAATGTGATAGGTGGAGTGAAAGAAAACTATAACATTACTCTTCTCTAATAGATCGAAGAGCAACCTTTCAATCATATCTGACCACATGATGACCTCTGATCTGAATGCTATTCTCAGAAATGTCTAAGCAGAAACTGCAAAAACTGAACAGGAAACACAAGCCATTACCACAAATTCTAGAAGGAAAATAAACTACACTCACAGCGGCTAATGCCACACTAATGACTTGGCACTGCTAAAGGCAGTTTGAAGCCAAAAACAGCCAGCTCTTCTTTGGGAGCAGTGCCAAAAGAACTGGCTCTCTGAAAAGAGACAGTTCAAGATATCGTGATCCCCCTCAGTCCCTGCCTTTCTCTGTCCTTCTGCTTATTTATCCCTGCACCTTGCTCCTGCTGCCTCTATCTGACATCTGTCTCTCTCTCCTGTCTCTCTGCTCCCTGCATTAGTGTTGAGAAGTTCGGCTCTTTTTAGAGACTGTTCTTTCAGCTCCCAAATGGCTCCTAATTTAGCATCATTTGTAGCCTCGTATTTGAGCCTAACCTGGTACATATGAATGATTTGTGAATTGATAAACCCTTTTGCATTCAGTGTTTTTATGAGAAGCCTCATAATTGCCTCATTTTTGTGCATTTATTCTGTTACAAAAGCAGACATTCCTACTTTGTAATATATTAATCAAACTTTTATACACACAAAAAAATGAACAAAACACTGCACATAAACCTACAGAACAGAACCAAACTTGGTATTCAAACTGTATAAATGTCCTCAGCGCAGGTTGGCATTCAGAAAAATCAGATGCCTGAGCTTGGATGGGAAGATGCGATTTCTTCTTTTGGTATCTGCCCTTTTTTTGAGAAGATTGATGGAACAGAAGTTGCCACAGTAGTCTCCCCTCCATCACCTTCACCAGGTTGGGGAAGACTGAGGCCTTGGCCTGCTGCCAGCTGAGTGGGTCATCTGTTGAGGGGCTTCTCAGGATATGATCTCGCCTCCATTACAGCATCAGCTGTAGAATTACTCCTTGCTGCATCTCCTGCAGCTCTTTCATCAAAGAGCCTCCACACAGCAGAAGTTTGTGGCTCCTCCTCTTGGCCCTCTAATGGTAGAGGTGTTTGGCTGCTGGGTACAATTTGCTGCTGCTGCACTTATTCTCTGAAGGGCCTCATCAACAACTCTGTTGACAGTGAAGGCAAGCTTCTTAAACCTGAGATCCAGTAACGTGGTTTGTGCGAGGACAGTGTTCAACTCCATACAGAGATCAAAAACAAAGTTCTGCCGTGAGCAGAGCTGAGTGACTGAGTGAGAGCTGAGCAACGAAAGGAAAAAAGTTGTGAGTCGGCTCTTGTGATTCACTACAAAGCATCGGTGCATCTTCCACTTGCCTGCAGTCTGCTGATTGTAGCACTGGAGTCGGCTGCAGTCATCAGCTCACCTGCCAGTAATCACCTCTTGCTATTTAAACCTGGTTCATTCATTCTCTCCCTGTCAGACCATAGACTGTCATAGCCACACATGGATTCTAGCCACCCCTTGTATTCCTAGATTCCACCCTGCTGTTCCCCGGGCGTTGCTTTCTGCCTGCCGGTTTCTGCAATTCACTGGCCAGTCTGCTCTTGCCTTGACTGCCACTGGTTCCTCTCGCCCAGACCCTGCTGTAGTCCCCGAGCCTGCCTTCCCCCTTTGTATTCAGTTCTTCATTTTGTGAGTACAGAGTTAGGTTAGTTTTGCTAGTTTACTATGTTTTGATTTTTTTTTTTTTTTTTTTTTTTTTTGGTAGTTGAGTTTGTGGGTTTTGTTGGGAATGTTATAGGTTTTTGTGGTGTTTATTTTCGAGTTGAATTTTGTCGTTTCCCCTCTTAGTTCAGTTTCCCATTTTCTGTGTTGGTTTTAGTTCTTGTTTTGATTAAAATAAAGCCTTTTTATAATTTGTCAGTTCTGTGTCTGATCACCCTTGTAACAGTAATTGATGATTAGAAAACCCTTGTGCAATTATGTTAGCACATGAATAAAAGTGAGTTTTCATGGAAAACATGAAGTTGTCTGGGTGAGACCAAACTTTTGAACAGTAGCTACAGAATTTAAACACTACCTTGTTGTGGGAAAAAAAACAAAAACATTTGATACGCAGTAGACAGTTGATAGTTTCTCATTTGTAACACACATGACCAAACTAAAAATTGCTGTCAATGATATATTCTGCAGGTGTATTAAAAAAAAGTTTATATGGCAAATACTGTCAAATGTCCGTCTCTACAGGAAGACATGTCACTAATGTATACTACCAGTCAAAAAGGAATGCACAGGAGGATGTGGTCTAGACACAACCCTTTTGCTTTTATTGTGGTTGGCACAGGTCTACATAACGCAACATATAGTTCAGCTTTCTTTCGCTTCACATTGCTGGAAAACAAACTTTAGCATTCCTTTTGTCATATCACAACTAAAGACAGAACAGTAGAGACATTATAATTCCCTCTGCACCTCTTACAGCTTGGATTCCATTTATGAAATTATGCAGCCAGCAGTTTAAAACAGGACAGTTTTTATGTAGAACAGATACTAGTGGCTGGAAAACAAAAACAAGCGGTAGAGGAAAAACCGTGTGTATTCAATTATTGCTCTGTGCAAATAATTACACATATCAAAAGTAATCGTCATTTTACAGTTTTATTTTACCAATCTGAAAAATCACAACACCACACAGATACACTGTAGTGAGTTACCCTGATGCAGCGCTACTTGGCTGAGCTCCTACAGCACTGAAGCCAAAGCTGGTGTTGGTCCTTTGCATGGAGGGCAGAGTCCGCTGGATCCAAGATCTGGGTACCTCATCAGCAGCTTGCTGCCCCTCAGCTCCACCCCCTGGGCATGAGGACACAGTGCAGCTGGTCAAACTTTACATGATGAGAGCTCATTGTTGAAACTCATAGGTACCCATTAATAACCTGTTCTTTAATTCAAGACGGTAACCACAGCTAAGTTCTGCTCACCTGAATATGAGCTCATTACTTACCTGCAGCTTCTCCAGGGCTTTGGCAGCCATGTTGGCATTCTTGAAGTTGATAAAGGCACAGAAACGTTCATGAAGAACTCTGATGCTTTCAATCTCACCAAACCTGTCAACACAAACACTTAAAGTCTCAAATGTACAGCACAACAATGTGGCACTGATCCGTAGCTCAAGTGATGCTGCTTGTGATTCGTAATCACTATTGGTAATTAAAACGCTGTGTCATTATAATAATTACAGTAGTACAATAACTTAGTACAATAACATTTCCTCTATTGCCAGAAGTGATACCACTACAACTAAAAGCATTAGTGCTATTCATGGTACTATTACTAATACTACTACTACTACTGTTCAAAGTTTGGGGTCACTTAGAAATGTCCTTATTTTTGAAAGAAAAGCAGATTTTTTTCAATGAAGTTAACATTAAATGAATCATAAATACAGTCTAGACATTGTTAATGTGGCAAATGAGTATTCTAGCTGGAAACGGCTGATTTTTAATGGAATATCTCCATAGGGGTACAAAGGAACATTTCCAGCAACCATCACTTCCTGTGTTCTAATGCTACATTGTGTTAGCTAATGGTGTTGAAAAGCTAATTGATGATTAGAAAACCCTTGTGCAGTTATGTTAGCACATAGACAACATCTTGCCCTTAAAGAGTATTCTGCAGGACTGTCAAACCATTAAGTTGTTCTGTTGCTATGGGGGCATAAATACATACTCACCAGACACTCTTATTATTCAGTGATGGATGATCTAGATGAAATACTAAGTATGCCAATGTGGTTGCAGCCCACCTCTTCTGACATCCTGTGGGGCAGCTGCCGGTTGTACTCTGTAGGCAGGAGAGTGGAGACAGATTCTGGGTTGCATTTCTGTCCGGAATGAACTGCTGTCCATTGTTCTTCTCCTTTCAGCTCCTCACCGTCACTCTCTGACCCCACTCCAGCCCCTTCCTCCTCCTGTTATATTATTACGAAATGACTATAAAAGACAAGGTGACATACAGTTTTGTGCAAAAGTGTGTGGCAATGAAAAAAAAGAACTTTCTGTTCTAACATTTTTATAAATTATATAATTCAGCTGTTTATACCTAGTGTTTATGCTAATGTCATGTTAGGTGAATATTGAAAGCATTCAAGGAGAGAAAATGCAATTAAGGCTGAACAAAACAGAGGTATAAACTTCAACTGCATGTCTGCTATCTCTAAATTATGAAAACATCCAATTACACTACTGTTCAAAAGTTTGGGGTCACTAATGTCCTTATTTTTGAAAGGGGCTTTGTACATTAAAATAAAGAAATAATAGATAAGGAGTTAATACAAATTTTCTTTTGTTTGCACCTGCTCTGAAGCATTCCATGTCCTCTCCTTTCTCTCTAATTTCTTCCGCTGTTTCTGCCTCTGAAAGGAGAGAATGGGCATGATGGCTGTGGGATGATAGTGGAAATGAATAGACACAAGAGTGGCAGCACATGTGCAATCAAGCATGTCAAAAGGGAGGAAACGGATGGATGTGGTAACATTTACGGAAACACATTAAGACAGGTGGGGCAACAGGTGATAAGTAAATAAGAGTGTGGTTACGTATATGGAAATGTATGGAATGCATCAGATAGTCATTTTCGTTAGAAGACATGAGCTGCAACACAGAAAACATACACTACTGTTCAAAAGTTTGGGATCACCCAGACAATTTCATGTTTTCCATGAAAACTCACACTTTTATTCATGTTCTAACATAACTGCACAAAGGTTTTCTAATCATCAATTAGCCTTTTAACACCATTAGCTAACACAATGTAGCATTAGAACACAAGAGTGATGGTTGATGGAAATGTTCCTCTGTACCTCTATGTAGATATTCCATTAAAAATCAGCTGTTTCCAGCTAGAATAGTCATTTACCACATTAACAATGTCTAGACTGGATTTATTATTCATTTAACATTAGCTTCATTGAAAAAGACTGTTCTTTCAAAAATAAGGACATTTCTAAATGACCCCAAACTTTTGAATGGTAGTATATGTACTGTATATCCTTACACTTCCATTTTGTCATATTACGAGTCATAAAGATTGCTGTTATGTCTGTCAGACTGTTTTAATTACTTTCCTTTTGGCTCTTCTCCTTTCAGCTCTCCTCCTTGTTTGCTCATCTTCATCCAAGCACCCCTCATTGTTCAGAATGGCCTGCCTGAGACACAGCAACACACCCTTCATTTAGTTAACTGACAGTTTTGTTTTGTCAGCAGGCGCTCTGAGTCACTTACTAACCAGTGTTTTTTTCCTATCCCTCAGAAAAGACCTTTGGAGTTTAAAGACAACAATAAGCAGAAACAGTTCACGTACAGTAAAGGCAATACATCTGTCTTACCTTATCTGACAGAAATCCATGGATTTTCCTATTTTTTCTGGCCATTTACTAAAGAAACATGTAAATTAAGCTTGACTAAATTGCAACTCATTTTGGCACCGATGATTTTCTCTTACTTGGTCACCTAAAACCTCTTTGACTTGCCCCGAAAAGTTCTTCTATGCAGGAAAACTCTGGCCTTAACATAAATAACACTTGTCAGTATTATAGCGAAAAGATCTTAATCCAATGAACAATTCAGAATGAGAGAAACTAATTTACCTAACTGAACTGATCTCAATAAAGCAAAGGATTCAGAGCGAGAGTCTAGTGGCCATTTATGCCTAGCTTCAGCTGCACTAGACATCAGAAATTTCAATGTGTACATAAGAAAGCTGACCTACTGTATGTCTTCTAGCACACTAATAATACTTTTAGTGTTTGTTTTTTGGGTAATCCACATATTTTTACACATAAATCTAATGCATTTCTAAACTTCTCTATGACACACACCCATAGTTTACATATTTTTCAGTCTACCTGTGATGAGCTTTGTTTCTTTGTTCTCTCCATCCGGTCAGGAGTTCCATTCTGAACCTCCATCTCTTCTTGACGAGCCTCATCTAGAGACACACAGATAGGGATATTTTCATTGTATTTGCATGTTGCTGTGAGTGAACGTGGCGCAAGGCATGATATGGAAAGATGAACATCCGCTCTAGTGCTGTCTGTTTCGATGAAAACCTAAAACGCATCTCCTTTATGACTGACATTGGACACTGCTTCTGTTTGTTTACCATGTGTGCCGAATCTAAACATCTGATCTAAATTTCCCATGCAGAACTATGTGCAGGCGATCTTGTGACAGCTTCTGACTGGACAAGGCAAAGAGAGAGGGAGAGGAGGAATTCCTTATTGGTACTGAGGGTTCCCTTTACATCTCTGGAGAGTAAAGACATTCAGCTGTATCAGCAACCATTAAGAGCAGTGATCATAGGAGGTCATGGTGATTGTACTGAAGCTCCTACAATCACCATGACCTGGATGACTGAGAATCTACACAGACATCAAGAGCAGTGGAACACCATTCCACCAAAGATTTATTTATCACTTGGTATAAAATTTGGTGCAAAAAAAACAGCTTTACAGCTACATTTGGTCAGTCTGATCAACCAGGCTGCACTAGAGCCATTATCTTGGAAACTAGTGAGGCAATTATGGATCTTTCACATAATTTAGCAACACATCCATTAAGGCAGTGGAGTCAAATTTGCAGCCCACGGGCCAAAACCGGCCCTCCAGATGGTCCCATCCAGCCCGTGGAATGACTTTGTAAAGTGCAAAAATTACAGAGAAGACATCAACTGCAAATTGTACATTTGTAAAACTGCAAATTTAAAATAATTTCTAGACCATGACAAGTTGTTTTGATCATAAAGTACAATACTAGATTGTTCATTTTTCTTTTCTCATTTTTGTGCCTTGTTTTTGTTTTTTGTCTGACTTTTGTCATTTGTCTCATGTTTTTGTCATTTTGTTTGTCATTTTTGTTATTTTGTATTTCTTTTTTGTCTTGTTTGTGTTTTTTGGCTTATTTTTAACATTTTGTGATTCGCTTTGTTGTTTTTTGTCTTGTTTTTTTGTCATTTTGTGTCCTTTTTTGTTTCGCTTGTGTCCTTTTTCCATTTTTTTGTCAAAAAATAAAAAATAAAATAAAATAGACTGTTGGCAGAATTAAAAGTAAGGCTGACATTGATTTAAAAATAAATAAATCCCAGTTACCTTGTTTACTGAACCATTGGAGTGGGATGGATTAGCTGGAAGGTCAGAGTCTGCCGAAGATCTTCCTTTTCTCCCGATTCTTCCCTCAGTAATGAGTAAAATTGCTGATATATAATATTTTACTGCTATTTCTTCATTTCTTTGTGTTGATTCTATGCTAACTGGTAATGCGAGGGAAGATTTCCTGAGAGGAGTAATGGTTGAACCCAAGGCAGAAAAAATACTGTAACCTGTGTAAGACTGTAAGGTAGCTTGCTGTTAATGTTTTGTTATTTAAAAACACAGGAATTAACATTATTCAGCTTTATTTCCAAAGAAGTGCATATTACTGTACAAAATATGCTGTATTTTTTAGTGTAACACTGTATGTTATCATGTGAAATGCATTTCTTCAGGAGAGCTACTTGTGCTTTCAAAACTGGAAGCTTAACTAGAGGACCATTATTATTATTATTATTATTATTATTATTATTATTATTAATAATAATAATAATAATAATAATAATAATAATAATAATAATAATAATAATAATAATAATAATAATAATATTAATAATAATAATAACAATAATAATAATAACAATAACAATAATAATAATAATAAATAGCAACAACTTATCTGACTGAAAAACCTAAAGTTGCTCTCTGGCAGACCGACTCACCGCCTCCTAAGCCCAGCAGCCGGCAGATGTCTCTGGTGAACTTCATCAGGTTTTTACCGTCCAAACATTATCGTCCACACTCGGAATACAATAAAATAAAATAAAAAAGGCCCGCAACGAACAAAACGACCCGTTCCAGCCGTCATTTAGCGCCGACAGACCGCCGGTTCGCCAGTTCAGCCTCCTCCTGTCCGCCGGTCATCTGTCGCGCTGACGGCCGTTAGCACGAACCACACTTCCGGCTGTTCGGCTCTCCACAATAAAACAATGACGGGCACAAATTGAATATGTCATCAAAATAAAACACGAAAATTAGCCTTCTTTATTCAAGATTTAATAAAAATTGTGCTCTGTTTCATGTTATTCTTTTTCCATTTCTTTTATTTCGGTAACACCCCCCAGTCCTTACTATAGCATCCTATAAGGTAGGCTAAAAAAAATACAGGGTGGGTAAAAGTAGGCTTACAGTTGTTTCGCATTTTAGATCTAATTTATCCAAACCATGATTCCAGACCAGTATTCCATATCCCTTATTTGCATTCTGGAAATGTTAATAAGCTATTTCTTCCAATTTTGGCTTTGATTTTTGTGTTTTGTTTTTTTTTTACAGGGATTGTGAGCAATGGCAAATAAATAAAATTAAGAGAACAGAAAGTGGATAATAAAGCAGAATTGGAAGTGTGAAAATGCAGAAAATGCAGAAAAATTTACGCTGTTCTTCTCGCAGCTGTGCACATTGTTGCAAGTAAACAAATTTACTGTAAAGAAATAAACAAATAACGCCCAAAATTATCCAAATCTTGTCAAAAAAAATAACCAAAACTAGTCTAAAATGACTAAACTTATCTAAAATTTCAAAAATGTGTCCAAAATGAGTCCAAAATTAAGTAAAATCTGTCCCAAATGACTCAAAATGTGACCACAGTGACATAAATCTCGTCAAAAAATACTCAAAAATAGTCCAAAATGCCTAGAACTTTTCTAAAATTCCTAAAGTTTGTATAAATTGTGTCTGAAATTAGGTGAAATCTATCCAGAATGACATAAGTTTATCCAAAATTGATCAAAAATGACAGAAAAAGTCGTGGCCAAAATAAAGTCAAATTGTGTTCTTAATGACTACAACATTCTCAAAATGAGCCTAAAATGACATGAATCTTGTTAAAAATGTTTGTCTAAATGTCCCAAATGAATAAAACACAACCAAAACTCTAAAATGTGTCAAAAATTATGTGAAATCTGTCCAAAATGACCTAAGCTCGTCCAAAATGAATGAATGATCAGTGTACATATATAACTAATGGTGTAAAAATTTGTACATTTTTTCAAGAAGGTAAGATATATGTAAAAATGGGGGAGGGGGAAACAATGCAATGAATGTTGGTGTTTATAAATATCACCATGAATTGCAAGGAGTGGAGACTGACATGTTTGTCCACCGGGTGGTACTTTTGCTCCATGTTTCACAGATAAGCAGCATTCTTTGCCATTGAACATTAGCACTTGGATTTAAATCTGTTGCATTGTTTTCACCAAGATAATATCAGAGGGTGGTGGCAGTGGAGGTGCAGCAATAATACTGAACATTTACTGTCATCTTTTATGGCTGATTAATGTAATGTTGCAGTGATACACTCTGCAAATAATTTACATATCTTAAATTATAGTTATCAATCATTTATGGAATGTTCTAGTTTGTATAAAGACTTAAATAGAATAGAAGAATTTTATTGTCAGTTTCACACCTTTGTTTCATACATTTAATAAAAACATCAAAATACAAAAGTGAAATAAATAAGACATACAAAAATCAATCTATGAACTGGCGGTAGTGCCATATAGGACAGCTTATAGAGGTGATTGTAGTGCAAATATTGTAGCAACAGTATAAATTAAATATATATTATATATACTACCGTTCAAAAGTTTGGGGTCGTGTTTTCCATGAAAACTCATACTTTTATTCATGTTCTAACATTATTGCACAAGGGTTTTCTAATCATCAATTAGCCTTTCAACACCATTAGCTAACACAATGTAGCATTAGAACACAGGAGTGATGGTTGCTGGAAATGTTCCTCTGTACCCCTATGGAGATATTCCATTAAAAATCAGCTGTTGCCAGCTAGAATACTCATTTACCACATTAATAATGTCTAGACTGGATTTCTGATTCATTTAGTGTTATCTTCATTGAGAAAAACAAATTTTCTTTCCAAAAACAAGGACATTGCTAAATGACCTCAAACTTTTGAACAGTAGTGTTTATAATAATTGTCAAAACAACATACATAAGGCTTACTGCATTGCTGCTGTCCCCCAATACATGGTTTTCTTCTCTTCTTGATATTGATGATTGATTAGGACAGACAATACATTCTTAATACTTACTAGTAACTGAAAGTTGTAAAAACAACAACAGAAACAAACAACTTGAATTCAATTAGTTGTATTGTCTTTTCCTGCTCTAGAAATAACACTTAAGATGTTCAAATGATGGATCAAAGTATGTGGGTGGAAGCTGATAAATACACTTACCTCTGTGTGATGGCACAAACACAAATCCAATCCTTTCTGCTGTAATACTGAAGGGCAGCTGGATCCACCAATCAAATGCCGCGGCCTGAGAGTCCCGGGCCAATCACACGCTGCATCGGCTTAGTTGGGCGGGCGCACAGCGGAAGCGACGTGCTGGTTCAGCAGCCATTGATGCGCTTTATTTCCAAGAGGACAAACCGAGCTGAATTGTTCTTTCGCTGAGGTTTTGTGCGGACTGAAGCCATGGTGTCTCACTCCGTCGCCCTGCCGATGATCTGCTTCACCACGTTATGGGGGCTAGTGGGGGTCGTGGCCCCGTTTTTAGTGCCCAAGGGACCCAACCGGGGGTAGGTGGTGGAGCCGCAGTTATTTGGCTGCAGTTAACGGCCGTTTCCCTTTTATTTTGTATCGTAGCGGTTTAGATATTTGTTAAATGTACATATTGTATGCGGTTAGTGTTTTGGCTGTATTGAGTTGCATCGCGTCATTAGAAATACATGAATGCTGAGTAGCTGCTGCTAATGTGATGGAGGCCCTGCGTCACCCAAGGAAACCTCCCTCCATATGTCCGTCCGTCCATCCATCCATCCATCCATCCATCCGTACAGACATGTATACGTACATACATACATCCTTTAATCCATCTACACATCCATCATCCATCCATCTGTCCATCCCTTCATCCATCCCTTCATCCATTTATACATCCATCTATCCATCCATCCATCTATTCATCCATCCATCCATCCATCCCTTCATCCATCCATCCATCCACTCACACAGTCAGGTTGAAGGGTCAAATCCCTCTGTTGATTTGACCCCAAGCGTGAAAATTTCTGCAAGAAAAGCTGATATGTATTACATAATTCTTCACTTATCACTTATCTTAATTGAAAAAAATGCCTTTCTTTCAATAATAAAGACATTTCTAAGTGGCTCCAAACTTTTGAATGGTAGTGAGTACTAAACTATTACAGCATAATGACAATAATCACCATGGTAACGTTCTTCATCCAAATAAGTGACAGTGTATTAAAGAATATAAATCATAAGGTGAATGCACTAAATGTTCACAAATTGAATAAAATGATTTGTACAGACTTGAGGGAGTTTTAGACCTAATAGGTACAAACCTCAGTATGAGATTTAAACAGTAATACTGGACATGTGTGACTGACTCGTCTTATTCTCCCACAGAGTGATTGTCACCAGTCTCATCCTCACAGCAGTCTGCTGTTACTTGTTGTAAGTACTTTCTTCTCCCTCTTCTTCTTTGGTGTTGGTGACATAACTCTGCTATACTGACAGACTAAGAACAACCAAATAACCATGCAAGAGGAAAAATCAACAGGCTTATGGTATGCCAGGTAATAGAGGTCGTACAGAAACTGATCTTATCATCAAATAAGTCTTTAAATACAACCTGAAAAAGCCTCTGATTGCTTTTTGCTCCTACAACTGCACAGAGGAAATTTAAAAAATGGATTGATAACCACAGGATTCTCTCTCCGCCACTAGAGGCAGCGTGACTTCACTCTGACAGCCAGATCACCCAGGAAACGCAGATGCATCTAGACCCACAAATAACAGCTTTAACAGTTGCTTATAAGTTGATCTGTTTGTAAGGTTTAATATTTAAATTAGGCTAGTCTCCACAGCTGTTATCACTGTAGAGTCTAAACTGTGCAATTTCATTCACTTGTGCACGTCTGTATTTTAAAGAATTTGTCAGATTTTATCCATAATATTTATCATACTCAGATCGATTCATATCATAAATCACACTGTAGGATCTTAATATTTAGACATGTTTGGTAAATTAGCAACACCGGTCTCTTTTCTCTACACTGGAAAGCACTTTGACTGGCTCTGATGGGAAAGTTAGTAGTGTCTCTTATTTCCTTGGCCTCTTTCAACGTAAAAAAAAAATAGTAAATTTGTAAAACTATAAATTTAAAATAATTTCTAGACCATGACAAGTTGTTTTGATCATAAAGTAAAATACTAGATTGTTCATTGTTCTTTTGTTGTTTTGTGCCTCGTTTTTGTCTCGCTTGTGTTTCTTCTCTTATTGTTGTCATTTTGTGTTTTGCTCTGTTCATTGTTTTGAGCATCGTTTTTGTCATTTTGTCTCTTTTTTTGTCTCTTTTGATTCGTGTCCATTTTTTTGTCATTTTGTTTCTTTGTCTGATTTTTGTAATATTTTGTCTTGCTTTTGTTGTTTTTTGTCCTTTTTTGTCTGACTTTGGTCATTTTGATCATAAAGTAAAATACTATATCATTCAGTTTCAGATATCTGAGACTAAATGTTTTATAGACACTCTGTGATCTAGAAGTTGTAATGTGTAAATGATAAACTGAGGCATAATGTTGTTGAAATTGAATTTAATTTCCTAAAAAATCCCAGGTTGTTCATGATGTTTATGTAAATAGATAATTCCTTAAATGTGAACATTTTCAGAATTGTACTTTTTTTCACTAAAACAAAGGAAGTATTTGGAGTTGTGGTTATTTATAGGTTGTTATGCTCTAAATTTACTGGTCACTTGAGGTCAAATTGGGCTGAATTTGGCCCCTAAACTGAAATGAGTTTGACACCCCTGGTCTAGATTTTTATGGCAAAGTGGTCTAACTCGCAATGACCCAAATCTAGTATTACAGTGGATGTTAGACCATTCTTGAGACACAAAACTTTGCACCCATTTTTCTCAAAAATTACAGAAAGTGTGTTAGACCACTCTGCTTCCAAACACTTCAAAGGTTAGTGTGAAGTCCTGTTTGCACCTAAAAAACAGGCAGATTCACGTGATAGAGGTACAGAGAAACCTGTCCACGAGTGGAAAACACCCGTCTTATGAAGAAACATACCTGCTTCATGTGCACAAATGCAGTTCCACAAGTGCGACACTGTGATGAGCTTGGACTTTAAACTGCCCAACACTTGCTTGCTCATCAACTTGTCTTTTGAACTTCTGAAGGTGGGACAGTGGCTGATAACTCTGAAATGTCTTCATTGGTTGTTTGCCAAATATCTGTCCAACAGTAACAGGTTTTTTTGGTTAAATATATCAGAAGGCAGTGTTGTAAAGTAACCAAGTGTATTTACTAAAGAACTGTACTTAATTACAGTTTTAGGGTACTAAAACTGTAACTTTTTTTCCTACTTCTGCTCCAGAACAGTTGAGAGAGTTAGAAGCAAAGTGGTCTAACCCACAAACAATCAGAACTGAGTTTTATATAATTTCTGTAATATTTTATTCTCTAGATTTTAGTGGCAAAGTGGTCTAACCCACAACCCAAATATAGTGTTACAGTGGCATGTTAGACCATTCTTGAAGACACAAAACTTTAAACCCATTTTTGTCAAAAGCTAAGGAAGTTTGTTCGACCACTCTGCTTCAAAACCTTCAGTTCAGACGCAAATACAGGGGGTCCTCGACGTACGTTGGAATTTTCATTCCTATGGCCCAACGTAAGTCGATTTTTGCCGTAAGTCAGAACTGAGGTGAAAATGTAAACAAAGCCGTTGTGTATCACGATGTCGATCAGTTCTTCGGAAAAGTTTTGAATACCAATCACTTTCATGCATGTATGAGTCATTTTACAAGGAGATAACAGAATATGTTCCACTGTTTTTACAAGAGTCTGACTTACGCTTGGGAGCCGCAATGAAGGGAAAAAAGTTAGCAAATGCAGCACAATCCTAGGTGGCGTACAACCGGAGAATGTAAACAAAGTCATCTTATAGCGCCGCATGACGACGTATTCTTCCACTCCGCTCGCCAATTAGTTTCACATAACCAGTTGTGATGTAACGACGAAATGCCGTAGGTCAAGGACGTCAAAAACCGAGGACCTCCTGTATTGTACTTTTTACTACATTACATTTATCAGATAACTTTAACCACTACTGAGTTCGCATATTCAGAATAACAATACAAAACATGATCAATCAATAAATTAATGTACTGTGGTACATTGATTTAGTGTACATGTGCACATATGTTTCCTGTTGGTTGTGTCACAGCAGTATGATCTATCAGTATGTTGCCTAAATCTACAGTCATAAGACCCAGGCTGTAAAATTAAATGAAGGAATGTGCCTGTATGAGATGTTGACAATCCCTCTTCGTCTCTCCCGTCCTTTCTTTGCTCAGTTGGTTGGTCGCCTTTCTGGCCCAAACCAACCCTCTGTTCGGCCCTCAGCTGAAGAATGAAACTATATGGTACCTGCGCTACTTCTGGGAGTAAATAGGGTGAGTTTGTTGAAGCAACTCTCTTGGCATCTAATATGAAGCACAAGCCTCACTGACTTGACTGTCAGTTTAACCTGACTATCAGCTATTCTAATCGTTTGCCTGAATCCACTGTAAACTGCTACAAAATTCTGCAAAGATGAAATATAGGATTTTAAATACGCTGAAACCTCAACAGTCACTGCAGAGTCTCAGTTCTTTACCCACACCCACACACTGAACACCAAACTTCAAAACAAAAGATCACAATCTATTTTTTTTTTTTTTTTTTTTTGCCAGCAGCTCTAACTGAAACATTTATTGTTTTCAGTTCAGTTCAGTTTATTGCAGTTAATTTCATCAAGTCAAAACCAAACCTATACTTTGAATTATGGTCCAAATCAAATGATTCCATAGAGACCTTTTGGCTCATTTAACATGTGCATACACTATTTTACACAATTTTTTCCAACCAAAAACTGCTCTACTATTGTCTCTCAGAGACCAGTGGGGAAAGAAATCTGCCCCAAAACTGCCCATGGTGACAAAAGTGCCATTCAGGCGTGAAGATTTATCAACTCCACAAAAATATGAGAAGGCTGAAATGCAAAAAGGGACATTTTCAAGAATTTTTAGAGTCGTTTTTTGCCTTGAATCCCCTGATGCTTTTAGACATTGCAGCACTCCAAACCTTAGTGGCCGGCTTTCACAAACATGCTGTTCTGCATCATGCCTTGACCCTCATAGTCAATATTTGGGTCATTCCAGAACTGGAGGACATTTGGGCTTTTAAATTTTTGAAAAATAAACATTCTCTTTTACAGTTTTCTGCTCCATATTCATCAATAATAGGTAATAAACTACCAAAGGCTTGATTGGCTCAGCTTACACATCAATGGTACCATTTTTATTCCATGTTTTATTTGTTGTTTGCTAACCCTACTCTAATCACAGTAACAGGGTTGCTAATCCATGCTAATGTTAGCTTTTTCTCAGCAGTAGAAGCTAGATATTTAGCTGTTATTGCTGACCAAGAGGACAAACTGACTGATGGAAAACAGTCAAGAAAAAAAGTCAAAATAATTTGTCCTATCCTGATAATATAAGTTAGACTGAGACATTCAATCAAGGCTGACAATGTTATGAAAATATGAAAAATGGAAGAGCGGACATAGGTTTGGTCTACACATTCTTTAGGAAAACTGTTTAATGATGTTGACGACAAAAACGAGGCACAAAATGACATAAACAAGACATAAAACGAGAAAAATGAGGCACAAAAGACAAAACGTCATCTACAGGGTTGTTGTGGGACAAACGTTCCATACATAATAATTATTATTTAAAATATGTTGATTGAAAAAAATGTTCCCACAATTACAAGAGACATCAATGAAAAAAATAATACCAAAGAAGGAGATTTGAATTTCATTTTAACTGTTTTATTTGAGAATAAATTTGGTCATCAGAGGGGTGGGACAAGAGGAAAATGGCTTTTTTTGAGATTTGGTCTCAGGACAAGTAAATTTACACAACAACTGCAGGTTTTAGTATTTTGTACATGGACTATTTGAAATTTGTTGGGTGGGACATCAAGTGTCCTCCAATTCTGGAATGACCAGTAGAGAAGATAGTTCTAGTCGTGCTGAAATCTCATCTGTCTTTGTTTTTGTCTGTTTTGCAGGACTGTGTGGTGTTAAGCCTCTCGTCATTCCTACCCCTTGGTTTGCTGGACTTAATTTCAATATTACTCCAAACACACAAACACACACACACACACACACACACACACTTCCAATCTGGAGAATTGATGGATTATTTCATAAATGACCACATTTCACAACCCTATAAGTCAGGATGAGTGTGGGGAATACTTCAGAATAATGTACAGTAACTGGAATATAAGATTTACAGTTTATTAGACAGATGTGTGTTTGTTTAAAGTTGCGACTTACAGTGGGGGCATGATGATGAAAGTGAAACCACTGTTAGGAGTAGACGTTAATGTCCCTTCTCTATAATGTGCAATCCTTTAGTTTACTCTGTGTTTGTTTACATTTTTTTTTTGTTTTGTTTTGTGTCGCTGCCATCAGGGAACATGAATTTGTAAATGTATTTATTTTGGCTTGCGGACGCTGATGCAAGCTTGTTGTAATCACCTCAGTGTCCACATGATCTTGTTATATAAGTGTTATTATCTGTGATGTAATGGCGTGTGTGCGTGCGTGTGTGAATATGTGTGAGCGTGTGAAGAGTTCATTAATGTGAGTGTTTGGACCGCGGCCATGAGAATCTCCTAAAACCGTAAAAGTGAAGAGCGATTCCCTCCACTTTAGACCACTTCAGCATGAAACTCCCTCCCACATTCCCCTCATGCTCCACGCCGCGGAGGTCCTCGTTGCCATGGTGATCTCATCACCCAATTCAGTCCTTCTCCACTCGACCCCGTTTGATGAAATCCTGCCCGTTCTCGCCTGCATGTGTACAGACGTACTGTAGGTTGTACTGTACATGATTTTGGAGCGAAGCTGCCGATGAATTCTCTTCACTTCTAACGTTCCCTCACATTCTGGCAAAAGTCTCACAGTATTCCTCATTCTAGACTCTGGCAAATGAATTCTTTTAGGGTTAGCAGCTCGTTAAGCTTGAACGACCCCTCACAACTCTCAAGTAGCTGGGCCTTAGAACGCATTCATTTACCAGAAAAGAGAGCAAGAGGAGTACATTTGAAAAAAGAAAAGGCACATGTTTTTCAGCCTTCTTCAGTCGCTGTGGTTTAGAATAAACCTCACTGAATTTGATCTTTAATTAAAGGCCAACAAGGTCGCTGTATGAGATCAGCGTGGAGGGCTGCACTATGCATTACGTTGTGCGGTTAATAAATAAGGAATACATTCGAAACCAGCTGCAGAAAATGAGATGAATTCAAAATATCTCAATTATGCTAGTGAATAATTTTATGAAATGAAAGCTTGACACATATGATCAAGTTGTCACAATATCAAAAAAATACCATCTGTATACATGCATTGTGGAGTGGAAGAAGTTAGCGTTGAATTCTCAACAGATCAAGGCTTTTTCTTTTGGCAGCAAATTCTTCTGTCAGTGTGATTACATTGATAACAAAAAAAGCACTCAGAGAGAGCAGTACTCCACCAAGGCTGCTCATTCCCCCATATGGCATTGTCAGAAATGCAGCATATTTTAATAGTTATTGAGGATCAGAAATCATGGCAACATAGAATGTGGCCATGTAGTATACAGGGGGTCCTCGGTTTACGTCATCCTCGACCTACAGCGTTTCGTCATTACTTCGGAACTGGTTGCTCTGCGAGGAACTAGTTGGCGAGCGGAGCGGATAAATACATCGTCACACGGCGCTATAAGAGGAAGACGACTTTGTTTACAGCAATGAAAAGCTCTCCTTTTCTTCTTTTTTCTTTTTTTTTGTATTTGCCTTGTGGAAGATGCAGGTCTGCTGTCACACCTGCCGCCTCCAGATGCTTTGAAAGTCTCTTCTGCCAGCCACTACCACAGTTACACCTCCAGTCTCCTCTCCCCATCTCCAACCCTCCCTTCCTCCCTCACTCCCTCCTATCCTCCTCACCACTCACCCTCACTCTCCTCCTCTCTAAAACCACTTTGCTTCAGCCAAAAAGAATCAAAATCAAAATACAGCTACTTTTTAGAAAGACCAAATTGCGTTGTATCTTTTCCCCCTCAGCCCTTTTTCCGTAGTTGTGGTGGTGGCTTGTGTCTAAAAGTGGACGTACAACCGTGTGCTGTGCAGTAATTAATAGGGGTTAGTGTCAAACGGAGTTAATGCTGACTTTGTTGCAAATGGAATTCAGTTTCACTCCAAGTGAATGCAAACTCGGAAACAAAACTTGCTCACAAGTAGCTCAGATTTTGGACACAGTTTTGCTAACCCATCAGTGTGGAAGGTCAGAAATGTTGGTGTTGGCAGAGAGTCAAAGCAAACTTGAAACCAGGTTCTGTAACTCAAGCTCAATGCTGTGTTCATACCATCTGAGTGCTGTGGTTTTGCTTTTGCTGGGTTTCATTCTCTTACTGACTATTCACAGTTAGTTATCACATGTACCCATAAACCGTTGTGTGTTGGGTTTGCTTCCTGTGGTTGTTCAGGACTCCATTCCCAAACCCGCTCATCATAAAACATGCTTGAAGATGGACATCCATCAATGAATCATCGGACACCAAATGGCATTATTCCTACCGAGCCAAACAGACTGGACTAACGGACGGAACAGTCGTGACTTTGGATAACCCCTTCGAAACATGCTGATTGTGAACGCATCCTAAATTTTGTGGGTTTCTGTTCCTTTTCCGATGAATCCGCTCAATTCTTTTTGATAGCTGGCTGCTTTTTATCTGTTAAATGTTCCTGGCAGCATAGATGGAGATGGAGATTTTTTTTTAGTGTGTTAAGAGTCACCATGGTAACAAAAATCTAATAAATCACAGATCTAATTGTTGATGGAGATGAGATGTGACCTCGTATTAGTGTGAAGTAAATGCTTCTATGTCGGTGGCATTGTATTTAAAATACCCAATAAAACACCGTGTCTCATCTGGTCCAGTTCTTCACATTATTAACGTTTCTCCTAAGCAGGCTGAAATTTCAGTTCTGAAAGAAATGCATATAGATCTACAGAGAACACACGTGGGCACTCCTGTTTCTCAGTGAACAAAAGACTTTGGAGGATCTAGACTCTCTGTGAGACTCAGTTTGCTTTACAGATAGTTAAACTTAACCCTTTATCCTGTTAGGCACTTTAATCTAAGACAGGGGTGTCAAACTGATTTTAGTTCAGGGGCCACAATCAGCCCAATTTGATCTCCAGGGACCAGTAAAATGATAACGTAGTAACCTGTAAATAACAACTACAATTTTTTCCTTTGTTTTAGCGCAAAAAATATGTCTGAAAATGTTCACATTTATTGGAATCTCTTTTTACAAAACATGATGAACAGCCTGATATTTCTTAAGAAAAATTAGCTCAATTTCAACAACATTATGCCTGAGTTTATCATTTACACATTACAACTAACAGATCACAGCTTATCTACAAAGGCAAAACATTCAGTCACAGGTATCTGGAATTGAACAATTGAACAAGTATTTTACAACTTGTCAAGATCTAGAAATTATTTTAAACTTACTTTCATGTCTACATCTGTGTAGTAATCCTGACCACCTGAACTGACACACTACAAAGGAAGAAGGTTAAGTTATGCCCCTGCCTTGTGAATGTATAAAATCTATACATAAAAAAATGCATAAAAGTTGTGGCAATGCATCAAAAACAGGGTTCAACCAAACCAAACTCCGTCATACTGAAGCTGCTGACTGACATTATATTGCACAATGTTCAATGTCTTCAACTATTTTCACAGGAAGTATTCATTTTCACTTCTGTAATTTTTACACTTTGCAAAGTCATCCTGTGTGCCGGATTGGACCCTCTAGCGGGCCAGTTTTGGACCGTGGACCACATGTTTGACACCCCTAATCTAAGGCATCAAAGGATCATTTAGGCTTATATACTATTGATCAAAAGTTTGGGGTCACTTAGAAATGTGTTTATTTTTTAAATGAAGATAACATTAAATGAATGAGAAATCCAGTCTAGACATTGTTAATGTGGTAAATGACTATTCTAGCTGGAAACAGCTGATTTTTAATGGAATATCTACATAGAGGTACAGAGGAACATTTCCAGCAACCATCACTCCTGTGTTCTAATGCTACATTGTGTTAGCTAATGGTGTTGTAAGGTTAATTGATGATTAGAAAACCCTTGTGCAGTTATGTTAGCACATGAATAAAAGTGTGAGTTTTCATGGAAAACATGAAATTGTCTGGGTGACCCCAAACTTTTGAATGGTAGTGTATGTCAACTAATATAGAGCAACTTTAACTCATTTAAAGCGACCTTATCTCATTTTTGAGCAACTTTAACTAATATAGAGCAACTGTAGTATTGAGCCACTTTAACTAATAATATCAACATTACACAAGACACATGAATAAAAATGTGAGTTTTCATTGAAAACATGAAATTTTTGAACGGTAATGTAAATATGTGTTTTTACAAAAGGGAAAAAAAAATTCCTGCTGTGTGTCTGCTGGAGTCGTTGCTGCCCTGAGAGAGAGGAACTCCTGCTGTCAGGCTGACGCAGATGGATCAAGTTACCTTGACAATCAAGGACAAGGTTGACTTCCTCATGCAAGATTCTCACAGTGACACAGTGAGGCATGCATGATTCAGACACACTCATTTAACTCACTTCATGTCAAGTGCAAACATTTTGCTGGAAGAATCTGCAATGCTTCACAACAGGGACCCAATTCTGGATGTCTGTTCCTTTGTGACGCTGAAAGAGTGAAAAGCTCAGTAAGTTAACTGAAGAGCTGAAGGAGGTATGCCACATTTGCTTGCTCATAAATGAGCTGATTTGCTCTCAAAAGGTGAAAGTGACACTTCCACTCCCAGAGTTTTATTAAGCTGAAAGACCAGATAGGACTCACTGACACAATTTCACCAGCCGTTCAATAAAGACTACACTTCCGTTCAAAAGTTTGAGGTCACCCACACAATTTCATGTTTTCCATTAAAACTCACACTTTCATTAACGCAGGAGTGATGGTTGCTGGAAAAGTTCCTCTGTATCTCTATGTAGCTATTCCATTAAAAATCAGCCGTTTCCAGCTAGAATAGTCATTTACCACATTAACAATGTCTAGAATGTATTTCTGGCTAATTTAATGTCATCTTCATTGAAAAAAAATGTTTTTCTTTCAAAAATAACGACATTTCTAAGTGACCCCAAACTTTTAAGCGGTAGTGCATATATGGTCATAAACTGACCTGTGAACACCAGAACACTTCATGTTTTGGACCTGTGGGTTGTGTTTATCTGCACGTCTGCATCGTGGCTCCACATGGGAAAGAAGTGTCAAAAGAACCAAAAAATTTGATGGTGACACTTGACAAGGATGGAAAAAGGATTGAACAAGGTCAGTGACAAACTAAAAAGCAGTGGAAACACATTGCAGCAGTAATCAGGAGGTATAGAACCACTAATCAGAGCCCCTGTGATCGTCCTCCAGACAGTGTAGTTCTTGCACAGCCAAGATCTGAAAAACAGACTGGGCACAGGGCCTTGTAATGAAAATTGGAGTTTCTGACAGCCCAGACAGTGTAAAGAAGAACATTGCATAATATCGACCTCTGTGGACAGCATCCAAGAAAGAATCCTTTGCTTTTGCACAGTCAGATAAATTTGTTTGGCTTAGATTGGGTGTGAATCTCGCTAAGGCTACCACAGTGAATACTGTTGCACTGACCTGGCAGTGAAGCACAGAGGTGGGAGTGTGATGATATGGGGTTGGGGAGATGACATATGTAGATGACACCTCGAAAGTCTGAGGATATAATGGCTGACAAGATGGCAGAAGAGGAATATTCCAGTGTGATAACGAATCAAAGCACACTGCCAAAATCACACGAGAAGAAAAAAGTAAAAACTATGACCTGACCAAGTGTGTCGTCTGACTTGAATCCAATAAAACATCTTTGAGGTATTTTGAAGAGAAAAGTAGAGCAACACAACCCCTCCAGCAACAAGCAGTTGGAAAAAGTACATCTCTGCAGAATGGCAGAACATCTCTCCAGAAATTTCTGGATCTGTGCCGAGGATTGAGTCTGTCACCAAAAATGAAGGTGGATATAGGAAGTATGGAGAAAATAAATACTTGTAAGGACAAGCTAAGCACATGACATCAATCTTTATATATCTATCATCCACATGAGGACAGTAATTGTGATTTTAATGAGGACTAAGTCATATATCAAAATGTTTTTGGGGGTTTTTTGTACCACAGTGGTAATTGAAAAGAACTATCAAGCACAAGATTCTTAAATTAATGATAGTGGTTAAGTGAGTTCCTTTAAACACTGCCCGTTCAAAAAAAAAAGTTGCAAACTAATATTTCATTGGACTGCTTTTAGCTCTGAGAACAACACACATTTGCAGTTGAATCACTTAAATAAGATTCTGCAATGTCAGCATTTATTTCTGTCCACAGTTACATTCATTTTCTACCAAGATCTTATATTGATGCTGGGAGAAAGTCTTCTCCAGCACATCCCAAAGGTTCTCAGTGGGGCTGACGTCTCATGCGCCCTGTTCCACTCATTTACAGTGTGAGCCCCATGAATCCTGGCATCATCATCTTGGAACATGTCCATGTCATCAGGAAGAAAAACTCCATTGATGGAAAGACCTGGTCATTCAGTATATTCAGATAGTCAGCTGACCTCATTCTTTGGGAACATAATGTTGCTGAACCTGACCAACCCCAGATCATAACCCTAAACCCCCACAAGATGGTAGACAC
Source organism: Amphiprion ocellaris (assembly GCF_022539595.1). NCBI lineage: Eukaryota > Metazoa > Chordata > Actinopteri > Pomacentridae > Amphiprion > Amphiprion ocellaris. The sequence continues at coordinate 23,007,279 of NC_072769.1, read as the reverse complement.
TAGACATGATGAGTGCATCACTTCATCTGCCTCTCTTCTTATCCTGATGCCCCCATCACTTTGGATCAGGGTAAATCTGGACTCATCAGACCACATGACCTTCTTTCATTGCTCCAGAGTCCAATCTTTATGCTACCTAGCAAACTGAAGTCTTTATTTTCTGATTAGCCTCACCGATCAGTGGTTTTCTTAGAGCTACACAGCAGTTTAGTCCCAATCCTTTGAGTTCTCTTCAACATTGTGGAAATGCTCTTACTTTCACTATTAAACATTGCCGTGAGTTCTACTGTTGATTTCCTATGATCATCTGAGTTTGTTCCAACCACATTTCTTCCTCGAAGATGATGGTTCTCCACTTTTAATATTACGTTGGACGGTTCTTAACCTGATTTTAGTAGTTTCATAAATCTCCTCAGTTGTTTTCTTTGCTTGATGCAGGCCAATTATTTGACCCTTCTGAGACAGATTAACATCCTTTCCATGACCACAGGATATGTCTTCTGACATGGTTGTTTAAGAAATGAGAAGCTCCTCACTGCATCAGCTAGGATTAAATAAGTTGTTGCAGCTGAAAAATATTCATCACTGCAGTAATTATCCAATAGAAGGCCCCTACCTATTTGCTTAGTTAAATCCTTTTTTGTTTTTTTCTTTGGACAGGCAGTGTATCTACACAGCATTCTGGGGGAAAAAAAGCAGCAGTGTTTGTGATTTAGTGATTTATTCTCTGGTCAAAACAGAAAGAAAAATGATGGAATAGAGTGAACTACACAGAGCCTGCTTAGCAACAAATACTGGTATTGTCCTTTGAGTATGATATATCCGAGACATGGCCTCCGCTGCTGTTTAAACAGATTAATGCCAAATTAATACGCATCATTCAAGGCCAAACACAGCCTCCAGGCCGACACACATTGGCTTTAACTGACAGACAGAGATAAATACAAACACCACAAAGCTTGCTCTGTAATATTCATAAAATGTGGCTTATTGTGCTCATACAACACGACAACCTACTTTCCTCTGAGAGTAAATGAAGATTTAACTGTCTTTATGCAAGCCGCTATATGAGCTGACCTATATAACACGGCGCACTATGATGGCTTTCTTTTTATCATAAGGGAGCAGCTGTAGGCTTGCTGATCCTCATATATATCTATTTTTATCTCTCAGCACACTGCCAAAACAATTACAGACACTGTGTTTAACTATTACTGATAATGACCCCTTCCTTTTAATTTTTTAATTATTTTGAGCAATGTCCAATCAAATAACTTATAAAAAGCTGACAACGCATGTTAGAATATAACAGTGAATGTCAGACAATAAGATTCATTTACTACCAATTAGAACTTTGAGCTGGTTGTATAGATAAAAACTGGTAATTGTATATGGGTCATTCCAGAATTGGAGGATATTTTACCATCAAATATCAAATAATCCATGTACAAAATACTAAAACAGGCAGTTGTTGTGTGAATGTACTTGTCCTGAGACCAAATATAAAACACGAGGAGAAAAGAATGTTTGAAAAATGTTTTTTAAAATGCCAAATAAATCTGGAGTTCTACCTAAAATACCATTTTTCTCGTCCTGCCCCCCGATGACCAAATTGAATCTCAAATAAAACAGTTAAAAGGAAATTTAAACCTCCTTTTTTGGTTTTTTTTTTTTTTTATTGACGTCTCTTGTAATTGTGGGAACATTTTTTTAATCAACAAAATACTTTAAATGATAGCTAGCTAGCAAGTTAACTAAATATCTAGCTTCAACTCCTGAGAAAAAGCTAACATTAGCATGGATTAGCAACCCTGTTACTGTGATTAGAGTAGGGTTAGCGAACAACAAATAAAACATGGAATAAAAATGGTACCATTGTTGTGTAAGCTGGGCCAATCCAGCCTTTGATAGTTTATTATCTATTATTGATGAATATGAGGCAGAAAACTGTAAAAAAGAAGGATTATTTTTCAAACATTTTGAAGCCCAAATGTCCTCCAATTCTGGAATGAATCATAATGTAATTGTACTGATTTATATCCACTGTAGCATCAATCAAAAACTTCCTGAAATCCAGTCATCTTCTACTTTTTATTTTCAGATTTCACAGCCTATAAACATGAGTTCTTTTAAAGTAGATGGATTGTCACTCAACTTATTAAATTAGCTTTAACAGATTCCCCAGCATGCATTTTTTCAGTCAAAACTCTCCATCGATGCTTTAAATGATGGAAACCCGCTGTGCGTCTTTAACATGTGTTAGTTAATCACTGTTGTTCATGAAAATGCAAACCAAGAACAATGATGGATGTTAATTTGAATTCAGCCCCTACAGCTTTAAGCTTAATGAATTCAGTGTGAGCAGCTTCTCCTATTTTCAGGACTGACACTGATGCAGAATGGCTCCACAAGTGACTCTTCAAACTGAGACATTTAACTGGAAGGTAAATCTATCTGTACCTGTATCATTGTTAATTCCATTTGAGGTTTTTGAACTCATTTCTTTGGTTTAGTATTTCTACAAACTCATAAAATTATGTTAAACAAGTGCAAACTGTATTTATATGGCACTGTTCAAGCAAATCAGATGCAGTTTAAAGTACTTTACAAGCTGAAGTTGAATAAGATTAAACAAGCAGTAGGTAGTGGTAAATGTTTTGGAAAATCAATTATGTAAATGTTAATGGATCAGAGAATAATGGGTGTTTTTGGCTGATACACTGGGGATTTGAAAATCCTACATAGAAACAACAATGCCACACATGAGTACTGATGATTCATTTAATGATTGTTTTGCATCTTTTGGTCATTTTTCTGTCTCTTTGTAGTCATTTTTTTTTGTCTGTTTTTGCAAATATTTTTCCAATTAGCTGTTATTGTTGCATCTCTGTCTTTTCATTTTTCACCGGTCTGTGGTCATTTTGCATCTCTTTGTGTCTCTTTGTAGTTGTTTTGCAACTCTTTCAAACCTCTTTGCAGTCATGTTTCGTCTTTGTTTTAATTTTTTGTCTCTTTGGGTTTGTTTTGTGTCTTTTGGTCATTTTGTGTCTCATTATGGTAGTTTTGCATCTTTGCAGTTTCTTTGTGGTTATTTTGTGTTGTGGTTTCTTTTGCATCTCTTGTTTTTTGTCTGTGTTCGGCTTATTTTTTTCAACTAGTGGTCATTTCACATCTCTCTTTGTTCGGTTTTAAATACTTCAAACTAAATGACTGAGATCATATATGGGTCATTTTTGATCCATGTCTGTAAATGTGACATAGAAATACAAAAGCTGTTTATGCTCATGAGAGTTAAAAAAAAAAAAAGAAGAAGGAAGTGGAAAAACAAAGACTTGTGATAACCAAAAACAAGACACTTAATGATCACTTGTATTCTGAAATGATAAATTAAATTGATTTCAAAAGATGGAACAAAGAAAAGCTCAGTTGTATATGAAATTACATAGGAAACCTACACTGCCGTTCAAAAGTTTGTCGTCACCCAGACAATTTCATGTTTTAAATGAAAACTCACACTTTTATTCATGTGCTAACATAACTGCACAAGGGTTTTCTAATCATCAATTAGCCTTTCAACACCATTAGCTAACACAGTGTAGCATTAGAACACAGGAGTGGTGGTTGCTGGAAATGTTCCTCTGTACCCCTATGGCAGGGGTCACCAACCTTTTTGAACCTGAGAGCAACTTCAAGGGTACTGAGTAGTACAAAGGGCACCTTGTTTGATACAAACTTCCTCAATAGCAAATGTGTGCCATCATCTTTACACAATAATAATAATAATGAAAATAATATGTAAAAAGACTGTCTGATCACATTTATGTTAATTATTCCTTACAATAATTATTAACAACGATTTCCACAACAATGACGGTAGGAAACACACACACACACACACACACATATATGGAAATCTGTTCCAATATTTAAAAGTCAGAGGTATCCCATCTCTGAAACTTTGGTAAATATCTTTCTTGGCAGTTGTGTATGAATCAGCATATTTGCAGCATTTTGTTCAAAATCACACCAGTTACATTTCTGTGCAAATTGTCACTTGTAACATTTTTAGGAAATCATTAACTGTCATCAAATCATGCTTCATTTGTGCAAACCCCTACCTTTGTAAGATTTTTAAACAATTCATGAACTCTGTCCCATGTTTGTATAAATTATCAGTTATGTAAGAAAAAAAATCAACTCTTTCACATTTTGAAATGAATCCTATCACATTAGTTCTAATCACCAGCATTTTTCACCAGCATTGCAACATTTTTAAAAGATCATAAAAACAAATCATTACATGTTTTCAACAAATTATTTTTCACATTTTTGTGTAATGGCACAGTGTTTTGAATGACAACATATGTCACCTCTTTCTCTGTCTGTAAATGTGTGTTAGTGGGAAGCCTGGCATTGCAGAGCTTATCATGTCTTACCTTTACCTTGCAGCTCACACTTCAGATGGTTCAGTTTCCCAGTGATGTCCGTTAAAAATGCCAGGGCAAGAATCCACTCAGTGTCCTCAAGCAGCAAGGTGTCTTCCCCTTTGGATTGCATGAACTCTTTGATTTCGGCCAAAAGTGACAAAAAACGCTGCAAAACTGGTCCCCTGCTGATCCATGGGGTTTCTGTGTGTAGTAACAGGTCACCATGTTCAGCTAACAGCTCCTCCAGCAGCACCTTCAATGTCCTGGTTGTCTGGCTTTGGAGCCATTTATGATCTTCAGGACACGAGTCATCACATGATCAAATCCAGCCACTTTTGTACATACATATGTCCAGCTGGTGAATGATGCAGTGGTAATGTAGGAATGTTGGGAAGTCTGGATCACCTCTGCATCATACAATGAAGCCTGTGTTCCAGTTTAACTTGTGATCAGGTTAACTGGCGATAGTTTCCGTCTCCAGATGATTCGTCCGCAGATTCGTCACGATCAGACCTGGATTTACGTGAAATAAAGATACCAGATAAAGAAGACCTCGCCGAAAAACGTCGGCATCACTACTTAATAAAGTCTGTATCCATGTGAATATTATCTACAGACAGTAAAAAGAAATGTGCGGGCCGAAATAAAAAACACGTATTTTTCAAGTACGGTGAGAGGATTCGAAACCACGTAATCCAGCGATAAAATTATAAGAGCACCGTTTTACTCGTTGTGCTACCGATCAGCTCGACAAGTGTTCTGCTTCATCCATATGGATCACTGTCATTCTGTCAGGTGTTTAACACCTGGTGAGTGTTCAGGAAACACGTCCATGTCAACTGGGGATAATCACAACTTAACACAGGCTGCATGGTTAAGAACGATTCAGAAAACTATTTATTGTCTCACCAAGAAAACCCACAACACAGAAGCACGTCCACTGCTGTGTTGTGTGTTAGTTTGTGTGTTCAGTGGAACAGATCCAGAGCAGAACTTCTGGTTTAACTCGGGTTTGTTCTCAGAAACACTCAGACCCTCAGCAGCCTCCCATCAGAACAACACGCGGCACGACATTAGCTTTATTTGCTAAAATGCATCGGAACAAACTGAGACCGCGTTGTCAAAACTAGTCACTCAGAAAACAATAAAAACTCGTTCAGTCATCCAAAGTCCCTTAACGTCATTTGTGTGCGACACAAACGCAACATAACGGAGGCGATGGTTCACCTGCTGCTCGGTCTGTGGCTTTCTCTCAGATTCAAAGTAATAGAAAAGTCGGAGAAAGCTGAGAGCGGTGAGTCGAAACACTCAGGAGACACTCAGGAGAGTTTGGGAGGGGATGCAGCAGTATCAAGCTGAAGACAGGAGGATATGAACGAGACGACATATGAGGTAAGCTAATGCTAGTTCGCTAGCTATCGTGTATCAGTCCTGTGAACGACCCTGTAATGGCTGCTGTTTGTCGCTATTAGGTATTAAAATATGTATGCTGTGTATGTGTTTCAGATGCTCTCTTATGAGACTTCATGGGATTTACCTGAAGCAGCAGCACATGAGCCTGCAGTGGCACAAGGTGTAGAGGAGGAGGACAAAGATGTACAGGATGCACCGATGCAGTACATGCCATGCAAAAGTTAAGTTATTCTTCTTGTTATACTTCTGTTTGTCTGTCCCCGGACCGCTATTGTTTTCTTTAATGCAATTCTGACAATAAACTTTTGTACCTTTTGCAGATGTGTCTATTGTTTTATTTGTGAAGGTTATCAAGATTACATGACAAATTAAACACCAAAACGTTAAAACAGCTGTTTTAAGAATATTCCAGTTTGATAAATCAGTGTTGCTTTGGTGTAATTCAGTCAACGGAATTATGAACCATAAAGGAGTTTGTGTTAAAACATGTTAAATCCCATTACACATAAATGCATTATTAGGGAATACAGAACTGTTTGGTTCAGACTGTTGACTCTTTCCCTACCAGTGTCTTAACAGACAAAATGAAAAGTTATGATGCAATCACATAAGTCACAAAATAGTTTATTAGTCAGCAGCAAAATCAAAACTATTTACAATGTGCAAAGTACAAACTGTGGTGGGCCTGTCCTACAGTGGAGGGCTAAAAGTAAAACTATATACAACTAAATCTCAAGTCTCTGGGAGGTGGACTCGCTGGCTGCCCACTACCTGCACCAGCTGCCCCAGTACACCCAGGAACGACTGGTTGAAGGCAGCATTCTGGGCCATCTCCTCCCACTGCAAGGCCGCTTCATTCTCTCTTGCCTCGCTGAGGAGCAACCAAATGTTCTCATCATGCTGGGCACGGTTCCACTCCTCCTCAGCCTGCATCTCCACAAGTATGCTAGGAAGATCCAATTTTCTGTTGCCCCTTTTCCTCTTGCCTAGACCAAAGACAGAAAAGTGATCAGAATCACCTTTAATGGCCAAGTAAGTACACAACATACAAGGAATTGGTTTCGGCTGTTGGTGTCACACTAGGGATATGGAAAAGAATAATAAAAAATAAAGAAACTATAGAAAGAGGAACAGGGAGGAAAAAGAAATAGCAAAATTAAATAAAACAATATATACAGAAATTTAGAGCTAGACTGGAATAAACACATTAGCAAAACGATAATTGCTATAAACACAGTAGTGCAAAAAGCAGAGAATGCTGTTCATGGTGAAAAAAATGCTGTACATGTCCACAGGAATACTGACTATTGTACAGGTGTGTAGGAATGGCTCAGCTGTTTATTTAGCTGTCCATTGATTTTCAATCATGATCATGTCTTTGATTGTTTTACTTTAATAAATTTTTGGCACTCTTTACTTTAACTGAAGCACAAATAGTATCTCCTCCACCACAACTAAAAACAACGTGGTGTGAGCTTCATTTCATCTTGTGCACATTTTGGAGTTGCTAAGAACAGCTGTGTTTTCTTACTTCTATGTATATTTTCATCCAGTCATTCAGTTTCACAGCTACCTAGTGACTATAAGAAGAATGGTTGCAATACTACATTGCACGAGAAAGTAAATTAATTATAGTGACTTGCTTGTTAAGTCAATGGAAAAAAATGCAGCTGCATCTGTTCTGTTTATGTGTCACTGTAGCTACATGTAGCTTTCATCAGGCGTTCCTGAGCTGGCTGCTGCACAGTTTGCATTTACACCTGCCTGAATTCTTGGTCGTTGGTCTCGCTGTTCTGATCATGCTTGCAGGCATTTACACCTGTAGTAATAATAATAATGCGAAAATCAACCATGCTCTCTGTTTACCGTGTCTTACCAGTGATAAGACGTTGCTGTTACGTGCTGGAGGTTGCTGTTGACAGGGTCGGTGTCCGAGTTGGTACTGGTGTCGAAGCTGGTGCTGGAGAGGAACCGCTGCTGGTGGTGGAGAGGAGGCAGGGGAGCTGGGGGCTCCGCGACGGAGGTGGAGTAGGCTTTGTACGTGGAAAGGATTCTTGAACAGAAATAAACACTCACCCTAAGTACATGAAAAACACGACATTGTAACTTGTGAAAAAAATAAACCTGTACGACCACTACCTTAGTTCGTCATGCTGACTGATGTATTAGATTCTGAGAGCTAAACGTCAGAAACAGCAGCACGAAATACAAGCGGAGCACGGAGTTAGCGCTGATGGCTAACTAGCTAGCGCCGATGGCTAACTAGATACGCTGATGGCTAACTAACTAGCTTATTGTCTGCTACAGGAGACAACAACGTTACTTTCTAAATATACTTGTTTGCTTAAAAGAACCTCGCCACCAATTGGATATATGATGTAAAAGTTTCCTGAAGTCACAAAACACTCACCGTCCTCGAACGTCTCCAATAATGCAGCAGCTGAGTCTCCCTCTTGTTGCTCGCCGGTGCAGTGCCAGTAAATAGCTTCTATTAAACCTCTTCCAACACCTCCTGGTTGACCCACACCGGCCGCTGTGGTCCTTGGTGGACCGATAGTTACTTTTGAGCTTTTTCAGCTTCTCCCTACACTGCTTCTGTCCTCTTTATATACAGTCTACTGTATACGTGGGTGGCCATCCGCTCTGAGACCTCCTGATAAACTTTCTATGTCCAGCTCCCTCTGTATTCTTTGGTCCGCCACCAAAGACAGAAAAGTCTCGACCTCTTCATTCACCCACGGTACAGGTCTGGCTGTCATATTAAAATTATGAAGAACAGAGAGTTCCGTGAAGAGCAATGCACACCGTCGCTGTTTAATTTTTTTTAAATGTCGGTTTTGTTTTCGTGCTGGAGTCGCTCTCGTGTGTCGTCACTCCCTGGTCCAATCAGTGGCCTGCACTTCTGTCCAATCAGTGGCCTGCACTATGTAGACGTCACATCTCGGCTCACTTCATCTCGCTTGGAACCTCAGCCGAGAAGGTACGGAAAATCGTGCCTGATACCATGCACTAATCCATATGGAAACGCTCGCAAACAAAGACGAGCCCAGCCGCACCGCGCCGAGTAGGTGCTTGTGGAATCGCGGCTTAAGTCCCGGGTTTTTCCTGTCCGTAGTGCGTATTTGCCGACGCAATAGTCGCCCCGCAATACGACACATACATTTATCTTTCACTGTCGTGAAAAATAACTCTTCCTCCCAATCGCCGTGAAAATAGTGTTTTCTCTTTCACTTCTCTGTCATGTTTTGGGGGGTAAAAACCACATCTAACTTCCCAAAGAGTCTGCACCCGGACGCGTCAGCAGAGTGACGTGTGGTTTGGCATGCGCAGTGAACTTTGACTCGGACAAGGTCAAAGTTCATTTACACAGAAGACATTTTTGTTTTTTAAATAAATGATAATAAATATTGTAATTTAAAATCTGCATTAATGTAAGTATTTTTGATTTAAAAAGAACAGCAACTATAATTTTTTATAAGGAATTTCATGGTGACTAGTGTTACTTTTAGAACGTGTGGTGGGCAACTCACATGGTCTCTGCGGGCAACCAGGCGCGGGCGCCGTGTTGGCTACCCCTGCCCTATGGAGATATTCCATTAAAAATCAGCCATATCCAGCTAGAATAGTTATTTAGCACATTAACAATGTCTAGGCTGTATTTCTGATTCATTGAATGTTATCTTAAATAAGGACATTTCTAAGTGACCCCAAATTTTTGAATGGTGTGTATATGTTTGTTTTGATCCATGTTGTGCATTAGAGCAGTAGTGATAGAAAAAATATTTTTCTTTAAAAGTCCAAACTAAATTTTTCTTTTAAAAGGAAAGAAAATCTCATCCAGGCGACATTGGACCCATGTTGTGCATCAGTTGGTCAAAAATGACCCGGTGAGGTCATTTTCTTGCAATATCTTTGTAATGACAAGTTTTTATCACTTCATTTTCCAGCTATTCCTCAAAAAATATGTTTTTTATATCATAACATTTACATTTTTAAGTTACCTTTTATACTTTTAAAGAAATTGTAATATTTGTATTACTACCGCAAGCTCTTTATCACTGATAATATCATACAAGAGGGAGGGAGTGCAGCAACAGCTGGAGGAAAAGAGTGAAAAAATGTCAACAAAAAAATGGATGTTGACATTCTTCTACTGCTGTTCTGTGTAATATTCTTCTTTTTCAATTATCAAAATATTCAAAATTTGTTATAAAGTGAAAATTAAACATATTTCAAACATGGAATCATTCTTGTGTGGACAGAAATATGATACAAGCAATAATACAAATTATTATTCTCAACCAAAATGACAAAAATGGTACAAAAACATACTGATTCTTATACTTATACTTATCCTTTTTGACCCACTTATAGAAGAGTGTAGGGTTCCAAACACTGGAGTATCTAAGGGTCAAGTGGATTTTACTAATATTTGGTTATCCCCATTTTATCAGCTATTACTATCACAAAGGAAACCACGAGCACCCGCATGCACAGTGCGTGTACAGAGGTTAAGGGTAGTTGCGTAACGGCAGCGTGGCTGCAGTCGGCTGTGGTTCCGCCTCTCTTTTAACATGTTGGTCTGGGGGATGAAGCGATTCCAGCGGGGCTCGGCTCTGAAGCTGCCCGGGGACGCGCAGAGGTCAGCGGGTTCGCAGCCTCAGTCTTCCCGGTGTCCTTAAAGACGGGTCATGTGACCCCGCCCCTCTGACGTCCTAATGCAAACCATATCCGTTTTCAGCGCTTCAACACAGTCAAGGTAGCGTCAGTGAACCAGCGCGCACAAGCGAACATGGAAGGAGGCTTTTCACAACAAAAGAGGACAGTTCTGAGGCTTTGATACTCAAACGGACACTACCGTTTTCTAAGTTTGGGGCCACTTAGAAATCTCTTTATATGTGTCCCTGGTATAGAGCAATTTGAACTCATTGAGAGCAACTTCAGCTAATTTAGAGCGACTTTAATATATAACAACTTTAACTAAAAATGTCAACTTTAGCTAAAGTAGGGCAACTTTAACTCATTTTTGAGCAACTTTAAATATTTTAGAACAACTTTATTCCATATACACTCCCATTCAAAAGTTTGGGGTCACTTAGAAATGTCCTTATTTTTGAAAGAAAAGCAGTTTTTCCAATGAAGATAACATTAAATGAAACAGAAATCCAGTCTAGACGTTAATGTGGTAAAGGACTATTCTAGCTGGAAATATCTGATTTTTAATGGAATATCTACATAGAGGGCTGCACAGTGGCGTAGTGGTTAGCACTTTCGCCTTGCAACGAGAAGATCCCTGGTTCTTCCTCCCACAGTCCAAAAATATGCTGAGGTTAATTGATTACTCTAAATTGCCCATAGGTGTGAATGTGTGAGTGCTTGTTTGTCTATATATGTAGCCCTGCGACAGACTGGCAACCTGTCTAGGGTGTCCCCTGCCTTCACCCGAGTCAGCTGGGATAGGCTCCAGCCCCCCCCCCCCGTGACCCTAGTGAGGATTAAGCGGTGTATAGATAATGGATGGATGGATGGATATCTACATAGAGGTACAGAGGAACATTTTCAGCAACCATTACTCCTGTGTTCTAATGCTACATTGTGTTAGCTAATGGTGCTGAAAGGCTAACTGATGATTAGAAAACTCTTAAGCAATTATGTTAACACATGAATCAAAGCGTCAGTTTTCATGGAAAACATGAAATTGTCTGGGTGACCCCAAACTTTTGAACGATAGTGTATATACTCAGACATCCTACACATCATAAGTCAGAGCTCTCATATGGTAACACTACACCTATTTTATCCACATTAAGATTTTGAAGTTAGGGTGAGCATGTTCTGCTTCTGTCGCCTGGCCTGGTATCTTCTGCATGTCCTACCTTGACAAATCCTGAACCTATAGACGGCACGACCCTCTGAACATATAAACAGTGTCCCAGGAATTTCAATTCCATAGTGGCTGCTCTGATAGAAATGCAGGTGGAGAAATTGAGTTTCTCAAAAAGTTCCTGTTGCCTGGTAGTAACTCATTTTTAAACATGAACAAAGTTCTTTTAAGATGTATTTTACGAACACTGGGCTGCACAGTGACTCAGTGGTTAGCACCGTTGCCTCCCAGCTAGAAGATTCACATCCTGGCCTGGGATCTTTCTGTGTTGAGTTTGTATGTTCTAACTGTACATGCGTGGGTTTTCTCCGGGCTGGATCAATGTTCTGCTTTTTGTGTCATTGGTAGTATAGTTTTAATCCATACATCCAATCATTATCTATACACCGCTTAATCCAAATTAGGGTCATGGGGGGCAGGAGTCTATCCCAACTGACTTAGGGTGAAGGCAGGAGACACCCTGGACAGGTCACCAGTCTATCACAGGGCTACATAGAGACAATCACACTCACAATCACACCGAAGGAAAATTTAGAGATATTAATTAACCTCAGCATGTTTTTGAACTGTGGGAGGAAGCCGGAGTACCCAGAGAAAACCCACACATGCACAGGGAGAACATGCAAACTCCATGCAGAAAGATCCCAGGAAAACCGAAACATGAACCGAGGATCTTCTAGCTGCAAGACGGCAGTGCTAACCACCACGCCACTGTGAAGCCGTCCAAAAACCTGCTGGTGACTTGTCCAGATGTCTCTTGTCTTCACCCTAAGTCAGTTGGGATAGACTCCAGCCCCCCATGACCCTAATGAGGATTAAGCGTGTATAGATAATGGATGGGGTGACTGGGTGTTCTCTGCAACAAGCTTTGATTTTTTTCCGTCCTAACTTTTAGATGTATATTTTAGTGTGTTTCATTGCTATTTATTTTAATTGTTTTATTGTATATTTTACTGCTGTCTCTGTTATAAGTTATTGTATTGCTTTAAAGTTTTCACTGTGAAGCACTTTGGTCACCCTTTGGGCTGTTGTAAAGGGCTGTAAAAAATACATTTTGACTGATTGATTGACCATCATTTTTAAAAATTTGTATTTGCATTAAAAAGTGTTAAATCATAGACCATTAATGAGCGCCTTACACCACTTTTATTTTGAAATCCTCCCGCAGCAGTGTGACAGTGTAACGTGCGCGCACTGACGCTCAGCCTGTGGGATTATTCGTAAACTCAAGTGCCCCCCAATCCTCCGAGAGAACTCTGCAACTGTTGTTACAGCTGACACACTTCCCGTTTGGACCAGGTCAGTCACTTACCGCTGCTTTCTGCACCTTTAAAGAACCCTGGAACATGTAGGGAACCTCTGCGTAACCAACAACAACAACAACAACAACCAGCCACACAGTGACAGCACACAAACCACATCCAGCAGCGCGGATCCACGCCCTCCATCTCTCTCTTTATGTCTCCAAAAAAAGTGGTTTTAACGCGCGGAGCCGGTGCACCGAGAGTCCTGTGTGGTTGTTTGTCCCGCATAGAGGAGCTCTGCTGCAGCAGGCCGGTAAACTTTATTAATAAAGCTCTAGGGGGGAGAGATGAGGGCTTTTATTCTCCCACCCTCTCATCTCTAAAACGGTAGGCTTGTGCACCAATGGAGGGGAGGGAGAGGCATGAGCAGGAGGAGGAGGAGGAGGGGGTGTTTTACAGTTCTACAACCATCTTTTCTGTCCCGTTTATCCGCCATACAGGCCAGCAGCTCCGCACCACTGTCAACTAACTTCCTGCATGCGGCTGTAGGTTCAACGGGGTTTCGGGGCTGAGCGGCCGCCGCTGCCGTCCATGCGTGATCCCCTGCTCTCCCCTCCGTGGATGGTGCGGAATAATATCATCTGGAGAGGCCGAGGCCGACATTTTACCCCGGTCCGGAGGAGCCTTAACTCCGAGGGGACATCCGAGGACACGCGTTGAGGTAAAGCCAGTCTCTTGAGTTTTACGCATTTGGGCAAATAAATAAAGTTTAACGACTCAGAAGTCACAGTACGTTTAGAAACCATGTCCAGGAAAAAAAAAACGTGCGCTTTTAATGGTGTCCTATGATACAAAAAAATGGCCACTTTCACATGGATACAGCAGCATGCGTGACACACACTTGATATTTTTAATATTCAAACATTAATTGGAAAGAGTGGGCTACTCCTGAATGTCGGCTTTATTTCCAAACCGGTGCGCAATTCCACTTTATACAGCCTTCTTTCTACTTAAAGCTACACTATTCCACTGTATTTACCATATTTTTGCGTGCACACAGGCGGATAACATTACAGGCTTTTTTGTTTGTTTAACAGCCAAACTGTGCAGTTTCACGGTGATAAAGCTGCATTTTGCACCGAGTAGAAGTTGCCTCGGCCTGCAGGCTAAAACTACCAGCAGCACCTGCAGGTGGACGAACAGCAGCCAAAGTTGTTCTGCGGTTTATTCTTCGCCTCAACTTAACTGAAGTCCGAGGCGGTGTTGGTCAGGAAAAAGCAGCCGTTCCACCTGGATGCAGCTGGAGCCGCTGCGGCCGATCCACATGCTCACAAATCGGCCGTATTAACAATTAATATTGGACATCCGGTGGCAGTGCCAGCTGCGCCCCATTTTTATTGTTGTCTGTGCGCTGAAAGGATCCCTGTTGTCTCGGCTGGATACTCCTCGAAGCGTGGTGGCCGCTTTTTGGTAAGAATTTACGCGTTATTATTTTTTTTTAAAAAAAACCCTAAATAAAGTAGAAATGCAGGAGATGAGAATGTGCAGCGGGAAGCAGAGCGGAGGGGCTGGATGTGGAAGCGCGGCTCCTCGGCTCGCCGTGCCATGCGGGACACACTGCTGGCTGCCACCATGGCACCTTCCCTTCGTGCTCTGGCTCTGCTGCTGTTCATTCCAGCTGTGCGGACACCGTCGTGCCCCATCGGCTCGCTCGCACCGATCGGTTCATGGCCAAATTGAAAGCTTTATTGTGGGGGGATATTGTGGACGCGCACCGGAGGGACAGGGAGCGAGGCGAGGGGCGGCGAACGGGGCCACTTTTGCTCTCCATCGTTACGGGAAACGGAGCTCCAAGGACACAGAGAGGCGGGGGCGCATCCAGGTCGTTAAGGATGTTTGTTCATTTTTGTTCTCCTTTGTAGTTATTCAGATGTTTTTACTAAATTAGTGCAGAAAAGGGAAGGTTTCCCAGGCGAAACGGAGCGTTGTTCGCCGCCCAGATTTTTTGGAGCTTTAATTTGGCAAATTGGCTTCCCAGACAGACTGACAGCCAGGCCGTCTCTCCTCCCTGCTCTCCCGCCTCCTCCTCGCTGTTTTCGGCCACACTCTCTGCCATCACAGCCTCTCCGCGGGCTTCTGCTTCATTTACTTTTTCCTTGTCAGTCCCCGTTCTCTTCTCTTCGTGCGTAACCTCCATCCATCCGTAACAGGCTGCCCGCGATCATACTGGAGTTTTGTTCTTCTTTCTTTCATTTTTTTGAAGAGGCCTCCAGCTGCTAAAGGTTCATTGTCTGGTCAGACTGCTCATGCTCTAAATCTAACCTTTGGTCTACTGTCAGTGTTTTGTGTTTGGCACATGTTTGGATTAGATGATTTGTGCGTTATCTTCAGCTATAATAGACTACCAATATTTAGAAAGTTTTTTTTTGAAGAAAGTAGTGATACTACATGTGGCAGAAACACCTTAAAATACTACTTGGTTACTAGAAAACTCATCAGACTACTAATGATAAAGTGTATAAACTCACTTTAATTTACTTTTTACTTCTTGCTGGGCCTATATTTGACCACAAACACACTGTATAGACACCTCATTTGAACACAATGGGGATTAATAATTAGTCAATTATTCAATAATGTCATCAGCAACAATTCTTCTGATAAGTGAGGAGTCATTTTTACACTAACCTACTAAACATCTCCTCATTCCAGCAGCATGTCATTGATAGTAAATGGAATCCTCTGCTGTTCATTTGACAAAACGAGAACTTTGAAGACTTCACTTTTTATTTAACGAAATGTAAAAGGCTTTTTAAACTTAAAAATCAATAAAAATGTAATCACTGGTTACAGATCTTGAGTATAGCGATGTTTTGATGCAGATTCTTTTGTCCTGTGTTGCATAACAAGCTGTTGCAAGGATATGGGTTCATTTTTATTTTCTGTGCCCACATGGTGTTCGCAATAATTGTTCCAGTGCATTAATAAGTCACTAATAGAGGAGTCATTTGCAAGTATAGCTGTGGCTGGAAAAGGACTGCAGTTGTTGTCAGGTGGAGGAGTCCTTTAGAATGAGGAAAAATGACTTCTGTCAGTCACAAACTCCACTGCGCCAACCGTAATCTCACCACGCTACGAGTGTTAGCATATATGTTTGCTCTTTCCGTGTGTACTGGTGTCGTTACATAAGCTGCAGTTGTGTTGGCATCCACTTTGCTTGCAGAGTCTTGTTTACAGAGGACTAAATGGATCGTTGGCTGAATATAAAGCCACTAGTTATTGGTGGTTATTGACCTAGCATGGTTTGAGATGTAGTGCTTTCATTTTGTGTCCCTGTTGCCTTACCATGAACTCTGCCTGTCAGTGTGTTTATGAGCAAGGAGACCTTTGGACCGAGCCCTATGTTGAACTAACGAAACGACTGCAAGGTTGTTATTGCAGAAAGGCACGCCTGGCTTCTATATCAGCCGCAGCATGAACAAATACAAACAAGAATGTGTCGTAGTGCATCGGTTTTACTGTGTAAATTTACCTCGTGAATGCAGCAAATACCTAGAAGAGCACTGTGATCACATAACAGATGAAAGGAAAATGTAAATGTAAAGAACGTCATTAACCCTTAGATGCATAAGTGGGTCAAAAATGACATTGTTTTCTTGTAAAGTCTTTGTAATGAAAAGTTTCTATCATTTCATATTCCAGCTATTCCTCAAAAACATCACTTTGATATCATTCCATTTAAATTTTTAAGTTACCTTTTATACTTTTAAAGAAACTGTAATATTTATATTACTATCCCAAGCTCTTTATCACTGATAATATCATACAAGAGGTGATGCACAAACTTGGAGGAAAAGAGTGGAAAAATGTCAACAAAATGGATGTTGACATTTTTCTACTGCTGTTCTGTGTAATATTCGTGTTTTCAATTCAAAATCTGTTATAAAATGAAAAATAAACACGTTTCAAACATGAAATCATTCTTGTGTGGACAAAAAAAAATAATACAAACAATAATACAAATTATTATTCTGAACCAAAATGGCATAAAAACACGTTGATTCTTATTTTTGACCCACTTATGGAAGAGCGTAGGGTCCATTCACTCGTGTATCTAAGGGTTAAGGTGAACAGATTTGTTCTTGTTTGCACTATGAGACATAAAATAATAGGTGGCTGCTAATAACAGAGTGATAGCTGGCACTGGAACAAGTTATTTTGCTCTTACAGGCAAACTACTGATATAAAAATGTGCAAACTCACAGTGCTTTGTGTCTCAAATAGTCCTGTTGTAATGTTATGATATAAATGTGCATCATTTGTGCATCTGTAGCTTTGCTGGGATTATTTAATTCATTCCACCACTTGGTTATGTACTTCAAAACTCTGCATGTGTCTGATAAGTGTTTGTGTACACAGTATGTTGGTAGCTGGCTTGCTTTGTGTGCCAAATTCCAGTTTTCCGTGTGGCGTGCCAAGGCAGTGTCATAACCGCTCAGCCAATCCTCATTTCCTCATTCTTGTGTGCCTGAGGTCAATCCACGGAGAACATATCATGGCATTGTTCTCAAATCACTGAACCCGAGTCTGTGTGAGCTGCTTTTCCTTGGGTTTTCCACAGGTATTGAACAGTAGGTCCGCATTGTTCCCGCAGTAAGTGTGTGTGTGTGTGTGTGTGTGTGTGTGTGTGTGTGTGTGTGTGTGTGTGTGTGTGTGTGTGTTGGTGTTGCTCGGTGTTTCATCATGTTGCCATCTGAACGGAGCCCAGTCTGTTCACTGCTTGCAACGTGGCTTCCTTTCTTCTCCTTTAAGGCAGAATTGGAGTTTTGGTTGCACAAACATTAACTGATGCAGTGCGGCTCAAAAACAATGTCATTGGTTGAGTTTGACCGTATTGGGCGGAGTTAACGAAGCAGTTCTTTGAGAGGGCAACTTAGCTAGGTTAAAGAATAAGGTCGGCCATATTGTACAATTTTCTTACTGGCAACGACTCCTGTGAAAAGACCGAAGCCAACAATGAGTGGATCCTAGAACACATTGTGTGTGTGTCTATCCAAGGCTAGTTATGTATCACTCCTCAGTGCCACAGAGCTGGTTTGTTGCTCAAAAACATTTAAAAACATGGCAGTTAGTCACACTATTGCACTCGGTGATATTTTTCTTCATTCTCACGGACAAACTCGCCGTTATTATTTTGTCTCAGTTTCACATCCACTGAAAATAGTAACCAACAAACACTATTTCTTCCTGTTTAAGCCACATTTTCTTAAAAACTACAGTGTCCATCTGTTGAACACTGAGCTACCGGGTCATTCCAGAATTGGATGACATTTGGGCTTCAAAATGTTTGAAAAATGAACCTTCTCTTTTACAGTTTTCTGTTCCATATTCATCAATAATAGGTAATAAACTATACAAGGCTTGATTGGCTCAGCTTACACATCAATGGTGCCATTTTTATTCCATGTTTTATTTGTTGTTTGCTAACCCTACTCTAATCACAGTAACAGGGTTGCTAATCCATGCTAATGTTAGCTTTTTCTCAGGAGTAGAAGCTAGATATTTAGCTAGCTGTTACTGCTGACCAATAGGACAAACTGATGGACTGATGGAAAACAGTCAAAAAAATTAGTCTTATCCTGATAATATGAGGTAGAGTGAGACATTCAATCAAGGCTGAGAATGTTATCAAAGTCTGAAAAATAGAAGAGAGTAGATAGCTTTGCTCTACCAATTCTTTTGGAAAACTGTTTGTTGATGTTAATTCCAGCATTTCATGTTTCACAGTTTTCTTCTTCTACCAGCTAAAAGGTTATGCTAACAGGGTAGCATGCATAAAAATTATTACGTAAAATATTATGTTGATTAAAAAAATATTCCCACAATTACAAGAGACATCAATGAAAAAATAATACCAAAAAAAGGAGATTTAAATTTAATTTTAACTGTTTTATTTGAGATTCAATTTGGTCATCAGGGGGGTGGGACAAGAGAAAAATGGTATTTTAGGGGGAACTCCAGACTTACTTGGTATTTTAAAAAAATATTTTCCAACATTCTTTTCTTGAAGTTTTTTTTTTAGATTTGGTCTCAGGACAAGTAAATTTACACAGCAATTGCATGTTTTAGTATTTTGTATGTGGATTATTTGAAATTTGATGGGTGGGACGTAAAATGTCCTCCACTTCTGGAAGGACCCATAGCACAGGAGGAAATACTGGTTTGTGTCTTTTTCATTGGATATATCAAGAAACACCAGTTTTCTCATTCCCAACTGTGTTTTTAAGACCAAAGTTTGAATGGTAATGAGTTGTTTTCTGTTTTTTCAGGACAGCGATAGCTATGGTACAAGCTAACAGGGCTAAATTCAACGTTTCAGCTAAGCTGGCTTGCTTTGCACATTTTCCAGTTAGCTGGAGAAGAGCTAATGTTTAGCCTCACAATATTAGCTTCCCTCCTTCACTCTGCCTGCTTTATCCTGTGACTGGACAGCATTACTAAGCAGAAAAACTGGACTCCTTCTACAGAGTTTTTGCCTGACTAGTGAACTGAATTTTTCCTCTGAGAAATATTTAGCTTCAGCTCTAATCTATTTGAATGCTCTTGCAGATATTTCTAAACTCTTCTCCATTCCAGCGCCTTCATTTCGTCCTCTATGGGTCATGTATTTTTTTAAACAAATTAACATCAAAGTTATCCTTCTTCACTGCATCATGTGAGAATAAGAACACATAGTATTAAAATAGCAAACGTTATCTGATAATTATTCAAATTGAATCTACAAATGCCACATGAGTGCCGTGCCACACAATGAAATCCAACCTTTATCTACCGCATGAAAGCTTTTGCATTTGCTATTTTAAATACACATTGTTGGCAGTGCTTTCTCAGGAAGTGATATGTCCTACATTCCTGGCAGCAGCAAGTTTTTTCATGTTGAATAAATGGATGTATTAATAGAAAAACTAGGCAGCTAATGTAAGCAACGATGGCCACGGTGGTTGAACAGACAATAAAGAGTTCTGAATGTTTCGCTTCACACGCTGAACATATAAGAAAGAACATGTCGCAAAAAAACAAACAAAGCAAAATAGAATTTCACAGATTGCTCCTGTGAAATGTTTTCTGTCAAAGAAGTGCATTGGTCTCGGAAGAACACCAAGGTTTGTTGTTAAAATGACACATTTTAGAACCTGCACTTTATCATCGTCACTGCTGTCATCTCTTCTTATTGCGCTGATCAAACAAACTAAATTCAGCAGTAACCAGCCAACGACTTGTGCTGCATCTCGCCAAGAAAATAAAATATTTTAGCTGACAGTGTGCATGTTATGCTCATACTTAAGTCTTGCCATCGATACACATTACACCCTTATATACACTACCGTTCAAAAGTTTGGAGTCACTTAGAAATGGCCTTATTTTTAAAAGAAAAGCATTTTTTTCAATGAAGATAACATTAAATGAATCAAAAATTCAATTTAGACATAGTTAATGTGGTAAATGACTATTCTAGCTGGAAACGGCTGATTTTTAATGGAATATCTCCATAGGGGTACGGATGAACATTTCCAGCAACCATCACTCCTGTGTTCTAATGCTACATTGTGTTAGCTAATGGTGTTGAAAGGCTAATAGACGATTAGAAAACCCTTGTGCAGTTATGTTAGCACATGAATAAAAGTGTGAGTTTTCATGGAAAACATGATATCGCCTGGGTGACCCCAAACTTTTGAACGGTAGTGTTCTCATATGCACTTAATCTTTCACCCTAGCAGTCTGTGGATATTTGCATGTCTGTAGCAGCTCATGGGTGAACAGTGGGAGGCCATAGATCTGAAACACAGATGCTTATTTCTTTGTTGCAGATGTAATGATGATAAACTGGCAGCTGAGACGCACCTCATGGCTCTAACAAAACAAAGTCAGTCGTTTCTGTCCAGAGTCGAAACCAAAGCCAGGTCGTTGACATGAGCAGGAAAAAGACTAAAGAAAAAGTCTTAATAGATATTAAATAACTGTCTGCGTGACCCCAAACCTTTGAACAGCTTGATGGTTAGCACTTTCACCTTGTAGCTATAAGATCCCTGGTTCGTGTTCCGGCCTTCCTGGGATCTTTCTGCATGGAGTTTGCATGTTTTCCTAGTACATGAGTGGATTTTCTCCGGGTACTCCGTCTTCCTCCCACAGTCCAAAAACATGCTGAGGTTAATTGTTAACTCTAAATTGTCCATAGGTGTGATTGTTTGTCTTTATGTGTAGCTCTGTAACAGACTGGCTTCGCCCCAAGCCAGCTGGGATAGACTCCAGCCCCCCGCGACCCTAATGAGTATTAAGCGATGTTTAGATAATGGATGGATGATTTAACAGTGTGCTTTTCATCACTTTTTGCTGTTCTACTTTGCCTGCATTGAACTTCCTCCCTCCTCTCGGTTTTTTCTTTCAGGCTGAGAGATTGCGACATGTGAAAAGAGCTCGACCCCTTCACCTTCTCAACTATCAACCCTAGGTAAGTAGCATCCTCGCCTCCTCCTTGCCTCCTCTCATTCCTCCATCTTTTCCTCCCATGTCTCCCCTTTGACGCCTCTCAATGCTCTTATCTGAATTTGGATACGTTATTTGCAGCAGAACTCACTTAAGCTGACGTTGTGACCGCGACCTGACACCCTCCTGCCTCGGGCATGCCTCAGGTAAAGTACGAACGCTGCTGCAGCCTTAAAGTGGTTCTTACCCAGCGTCTCTGGATTATAGTCCTCCTTGTCTCCGTGTTGGATGTGTGTCTTACATTTTGTCTTTGTGTGCTTCTTTGCTTTTAGCCGGGTATGAACGGGATGGAGCCTGCGTTTGGCGAGGCCTACGGGGGACACAGGGGTCTTCTGAGCCCCTACCCCCTGGCCATGTCGCCACAGGGGGGCAGGACTGAGTTTGATCAGGTGAGACAAATGCTAAAATTTCACCAGAAACATAGCTCATTTTAAGACTTCTCGAGGGCTTTGAATGTCATTGAAAACATTTCTTTCTTTGTGAACAGCAAAATATGTCCCTTTGTTTTCTGGAGAATGTAGCAGCTTTTTAGGTCGTCAATTTTTTTTCATAAAAATTTGAATCCAGAGTCCTTCAAATCATTTGTAAGCATCATTCCTTACCTTACAATCCTTGAATTTCACCAGCAAGACCTTGAAAGAAACAGAAACCCATAAATGAGGCACAGTGGATGTTTTGCACCTTTGCTGGTTAGCCTGGCAGTGTTTGTAATTGCAGCTAATTTAATCCACCAGGTGTGACTCTGTATATGAGGGCCAGCTGTTCAACAAATACCGCATTAGGCTCTATTCGTTTGACTTGTTACAGCAGGGAATGTAATAAAAATACAACACACAACGTGGTTCAGGGGTAATGTCAAAAATACAGTATGTTGCAAAAAGTTTATATTTGGTTCCAGATCAGCCGTTTTTAAGCATACCTCTGCCCTCTTTCAGAGTGTGCTCCTTATGCTGGGCTCCCCAGCATCGCCAAGGAAACGGCCCTTTGAGTTGCTAAGCGACCTGGTGGACGACGGAGG
Organism: Amphiprion ocellaris; assembly: GCF_022539595.1. Lineage (NCBI taxonomy): Eukaryota > Metazoa > Chordata > Actinopteri > Pomacentridae > Amphiprion > Amphiprion ocellaris. Next base: position 22,984,749 of record NC_072769.1, on the reverse strand, counting down.
CTTTGGCGAGGACCTTCACCCGGAGCGCTGGGATGTGTCTGCGCTGGACGAGATGGCTCGCTACACCAAGCTCGGTCTGGGGGTCGGGGGGGAGCTGCTGGCCTGCTCCGAGGAGGCGGTCCTGATCGGCCGCTGGGGGAGGAGCCGGGAGGAGCAGGAGGAGGAAGAGGAAGAGGAGAGGAGGAGGAGCAGACAGGCATCCCCTCCTGTCACCCAGGAAGTCCAGGGGCCTGCTGCAGCTGCAGGGGAAAAGGAGGGGCATGTCTCTGTTGCCACGACAACAGAGAGGGAGTTATGTGTTGCAGGAAGGGCGGCAGGAGGAGGACAGGATGGGGGGATGTCACGGGAGCGCACGGTGGAGGTGTATCAGGTGGCGCAGGAGGAAGAGGAAGTGGTGGCGGCGGCAGCGGCGGCTGGGCTGGCTCTGGAGCACTGTAGCGAGGAGCACAACTACTCCCTGAGCCAGGGGGGCGAGCTGGGGGCAGGACCTGGTCACAGCTCCCAGTCAGAGGAGGTGCAGGAGGTGGAGACACAGCAGGAGATGCACAGGGAGGAAAACCAGGCTAAGACTGAGCTGGAGGAAGAGGACGAGGAGCAGGAGGAGGAGGAAGAGGAGGAGGAGGAAGGAGAGGAGGGAGCAGAGGAGACGGCGGTGGAGGCCGAACTCTCAAGTTCCTCAGAAACTGAATGTGGTGAGTTCTGGCTTGAGTTTGTGTGTGTCAGTGAGGACATCTCAGCTCATCACGGCGCTGCCAGCAGCCCGTCTGCCCACTCAGAAGCCATTTAAATCTGTCTCCGGTTCAGACAAGACCTCAGACCGCCTCGTCTGACTGGGCTGGCTGAGCAGAGGCGCATTAAATACCAAATTTGCGGGTGTAATTCCCAGACATCATACAGTGTTACTGTTATGAAATGGCTGTGAGGGTTGGAGTCTTCTCATGTATTGAAACACCATCTGTAAGAGTTTTTTTTTTTTTTTGCTTTGTCCTGAGGATGAGGTGGGGGGCTTGTAGTTGAACATGTTAAATAGGGTATGAAATTTGGTACAGATTGTTAAACAACCGTTACAGAAGAACTGGGTTTTTAAGCAGCTTCAAAAGCAACACAAACATTCCAGACTGCAGCTGGTGGCTCATTATAGAATATTTTTCTTGCCTCATTATTTCTTTACGCCTCACTTATCATTCACAAATATTGAAGATACATAGACTAACTGAAGCAGTAACTTAAACAGTTAAATCGACAGATATTTTAACAATTACTTAACTGTAGGGATGCCAACCATTTGATTGTTCCAGTTTTTTAATGTGACGATTTGTGGCTTTTCTGTGTTGTGTCCTGGTAAACTGCTAATAACTCCACCAAGGAACACGGCAGAGTTATGTGACAATCGGTGTTGGTTTGTCTGTCTGTCTGTCTGTCTGTCTGTCTGTCTGTTACCAACATTACTCAAAGACGGACAAATGAATTTGGATGAAATTTTCAGGGAAGGTCAGAAATGACACAAGGACCAAGTGACTAGATTTTGGCAGTGATGCAGCTTATAGTCTGGATCCACAGATTTGTTAAAGATTTTATGCATCATTGTGAGATAGCGGCATGGCGTCACTGTAACTACGACAACAAGTGAACACTACATCAGCTGCCTGGTGACGATCACATGACTGCGATCCTACTACAAATCTACTGCTGCGGACTTATCAGAAATGATACAAGGAACAATTGATTAAATTGTGGGGGTGTTTCCGAGTCCCATCAATTCCCGCCGCCCGCTACAGATTTAGGTCACATGATTCGGTGGCTACATCTATATCAAATGGCTGCATTCTATGTTGCCATGATTTATGCCACGGTTTTTGTCAAGATTTCATCAGTCTGAAATGATATGACTGAGCAGCCCTGGTGGAGTACTGCGCTCACGGAGTGCTTTTCTAGTTTTGTCTTTGTTTTGGTTTGAAATGCTGTTGCTCTTGTGACATTCTGAATGTGAAGCCTACCATTCCCATAATGCAACCTGACAAAATCTTTCATTACAGCCTTCATCTGTGGTAAACACAGAAATGTTTTAACAAGAATCTGTAAGGAATTTGACGTCTTCCAGAGCCACACGAGACGTTATACAACAGTTTTCACTACCCAAACAATCTAATCCACGTTGTTGGTAGACTGATTCACATCTGAGTGCACCTTAAATCAAAATCAGTGAAGCCATGAGTCAGATAAGTGGTCGATTGACAGGATGTTTTTGAAGACTATTGTCTAATTAAGTACTACAGTTGCTGGTATGTATAAAAGTACATCTTGTGTAATCACTATGCCTAGTTTTCCAAGTCTGAGGGGAGTATTTACTTTTAAGGATGTAGAGAGGATTTTAGAAATGTGTAGGTCATGGTACCAATTCCTTCTATGCACTACAAAAAAAATAAAGTTCTGGTGTAAAAAATATGGATTTATTTATGGCCATCAAAGTTTTTAAACTTTTGATGTAAAAGACAGAACTGTAATCATGTAAGGCAAAAAATATTCACATTCGTAGGGGAAATCCTGAGGCCTCAATGGTAACTATTGCCCTAAAATCCACCTTAACATGTGGCAAATGTGGGTTTTATAACCAGAGAGGATCTCAATTTTGTTCACTACTTTAGCTCAAACCTAGTTTTTGAAATCTGACAAAAGCAACCACAGATTCAGTCAGTAACAGCTCCACAGTTTGGCCATCATGACAACTCTGTGCTCTTTGTATAATGAGTGTCTGTGTTCCCGTCACCAGACCAGAGTGAGATTTGACAAACTTCAGCAAAAAGTGACAGTTTCTCATCATCCGCCTACTCAAAACTGTAAATTAGAGAGTAAATCACAGCCTCATAACAATGAGTCAGCGACACTGATGTTATTGAACCTGTTCTAATAATTCTCAGCTGCAACTCGACCAAAGTTGATGCGACAGAAAAGAAGCTGAACACTGTTTTATTCAGTTTAGTCACAGTAGTAATAGGCAGCCTCTGCAGTGAACGTGACATGTTTGGCAACCTTCAGAAAACAGTGCCTGGTTGCATTTTAATAACAGATACAGTTCAGTCTCAGTACAGAGAAATCCAACAGCAACTGTTTATGTAGAGACATAGAAGTACACCTGCATAATGCAAGTGTCTACACTACCGTTCAAAAGTTTGGGATCACTTTGAAATATCCTTATTTTTGAAAGAAAAGCTTTTTTTTCAATGACGATAACATTAAATGAATCAGAAATACTTTGCTAGAATAGTCATTTACCACGTTACCAATGTGCTAAATGACTATTCTAGCTGGAAACAGCTGATTTTTAATGGAATATCTACATAGAGGTACAGAGGAACATTTCCAGCAACCATCACTCCTGTGTCCTAATGCTACATTGTGTTAGCTAATGGTGTTGAAAGGCTAATTGATGATTAGAAAACCCTTATGCAATTATGTTAGCACATGAAAGAAAGTGTGAGTTTTCATGGAGAACATAAAATTGTCTGGGTGACCCCAAAATTTTGAACGGTAGTGTATATTTGATCATATCTGTGTGAAGTCTCCCAACCCTCTGGATATACAATAATAAATCGCTTTATTTCTTTTATGATATTGTACAAATTAACATTCAGACAGAATTGTAGGCATCTTAGCAGAGTTAATGCGATGTTCTAATACAACTGTTAGCACGTTACACCAGACTAATCCCATCATGATGAACTGCAAGCTGCTGTACATATGAGGCCATTGGTAGCTGCTAGCATAGAGCGTTAGCAGACTACAGGACATGAACTATATATAAACATGTACATTCAGTGACACACACATAAACCGACTTCACTTCAGATTACCATCTTTTCCCAGGCTCTCTCTGCTCTGATCGTCCTTGCGTTGGATAAACAAATCTCAGGCATCTTGTTGCAAGGTAATGGAGAGGTCGCTGACTCGCTCTCAGAGACCAGTGTGGGTCATATTTCAACAGTCGCAGGACACCATTGTTGCTCTCTATTGTTACAGCGGTGTGTGTTTTTGTGTTTTTGTGTGTGTTTGCCCGGTCAAGCTATTCTTACCATTAGCCCATGGCGACTGCAGCGGCCTGGATGATGGATGGAAACGTACGTAGTGTGTTCTCAGAGAGGGGTAGTTTAGGAGATTGTAAGAGTGTGTGTGTGTGTGTCTGTACGCATTTGTGTGTGTGTGTGTGTGTCTGTACGCATTTGTGTGTGTGTGTGTCTGTGTGCGTGTGTGTGCATTTGTGTGTGTATGAGTGACCGTGTACATGTGTGTGTGCATGTGTCTTGGTGCGTGCGTGTTTGAGTGTGTCTCTGAGTGTGTGCGTGTCTGCGTGTTTGTGTGTGTGTGCGTGCGTGTCCATGCGTGTTTGAGTGCGTGTGTGTGTGTGTATAGACACGTACACAGAAAGCCATGGTGCAAAAGATGGAGTTGAGGGGAGAGTGCAGACAATGGCGTTATCTGTAGACTGGACCAGATAACATGATTTTACATAAGCCATATGTGTGTGTGTGTGTGTGTGTGTGCGTGTGTGTGCGTGTGTGTGTGTGCGTGCGTGCGTGCGTGCGTGCGTGCGTGCGTGCGTGCGTGCGTGCGTGCGTGCGTGCGTGCGTGCGTGTGCGTGCGTGTGCGTGTGTGTGCGTTTGTGTGTCCATGGACTGACCAGGCTTGACTAATGGAGATTCGGACTTCATGGTTATTGGGTCTGAGTGTGATTTAATCCATCTGAAAATTACTTATTTTCATTACAGCGGCGTATTGTTTATTTTTTGAACGCTGTAGCTCTGGTGGTTTCGAAGAAGCATCTCTTCTGTCCTCCTGCTGGTGGAGCTTTGCACGTTGTATTATTTATGATGCCATTATTCATGGCTCTGCGCGCCTGAGGCTAATCCTCTGTGACGTGTGTGTGTGTGTGTGTGTGTGTGTGTGTGTGAGTGAAACAGCATACATGCATACAGTTTTGGCTGGTGGCGCCTTTGTCATTAGGACATACAGCATGTGCTGGTGGATTAGGGCTCACCGCGTGATTTCATAGCAGGCAAACGTAAGCATTAATACCTGTCAGTTATGATTACGGTTCATCTGTCATTTTAAGTTGCAGGGTATTTTTCTGATAATAAGTATCTTGTACACGGCCGTCAATGCTGTCCACCTCCGCAGTAACGGATGAGATTCAGTTTTCCTCCTAATAAACGATAAATTGGCTTGGAGCATTGATTCTGTGTTTGGATAATTTCATTACAGTCTCTCTATATTAGTTTCCAAATCTCAAGTGATGCTGCTGCAACATCTGGACCAAATTAGATTCCATTTTTGGGTCAAAATAATGGGGATTAATAGGATATTGCACTTTTCAAAAATGGTAATTGTAACGCTTTAAATTTGTGCTTTTTGGCATTATAAGGGGTGTCAAACTCATTTTTGTTCAGGGACCACATTCAGCACAATCTGATCTCCAGTGGGCCGAACCAATAAAATCACAGTATAAGAACCCATAAATAACCACAACTCCCAATCTTACCTTTTTTTTAGTGTAAAAAAAATACATTCTGAAAATATTCACATTTGAGGAATTATCTTTTTACAAAACATCATGAGAAACCTGAAATTTGTGAAGAAAAATAAATTCAATTTCAACAACATTATGCCTCAGTTTATCATTTACACATTACAACTTACAGATCACAGTGTCTACAAAGACACAAAACATTTAGTCACAGATATTTGGAACTAAATGATATAGTATTTTACTGTATGATCGAAACGACCAGTCAGACAAAGAAAAGACAAATTATTACAAAAACAAGACACAAAGCAACACAAAAATGGACGAACGACACAAGTGAGACAAAAAACAACGCATAAAGCAAAACACAAAATGATAAAAATAAGACAAAAAACAGAAGCGAGACAAAGGGAAACATAAAACGACAAAAGCGAGAAAAAAACAACAAATACATGAGACACATAACAAAAGTCAGACAAAAAGCATGACAAAGGCAACAAGACAAAATATGACAAAAATGAGACACAAAGTGACAAAAATGAGACACAACAGCAAAAGCGAGAAACAAAATGACAAAAAATGAGACAAACAACATGAAACTAAACAAAAGAGACCAAAAATTAGACAAATGACACAAGCGAGACAAAAAAAAGACAAAATGACAAAAACGATACACAAAACAACGAATAAAGCAAAACACAAAACGATAAAAACAATACAAAAAACACAAGCCAGACAAAAAGGAAACGCAAAATGACGAAAACAAGAAACAAAATGACTAAAACAAGAAAAAAAAAGTGAGACAAATGACAAGTCAGACAAAAAAAACACAAAAGACCACAAAAACATGACAAAATATTACAAAAATGAGACACAAAATGACAAAAGAACAATGAACAATCTAGTATTTTACTTTATGATCAAAACAACTTGTCATGGTCTAGAAATTATTTTAAATTTATAGTTTTACAAATTTATAGTTTGCAGTTAATGTCTTCTCTGTAATTTTTACACTTTACAAAGTCGTCCCACGGGCCAGATTGGACCCTCTGGAGGGCTGGTTTTGGCCCACGGGCCTCATGTTTGACACCCCTGGCCTTAATGATTAAAGTTGCACCAGTGATGCAGTGTGACGAGTTTGACGTCAGTCGGTGTTTAAAGAAACTCTTTGATGGTTCAACAGTTCTGTCACTTGTATTCGTAGTTCTGTGTAATTTAGTGTCTCACTGTGAAATTAAACCAGTAGATAAGATCAGACAAGACAAGAGAAATAGAGCAAAACAGAGCTGGTGTCGACTTCCAGAACGAGACTAAATCACTTTTACCCGATGAGCAGTGATGTGCCTGTTTCGGGGGCAGCACCAGAGGGAAATACTGGATCTCAACCACTGCTTGATGGATTGCCTTGAAACCTGATCCAGACATTCATGCTGCCCAGAGGATGAATTCTCATCATTCTGATGATGCAATGACTTGTGAAAACATGGAATCCCAATCGTTTTATTACGTTTCTTCTTGCCTTTCCTCACTCATGTCAGACAAGAGAAGACTCCCTGCTAATTCCATAATTTTGCTCGATCTCAATCTGTTGTACGTGCAAACGTGGTCTTTTTATTTTCATTACTATTTATGCTGCAGAGTCTCACTAAAGGCACTGATGATCAGAAATCACGGCACTATAGAATGTGACCATTTAATATAGATGTACCCACAAACAAAATGATGTTGCGCTGAGCACAGGTGTGTGTTATGCATGTGTACGTTATGTACAGATACTGAATCACGTGACCTAAACATGTTGCGGGTGGCCGGAATTGATGGAACTCAGAAACACCCCCACAATTTCATCAGTTGTTCCTTGTATAATTTCTGACAGATAAGTCCTGATAAGTCGGCAGCGGGAGGATCGCAATTTTGTGATCATCAGCAGGCAGCTGACGTAGTGTTCACTTGTTGTCATGGTTACAGTGACGCCATGCCACTATCTCACAATGATACAGAAATCTTTAACAAATCTTTGGATCCAGACTATAAGCTGCATCACTGCCAAAATCTAATCACTTGGTCTTTGTGTCATTTCTGACCTTCCCTGAACATTTTTATTCAAATCTGTTTTTGGATAATACTGCAAACAGACAGACAAACATGCCCCGATCATCACGTAACTCCACCACATTCCTTGGCAGAGTAATTATGTAGTAAACACAAAGTGTGAAATAAGTCTAAACATGTTATTTATATTTTGGATTCTATAAAACAGCCGCCCTTTGCTTTGATTACTGCTTTGCACACTCTTACCTTTCTCTCCATGAGCTTCATGAGGTAGTCACCTGAAATGGTTTTCCAACAGTCTTGAAGGAGTTCCCAGAGATGCTGAGCACTTGTTGGACCTTTTTCCTTCACTCTGTGGTCCATCTCATCCCAAACCATCTGGATTGGGTTTAGGTCAGGTGACTGTGGAGGCCAGGTCGTCTGACCTAAGCAGCACTCCATCACTCTCCTTCTTGGTCAAATAGTCCTTCCACAGCCTGGAGGTGTGTTTGGGGTCATTGTCCTGTTGAAAAATAAATGATGGTCCAACTAAACACAAACCAGATGGGATGGCATGTCGCTGCAGGATGCTGTGGTAGCCATGCTGGTTCAGTGTGTCTTGAGTTTTGAATAAATCCCCAACAGTGTCACCAGCAAAGCAGCCCCCCCCCCCCCCCCCCCCCCCCCCCCCGCCCCCCCAACAACCTTCACACTTTGGTTTTTCAAAATGTCTGTTAGCAATAATCACATAATAAAAATCTAGTAAGCTACATTGAAATTATAGAAAGCAAATTTCCAGTCTGTTGCTTGCAAAACTGAAACGTGTTGTCCTTGTGCACAAATTACCAATCCTGTGTCTGTCTGTACCTCCAGAGGTGGAGGCGGAGCCAGCCAGGCAGCCAGGCGAGCGTCCATCGAAGCGTCGCTGTTTCTGGGAGTACAGACGCGCTCGGGAGTCGGCCACGAAGAAGAAGCTGGGTGGTGACGTCCACTGGTCCCTGTCCTGGAGCTCCAGCACTCTACCCAGCACACTGTACCGCAGAGAGGGTGAGAATGGTTGTTTTTTTGGGGGGTCAGACAGATTAATTGATATGAAACATAATTGTTAGATTGATTGGTAATTGCAGCCCTAATCACAGAGGAAGAAGCCAGACGTGAAAGTTCAAAGCTCCACTGAATGAGAGCCTATTAGCAGCAGGAGTCGTTATTAACCGACACTCACGGTGCCGTTCAGAGCGTCCCATTTCTTTTCCCTCATGCGACACAAATCAGTTCAGGACCCTCAGGTGTGTGCCCTACATATAACTTTCATGTCAAAATGTGAATTTTTCAGCACTCCTCTGATAAGTGAATCTTGTGTCAAGCGCAACTGTGGCTGTGCAGCAGTTTGGCAGCTTGTGTTCTGCAGAACAAGCCAATATGACACGGCCCATTAATCTAACCCAGCAGAGCAAAATCACAAACTACTGCTTCAAAAATTAACATTCAGCACTGTCATCCATTCTGTCAGTATTATATATCACTCTATTGAAATCTAGAAAGTCGTTTCTGTAGCTGCTCTGTTGCAGCAAATGGAAGAGAATTTGCATGTATTGTGCACGTTTATACAAATATACTACCGTTCAAAAGTTTGGGGTCAACCAGACAATTTCATGTTTTCCATGAAAACTCACACTTTTATTCATGTGCTAACATAACTCCACAAAGATTTTCTAATCATCAATTAGCCTTTCAACACCATTATCTAACACAATGTAGCATTAGAACACAGGAGTGATGGTTGCTGGAAATGTTCCTCTGTACCCCTATGTAGATATTCCATTAAAAATCAGCTGTTTCCAGCTAGAATAGTCATTTACCACGTTAACAATGTATAGACTGGATTTCTGATTCATTTAATGTTATCTTCATTGGGGAAAAAAATGCTTTTCTTTCAAAAATAAGGACATTTCTTCCAAACGTTTGAAAGGTAGTGTACAAGAATTGAAGTTCCTCTATATTAGCTTCAGTTGCTCCATATTAGTTAAAGTTGCTCTAAATGAGTTAAAGTTCCTCTATATTAAAGTTGCTCCATATTAGCTAAAGTTGCTCTATATTCAGTAAAGGTGCTCTATATGAGTTAAAGTTGCTCTATATTAGCTAAAGTTGATATTATTAAAGTGACTCCATATTAGTTAAAGTTGCTCTAAATAAGTTGAAGTTGCTCCATATTAGCTAAAGTTGATATCATAAGTTAAAATTGCTCCATATTAGTTAAAGTTGCTCTAAACTGAGTTAAAGTTGCTCTTTATTAGCTAAAGTTGATATTATTAATTCAAGTTGCTCTAAATAAGTTAAAGATGCTCCATATTAGTTAGAGCTGCTCTAAAGGAGTTGAAGTTGCTCTAAAATGAGTTAAAGTTGGCCTACAGTATACACGGTGATCAGCCACAACATTATAACCTCTGGAAACTTTTGTCCTGGCATTCATGTGGATCACACGTTGACCACCCATCTAAACTAAATGTTGCAAACCAAGGACAGCCTTTGACGACAATGTTCCCTGCCACACAGTAAAAACTGCTCAAGAATGGTTCTCCGGATACAATAAAGAGGCCAAGGTTCTGACAAGGCCTCCAAACTCCCCAGATCAGAATTTGATTGAGCATCTACAGCATGAACAGATCCACTAAAGGCCCCACAGGACCCAAAGAATCCACTGCCAATGTCTAATAAAGTCCAATGTTCATAAAGGTCACTACTGTATTAGCAACATGATGTGGAAGTTCGCTGGTGGTTTCAATGCTGTGGCTGATCGACACATTTGGAATCTTAAGAAAAAGTTTGGTGACGCTGTATAGTATTTGTCTGCACAGCATGATGGTGGGTTTATGGAAAAAAAAACTGAACAGTGGAAGGTCTTTACAGACAGCCAGTGAATTCATTCTACTGTCCTTTGTTCAGGCAAAAAAGGGCGCCGCAAAGCACGCAAAACCGACGCCAGCGACCTGACACCGAACCCCCAGAAGCTCCACAACATCGGGGAGCAGTTGCAGAAGCTCAACACTGCCATCGATGGCATGGGTCCAGTCAACGACCTGCCTGCCGTGGCCCGAGCCCGGTCCCGCAAGGAGAAGAACAAGCTGGCCTCGAGGTACCAGAAGCTTTCTGCCGCCCTCCTACATCTTCTGCACCAAGTCAGATCCTCGGAAACTTTCTGTTATTGATTTATGAGGCATGAGTGGGAATTTTGAGAGGTTTTCTGTGTTTTTAAATAGTTGGCAGAAAAGAGAATCCTGGAGGGCTCTGTGGTTTAGTGTGTGCAGTCTTTAGCCTTGTCAAGATTGGTTTTCAAATATGTTGTGCATTTAATGGTTGACCCGCTAATGCTGTTTCTGGAGGCCGTGGACAGAGGAGGACACAGCGAGGAAAACATCTGTGTGGAGTTTAAGGCATTACTTAAACCGATTTGATTGAAAATCTGAGGAAATTAGTCTGCCCAGTGCCATTTACTTTTGCTTTCACATGTCAGTAAAGATTTGATTGCAACTCTCTATGACAGGGGTGTCAAACATGAGGCCCGCGGACCAAAACCGGCCCTCCAGAGGGTCCAATCCGGCCTGTGGGGCGACTTAATGAAGTGTAAAAATTACAGAGAAGACATTAACTGCCAATTGTAAATTTGTAAAACCTTAAATTTAAAGTAATTCATAGATCTTGACAAGTTGTTTTGATCATAAAGTAAAATACTAAATTGTTCATTGTTCTTTTGTTGATGTGTCTCATTTTGTAATATTTTGTCTTGTTTTTGTTGTTTTTTGTCTGACTTTTGTAGTTTGTCTCATGTTTTGTCGTTTTGTTTCTAGTTTTTGTCGTTTTGTGTTTCTTTTTTGTCTCGCTTTTTTGTCTTTTTTTTATCATTTTGTGTTTGCTTTATTCATTGTTTTGTGTAATGTTTTTGACATTTTGTGTTTTTTGTGTCGCTTGTGTCGTTTGTCACATTTTTTGTCACTTTGTAACTTCTTTGTCTAATTTTTTGTCTCTTTTTTTGTGTTGTTTTGTATTGTTTGTCTCATTTTGTTTCTTGCTTTTGCCATTTTCTGTCTCGTTTTTTAACGTTTTGTCTGGTTTTGTTGTCTTTTGTCATGTTTTTTGTCTGACTTGTCGTTTGTCTCATGTTTTTATCGTTTTGTTTCTCATTTTTGTTGTTTTGTCTTTCCTTTTCGTCTCGCTCGTGTTTTTTGTCCTATTTTTCTCATTTTGTATTTTGCTTTATTCGTTGTTTTTATGTGTCATTTTTGTCATTTTGGATCTTTTTTTGCCTTGCTTGTGTCGTTTGTCCATCTTTTTGTTGCTTTGTGTCTCGTTTTTGTAATATTTAGTCTTGTTTTTTTGTTTTTTGTCTTTTTTGTTGTTATTTTGATCATAAAGTAAAATACTATATTATTTAGTTCATACCTGTAAGTGAATTTTTTGTGCCTTTATAGACAATCTGTGATCTGTTTGTTGTAAGGCACATGTAAACAAGAAAAGCACTCAGAGAGCGCAGTACTTTGCCAAGGCTGCTCAGTCATTGTGTCATTTCCGACGGATGAAATCTTTAAAAAATTTGAGGCAGAAATCATGGCAACGTAGAATGTGTCCATTTAATATAGATGCACCCACAAACAAAATGACCTTGCGCTGAGCACAGGAGTGTGTTATGCATGTGTACGTTATGTACGGATACTGAATCACCTGACCTAAATATGTAGCGGGCGGCTGGAAATGATGGGACTCAGAAACACCTCCACAATTTAATCATTTGTTCCTTGTATCGTTTCTGACAGATAAGTCCTGATAAGTCCACAGCAGTGGATTTGTAGTAGGATCACAATCATGTGATCGTCAGCAGGTAGCTGACGTAGTGTTCACTTGTTGTCATAGTTACAGTGACGCTGTGCCGCTATCTCGCAATGATACAGAAATCTTTAACAAATTCGTGGATTCAAGTAATGTCAGGTCATAATGTTTTGTGAAAAGCTAATTCCTTAAATGTGAACATTTTCAGGTAGAACTTTTTTGCACTGAATCAAAGGGAAACATTACTCTTTGTTATTTCTCGGTTACTTTGCAGTGGTTTTACTGGTCATCAAATTGGACTGAATGTGGCCCCTGACCTGAAATCAGTTTGACACCCCTGGACTATGTGAAACACAGCAGATGACCTTTAAAAACCTTCCTCTGAAGAAGCTGCCATAATATGCTTTTATACATTTCAAGATATTTAAATATGTCCCCAAGAATAACACATACAACATGTATGATTTAAGACGGTACATCGTGGATGGAATTTTCAGTTGTTGGCTCTTTTTAATGGATTGAACTTGGACATTGTCATGAAAGAGTAGGGGAAGGAAGGATGGAGGGAAGCAAGATGAAACGCTGAATAGGAGGAAATCAGTCAGGATTGAAGAGGCAGACGAGGAGTTAGATGTGGAGGAAAAGATGGGTCATATGAAGTTCATCTGTGCAGGGAGGAGGGAGCGTTCAGAATCCAGGACATTATTACAGGCAGTTTAAAGAGGAGAGGGACTTTGGGAATATCTTGTTATTCCAAACGACACAAACACACCATCAAATAGAAAGTTGACAAGGAAACAAGACTAGAAAGATAAAGACAGAAGCAGCGAGGGGAGAGGAGGAAGTGTGTCTTCCACTCATACGGGAACATGGCTGAGTTCATGCTCTAATTTAATATGCAGGAATTTCTCCTGTGAAGATTAGCTTTTTCTATACTGTCATACTTGTGGCTGCCAGTGTTAGCCTTGGGATTATCCTGACCGCTTCAAGACCTTCCCTCTCTTTCTTTTCCGTAATCATGCTCACACTAGTTCTTAGCGGTGACGCCTGTAGCTTCACTGAATGCTTCAAGATCAAGTCCTGGATGCCGACCTGCTGACTAGTCCGAACAGGAATGCGCCAACTTTTTTGGAAATAATTGCTTGCTTTCTTTGTGAGGTGAATGCCGTCGATTTCACCTCGGTGTCTTCAGTCCAAAGGCTAATATGTTTAATGCAATGGTGCTTTGAGGTTTAATCTTCGGATGCACCGATAGCTCATCTGGTTGCGGTGAATACATAAAGGCTGAAGGCTTGATTCCTCACAGGGCTACATGCTGCATGTCATCCCTCCCACGTTCCCTTTTATGTGTGTCTTCAGCTGCCTCTCAACAATAAAGGCCTGAAAAGGCCTTCATTCGTGTTTCATTTAGCTTAGCTTAGCGAAAAGACTGGCTGCAGGTCGAAACAGTTCAATCACAGTGCTGAACAGTTACACTGCATGCTACGCACACGAATGTTCAAAAGTTTGGGGTCACTTAGAAATGTGGTAAATGACTATTCTGGCTGGAAATGGCTGATTTTTAATGGAATATCTACATAGGGATACAGAGGAACATTTCCAGCAACCATCACTCCTGTGTTCTAATGCTACATTGTGTTAGCTAATGATGTTGAAAGGCTAATTGGTGATTAGAAAACCCTTGTGCAATTATGTTAGCACATGAATAAAATCATGAGTTTTCATGGAAAACGTGAAATTGCCTGGGTGAGCCCAAACTTTTGAACGGTAGTGTCTGTATTTGAGCTAATTCCATAGTCAGTAACCACAGCTTGCACGGCATTTTGTGTCCACCTAAGAGTCCGTCTGATCTTATTTATTAATTTTCAGCTGATATTTTACTGCAGATATTTTTCAGATGTCTTGCAGGTGCATCATATTTAAGATCTAATCACATATTTTAGACATGTTCAAATCAGCGGACTGCGAGGAACACTTCTGAAGCGTCAGTCAGTGTTTCTTGAAGCGTTTCATGGTAGATGTTGAGGTCTATAGTAGTGTGATGGTAGTGTACATATGAGGTTTGTTCTAATAGTCAGCAGAGGGTGACTCCTCTGGTGTTTGACAGTCGCTAAGTATCGTCTTGTACAGTGTCCTCGAGTTCTCAGTCTGATCCACTCCTCACCAGTTATGTTCGGTTCTAAAGACCCAGCTTGCAATGGCCAAATGTCAAACTTGAGGCTTCACAACAGCAGTCCACAAACCATCAGAATTCCTATGTTCAACTTTTGTATATAGTCTCTGGTTGATATTTAGCTAGGTGACGTGTACACTACCGTTCAAAAGTTAGCCTTTCAACACTATTAGCTAACACAATGTAGCATTAGAACACAGGAGTGATGGTTGCTGGAAATGTTCCTCTGTACCTCTATGTAGATATTCCATTAAAAATCAGATGTTTCCAGCTAGAATAGTCCTTTACCACATTAACAATGTCTAGACTGGATTTCTGATTAATTTATTGTTATCTTCATTAAAAAAATCTGCTTTTCTTTCAAAAATAAGGACAATTCTGAGTGACCCCAAACTTTTGAACAGTAGTGTAGTCTCTGGCTGATATTTAGCTAGGAGACATATGTAAAGTAGTCAGTATATGTCAGATTTACATTCCCTCTTATTCCCACTGCCCTGTTCTTCTCCCATGCTTTTCATGTTCCTGTTCATAAAGTCAGGGCTGGGTACAAACACCACTTTTGGCTTTTAGTGCACACACAGAACACACACCTAGAAGGCCATGAGGAGATGTTCAGTTGGTCTATTACACTGCAGTGTGGCAGCCGTGTCATCATTGTCCTAAAAACACAGTTAGCTTCCATCATGTGATTTGTTACTAGGTTCATCTCTAAAGAAGGTAAAGCCTTAAGTTTGCATAGGCTTCCTGGCATCTTAAGACAAACCTGCTGAAACCCTTTTTCCAAAGCTGTGCAAGTAGCAGAAGCTTTTAACTTGGTGAATGTATTTTTCCTACCCTCAGGCAGCCGTTGTTTTTTTTTTTTTTTTACTTTCAGGGCACCAATTAAATCAATTTGCAGCTGCAGGTAATCCATCACAATGAACAGCATGGCTTCTGTGGGGCTATTTTTAGATTCACATTGAGAGCTGGGACTGTTTCAAATACTCTATACCCCATAATCACATATACAAATCTAAAAACCTGCGGTACATGTTGGAACATCATCAGTGCTTTGATTAGGGACAGTTTTTGGTGGTGTGGTCGTCCACATCGTCCTCAAACCAGCAGGTTTTGTGTGGTACAAAAAGAAAAACCTGGCAGAGGCAGAACCCAACATGTGGAGGGAATATTCTGTCCAGCACTACTGACCTGCAAGTATTTAGTTTCCTCAACTTTCATTTAGCTGACTCACAGCTGCAGGAAAAGAGAAATTCTCTGCAAAGAATAGTCCCCATGAGACGCATTAATATTTAACACGCATTGATTGTTTTACTCTCAGCTGCCTTTTTTTCCACCAAATACTCTGAAACCAAGCCGGCCGTATCCCTTCGGTGCCGCGGTGTCAAATGGTGCTTCAGAGGGGTGAGGGAGGTTTCCAGTCAATCTCCCTCACAGTTTGGAAATACATCCTCCACTCATCGCTCTCCAGCTGCTCTCAGTGTGAGCCTGCCGACTCCTTAACAGGATCATGTGGAGAATGGGAATGCTAGAGCAGAGTTTCCTGTTCCACAGAATGACAGTGTTTTATTTTCCTCTGTTTTCAGGGCCTGTCGGCTGAAGAAGAAGGCCCAGCATGAAGCCAACAAGATCAAGCTCTGGGGGCTCAACCAGGAGTACGGTCAGTACCGGACTCATACAGTAGCTCTTTCCCATTTTGATGAGTTTAAGGTTGAAGGATTGTGTTCTGCCAAGCCTCTTTATTAGTTTTTTTAGAAGATTTTTCAAGAACTCAAAAAGAGCATGTTTACGAATAAGACATTTTATCATGATGGCATGGATTTGTAAAATATGAAACAAGAAAAGCACTCAGAGAGTGCAGTACTCCACCAAGGCTGCTCAGTCATTGTATGATTTTCAATGGATGAAGTCTTTAAAATATTCGTGGCAGAAATAACGGCAACATAGAAGGTGGCCATTTATATAGATGTACCCACAAACAAAATGATCTTGCGTTGAGCACAGGCATGTGTTATGCATGTGTACGTTATGTACGGATACAGAATTGCGTGACCTAAACATGTAGCGGGTGGCGGGAATTGATGGGACTCAGAAACACCCCCACAATTTAATCAGTTGTTCCTTGTATCATTTCCAGCGGATAAGTCCCGATAAGTCCGCAGTGGTGGATTTGTAGTAGGATCACAATCATGTGATCGTCAGCAGGCAGCTGACGTAGTGTTCATTTGTTGTCATAGTTACAGTGACACTGTGCCACTATCTGGCAATGATACAGAAATCTTTAACAAATCCGTGAATCAAGACTATAAGCTGCATCACTGCCAAAATCTAATCACTTGGTCTTTGTGTCATTTCTGACCTTCGCTGAAAATTTCATCGAAATCTGTTAGTCCGTTTTTGAGTGATGTTGCTGACAGACGGACAGACGGACAAGCCAACACCAATCATCACATAATTCTGCCGTTCCTTGGCGGAGGAACAATACTGCAAAAAGTGATTTATGTCTGAATGATAGAATGCCATCACTTAAACAGGTTGATGAAGTTGGAACACCATGGTCATGTAGTTGTTGTTATTGCATTAGTTTGTAGTTCGCTGTAGTTTTCTTAGACCTACTGGGCCTTAAACACAGGACCTCAGGTTGTGTACTGTAGTGTCTGCCACCCAGGACGTTGGCAGCTGATGCTTTTAGTCTTGTGGGTTGTCAGGTGGAGTCTCTGTGGAGAGGGCTTCTTCCAGCTTTGTCATGTTCCTGGAGTTGTTTCAGAGCAGTTTTTGTGGCATGGCAGGGAGCATTGTCCTGTTGAGGGAGTGCTTGGTCTGCAACAATGTTTTAGGGGTTGGAAAGAGTCAAGGTAGCATGCACATGTATGCCACGCGTCAAGGTTTCCCAGCAGAACATCACATTGCAACAAGCGATCAGCATCTATCGTCAGCTGTAATGTGTCAGGTCGGTGTAGACATGGATGGAGACACCAGGCGTCTTCTACAGAAACTGAACTGTGGTTTTCAGGATGTTTGTTTGATTGAGAAGCAGCAAAAAATCACAACAGAGCATACAGCAAATAACTGTAGAGTGGTAAAGCCGACATGTTCACAATATAAATATAAACTATGAATCAAGCTAAAAGACCGTGGAACCATGTTTTCAAGACACTTTGACGACGATCTGTTTAAGAAGCCAGTTTCGTGCAGAAAGCTGGTAGTAACAAGACCACTGAGGAGCATGTAAACACTCTGAGGGAAAACCTAAGAAGTGTGAAGTCACCTCTTTCCCGATAATCAACACCTCGACTTTGCCAAACCTGTCAGCCCAGTCCTGCCTACCTCCTCCTCCTTGGTTCCACCTCTTCCAACTTTACCAGCATCCAACTTGCTTTGTCCTTTTCTTCTCTGAATTTTTTAGCATTCCAGTCATTCCTGATCCCAGCCTGGCATTTCATTGCAAAGGCTTTAGTCGTGGCTCCCACAAATTTTTGTCCTCCTGGCAAGAAGCCAAAATACACAGGGCTTAACCTCACACATTCCCCTGCTTCCTCTTTCCCTCCTCTCCCTCGTCTCCTCGTGCAACTCTTAAAAAAAAAAATAAATAAAATTATTATTCTCTCCCATTCACTCGCTGTCTCTGTCCTCTCTCCCCATCACTGGAATTTGCATCTATACAAAATACACTTTACATACTTAGCCGCGGATTCTACAGGAAACTTCAAACAAATAGGATGTTGGCATCGGGCCAGCGCTTTGAAGCCTCCAGACTTTCTGTTTGTGTGTGTGTGTGTGTGTGTGTGTGTGTGTGTGTGTGTGTGTGTGTGTGTGTGTGTGTGTGTGTGTGTGTGTGTGTGTGAGTGCGTGAGTGCGTGCGCGTGCGTGCGTGTGTGCGTGTGCATGTGTGTGTGTGCAGCTGGTCAGACCCACTGTGGTCTTTCGCCCACACACACTCCCTGCTGAGACAAGAGCTGGGCAAAAGAGAAATCACATCAGTACGAGAACAATGCACACTGACAGAAGAGGTGTCCTGGCAGCATCGGGTCACATGAGCTCACAAGGGGAGAATCACAGGATGATGATTCACACCTTCAGCATCGGCGATAAGCCTCAAACAATTTATGTTTTGTAGATGAACAGATAGCTCATGTGGAAAAAATACTACTGATCAAAAGTTTGGGGTCACCTAGAAATGTCCTTTTCTTTGAAAGAAAAGCATTTTCTTCCAATGAAAATAACATTAAATGAATCAGAAATCCAATCTAGACATTGTTAATGTGGTAAATGACTGTTCTAGCTGGAAACGGCTGATTTTTAACGGAATATCTACATAGAGGTGCAGAGGAACATTTCCAGCAACCATCACTCCTGTGTTCTAATGCTACATTGTGTTAGCTAATGGTGTTGAAAGGCTGATTGATGATTAGAAAACCCTTGTGCAGTTATGTTAGCACATGAATAAAAGTGTGAGTTTTCATGGAAAACATGAAATTGTCTGGGTGACCCCAAACTTTTGACGGGTAGTGTATGTGGCCAGTGATGTAGCCTGAAGTCCCAAACAAACTGTGTTCCCGTGAAAAGGTTAAACGTTGTAGTTTGACTTGTATGGGTGAAGAAAAAAACATTGGCTTCAGTGGTGTTGGCACAGATGTTGAAAAATCATTGCAAATGTTCTCCATCAAATTTCAGATAAAGAATTCCAGCTTTGGCATCATGTTTCTTACACACAGAGCTGATTTTTTTAAAATTTGTTTACAGAAAACCTGTTGGGGGCACTGCTGAGGATCAAGGAGGTGATCAGACGACGCGTGGAGAGCAGCGAGGAAGAGGACACAGACGAACGAGGGATGACCCAACGCCTGGAAGGCATCCTCAGGGAGTCCAGCGGTGAGAAACACACTAACACCACTAATCAGTAGTTAGCGAGTTTAAGCCGCTTCACTGTCATGACTGACCTCACTAGCATGTTAGCTACACTGTGTTCACTGAGGATTAGCAGTCTGAGCCACCTCAACAGGGAATCTAGTGAATAATCTTAAATGATGCACAACCATTCAAACATTTAGGGTCACCCAAACAATTTCGGATTTTCAATAAAAACTTGCACTTTTATTCATGTGTCTTGTGTTAAGTTGATAGTATTTGTTAAAGCTGCTCTATATAATTTAAAGTTGCTAAAAAATGACTTCAAGTTGCTCTATATTAGCTAAAGTTGCTTCATATTAAAGTTGCTCTATATTAGCCAAATTTGATATTATTAGTTAAAAGTTGCTCTGTATTAAAGTTGCTCCATATTAAAGTTACTCTAAATGAATTAAAGTTGCTCTATATTAGTTAAAGTTGTTTTAGAGGAGTTAAAGTTGCTCTATATTAGCTAAAGTTGCTCTAAATGTAAGAAGGAAATTTCTAAGCAACCTCAAACTTTTGAACGGTAGTGTACATGTGCTATAAAACTCTTTGATTTAAAATGTTTTCTTTATTTTCTGTTTTTTTTGTATTTCTGTTTCTGGTTTAGTTTTGTGGTTTTGACCGCAGAGAGTTTACGTATAAAACAACTATTCTGAGACATTTTCCCTCAGGTTTTGCTTTGCTTTAAGAGTTATTCCCGTCTCGTCCCTTTCTTTTGGTCACTCTGCCCCGATTTGTTTCCATGATGCCTTCAGGTCCCTTAGTTGCTGGGCGGACCAAAGACTTTGTGCAGAGGATTTTGGCAGCGAGCGCTGGCGGTCAGAACCAGCGTAAAGATCCCCAGCAGGGAGGAGACGAGGCAGCGGGGTAAACCTCATCCAGGTCCCGTCTTCTTCCACGCCCTCCCCTCCCAGCACCACCAACATGACCAGACCGAGCTTCTGCACGCCGTCTCCACTCACACCGAGAGTGACGAGACGGAGAGGTGGAGAGGCTGGGGAATAAGAAGAGGAAGGAGTAGCCTAAACAAAATGGTGGTAAATTGCCACCTTTCTCCTGGTCCTCTCCAAACAGCAGCTGTCTTCACCGCTCTGTCTCTGCAGGCTGCACCACAACCACCGCCAGGCCAGAGCTGCTGCTGCTGCTGCTGCTGCTGCTGACGTCTCTGTGTTCCGTGTTCTGTCTGTGCGTGCGTGCGTGTAACATACTGTATGAGCGTGCATAGTGTTCCTCTTTCCCTCCGTGTGCTGTATTTGTATCCCATTGTGCCTATGAATAGACATTGCACTGTTTTGTAGATGGTCGTAGTTGTCGGCAGGGGACCGGTAGTGAGCCGAGGGTGAGGGGGCATTTGAGGATAGAGGAAGTTCTAAAATAAGGAAGTGGGAGGAGCCCGAGCCTGGAAAACAAAGAAGCGGGTGTGGGTTTTTTTCGTTTGGCTGGGCTCCTGCAGAAGCACTGCATACCATTTGGATTGCATTGGCATCTGAAATGTCAGTAAGTGTTGCGACACACAACAAATACACAACAGCCTGCTGCTTGTTGCGGAAAAGTCCTTGGAGCTTTAATAGACCCCCAACCACCCCTTCTTTAACATCCCCTTCACCCCCATCAAAATGTAAGCAAAGTTTAAAAACGAAAGAGAAAACTGCACCTTAATTCAAACTGACCAAAGATGTTGCTGAACCACTCGGACACCAAAACCTCTCACTGCTTCAGATGCTGCCAACCATTAACCCGTCATTAAGTTTTGCAAAGTGAGGGATGAAGTGACTGGTTGTTGTCATGTTCATCCACATGCATCCTTTAAAGACCATTGATTCCCTTCATGTAAATGCACTACCGCCGCAGATCTATGAGGCCGTGGTGTGGCAGGAAGGAAAGGACTGACGGGTCATTATTGGGTCAGCCTTCCAGCTCTGCAGCCCGGTGCTCCTTCACTTCATCTGCAGTGGCTTTATGTTCACCCACAAAAGGGAAGTGTCCTCAATGCCTTCCCCAAGCCCTCTCCTCAACCCCTGACCTGATTATGTAGCGCAACTTCCTGAATTGCAATGACAAATAGAGAAAAACACTTGTAGATCTAGAGAGCAAATAAGTCTAATTTGTTTTGTTTTTGAATGATTTCTGTTGTTGTTTGGCGATGCCACAGCCCACAAAGTGGGCGTTAGTCTTGAGAGTTTTGAAATCTGCCTTTCTTCTGTGGTCTTTGCTTGAAGCTGTAGACCAACTTGTCCACGCTCTCTAAATATTGTTGGACGTAAAAAAAATAGTCAAGGACCCTTTGAATTGCACTGTGGTAAGAGCAACCAAGCACCTTCGAAGAGGGCTTCAGATCCTCCAAAAGAGAAAAATAAGAGACTCTTGGCACCTTTTTCTAAAGACAGTTATTGATTGAGAGACTTGAGGATGCCCAGCGCTTTGTGACCGACTGGTGGTTTCGGTTTGTTGCAGTATGGTGCTACTATATGTTAAAAAAATTGTAAAAAGCAATGCAAACCTGCGAGGAGACATCAGGCAGTAACTGCTGACTGGGTTTTGGCCTGCGAGCACGTCCTGTTGTAATAGGCAGTTTGTTTGCATAATGACGCCTTTCTAAAGTGCCTGGAGCTTAAAGCCACAGGGACCTGTGTTATTATGCCTGATCTCAAATCCAATTACAAGGTAACCCATGACTACTGCTCCAAGCTCGGCCTCGCTTCACTTTAGTTGGAAGGAAAAAAAAACTGCAGGCTGTGTAGGATATCATCACTGATTCAGCTGAAAAAAAGTGAGCCAAAATATTTTCCTTACAGATTGAACCTACACATGGAAACAGAAGCTGGTTTCTGTGAACATCATCTCTGGGAAACATACATGGAGGAGTGACTGTTAGCTGAGCTGAACCCTTTTGTTCTTCAGCCTTGACAAGCTCCCATCTGGGCTGCATTCCAAAGCTGCTGTTCTATAACACACTGTTCTCCTCCTATGGAAGATCCATTTCCTGTTTGGCCCAGGAGAGGAGGAGTTGACCTTGAACCTTCACGTCCTGGAGGTCTTGCTTGCGGTCATTTTGAAAGCTGTGGAGTGCTGGGGTGTTTAGTGGTGCTCCGGTTTCAGTATCCTTTTCATTCTGGGAAGTGTTGCTCATAAGCATGAAGCTGTACTGTAAACAGAGGATTCCTGTCGCTCAGCTGGAATGGTTTTACCGTGGAAGTCTGCTGCTGGTGAACGGAGCTTTTAAGCTCTGATGCCAAACACCGATAGTCTGCGGCTTCACAAAAAAATAAAGATGCAGCAGCAGGAGGCTCTGGTGTCACTGCGGCCTCTTAAGCGTTACCACAGAAACCCCATCAGGGTTTCATGCGATCATTTTACAGAGGAGAAAGATGGATGATCGAGGACAAACTCATTACTGTCAGCCTGTTTGGTTAAAGGTGTGCGCTACACTTTCTCTGCTGCTTACCTCCCTCCTCCCACTTTGTCTTGAGGGTTAGGAAGCTGGCGGCGCTGCCAGCCGAGTCACAGGATCTCATGCTGGCGGCGGCTCGTGCAAAAAAAAAAAAAAGAGACGAAACAACAGAAAACAACTGTACATATCATCGAGGTTTAAAATGTTGTACAACCCATCTGTCATGTCAGACGAAGGCGACGGGTTTAAGAGAGATTCCCCTTTGATTTCACAAGTTTATCCAGATATTTTCCTTCCTCCAAAGCGGTGTTATGTAACGCAAAACACCATCTGCTGTGTACATTCATCTATATGCCAAGAACTGAACTGAAGCGAAAACTGTTGTGACACAGTGAATTCCTGCCTCAGATCCAAACAGCAAACAAGACATGACGGCAGATTTAATGCAACTTGTGAGCTCATACACGAGCTTTAATTGATACTGTAGCATTCACCCCTTTTCAAAAAACATACATTGACACTTTTGAGTCAATGTGGAATATCCCTTTAACTGTAAAGCTTTAATGGGGAGTGGCCAGTCTTGGCAAGGTCACTTGTCTCTGCTCACATTCCTGATTCAGTTTCCCAGAAAGTCTCTATTTATGTGCACCTGGAAGCAGGAGGCAGGAAATGAAATGACCCAAAGACATCAGCTGTTGGGTCACTTCTCTGTAGCTGTTTTCCTGATCCTGGCTCAGGCCAACCAAGGAACAGCTGAGGTTTCAAGAACACAAAACTAATTCTCTCAGCTTACAAATTTGGCCAGCTCTGACCTAATATGGATGATGACTCTGCATAAACTGGACGATTCTTATCTGAGTTGCTTCCTTGTTGGGTGTCACCGTCTGCTGGAGACACAGAGAAGTAAACAATTGGTCTCTGATGTGGCCATTGGGATTTTCTGAGAAAGTGAAAGTTTGTTGGAAAGGGGAAGTTTTGTATTGATCTCTATCTTCATGGTAAAAGCTGCTGAAGGGACAGTGATAGGTGGAAGCTGTACACCAACAGAACAGATTTAACTCACAATCTACTCCGGATGTCAGGTATATTAGGGAGGATGCTAATGAAAACATCTGGCAACAACAAAAGCACTCAGAGCACAGTACTCCTCCAAGGCTGCTCATTCCCCCATATGGCATTGTCAGAAATGAAGCATTTTTTTTAAAAGAAATGCAGCATTTGTTTTTAGTTATTGATGATCAGAAATCACAGCAGCATAGAATGTGTCCATTTAATATAGACGTACCCACAAACAAAATGACCTTGCGCTGAGCACAGGCGTGTGTTATGCATGTGTATGTTATGTACGGATACCGAATGACATGACTAAATATGTAGCGGGCGGCGGGAACTGATGGGACTCAGAAACGCCCCCACAATTTAATCTATTGTTCCTTGTATCATTTCTGATGGATAAGTCCCGATAAGTCCACAGCGGTGGATTTGTAGTTGGATCACAATCGTGTCAACAGGCAGCTGACATAGTGTTCACTTGTTGTCATAGTTACAGTGACGCTGTGCTGCTATCTCACAATGATACAGAAATCTTTAACAAATCTGTGGATCCAGACTATAAGCCGCATCACTGCCAAAATGTAATCACTTGGTCCTTGTGTCATTTCTGACCATCTCTGAGAATTTCATCCAAATCAGTTATTCCGTTTTTGAGTAATGTTGCGAACAGACAGACAAACTAATGCCAATCGTCACATAATAATGAAAGGACAGCAGCTTCCATTACTTCCTGTGTGCAAATGCCCACTGGATGCATGATAGAACAGCTCATACTGGTTGTGATTGCCTTGTGAAACCTGACGTTTGACAGTGCTTGGATTCATTGAAAGCTGACATAAATTTCACATTTAATGATGCATTACTGAATTTGAGAAGGGTTCTTCTTCTCTCGCTGCACATTATTTCAGAAATACGGATTAAAAATGAGTAAAAGATGGTATGCTGCTGCGTGCCGTAATTACGACGAGAATTGCATCTGCAGAACAAAATAAAATCACTGCAAATGTCTATTCAATATGCTTTTAAAACACAGTAAAAAATGTAATTGATATTGAGGAAAATAGCTGCTGAAGGACATACTGCTCTGAAGTGCTCTGCTTTAAAAGGCCTCCAGTGGATATTTGAAGTGCAAAGACATGATGAAATTATTCAACAGCAATTCTGATCATCAAAAAGGTAATTTAACAAGCAAATAGTCCAGCTTCTGTGGACAGGATTTGCTGCCGTTCTCCATTTACATCTGTGTAAATTGAATATCTGTGGAAGGTTCTTAATTTGGCTCTCATTTTCTACAATTTTCAGACATTTTCTAGACTGAATAATCAATAGATGAGTAGACTGTGAGCATCCTGGCTGGCTTGAAAGATTTGACATTTGACTGAAAGATGCATTGTGCCCATGCTGATATGTTTGGGGTAACTGCTTGGAGACGGTGTCGGAGGCAGAAACGGTTCACTTTCCCCAGCTTTCATGGTGGGTTTTTGGTCGAGGCGCTGAGGCGTGGTGGGCCTGGCGGGGCTGAATAGACCCATCAGTAAGCCTACACTGGTGGGACGCCGCTGACCTGCGGGTGCCCGTCCCCACTCTGCTCCAGTGCTCACATTGTTGGAGACACTCAGGCTTCTCTGGTTTCAAAGGCGAAGGGCCTCCAGGCAGAGGAGGCCGGGGAAGCAGCACTTAGCCGGGGCCCCTGAGTAGTTTATCCAAAACCTTTTAATCCCCACCGCCCCCTCCACCTCCACCCACTGTCGCTCTCTGACAGCTGCAGAGGAGGACTTCAGTCGCTGCACCTCCATGCCCTCGCCTCCTTTGTCACTGATCTGGAAACCTCCATCTGATGGGGGTAAGGTGTCAGCTTAGAACCTGCGGTTCGATGGTTGGGTTTGCGGCTAGCTCCACTTAGCACCTCTCATGCTTTATCATTACGTTTAAATCACAGAGCTTAACATCTGCCTCTGCAGAAGATTAAAAGCCCACAAGGTTGCTTACAGACCCTGAAAACCCATTTCCTTAATCAGCTTCTTGCTAAGAACAACATGGGTGCACCATGTTCTGCCAAATTTAGAGCAGTTTAATTATATTACGAGAGATTATACTATACAGTGGGATAGAAAAGGCTGGATCGATGCATCACCAGTGAAAAGCATTAATTGAGATAAACAAACCTAATTACATTTTGTCCAGGAAGCAAGATACCATAGTTTAAATGTTTAAGGGATTAGGGGAATATTTTTTTTCATTTTCTTGCCAAGAGTTATATAAGAAGGTTGATGCTGCTCTCATATTTCCCATTGAAGTTACAGCCAGCAGCCAGTTAGCTTAGCTTTGACTAGAAACCAAAATCTGCCCACTAGCACCTCTGGATCTCATTAGTTGATGCGCTGTATTTCATTTGTGTAATCTTACAAAATAGAAGTGTAACCTACACATGCACTACTGTTCAAAACTTTGGGGTCACTTAGAAATGTCCTTATTTTTGAAAGAAAAGCAGGTTTTTTTAAATGAAGACAACAATAAACTAATCAGAAATCCAGTCTAGACATTGTTAATGTGGTAAATGACTATTCTAGCTGGAAACAGCTGATTTTTAATGGAATATCTACATAGGGGTACAGAGGAACATTTCCAGCAACCATCACTCCTGTGTTCTAATGCTACATTGTGTTAGCTAATGGTGTTGAAAGGCTAATTAAGGATTAGAAAACCCTTGTGCAATTATGTTAGCAGGAAAACCTGAAATTTTCTGGGTGACCCCAAACTTCTGAGCGGTAGTGTATTCACATACACTTAATCTTTCACCCTAGCAGTCTGTGGATATTTGCATGTCGGTAGCAGCCCATGGGTGAACAGTGGGAGGCCAGAGATCTGAAACACAGATGCTTAGTTCTTTATTGCAGATGTAATGATGATAAACTGGCAGCTGAGACGCACCTCATGGCTTTAACCAAAACCAAGTCAGTCGTTTCTGTCCAGATTCGAAACCAAAGGCCGGTCGTTGACATGAGCAGCAAAAGAAAAAGTCTCACTAGATATGAAACGATACTTTGGTATCCGAAAGAGAAATCCTGTGGCGAGAGTAAAGACTGAATAATCACATCCCCGCTGGTTCTTTAATCTGTCTGAAAACACGCTGAATGACGGGAAGAAAGGAAAACCAAGAGACGAGCAAACATTCCACAATGCCATGTCATATACTGTACAGCAATCCTTTCTCCTCCTCCCTTTTCCTCCCCCTCTGTCTGTCTCTCAGTAACCCAGTAATCACAATACTACAGTACTACTTTGGACCTGTTAACACATTAACACATCTTTATGTACAACTCCTTTGTCAGTAAGTAACCTTTAAGAAAATAATACAAAAACAAAAAAAAATACAAGAAGTGCCGTACAAATAGAAGCCTAATATTTTTTGTTTTTGTTTTGTGTGAGTGTACTGTACACCTGTATAATGTATATTTTAATATTTATATGCAGCTGTTGTATTAAAGTATATTTTTAAAATAAAATTCGTGAGTCGTGTTCTTTTAACATACAGCATAAAACACTGAGCATCGACTATGTGTTGATGTTTTCCTTTTATAAATTCTTCATTTAATTATCAGAATCAACCTTTTTGTGAATTTTGGAACACAAAGTGATGTTTTACCCGATAATTACGTTTGCAACTTGTTAGTGTTAGCTGTTGCACACTGAGGTGAAAGTGTGACCAATTTAAAGTGTTGCTTTTTATCGGTTTCTGTTCACATCTTGTGGCAATAGGAGTCAGGATTCAGCGGCTGATAAATGATGCACAGCTCCACCATCAGGTATCACAGAGTTACAGCAGCAGTCATAACTAGATTTTACATAACTTCCTCCTGAAGACGAGGGTTTTTGGCGTGCACCGACCGGCAGCCACTGCCTGTGATTCTCACTGCAGGATCCAGCTCATGTCAGTTTTACGTGGACTCAGCTTGTGGGGCCTTTCAGCCCTCAGTGTCACCTTACAAAGTGCTCTGTCCGGCTGGACGGCCTCCAACTGTCACCATCTCGGCTAATTTACTTACCAAAATCTTCACCCTGAGCAAAACTCACTGAACCCAACTTAGAGGATCAATTCACCAAATGTACACTACTGTTTAAAAGTCTGGGATCACTTAGAAATGTCCTTATTTTTGAAAGAAAAGCATTTTTTTTCAGTGAAGATAACATTAAAGTAATCAGAAATCCAGTCTAGACATTGTTAATGTGTTAAATGACTATTCTAGCTAGAAACGGCTGATTTTTAATGGAATATCTCCATAGGGGTACAGAGGAACATTTCCAGTAACCATCACTCCTGTGTTCTAATGCTACATTGTGTTAGCTAATGGTGTTGAAAGGCTAATTGATGATTAGAAAACCCTTGTGTAGTTATGTCAGCACATGAATAAAAGTGTGAGTTTTCATGGAAGACATGAAATTGTCTGGGTGACCCCAAGCTTTTGAACGGTAGAGTACATGACACTTGTGTTGACATATGCATTTTTAAGGGTGGTGTTGTGACTTTAGTCTACCTGCCAAAGACTAGTGATGATCAGGAAG
Source organism: Amphiprion ocellaris (assembly GCF_022539595.1). Taxonomy (NCBI): domain Eukaryota; kingdom Metazoa; phylum Chordata; class Actinopteri; family Pomacentridae; genus Amphiprion; species Amphiprion ocellaris. The sequence continues at coordinate 22,956,309 of NC_072769.1, read as the reverse complement.
CTTTGTCAAACATGTAGTCAAAAATCAATTCTGGATCAAAAGTTGGAGTCTTCAAAAAGTTCTCAAGGAAGAGTCTTCAAGTAATTGTCAGAGTCCGATGCGAATAATGTTTTTTCAATACAGAGGCTGTAAGAACAAACATGAGCAAAATCTTGAGATTTTATATGACCACACAAAGTGTTACATCATCTTTTATACCGATGCAAGCTTATCCTAAACACTCCTCTTCCGTTACGGAAGGCCACAACCCAATCAGGATGTGTATGATTTATTCGTATGAAAAGTTTAAACCACCTCCTCTTTTTTTTATTTCTCCTAAGTTGGCATTAATTAAACTTAGCTCAGCGTTATCTTGGTTTCAATTCCCGAGTGCAGACGAAGATAGGCCATGCACTTCTGCCTTATATAGGCTCCATGGGCTTCCATTGGGTTGCCTTTTTCCACAGGATTATTTAGTGTATTCATAAATTCAGTTGACACGTTAGGTCTTCCAGTAGTATCAATGGTTGTTCTTAAATCTCATTTACACATCCTATTTGCCTGGTTTTAACATTTGTTCCATCTCAAAATGCCACTACAGTGACTTCAGCATCCAGATACTGCTGTGGCTGCACAGAAACGCCACACTAAAAGGCAGCTTTCCCTCACAGGCGTTCATCGTGTTGCACTCAGTTCTGTGCATTAAAAGTGATGCAAGTAAATGTATAAAAGATGAAAGAAGAGTGAGTTCAAACGCTGCCTCATCTCTAACCTTCACAATCACTGATTGAAGCCGACATGCTTGTCAGATTGTTCAGTTACTCTTCAGATGAAACTCTCTGAAACATTGGGGGATGTCTGCAGAAAATCCAAACCCTTTTACTAAAAAACACGAGAGGTGAAGGAAGCTTTTGATCATAGAACATAAATCTTCATGAGCAGATGCAGCTGTCAAATCGTAGATGTTCCCTTGTTCACTTCTCATTCATGTTACCTTAAAACACCCTAGAAACTCACCGTCTGGGTCCTCTGGATGGTATCGCTTTGGCCTCCAGTCCTCCTGTGCAGAACCTTGGAGTTATTTTAGCCAGGATGTGTCCTCTAACTTGGCTGTATAGTCATGTTCAGGAGGCCTCTCTACTTCTAGGATTTTCTTTTTGATAAACCTGACCCTGAACCATCCATTACTTATGCTGTTACAGGCGGTTTCCCATGATGCACTGAGCACCTCTCCTCCACCCTCCGGCTGTACGACCTCCAACTGTCACCATCTCGGCTATTTTCCAAAACCTTTACACCTGAGCAAAACTCACTGAACCCAACTTAAAGGGTCATTTCACCCAAATGTACACTACCTTTCAAAAGTTTGGGGTCAATCAGACAATTTCATGTTTTCCATGAAAACTGACACTTTTATTCATGTGCTAACTTAATTGCACAAGGGTTTTCTAATCATCAATTAGCCTTTCAACACCATTAGCTAACACAGGGGTGGGCAATTAATTTTCATACGGGGCCACATGAGAAACTTTGACGGTTGTTAAGGGCCGGACCAGTACACTTAAAAGCTCTGCTCAATATATATCTCAATAAAAACAATAAATGAAACAATACAATGATATAATGAAAATGTGGAACACAGAACACAAGTATTTAATGAAAGATTTTGTTTTTTCATTCAAACTATGACTGCTGCCTATTGAGTTGTAGATATTTACTATCATAAAGACACACTTAAAATGTGAAACTGATTTTCCAAGTGCTTTCATTACTTTTCAGCAGTCACTGTTTTTACAAATGAAGTAAGTATGCCATCACTCAGAATTTATTCTAAAACAATATGACCATCAGCTGGCAGAGATTTGAAACTTGCCTTATCATGTCAGTTTTTGTTCATCATGAACGCTATGAGGTGTTGTCAGTTTTTCTAAATCTACATTAAGATGACTGTGAAGCATAAAGAAAGACAACAGCTCCCCAATACACTTACAGCAATGTTCAATATATCTCAATAAAAACAGTAAATTACACAATACAATGATGTACAATGCCCAACTGTTGAATCTCTGCTCTCAGATCCCAAACTCGTTTAAGCACCTTGTCCAGGCTGATCCATCTGACAGCTGTCTGGTAACCAAGGTCACCATGTTCACCATCATCTCCTCCAAAAAGACAACAAACTGTCTGTACTTCAATGCTCCTGCCCTGATGAAGTTAACTACTTTAGCTACAACATCAGTCACGTGGCTGATTTTTAGCACTGACTTACACAGCACCTCCTGATGTATAATACAATGCAAAAATATCAGTTTCTGTTCTGGGTTTATTTCAGTCACTTTATCTTGCATCCGTTTCAAAAGTCCAACATTTTTCCCCTGTCAAATTTGGACAGCCATCAGTTGTAACACCAACCAAATTCTCCCATTTTAGTCCCAGCTTGTTCATGCATGTATTTACCTCAGTGAACAAATCACTCACCGTCGTGGTTCCCTTCATTGGCTGCACAGCTGCCAGCTCCTCCGTCATCTCAAAGGTTTCTGTTAGTCCACGTACAAAGATGAGTAACTGGGCTGTGTCACGGACATCACAGCTCTCGTCCAGAGCCAAGGAGAAAACGTCAAAATTGTCCACTTTGTTGTGCAGCTGAAGCGCCAGATTTTCGGCGCTGCTCTCCACCGGCCTCGCTACGGTTCGCCTCCAAAGGGTCACATTAACGAACGCTCCTTTCTTCTCCGGGCATATAAACGCTGCAGAGTCCACCAGACTTTCTTTTATAAACTCTCTATCAGAGAATGGTTTACTGTTTTTGGCGATTTTGTAGGATATTAGAAAACTCGTCTTGACTGCTGCATCCCTTGATGTGAGCTTTGGTAAAACAAAGTCATTGCTGCTTTAGCAGTTTAGCTAGCAAACCTTCAGACATCCTCCCTGCTCTGCATCAGTCAAATGTTTTTGGTCTCGCAATGTCGATTCAGGTTATAATCCTTGAGCACCGCGATCTGTTCGCCACAAACTAGACACACAGCTTTACCTCTGACTTCAGTGAAGAAATACTTGGAAGTCCATGCCTTGTTAAAAACTCTGCATTCGGAATCAATCTTTCTTTTTTTGCCGTTAGCTGACATCTTCCCGGGCTGAAGCTAACCAACAAACCAATCAGCATAAACCTTATGCTAAGTACGGAAAGCACGCGCGAAAAAACGTTAACTTAGCAGATCTTTCAAAATAAAAGCAGTGCAGGCGTATTGCTTGCATGTATTGTGATGATATATATTTGCATTGAATTTTAGTATTTTCCAAGGACCTCATACGAGCCAGTCAGGGTCGTCCGGCGGGCCGGATGTGGCCCGCGGGCAGTAGGATGCCCAGGTCTGAGCTAACACAATGTAGCATTAGAACACAGGAGTGATGGTTGCTAGAAATGTTCCTCTGTATCTCTATGTAGATATTCCATTAAAAATCAGCTGTTTCCAGCTAGAATAGTCATTTACCACATTACCAATGTCTAGACTGGATTTCTGATTCATTTAACGCTATCTTCATTGAAAAAAACGTTTTCTCTCAAACATAAGGACATTTCTAAGTGACCCCAAACATTTTGAACGGTAGTGCACCTTCAGTGGTTTTGAGGTTTATGCAGTTATTTCTTAAACTGTGAAACAAACAGTGATGTAGGAAGTATTCAGATCCTTTACTGAAGTAAAAGTACAAACACCACACTGTAGAAATGTTACTTAAAGTAAGTATAATCAGGAAAATGTACTTAAAGTATTAAAAGTAAAAGTACTCAATGCAGAACAATGTGTCCAGTAAGTGTTATACTATTATATATTATATAATTAGATTATTACTCCTCTATTAAGGTCAAAACAGGACTTTACTGTTGGAGTTGTTTTTTTTTTTAAATATCAGTTAATCTAAAAATTATTTTCTTTCTTCATTACAGTCATAGTTACCCAGACATCTTCACAGCAACTAACTGTTTACACCTCGAAATAATTAAAAATACATTCAGATGATTAAGATAATTAAAAGTAAAAGCAGCACCTTGTCACCTTTGTAAAGGTGGAACAATGACAATTCATTCAAAATAGCAAAATAGCTACTTACTAATTTAGTGATTGATATATTGGCATGAACGTATTTAAGTTTAATTAATACCAACATGTCATTTTCTGTAAGGGCTTCATATGTTATGTGTGTGATGAGTAACTAAAGCCATCAGACATGGGTCACCCCAGAATAGGAGGACATTTTACCACCAAATTTCAAATAATCCATGTACAAAATAATAAAACATGCAGTTGTTGTGTAAATGTACTTGTCTTTAGACCAAATCTAAAAAAAAAAAAAAAAAAAAAAAAACTATGACAAAATAATGTTAGAAAATATCTCCTTTTTTGGTATTATTTTTTTCATTGATGTCTTGTAATTGTGGGAACAGTTTTTTAATCAACATAATATTTAAATAATTATTTTGCATGGAGCATGTGTCCCACAACAACCCTGTTAGCATAACCTTTTTTTATCTGGTAGAAAAAGAAGAAAAAAGTGAATCACATGAAACGCTGGAATTAACATCAAACAGATTTCCTAAAGAATGGGTAGAATAAAGCTATGTCCTCTCGTCTATTTTTCATAACAATGTCAGCCTTGATAAAATGTCTCACTCTACCTCATATTATCAGGATCAGATTAATTCTTTTGACTGTTTTCCATCAGTCAGTTTGTCCTCTTGGTCAGCAGTAACAGCTAAATATCTAGTTTCTACTCCTGAGAAAAAGCTAACATTAGCATGGATTAGCAACCCTGTTACTGTGATTAGAGTAGGGTTAGCAAACAACAAATAAAACAAGGAATAAAAATGGTACCATTGATGTGTAAGCTGAGCCAATCAAGCCTTTGATAGTTTACTACCTATTATTGATGAATATGGAACAAAAAACTGTAGAAAGGAAGATTTATTTTTAAAAAATGTTGAAGTCCAAATGTCCTCCAATTCTGGAATGACCCATATAGAGACAAACAATCACTCACATTCACACCTTCAGACAATTTAGTCACCAATTAACCTCGTCATGTTTTTGGACTGTGGGAGGAAGCCAGAGAACCTGTAGTAAACCCACGCATGCACAGGGAGAACATGCAAACTCCTTGCAGAAAGATGGATGTGAACCGGGGATCTTCTAGCTGAAAGGCGACAGTGCTAACACCAAGCGCTTCAATTCCCTATAACTCTAATTTCAACCACCTCCTGTCCTGACTGCTGTGGGAACAAACTGGCAAAGTCCAAACTTTATTCCAAAAGGATTCCTTTATTGGATTGAAATAGTTTCAGTTCACATTTATGTTCCAGGTACCTCAATTATAAACATTAAAAAATCAAGTGTCCCCTTCAGTGGATTACTCTTCAACATTGCACGATGCCCAGCTCTGGAAAACACAGTCAACGATTGGTCCTTTGTCAGGAGTCGAAACACAAGAGAAGCAGCAGGAATCCTAAAATCCATATCAGGATGGATCACAGAGAGATTTGCAGTTTTTGATTCATTTCGATAATAAAATATCAGACTTTCGGATGCTGCTACTGATTGAGGATTCACAGGTGGAAAGTATTTCAGAAGGGTTACACGCTCCCGCCGACAGTTTGACATGACATGTCAGGACTCATCTGTGTTGAGACAAGAAGAAAAGAGAACAACTGCGTCTAGAACGGCTTTAGCTTCAATCTCACGAAGTTCTCCAACACTTTCCCTTCTCCTCTGACAACACAGCGTTCATAGTAGCACCACAGTACAGCTTACGACCTGTCTTATGAAAGGATGAAGTCATCATCACCCAGTTTGATGAATCATGCCTCTGAATAGAACCAGTAAGATTAAATCATAAATTCAAACATTTTAAAACAATCTCCCGCTGCGGGATCAAGATTATGAAACTTCTCAAGAAGTTTCACCAGGTGCTGCTCAGACACACATTTGCATCATCGTGGTTTGTTGGACCAGCCTGTCAGCACAAAACATGACACTAAAAAACACAAGCACTGGCTTCATTTTACATCTAGGAATTACAGTAGACACAGAAACTGAAGAAAACACAATTGGTTTTTAGGGTAAGGCTTTTTTCCTCAAAAAATGGCTTTTAAGTAATTCATCTCACATGTTGAGATGTGTCCGGTACTTTTTGCGGTGTCCCAGCAAGACAAGTTTCTTCCCTTTCTCTGAGTTATTGTGTTGAAAAATCAGACAGCATCTGCTTAAATCAGGCCTCCAGGGTCTTCGTCTGCTTTCAGCGCCTCCATCCAGACGCTGAGCAGATCTCTCAGCTGAAAACCTTCTTGGCTCCGTCTCTGCTCTGATAAAAATCTGCGCTGGACGGGGGTCTTGGCAGGACAACAGTGGTGTTCAAGCATCAAAGCACAATACGAGGCCAGAGTTCTGCAGCTGAAATCATCGGCGTGTCGGATTGCTTTCGAGGAAATCTTCCCATTGGGACAGACAGAGGTGTATGAAACAGTCTTTGAAGGCAGCCCACTAGGATCTCACCTCACACAACTGAGCTGCTAGATGGTGGTAACGGTCACCAAGACTTGGGGTGAAACAACAACAGCTTCTTTGGTTTTGTTATTTGCAGCCACTTTAAAGACATTGCTTTGCAGTCAAGTACACCCTACACTCCTCTAACCTCTAAACCTCTACAGGATACGGGTAAAGCTGATGGACAGATGCCAACAGTATGAACAAGTAGCCCCACTGCTAACTTGTGTAGAAGACATTTTATGTGGAAAATACAAGCCGATGTTTATCAGTCATGATTCCGTTTCTATTGAATCTTTAAGCTTGTGTGCTAACCAACAGCAACACAGATTGCGCTGACTAGCTTGTGAAACTAACGGCTCTAGCAGAAGTGTTTCAGAAACCAAGATACCGACTATTAAATGTTTGTGTTGTATATTGTTAGGGTTTGACAGCATCCAAAGCATGTATTTTTGTTTGTTAATTTTTGTATTTTATAGAAAGTCAATGATGTTAATGAAACCTTACAAAAACCTTTTTTAGCAATTGAGATATTTTTCATTGGATGTGTTGAAATTTGCACGTACACTACCATTCAAAAGTTTGGGGTTGTTCAGATGTTTTCATGTTTTCCATGAAAACTCACACTTTTATTCATGTGCTAACATAACTGCACAAGGGTTTTCTAATCATCAATTAGCCTTTCAACACCATTAGCTAACACAATGTAGCATTAGAACACAGGAGTGATGGTTGCTGGAAATGTTCCTCTGTACCCCTATGGAGATATTCCATTAAAAATCAGCCGTTTCCAGCTAGAATAGTCATTTATCACATTAACAATGTCTAGACTGGATCTCTGATTAATTTAATGTTATCTACACTGAAAAATCTGCTTTTCTTTCAGAAATAAGGATATTTCTAAGTGACCTCAAACTTTTGAATGGTAGTGTACATTTGGGTGAATTGACCCTTTAAGTTGGGTTCAGTGAGTTTTACTCAGGATAAAGAATTTTGGAAAGTAAAATAGCCAAGATGGTGACAGTTGGAGGCCGTCCAGCCGGAGAGCACTTTGTAAGGCGACACTGAGGGCTAAAAGACCCCAGGACGTGAATCCACGAAAAACTGACATGAGCTGGATCCTGCAGTGAGAATGACTAGCAGACGCTGCCGGTCGGTGCATGCCAAAAACCCTTGTATTCAGGAGGAAGTTACGTAAAATCTACTTTTATGACTGCTGCTGTAACTCTGTGAGACCGAGAAGACATGAACTGTAAATGGTAAATTTGTAAAACCATAAATTTAAAATAATTTCGAGACAATGACAAGTTGTTTTGATCATAAAGTAAAATGCTATATTGCTCATTGTTTTTTTTGTCATTTTGCGTCTCATTTTTGTCATATTTTGTCTTGTTTTTTTTGTCTATTTTTGTCTCACTTATGTCGTTTTGATCATAAAGTAAAACACTATCATTCAGTTCCAGATACCTGTGACTAAATGTTTTGTTCCATTGTAGACACTCTGGAATCTGGAAGTTGTAATGTGTAAATGATGAAATGAAGCATAACGCTGCTGACTTCTTATTTTTCTTAACAAATTTCCAGTTGTTCATGATGTTTTGTAAAAACATATTTCCTTAAATGTGAACATTTTTGCACTAAAACCAAGGAAAAAATTGGAGTTGTGGTTATTTATAGGTTATTATACTCTGATTTTACTGGTCACTTGAGATCAAATTGGGCTTAATGTGGCCCCTGAACTAAGTTTCTGAGTTTGACACCCCTGGTCTAAATGGATGGCAATGTTTACCAGTTCTTCATTTGTTACAGTTAGCATGACCCGTAGAGTCACAATGTTGATGTGAAATAAACCAGAATGCTCTTCTAAACTCAGCTGTGCTTTGATCTGAACGCTACCATTCACACATTCAGTTCTATTAGCATGCTACGTAAAACTGTACTCATGAAACATTGGAGTCACTTGTAAAGAACTCAGAACTGGGGTTTGTGTCAACATGTCATAAGTACGAATGAGTTGTTTTTGTGAAAGCTCTGATAACTTAAATTGGACCCTTTTTAGTAAATGAGGCAGGCAATGATTTATAATCGTATGGTTCATACAGCATCCAGGCGTGTCTGTACACAATCTATCTCTCACATTGGGTGGTCCATATAAACATCTGGCGCCCGTTCAGTTAGCATTACAGCAAAGACGTCCTGGCTGCTGCTGCTGCCTACTGTCAGGCCTCCGCTGCCTCTTCCTGCACTAGAATCTGGTTGTACATGAACTTAATGTTTTTAATGTGTGCGTTGTATATCTGTAGCCACGTTGGGGGGGCAGGGATTTTTGAGTTCAGGGAATGTCTGGGTTAGATTTTACCCACAGCGACATATTAGCAAATTAAAATGCCGCAATGAACGGTCCAGTTTTCAGACTGAAACCGGCCTGGAAAAAGTACACAAACGTGTATTCCTAGTGTCAGCTGGAGCCAATTACTGAACATAATCAGAACTAAAATGACCAACCGTGCAATCATCTACCATGAGTTGTTGAAATAAATAACGCTCATAGATGCAAACATGGGATTTGATCCTGTACAAGGGTGTCAAACATGCGTCCCGCAGGCCAAAACCGGCCCTTCAGAGGGTCCAATCCAGCCCACAGGACCTCTTCATAAAGTGTAAAAACTACAGAGACGACATTAACTGCAGATTATAAAGTTGTAAAACTATAAATAATTTCTAGACCATGACAAGTTGTTTTGATCATAAAGTAAAATACTAGATTGCTCATTGTTCTTTTGTCATTTTTTGTTTTGTGTCATTTTTGTTGCTTTGTTTCTCATTTTTGTTGTTTTGTGTTTCCTTATTGTTTCGCTTGTGTTTTTTGTCTTATTTTTGTCACTTTGTGTTTTGCTGTATTTGTTGTTTTGGGTATCGTTTTTGTCGTTTTTGGTTTATTTTGGCTCACGTGCTGTTTGTCTATTTTTTTGTCTTTTTCTCGCTTTTGTCATTTTTTGTCCCATTTTTGTTGTCTATCCATTTTTTGTCGCTTTGTAACTTTCTTGTCTAATTTTTGGTCTCTTTTTTTGTTTTGTTTCATGACGTTTGTCTCATTTTTTTCCATTTTGTGTCTCATTTTTGTAATATTTTGTCTTGTTTTTTTTGTCTTTTTTTTGTCTGATTTTGGTCGTTTGACCATAAAATAAAAACTATATCATTCTAGGAAAGCTATGTTAGCCTTTCAGAGGTTTCCGGTCATGGACCAAAATTTGGGCTGTTTTAACTTTTGTTTAACTATGAGAAAAATATAAATCCTATCAGGGCTGTAAATGAATGAGTTGCTTTTGATCTGTCCTTTTAAGTGACATCTCTTGAATTAAGTCCTCAGTGAGCTCACATTGCTGTATTTCCTCTCCACGGGTGCCTCCTTGCTCAGCGGAGAAGATGTTAAATCCTGGTTAACTGTCCAGACTGCCTTGAACTAAGAAACTAGATCCTAAATGAAATGGGTGGTAAATAAATTTTAGTTTGATCCAGTAATGCAGGGTGATTCTTTTCATCCAAAGTTGTTTTGAAAAGAAGAAGTGAACCCAGAGAACTTTCCGGTCTGAGGTGGGCTCTGTGTTTAAAGCTGCACAATCAAGGAATATACAGGCGAGTGATACGTCCAGGCTCATTAAACTGTCCCTGTGCCGTGATGTTTTTCCACGGAATCAAATCCTGGGTCAGTTCTTACATTATTACTGACCAAAGTCACAAGCTGTTCTGATGAGTAATTTCCATGTCTGTCCTCCAGACTCTATAAAGTGTCAGTCTGTAGCCTCACATCACATCTCAGGGGAGGAGAGCCTCTCCCTCTTCAGCCCAGAGGAGGTTCAGGGCCTCGGCCTGCCGCTGCTCCCGCTGGTGGATCCTCCGCAGGCGTAGGATGTAGAGCAGGATGGCCAGGACCACCACCAGGATGCAGAGTGAGAACAGGTGGTGGTTGTAGACAAAAGAAGAACGCAGCCAGCTGGGGTGGTTCTGCCGCAGCGTTTCCTGCTGCAGGTCCCTGGAGAAACACATGGGGCAGAAGGAGACAAGAGCAGACAGAGCAGCACATGTTAAATCCTCATATACTAATGAACATAACAGCACCAGCAGCCTTATGTTTATCCACAGTGGCAGGATTTCTGATTCATTTAATGTTATCTTCATTGAAAAAAAATGCTTCTCTTTCAAAAATAAGGACATTTCTAAGTGACTCCAAACTTTTGAACAGTACTGTATTATACACTGTGCCTGTAACAGGGTACATGTCCCATTTCCTGATTAAACATTAGCTGCATACTTCATTCTAACCTTGGGGTTTTATTTCACTATGAATGACTTCAAGATGACTTTTAGTAGATTAGCAGGAATAAATCACAAGTTTCAAAGGTCAGGACAGGAGCCACTACTATCAACTAATGCGTTCACAACATTAAACCATGATATATTTGATCATGAGGTTTTAAGAGATGCTGAGTTACCTGAGAGGTAGGAAGCGGGTTTTGAACAGGATCGCCCCCAGAGTCCACTGAACCTCTTTGTCATAAACCAGCTGGGCAGTTTTCAGGCTCGGGTAGTCGGAGGGGAAACGGAAACCAGAGTGCAACACTTCAAACATCCAGGCTGACTTGAAGCACTGATATCTGAGGTAACAAGAGAGAAAGAAAGAATGGGTCAAACAGGGACGAAATATGACAACTATATAAATAACCAGCAATTTCCAGTTGTACAGTAGGACCACTAGCTGTTAGAAGTCAACCTGCATCATGTCGGGGCCAGAGAAAAAGCAGATTAGTAGCAACCATGGAGACATGTAAATACACACCGTTCGTACGCTAAGAAAGGTTTTGGAATTTTAGCAATCTCCATCAACAGTTTATTCTTTTGTAAAGCTGCAGTTTGTGTGTGTTTGAAACATTTTATTAAACATGTTATTGGTGCAGGTTGGCTAATTTCTGTCTCAAGGGGCTGGATAATATTTATCTGTATACTAGAATGTTACTGAAACAAAAAGATAAATACAATAAAATAAAATAAAAAAGGAACGAAGTCGTGGTTTGCAGATATTACGGGTATACCTGCGCCTCCTGGTGATCCCGTGTAACCAAATTAAATCAGTGTTGTTCACTGGTGGTTAAAGTCTCTGCTAAGACCTCTCAAGATGAATGATTTTCTATGTAGCAAGTAAAATAAATAATAAACTCATTCATTCACTAAATTTAATTAGCATTCAAGCCTTTCACATAGGATTTAGGTATGATATATTTAGAATATAGGTTTTGTTAAGTGTACACAACAGTTCTACAAAAAAAAAACTTTGCTGGTTTCTTTTTCTGTTGGTGACACGTTGGCAGGTTGTAGTGAATGACTGAACAGCGCCTCCTCGTGGAGAACCTGCAACATGCTTTTTGCAAACTGGTGAATTAAAGACTAAATGATATCGAAACACTGATGTGTAACCATTACAAATAGAGGGGAGCATGTAGTGCGCTTAGCAATGCATTCTATAAAGAAACAGTTAAACTTTTAATATGATAAGATTTATCACCGATATGATTTGACAGAACATTAAAATGGTGTATATTAATCTTTAGCTGCTCTAGTGATTGGACCCTACACTCTTTAATAAGTGGGTCAAAAATGACCCATATAAGAATCAATGTGTTTTTATGTCATTTTTGTTGAGGATAATCATTCGTTCATACAAGAATGACTTTGTGTTTGAAATATGTTCATTTTTCACTTTATAACTGATTTTGAACATTTTAATAACTGAAAAAGAAGAATATTAGAACAGCAGTAGAATGTCAACATCCATTTTGTGGATATTTTTTCCACTTGTTTCTTCAAAGTTTGTGTATCACCCTAAGTTCACAAATGCCAGCATATGTGTTGCTAAATAATAACCTGGTAGCTCTTTCTGGAAAAAAAAAAGTGATAAACAGCGGATGCCACTGTCGAGGTGTGTGTTTTACTAGGGAAAAAAACTGAACAGGAACTAGCATAAGAAACGCCAACCAGCTTGTATGAACAGAAGAGTGCCTCATACAGAAACTCAACATAAAGAGACATTGACCCGCCTTATTCATGCAACATCTGCAGCAGAGACTCTAGATCAAGACGAAAAGAGCTGGAAAGGTGAGCTTACTTTAGTCTGCTGATGTCGGCCTGCTGAGAGAAAAGCTGGTTGTCCAGGCGTTGTTTCAGTGTCGACCACTTGGTGGAGCAGTAGTCCTGTTAAATATACCAAAACAAATAAATTTTCTATCAACAAACATAAATAAGCAAAAATCTGATACTGGTGCTATGCAGTGTCTGTATACCGTAGCAGCTTGGGAGTATCTCTCACTGTTGTACTGTCCTCCCATCCTCAGCACGTCCTCCATACAGTAAAAAAACTCAGAGAAGCCGTAGAACTCACTGTTGCTGAAGTTGATGGGAGCCTGAAAAAAGCAGAGGAGTGCAACATAAAGCACAATGCAATATTTGTCCTAAAAACATCTCTTTCAAGTTCGGGTCAACAAACAGCTTGCCCCACCATATATCATAGATGCATATATAAACAAGAAAAGCACTCAGAGAGCGCATCACTCCTTCAAGGCTGCTCATTCCCCCATATGGCATTGTCAGAAATGCAGCATTTGTTTATTAGTTATTGATGATCAAAAATCACAGCAACACAGAATGTGTTCATTTAATACAGATGTACCCACAAACAAAATGACGTTGAGCTGAGCCCAGGCATGTGTACGTTATGTACGGATACCAAATTGCGTGACCTAAATATGTAGCGGGCAGTGGGAATTGATGGGACTCAGAAGCACCCCAACAATTTTATCAACTCTTCCTTGTATCATTTCTGATGGCTATGCCCCGATAAGTCTGCAGCTGTCGATTTGTAGTAGGATCGCAGTCAACAAGTGTTCACCTGTTGTCATAGTTACAGTGATGCTCCTCAAGATCCAGCTCCCTTCCAAGAGTCATAAATTCCATCTCTAGTTCTCATTTTTAAAATGGAATATCGAATGAAGGAAAGGCATCAAAGAACCTGGTTTTGTCCGGTCTTGAATTTCTGAACTTACCGAAAGCTATTTTCTATTATCACTATTAGACTAACATGTTGCCTGTTTTGGGTGAAATCTATGTTTCTGCAGCTCAGTGAAATTAATTACACCAGTATTTGAATACTTAATTTTACAGTAAAGACTTTGTACCTGGTAGACGCCCCCTGGTGACATGGTTCCATTGTGGAGGCCCAGGAAAGGTCGCACAGCCTCCTGACATCGAGTCCAGTCACCCTGGCCCCTCAGAAACAACGTGCGGTTGTCTCGGGTGACCGTGTCCGACAGGCCAACCGGCAGACAGGGGTCCAGGTAGGGTTTGTCCTCACTCATACCTGTCTGTGTGGTTAGTAACCTGGACAAGAACATGAAAAAAAAATTACTCTACCCTACATGACACAAAAAGAACTTAGAAGTTGCAGTCAGTGTCAGATTTATTTATTTTTTAATCAATGAGACAGAATTAAATATGCCAGACTTCATCGGTTACAGTTTGTTTACAAGACTGAATCACCACCTTCATTTGAAGATATTAACATAATTGTCATAAACAACAGACTGCAACTGCTGACCTGACCAGCATGTAAACTATATTTTACATAATGTGCCACCTGGTTGGATTTCCAAGAAAATATGCCTCTGTCTGGCACAAACCAAGACGAGATCGAGGACAGCTAAACATTTCAGTTTCTCATGATACCTGGTGTTGGAAGAAATGCTGACTAAAAATTTACAACATTTTTATAAGCTTCAGAGAATTCTGAGTTAAAACAAGAAGTAAATCGTCAGCGACTGTGGAAAATACAGTTCTGATTTTGAATAACATTAATAATACAAATGGCATGAGAGAAGATAAATAATCCAATATTTTAGACTCTGGTCTCTTGATGTTTTGATAATTTAAAACTGTTAGATGCTCCAGTGATTGGACCCTACACTCTACCGTAAGTGGATCAAAAATGACCTGTATAAGAGTCAATGTGTTTTTGTGAAGAAAAACAATTTGTATTATTGTTTGTATTATATTTGTATCCACATAAGACTGATTTCATGTTAGAAATATGTCTATTTTTCACTTTGTAACAGATTTTGAACATTTTGATAATTGAAAAAGAAGAATATTACACAGAACAGCAGTAGAAGAATGTCAACATCCATTTTGTAGACATTTTTCCACTTGTTTTTCCTCCAGTTGTTGCTGCTCTCCCTCCCTCCAAGTTTGTGCACTACATCACTTCTTGTATGATATCAGTGCTAAAGAGCTTGGGGTAGTAATACAAATATTACAATATCTTCAAAAAGTGTAAAATTTAACATAAAAATTTAAATGGAATGATATCAGAAACTTGTTTTTTGAAGAAAAGCAGGAAAATTAAATGATATAAACTTTTCATTACAAAGATATTGCAAGAAAACGACCTCACCTGGTCATTTTTTAACTACTGATGCATCTAAGAGTTATGCAAGTTATCAAATGCAGATATTTTTAAGTGTCACAAAGCAACTCAGACACAGAGGTATGCCTGTACAACACACACACAAAAAAAAACCACATCTGTGAGTGTCTAACCTGTTCTTGGCGAGTGTGTTGTTCACTAGCTGGTCCTCGTAGCGCTGCCTGGCCATGTTTCCTCCAAAGCCAAGAAACGTGGTGACGTAGACTCGGTACACGTGTTGTGTGTGCTCAACATCGCAGCCTAGATTAAAGTCTGCAAGAACACTCTTCCCTGCTTCCTCCTGAAAAAACACATTGTGACATTACACTGCTGTAAAAGAGAACATCTCTCTAGACTAATACACCAGCTAAACATGTCAATAATGATCACAGCGGCTCCGAGCTGTGACTGATACTTCACTGTGCTTCCTTACTTCTTGAGGTGAGCTGAAGGTGATGGCACTGGGAACCTCATAGGCGATCTGAAGTGAAGCTCCACCCATATCCATGATGCCCACCGTGCGACGCCGACTGATTGGCTGCTGGTTTTGAGCCCCTGTTGTCACCTCTACTGTGGCGTCCTCTAAAAACACAGATTTAACAATTTTGCATGTTTGACTGTTGCTCAAATGTTCTGGCACAAAAACAATGATTACACAAAGGAGAAGTAATGCTCCTATATTTCCTACTTGATTAAAAGCAGTATTTGATGTCTGATGCGATTCCAGTAAACATAAAACAAACTGTAAGCGTTTCAGACATGTCAGGTTAACATTTCAACTTCACACTCACCCTCATCAGCATGATCAAAGCGGCCCAAAACAAAGTTAATGCCAATCCATGCATACACTCCTTGTGTGTCGAGAGGCAACAGGAACATGATGGGAGGCACAAAAAACGGGCAAGCAGCAGTTAGAAATACCAGAATTAAGAATAATTCCTCATACTGAGAGTCTTTCATTCGTATAACTCTGTAAGTCATTACAAATAATAAAAACCCAGCAAGTAAGCAGAACACCTCACCTTCCTGTTTCCCAGAGATGACCTCAGCATGTGAACGGGAAAACAGGAAATCAAACTCCAGGGGAACATCAGTGACCAGGTCCTCCAAGATGGCTGCCTGTTGACTACATACAGAGACTTTAAGCATGTAAACAATATAGATGCAGAGAGATGGAGAACAGTGAAGTATAATGCAAGAACTTCACCATGACTGACATTTTTCTTATTAAGTTTGTGCTGACATTAAGTCTAAATAAAACGAAGCATGTAGTTTGTGATGATGCTGAATTCCAGTGTTCTGCAAATTCTGCAAAGAACAAAGCTTCTTCAGTGAAAAACACATAAAGATAAAAACAAAGAAACAAGACAAAGTTTTCCATGACGATTTGAAAAGACATTAGTGCAATCTTGAAATTAACTGCAGATCATTTAAAAAACAGAACTGTACAACGCACATTAAAAGAACACTGTGTGAAAAGCTGATATGCCATCACATGTTGTTCTATCTACCTGTCGGGCAACAGCCGCATGCCAGCAGTGCAGAGGATGTAGAGCGGTGTCTCTTTGTGTTTGGTCTTTGGGACATGAGCAGCAGCAAAGCTGAGCAGAGGATGGAGGTAGTCACTGGCCTGTGTTGGTGTGTTTGCCAGGGTGGAGATGCCTGAGAGAACACAAACACATTTCAGAATAGTCAGGTACAAAACAGACTTGAATTTACTTATTCATAGAAAAAAAGCTAATTAAACAGTATGAGGCGAGACATAAATAGAACAACAAATTACAGTGGTCACTGAAATAAAAATTCTCTTGGGTGCTTTAAAAATCAGATGATTTCCTATTCATTCATTCAGGCATTTATGTTTGCTCTAAAAACACAGAAAAATCTATGAGCTAATAACAATAATAATACCAGTTAACCCGATTCATCAGGTAGACTTTGATTAAAATAAAGTGACAATTAATTTGTTCTATTTATTTACACTTTAGATTCCCAAAACTATCACTGAAGATTGATTATCGGTTTGGTTGATTATAGGATCTGATGTTTATCATTTTTCTGATTATCAGTATCTTTTTCTTTATATCCAATTACCCATACAATGAACTTATTTAAAATATGCTACTCCAACTTTAATGCATTCAGGTACTATCTGTAGCTACTCTGAGGTCTCAAGCAATGTCTCACCTCTCGCAGTACATGGATACACGTAGATGATTTCACTGGAATCTGTGGTATTTAAATTTCAACAACCGGATTTTAATTTTTACTCTAAGTACATGGTGGTTCCAAGTGTTTGGTATGAATAATTGGTATCGATATCGGCCCTGAAGGGGTCAGCCCTCATGATCACTACTGTAATAGGTCACAAATTATAATCATGCAGACCCTGGCAGTCATGAGTCCTGGGGTTCAATGTGTCACACAGCCTTTAACCGCTGCTACTGGAACTAAAGCAGACTATCTAATCTGTGTATTGCGACTGAGATAAAGCAAAGACACGGAGACTGAATGGTTCTCACCACTGACAGAACTAATTAACTGAATTAACATCAGAAAAAGTACTATTGATACACAACTCAATGCAAGACAAAACAAGAAAGTTTTCCATACAAGGAAAAACCATTGCAGACAGGCTTGTAAAGTAAAATTGTTTTCTGTAATCCATGTGTGTTCTCTCTTATCTCTTTCACACACTCTGTCTTTCACTCTCTTGGCAATGAGCCAGAGGGACAGACAGTGAACAGTAATGGTCACCCTGCTGGCACCAAAATGTTCAACAACACTGAGCAAGTTGTGACTAACTGGCTCTGCATCAGTGGTATCATTGTAGTCACTCAGTGAAAAAAAGAAAGAAAAAAGCAGGAATTGTTGCAGCAAACTTTGATCAAATCTGTCTTTCACCACCAATTTTGCACATAAATTCATGATGTCAGTCCAGTTATTTAATTACTACTGAAATCAGATAAACTGAATAACCGAGAGCTGTTCTGCTGTTTCTGGCTTGGCAGATTCTTGATCAATAACTGATCCATATTCTCACAGAATGCACTAGAAGTAATGAGTCCGCAATACACAAAGGAGCTACAGAGCTACAGTAACAGAAGAATCATTCATGCATCAATGAACAGATTGAAATCCTTATGAAACCAATACCCACACTTTTCTGCATATTGCTCTGCTTGTGCAAAATTAAATCAAGGTAAATGTGCAAACTCTCAAACACTTTAACCGGGAGAGACAAACATGCTCGACAGTATTATCAGCAAACATAGACAGCAAACATAGAATGATGACAGGACAAAAAACAAACAGCTACAACCGAGTGCCCCTTCCTCACCAGGTTTGATTTTTTTGACGACAGGTTTGCGGTCATGATCTCTCATCTGTCGTATGTCCAGCAGGGTGTGGGGGTTCCCGTTGTGGGGGGGCCAGTAGTACACGAAGACCCTGGAGCCGCTGCTGCCACAGTCCACCACGATCCCATAATTTAGAGCAGGGTTGTGTATGTCAGTAGTTTCCATGGACTCAGCAATAGAGAGGTATCTGGGGTGGAACAGACACAAAGAGATGAAGAATATACTCCTGTACAGCAAACTGTTTTTATACAGCAACACAAAATCCATCCATCTATTGTCTATACCTGCTTAATCCTCATTTGGGTCGCTATGAACAATTTAGAGTCACCAATTAACCTCAGCATGTTTTTGGACTGTGGGAGGAAGCCGGAGTACCTGACGAAAAGCCACGCATACCCAGGGAGAACATGCAAACTCCATGCATGAAGGCCGGGATGTGAACCTTGGATCCTCTAGCTGCAAGGCCAAAGTGCTAACCACCAAGCCACTGTGCAGCCCTGTCATTCTTGATTTCTTCTTCTGATGTCTAGCTGGCAAGTTTAATTTGGAGGGTTGTTAAAGTAAATTATCTTCCAGTCAGCATTGCAGAAACTAAGCGGAAGGAAACATGGCTCTAAAAAAATCTGTGCAGTGAAGCGGCACTAAAACACTGTAAGGGTTATCGAGCTGGTCATGTTACAGGATGGTGAGGGAACATGCTGTAACCTGCTGTAACTGTTGGTGCATTTCATAATCAGCCACACAGACAGGATTATATAGTTAAATCATGTTAAACTCTAAAATAAGCTCTTCTGAACTTCCCTCCCCCCCTATCTTTCCTGTCAACACACAACTAGAAAGTTCTTGGTAAACAGTAACAGTTGATAAGCTTTGTGAAAACTGCTGGACAGCTCAAGGTGACTTGAACTCAGTTTGTGAGACTGACTGCAGATGTTCTTTATATTATCCAGAGAAAGATATAAACACACACATAATTTGTAAAAGGAAAAAAAAACAACTCTGCAATGTTTTGTATGCATTTTACAACATGTAGTTGAAGTAGGGTTTAAAGACAGATTAAAGAGCGGTGCAGATGATTTTCCCATTTGTGCATGAAGGCTGAGATTCGCGCAATCAGACGCAATTTGCTCGCAACTCGCATGTTTTTAATCTGCTGAAGGATCCAAAACTCAATGAATATTTTGTCACCACTGTCCACTGTGAAATAAACACGCTGCTGACTGAGCTCTATATGAATGTTGAACAGAAGGTAGTAGAAAAATACACCATATATAAATATTTTTTTTAAAAGCCTGACAAGGACTATTTTTTAAAAGAACTTTAATCATGTTTATAAAATAGAAGAATATAGAGTTAATTTTGTAGACAAAACACTGCTAATAGATACCAATAATTTGTGTATGTTTTAAGATGTTGATTTTGTGCAGGGAATGCCCAGTGGCTTGGTGGTTAGCACCGTTGCCTTGCAGCTAGAAGATCCCCAGTTCACATCCTGGCCTGGGCCTGGGATCTTTCTGCATGGAGTTTGTATGTTCTCCCTGTGCATGCGTGGGTACTCTGGTTTCTTCCCACAGTCCAAAAAAATGCTGAGGTTAATTGATTATTCTAAACTGTCCTAATGAGCATTAAGTGATGTATACATAACGGATGGATGGATCAAGAATGATCAAATTCAAAATCAACTCTGGGATCTTTGAGGCCATTGTTGATGGTAATTGTGAATATGTACCTAGGAAGCTTATGTTGCAGATATGTGGAAAATTTGTTACAGAAAGCTTAACTCAACACACAAAACACAAATCTGTCTGACTCTCCATCCATCCACCTTCTTAAACTTGTCTGGTTACACTCCCCATACAGCTCAAACTTAATGAGCTTCAATTATTCAACAGTCAGTTACATCTGAAGATTGTGTGTGTTCCTAATTATCCAGCTATTTCTTTCATTTCTGATCTGTAGTAATTCCTTGATCCGTCCATTCACTTGTTGACTCGGGATCCAGATCGCCTTTGGGTGCCCCAAAGCTGCCTCTGGTAGACTCCCAGGAGCAGCGCTGAGGTGATGAACAGTAGCAGCAGCAGCAGCCTCTGCCTGGGGGCACAGCCCAGAGACAACAGGGACACGCTGCAGTACCAGGAGGCTGGCAGGCAGGACAAAGTGATCCTGTGGAGGCAGAACAGATGAACAAAAGCTACATTATGAATTGTACAGAGATTAATTGGACAAGATATTATAAAAGTGCCAAATGTCAGTAATAGAGGCTGTTATCAGTTTATTACCGTGCCATGTGTTCAAGTCAGCAAAAGGACAAGACGTCACAGTCGTCACCTCATGGTGGCTGCAGTCTAACCAGGATCCTCTCTAGAGATTTGGCTTTGTCTCTGTCTGAAGAGAAGAAAAGGGAGAGGCTAAGCTGCTGAACGATACTGTTTGTACTGTAACACAAACTTGATTTCATTAAAAAACATAAAAGGTGATTCCATCATTGAGTAGCACTTTTAGGTATATTCTATTATGACAAACAACCCTAAAATGTCCCACATATACTGCCATCATGACTTGAGTCCCCTCCAAATTGTGAGAGGTGGCCACTGAAGGTTTTCTTCCTGATAACCTCAATGGATTTCTCTATCATTAATATTAATCTCCAACACTGTCTGCTGTTCCCTTGCACTTTTCCCTCTAGGTAACAGTAGGACAACAAGAGGTGTAGATACCTCAGTGGTATTATTATTAGTTCTTTCTATTATCTTGTGTCATATCCCTGCGTACTGCATAACGTACCTTAACTTTTCACTTACATTTATATCTGTCCACTGTAAAATTAATTCTATTCTAACACTTGCAAGCACACACCAGGAAACCGCTTTCACTATTTTCAGACAATCTATGGACAACACAATGGACAGATTACAAAAATTAATCATTAGGTGAAGCATTTATGGTTGCTATTTCACAGTGTATATTAAGGCCCTCGTTTAATTTGCTGGCATCCTACTTATTTTTTTCTAGTATTATCCCAGAAAAACACACAATTTGTTGGGATTTATGTGACGTGGCTGAATACTGATCTACTACTCATGCCTGTCAATATACCATGCCTCTAACTCCTTAGTATATAGATTTATGATATTTTTAACTTCTTTATTGTATTCATGGTAAATCCCTTTATAGTGATGTTTCAGTATTAACTCTGCTTTCTTCAATCCAGGCCAGTATAAAGTAGGCAACTGGCTTATCTCTTAGTTATATAAGCTAAAATGGTCGTATAAAAACAAGGCAGTTATCAGTCAGTCAAGCCAAATAATAGGAAAAATACATTTTACATATATTTACCCATTAATAATACGAGAGGCTAATATTGATAACTACTCGATTACAAACCGGCTAACGGTCGGTTTACGGTAATGCTAACGGAACATATGCTAACTGAACATATGCTATCTCATACAAACTTACCTGCAGAAGACTCTCCCCCGCCATGACAGTGAAGGCCGCCAGTAAAACCTGGTCTTTCTTCGACAGAAAAATCCGATAAAGTGTTTTGTTCCGTAGGGGTACTTCACGGAGACAGTGTTTTAAAAGAACACGGCGAAACGGCGACGAGGAAACGAACGAAACATTCAACGGGTTTCCCATCGGCCCCTTGGCGACGTGAACAGCTGCTACTTTCAGGGACTGTAGGAAAAGTTACGACTACACACGAGAACCACCTGTTCAGAATGTAAAACTGTGTTATTTTCCAGTGTAAACATTTCTGTTCCTGGTCGTTTTTTTTATTATTACAGCAGCCTTTTAATCATTTTTGCTATTATTATTGCTCAGCCAAGGAACGCGGCGGAGTTATGTGACGATCGGCGTTGGTTTGTCCTTCCTTCTATGAATCCGACAGTCTGTTTGTCCATTAGCAACATCGTTCAAAAACGGACCTACAGATTTGGATGAACTTTTCAGGAAAGGTCAGAAATAACACAAGGACCAAGTGATTATATTTTGACAGTGATGCGGTTTATAGTCTGGATCCACGGATTTGTTAAAGACTTCTGTATTATTGCGAGATAGCACTGTAACTATGACAAGTGATCACTACATCAGCTGCCTGCTGACACTGCGGACTTACCGGAACTTATCCATTGGAAATGATACAAGGAACGAGCAGCCTTGGCTGAGTACTGCGCTCTCTGAGCGCTTTCCTTGTTTTCTAATATGTTATAGTGGCCGTCTTTAGTAGAGGCCCTTGTAACATTAGAGTTAGCAGCGAAACCAGCAGCAGCTCCGAATTTATTTATTTTTCTTCAGAGGAGATTTTTTTCAGGCTTTAACAGATTTGTGCAGGTTGATGGTGTAGCCATCTGGAATTACCTAGTGACAAGAAGTCAGTCAGTCAGTTGCATCCAACGGAATCGTTGACATAAATCGATAATATAGTAATATTATTAGTAATAATAAAGTTCTTCCTCCAGCTCCCTCCCTCCAACATTGCAGTCGAAAGTTCTTTGCCTTCCAGACCAGTGTTTTCTCCTAGCACCTTCCTTAATGTTATACCGAGCCTGCCAGCACTTTTGATACTATCAGGTTTCCATAACAGCTGCTTCGTTGTGTCCCAGTACATGTCAAGCAAGGGTTAGTCTACGTTGACAAACGTAGATGTGAGTCATGCAGCGACTTGTTGCTGAAGTGTGGTTTCCAGGAGATGTTTTGTACCATCCGTAACATTCTGGTATAAGTCTCATCGATTCTTTTTGTCAAATCCATAACGCAAGATGGATTCCACTGACACCTTGAATACTCTCATTTTGGTTGCCATTTTATTTGAAGACACCCATATTCAGTGGTTACAACATATACTTTAATATACAGGGTGGGTCAAAAGTAGGCTTACAGTTGTTTCACTATTTAGTTCACATTTTAGATTTAATTTATCCAAACCATAATTCCAAACCAGTATTCCATATCCCTTATTCACATTTTGGAAATGTTATTAAGCTATTTTTTTCAATTTAGTTTATTATTATTATTTTTACAGGGATTGTGAGCAATGGCAAACTAATTAAATCAAGAGCAAAGAAAGTGGATACTAAAGCAGTATTGGAGGTGTGAAAATGCTTACCAGGTGCATACATCATGGCAAGAAGCCTTTAACAGTCCCCGACCTTCAGCCAGGCAATTTATACCTACTTAGCACACCAACTAGGTATAAGCTTACTTTTGGCCCACCCTGTATATGTGTACACCGATCAGGCATAGCATTATGACCACCTGCCTAATATTGTGATGGTCCCCCTTATGTGGTCAAAAATGCTCTGATGTAATTAAAACCAGCATATTATTAAAATACAAAGAAATTAATTAAGAGTTTCATCGTGTTTGTTATGAGAGAAAACTCACTGGCTGTGCAGGGCTCTCAGACATTATAGCCATTTTGTTTGTAGTTTGTTTTTAATGCTCATTGAAAACTGATTGTTTGCTATAAAGCGGTAGATTACATCAGTTTATTCTTCGTTCTGCTCCCTTTCATTCAGAAGCTGGAAACTTTTGTTTTTGTATTGTATTGAATTGCATTTTCTTTTGTCAATGAATGAAACAAAAACTAACTAACCATTGGGCCTGGACCAGAGGACCTCTCAGGGCGTCTAGAGGGGTCTGACACCAGAACATGGGCAGTGGATCCTTTGGGTACTGTGGGTTGTGCAGATTAAGCATCACCTAAGTCGTCTTTGAGAACGCTATCATATAAACTGATCAAATATCAGACTGGGATAAAAATAACATTTTCTTGGCAGACTAAAAGTATCCTACAACATGAGAAAAAAATAGAAATAACATTAAATATACTAAAAGTTAATGTCTGGCATTACTTGAAAATGTTTAACCTGTCAGCTGGAAACTTGTGAATATTTTAATTGATTGTTAGTCTTGTTAAGGGACTTTCCAAGGTCTTTTTAGAAGCTGGTCACCAATGAAAGAAATGTAATAAATGTACATGGAGGTGGGTGAGTGTTTCCAGGAAAGGAAACTGACCATTCAAGAATTTGATAAAACACCTGGGAGTGGTAGCAAACTCTCAAAATGAAGCAACATTCAGTACATCTGTTTACTTTCAGTTCACCTGTTTCTTGTTACTTAGTTTGTATTTTGCGTTATTTTATTTATTAAGTTTCATTTTTTAGACACCACACAAACACTTAGGCACTTTGCGTTTTGTACTTTGTATTCTTATTTGATTTCTATTTAACTACTAACCTCTTTGTAACTGTGTATTTCACTAACCGTTGTTTATTGTGCTCTGGCAAAAGAGTTTCCTCCAGGATGAATAGAGCTGATCTTATTTTATCTCATCTTAACTACGCAGTTAGTTGTCTAAGACCTTTCATAACTCTTATTTTCCCATCTGATCATTTTTGACTTCGGCTTTTTGAAATTTCTTTCATTACATGACAGCTTATAGCCTGTATTATTTAAATGTTTTCACACTGACACTTAGGCAAGTTACGTTATAATTCTGGCTCTTAATTTTACATTTCATGTCCCTAGTCATGCATTTTTAAAGTAATTTATAACCCACTGTTCCGGTCATAAACTCTTCCTGCACATACATGTGACCTCATGATGTTACAAAATCGTTTACGCCCACTGACGCTAAAACTCCGTCCACTTTACATGCCCGCCTTCTATCAAGACGAAATTGGCCAATTGAAGCTGACGATTAATGATTGACAGCTAATCCATCGAATTGACTCAGTGGCAAACCCTCCCATCTGGTCTCCCGGTTCCCGGACTCTCCACAGCTGCCTGCCCGCCGCGCAGTTGCAGCGCCCCGCCAAGACTTTCTCCAACCGGGTCCGGGGTGGTCATTAAGCCGCTGGGAAGACGACACAAACAGGCCGGTTGCCTGGTCCAATACACCTGACAGGGAAATCTTTTCGTTTCAATGGAAGCGGACGGTTTCGTGTCCCGGCGAACGTCCGTGGATACGACAGGCGTCGACAGCCGGGTCACGGGCGCTGCAGCCGGGGCAGAGCTGCGAATGCTGGGCGGAAGGCTTCTGGACGCCACGGGGGGATTCGTTGGGTCTTTTTCACCACGAATGGCGGGGGAGCACGACTTTGTCCCGATGCTGCATCGGGCAACGCCGGAGACCTCGACCTCTGTGGAGCCAGAAATAGACTATGAAGGACTGCCTCAAGGAGCAGCCACCAGCACACACATGCTGGCAGGAGCCGTGGCTGGAATCATGGAGCACTGCCTTATGTACCCCATCGACTGTGTCAAGGTATCAGAGATTTAAAGTACAACATATTTTTGAATTTGAACGTGTTTGGGTCTTATTTATGTCACAGTCAACGCTGCCACTGGTTGCATAAACCTTGAGCTAACGTAGGCCTAATTCAAGCCTGAGCTCTATTACCGTTAGCTTACAAGCTAACAGGGGTAACCTTGCTAACAGAGGTCAGTTAACCAACAAATATTAAATAACGCCACGCATGGTTGTCAATATGAATGTCTAAAGGGCAGAGTGTACATTTACCTCCGTCCAACTTTAATTTTGACACGTTTGCACATTAATCTGGACAGTACCTTTATCTGCCACTTTTAGCCGGCAATCCCTTATAGTAGCCTTTAAGCTAACACGTTTCCATTATCGGACACATGCATGTTAATTTTACGTCTTTATTCTCCCTCCTGCTGAATTATAAATCTCACTTCTCGTAACGTTACTGCCATTAAAAATTGGCTTGAAAACTAGATAACACGACTTTCTCCACAACCTTTCAATTCAGTTAGTTACAGCCACGAGTGACTAAACTCAAAGTTTAATAGACACATTGGGAGTGCTTGCCGGACCATTGAAATAGCTTTTAAACACGTAATTGTAGAGTAATGTTAGTAATAATACTCTTTTTAAAAAACATCCAACATTTTAAGGATTACATTTGTGCTCGACAGTTAAAGCAGAGGCTCGTCAGAGTCCAACACCAAAGGAATCAATAGGTTAAATAAACAAAGGGGGGTTTGTAGGTTAATTTGCTTGGTTTGTTAGAGGTTTGTACAGAGCAACTCTGATCGTTTACTGTGGAGAATAAGTTGGAGTTAGGTCATGTTTCAAAGTTCATTCAGAAGAGATAAAAGTACAGTTGAGTAACTTATGTGTGTCACCAGTCACTAGGCTAACAGTCAGTAGTGAATGAATTAATTAAATAATGGATATGAAACACCTTGGCCTGGAAGAAGAGGTGTGGTAGTGTTCACCTTTATCTACCAATTCAGTCATCGTTTATTGTGTCAGTGACATAACTGAATAGTTATGTAATTGTCAAAACACGTCGTTCCAATGTCTGTGTCAACTCTAGCCTTTAATGCAGTTTAGATTTATTATCCGCCCTGTTAATATTAACTTACTTTTAGTAAGGCTGCTGCTTTGAACTTTTAGTTTCTAGTTGTGTGACATATCCACAGTTTTGAAGAGAATTGTTGTATGATATGACAGCTGTGCATGTCAGGTCCCTCTCCAATGCAAATCTTACATTAGCCTTAACCTGTCTGCGTTCTTAACTGCTCACTGCCTGTTCTAGTGAAGGGCATATATCATGCCCAAACTGGAAAAGAGACGAAACTGAGTACATGAAACCATGAACCACTAAATTAACCTCATTCAGTTGAGCAACTTGTCCCTAAAGCAGTGAACAGCCGAGATAGCAGAAATTCAAGGGAAGTTGTAGACGGTGCTGACAACAGGAACATTCTTGGAGAACAAACAAGGAAAAAAAAACTCTGGCAAAACATTTTGCTTATCTGTTTGGTTTATGTTTATTATTTCCTGGTTTACAAAATGGAAAGGAACATTAATTTCCTGTACCCAAGCTATGACGACAATATGCTTATGAAGCTGAGCATTTGCAGTCCAGATTATACAGCTTTAGCTTTTAGTATGAAAGTTCGACATATATTCTGTGTCAGCTGATTTTTTTGGGACTGAATGCGAGCACCAAACTCACCACTCATTTAGCCTCACTCTTTTTGGACTTTGAATATTAACTTTCGTAAGACCTTTGCATGTGCAAAAACTACTGGACAGACATTTTGACCCATTTTTACCAAGGACACGTGAATTGGAATGGGAATTGACTGGTCAAATGAATCAATGTGACTAGTCAAAAGGCATTTTCATAATCTGTCTGTGTAGATTCTCAGTCAACCAGGTCATGGTAATCATAGGAGCTTCAGTAGAAAATCAAAGAGAAGTCTGGTTAATTTCTACTGAACCTCTTACAATTTTAGCAATCATTGCAGTGTTACTATTTGTGTTCGAGCCGTCTCTTCTGCTCTTTATGCCACCTGTTATTTCCTCATGTTACATCAGAAAATAAACAGGAAAAGCACCCTGAGAGCGCAGTACTTCTCCAAGGCTGTTCATTTCCCGATATGGCATTGTCAGAAATGCAGCATAGGTGTGTGTTATGCATGTGTACGTTATGTACGGATACCGAATCGCATGACCTAAATATGTAGTGGGCGGCGGAAATTGATGGGACTCGGAAATGCCCCCACATTTTAATCAGTTGTTCTTGTATCATTTCAGACAGATAAGTCTCGATAGGCCGCAGCAGTAGATCTGCAGTAGGATCACAATCATGTGATCATCAGCAGGCAGCTGATGTAGTGTTCACTTGTCATAGTTACAGTGACGCCGTGCTGCTATCTCGCAATGATGCAGAAATCTTTAACAGATCTATAAGTCACATCACTGCCAAAATCTAGTCACTTGGTCCTTGTGTCATTTCTGACCTTCCCTGAAAATTTAATCCAAATCTGTGTCTGTTTTTGAATGATTTTATAGACGGACAAATGTACATCGATTGTTACACAACTCCGCCGTTCCTTAGTGGACTAGTAACTCTCAGTTCTGTGGTTTCTCTGAACAGGTCAGTCAAACAAAGCTTTTATTCACTCCAAATTCCTTGACGACCTGTTCGTAGCCCTCTTTGGCAAACAAAAAAAAACAACTTCCAACTTAATCAATCTCTTGTTTCCATAGTATTTCCCGTTACATAGCTTCACATCAGGGTAACATATTTCGATCTGTTAATATTCTCAAATCAGGCTCACAAAGTCAGAGTTAAAGATGCTTTTTCAATCGAATAGAAATTGAATTATTGTCACAGTTATTATCACAGGCAAATATCATTTTGAATGGCCACATTTAGATTTATGATGGGTCAGAATGCAGCAAACAGCGTGTCAAGCACAAATGTCGACAACTCTATCATTTTTCGAAAGCCTTTAACAAACAAAGAAAGGAAAGCTAAAATACTAAGTCTCCAGCATGGTTAAAGGTCAGGTTGTGAAGTCTTAACCACATGGAAGAGATATGTTCGCAAAAGGAAGAAATAGCATCGGAAGCACACTGTAGCTGTGTAACTCAAAGAAAGAGGAAGAATATTTCTAAAAATCTTAGCCTCTAACTTGTCTTACTTCATTCCAGACTGTGGGTCGCTGTTTCAGCCGCAAAGTTGAAGTAGGGGAAGGAAGTGCATTACAGATCATTGCGAGTGAATATCTTTTTAGTTTAAGGAAGTCAGTTTGGATTACAGTAACGTCTGCAGACAACTTCCTTTAAGCTGTGGATTCTTTATTTTCACAATCTTGGTTTCCTGGTGCCACTGCACCCAGTTGACTAACATATTTATTTATTAATGTTAATGACCTCTCATAACTGAACCCATGCCCTCTTAAAAAAAACAGGAAAAGCAGTCCCAGACTTGCAGACACTAAATGACTAAGCACATTCCATGTGAGTAACCATTTCCCAGAAGCAGGAGTGTTCATGTAAGCCTTGTCTGCTGTAAACATTGCAGCTGAGGGGACAGGGAGTTAGCCAGTTGCATATTCTAAAAAGTTTAGGAATTGCACCATCTTTTCCTGGAGTTCAGCAAATTTCTTCACTGCTCTGGTAATGTGTTCCCTTTGTTAGCTGTGCCCAGATTCACTGAGGTTTCTCGTGCGTGAGCAAATAGAACCGCTTATCTGTGAGCAACACAAGTGACAACTGAGTGCTTTGATAAGCGCCACATACTGCACAGCTATTTGTTTCTGCTTTGTGGTTAATGGTTTGAGTGCAGTCTCAGTTTGCATTCATGAAAAGCAAGCAGTGATCGTGGCCGGAAGTTTGCATTGTTTCTGTTCACCAAGTTGTCAAAATGTAATATGAACAATGTAGGAACACAAACATGCACACTGCATGAAGTATGGACACACTTTTTTGAACTGCTACATGTCATTTAAACTAGTTCTGTCCAATAGTTTACTGTAATATGGGTTATATTTGTGCTTGGATGGGATTTCCACACTTTTTCAGAAAATTTTTAGAGTTGAAGTTCCAGCTGAAATAATTTAAGGGCCTTTTCTTTTCATGTGTACTTTCTGACACAATTTTTCTTTAAGATTTGCAATTGTGCAGAATTACAGTTGTTAAATTAGCCTTCGATGTAATGCAATATTGAATTTTTAAAAAGAGGGCCTAAAACTTAATCTGACATGATTTTAGTTTATTTCTATGTTTGTGTCTTACTCCAGACTCGCATGCAGAGCCTACAGCCCGAACCAGGAGCGCGCTACAGGAACGTGATGGATGCCTTGCGGCAGATCGTACGAACCGAGGGTGTGTGGCGACCAATCAGAGGCGTGAACGTGTTGGCGGTGGGGGCGGGACCTGCACATGCTCTCTACTTCGCTTGCTACGAGAAGATCAAGTTCTCGCTCAGTGACGCTATTCATCCTGGCACCAACAGCCACTTTGCGAATGGTAAGATGCCTCCGAACACACAGACACAGATCTTACTGAAAATATAAGCTTTTATTCATGATGCTCACGTTTTACTGCACTTGCTTTTCATTTTTCTGTTCAAAGCAGTTGAATAGAATAGATCAGGGGTATTAAACTCATTTTAGTTCAGGGGCCACATTCAGCACAATTTGATCTGAAATGACCAGTGAAATCAGAGCATAACAACCTATAAATAACCACAACTCCAAATGTTTCCTTTGTTTTAGTGCAAAAATGTTCACATTTAAGGAGTTACCTTTTTACAAAACATTATGAACAACCTGAAATTTCTCAAGAAGAATAAGATCAGTTTCAACAGCATTATGCCTCGGTTTATTATTTACACATTACAAATTACAGATCACAGAGTGTCTATAAATGAACACAACATTTACTCACTGGTATCTGTAACTGAATGATGTAGTATTTTATGATCAAAACGACAAAAGTCAGACAAAAAAAAGACAAAAAACAACAAAAGTCAGACAAAATATTACAAAAATGAGACACAAAGCGACAAAAAAATGGACAAATGACACAAGCGAGACAAAAAAAAGAATAAAGCAAAACAAAATGATAAAAAATACGATGAAACAAAACAACGAATGTGAGAAACAAAATGACAAAAAATGAGACAAATGACATGAAACAAAACAAAAGACAAAAGTTACAAAGCAACAAAAAAATTTGACAAATGACATAAGCGAGACAAAAAATTACACAAATATTACAGACGAGACAAAAAAAGAAACCAAATGACAGAAATGAGAGAAAAAAATGACAAAGGCGAGAAACAAAAAATAGACAAACCATGCAAGCGAGGCAAAAAAAAACGCAAAACGACAAAAAAAGTGAGACAAATGTCAGACAAAAACCAACAAAAAACAACAAACGAGACAAAATATTACAAAAACGAGACACAAAATGACAAAAGAGCAATGACCGATCTAGTATTTCACTTTATGATCAAAACAACTTGTCATGGTCTAGAAACTATTTATAGTTTTACAAACTTACAATTTGCCGTTAATGTCTCCTCAGTTATTTTTACACTTTACAAAGTCGTCCCACAGGCCGGATTGGACTCTCTGGAGGGCTGGTTTTGGGACCCCTGGAATAGAGAATGTAGTATAAGGAAGTTTAGTATCTTCTTTAATGGAGCTAATGATGCAAATCTTTTGCGTCACTTTAAGGCGCGCACTGAAACAGTTTTCAGTTCAGTGAAAATGTAAGCGGGAGGAAGTGGTTTTAACTTCTTCTATTCTGTGCTCTGCAGGAGTGGCAGGCTGCATGGCCACAGTGCTGCACGACGCCATCATGAACCCAGCTGAAGGTAAGACCTCGTCCTAGTGTGATGTGCGTTCTGTATGTCAGTGTTAGTCTTTTTATACAAGCTCTCAACCTGCTGCAGAGACTATAGAAAGTCAGAGCGATGCATTTTGTGATCTGGACACTAGGTGGAGTTACAGACTCATCTGTGTTTGGGAAGAGGCTCAGACGTTCCACCAACAACTGAACTGCTCTGTTACTGACATTGAAATTGAGAAACGCATTTACCTGGAGTTCTTGTTACTTTTTGTAAAATTAACTAGAATTACAGTAAATGGATCATGATTATTCCCTGTGTATATGTGGGTATAGATAATGGATAGATGTAGGGCCGTGTGATGTGTCACAGAGGGCGAAGAGGCTTCATTATCAAGGGGTTTAATTGGCAATTATGAGACTTTCACGGTAGTTTGCATCTAAAAAGTGAAACTATCAAACATTCTAATGCTGTTAATGGAGTGTTGTCCATAGTTCATAATGAATCGTTTTATCATTGAGTCTAGAAGGACTGACTGATAGAGAATGGGACCGTATATACATCGTACAAAAGTTTGGGGTCACCCAGACAATTTCATGTTTTCCATGAAAACTCACACTTTCTTTCATGTGCTAACATAACTGCACAAGGGTTTTCTAATCATCAATTAGCCTTTCAACACCATTAACTAACACAATGTAGCATTAGAACACAGGAGTGATGGTTGCTGGAAATGTTCCTCTGTACCTCTATGGAGATATTCCATTAAAAATCATCCGTTTCCAGCTAAAATAGTCATTTACCACATTAACAATGTCTAGACTGGATTTCTCATTCATTTAATGTTATCTTCATTGAAAAAAACTGCCTTTCTTTCAGAAATATGGGCATTTCCATGTGACCCCAAACAGATAAGCATTACCAAAAGGTCCAAAAGTTGATGTATTTTAAGATTTCTGATGCAAGCGGCATGTACAAAATAATAGGAACACCCCAGAATGTTTATGCAAACTGGCACAACAGCCCTGCAAAAATAAGTACCTTGCTGAAGCTGCCTGAAAATTATATATACAGCTTTTTCTGGGAGTATTTTAGGTGTCTTTTTATTATTTGTGTATGTGTCAGATCATTTTTACATACTTCAGTTTGATGAGGTCTTCCTGACTGTAGCCTTCTTTTGTCCTTTTAGTTGTGAAACAGCGTATGCAGATGTTTAACTCACCCTACCGCGGCGTGGTGGACTGTGTGGGTTCTTTGCTGAGACGCGAGGGCCCTGCCGCCTTCTACCGCAGCTATACCACCCAGCTGACCATGAACGTGCCCTTCCAAGCGCTCCACTTCATGACCTACGAGTACCTCCAGGAGCTCCTCAACCCTCACAGACAGTACAACCCTTCCTCTCACGTTGTGTCCGGTGCTCTTGCTGGAGCTCTGGCTGCCGCTGCCACGACTCCGCTCGACGTCTGCAAGACCCTCCTCAACACGCAGGAGGCTCAGGCTATCCACGTGATCCAAGCAGAGGCGGCGACGGCAGGCGGAGCGGTCGGAGCTGCCACCGCCTCGGCCTCGGGCGGCCGACACATTTCTGGCCTGGGCGAGGCTTTTCGGACGGTGTACAGGATGGGAGGCATGCCGGCCTTTTTTAAGGGCGTCCAAGCCCGGGTCATCTACCAGATGCCCTCCACTGCCATCAGCTGGTCCGTCTACGAGTTCTTCAAATACATCATCACCAAGCGGCAGCATGAGAGACGGCTGCGTGGAGATCGGGAAGGAGACAAATAAACACCTGGCAAAACAAAGGTTTATCTCTCCATGCTGATCAGTGGTGTCAGTATTGATTTCTAAACATCTGAAGGAATAAAAAGCTCTTAGATTATCTGAGTGAAAAGTAAGCTTATATCTTGTTTACTAAATTATAATGGTATCTGCTCTAGTTCAGTGCAGGTGAGGACAGGTAGAAGTGAGGCAGGGCTTTCATTAGTGCATCAGTACACATGCATAAGAGGAAGGCCTCGAAGTGGCAGGAAGTTCTGGTTCCAACTGTTCATTATCATATTCAACTTGACAAACTCCCTTATTGGTTTTCTAGGAGGAAGAAACATTGTGGAGGCATAGCGAAGGTTGAATTTGTCCCTATGAATTAGAGACGCTCACTTCCTCTCTACCACAGTGCAGTTGGTAAGAATTAATAAATGTCTGATTTAAGCCCTCACATTGGAATTAAAAATCAAAGATAAAACTGTCTCAGAGCTTTAGTTTTAGGATCTTTACATTCACTTCGAATTCATTTATTGTAGTGACTGGAACAGTTTGATGCATATTCCCTAAATTGATTTAAAAAGAAAAAGTCCTGCAGTGAAAAGACTCAGACACTTAAACCTTGTAGTTACAATTTAGTGTATTCAAACCAAAACAAAACTGCACGTTAATGTCCCCTTTCTGACCACGAAGGGGTGCACGGTACAACTATACTAATTTTCTTGTACTATTTCCAGATGCTTAAATAGTACAGAACAACACATTTTAATTGAATTTTTTTCACATTGTCAACTTGCAGAATCTGTAATGTCAGATCAGTTATTGTGCTACTCTGCAGTAATACTCCACTCAGCAAGGAGCAGAAAGAGTAAAGGAACGTTTATTTTAATGGAATAAGGAACTCAGTGACGTTAGATCCCAGCCTGTCAGGTATTTTCTCAATTTCAAGAGTCAGATTTAGTTTGGTGCTAGAAAATGCTCAAGTATTCAGCACTTGAGTTGAGCAGGTCTGAGTGTGTGAGAGAGTGACTCTGACTGGACTTGATCTCAGTCCAGCTTCACTGTGCTTTTCACTGCTTAACATAAATTACTGAAGATTAGGGTCAAATAAAGGTTAGTGAGTGAGAGTTCTTGAGATGACTGTAGGAAAAGAGGTTTTATGTTGCACGAGCATCTTCCACAGGTGCTAGCGTTCAAAAATTTGGGGTCACTTAGAAATGTCCTTATTTTTGAAAGAAGAATGTTAACATTAAATGAATGATAAATCCAGTCTAGACATTGTTAATGTGGTAAATGACTATTTTAGCTGGAAAAGGCTGATTTTTAATGGAATATCTACATAGAGGTGCAGAGGAACATTTCCAGCAACCATCACTCCTGTGTTCTAATGCTACATTGTGTTAGCTAATGCTGTTGAAAGGCTAATTGATGATTAGAAAACCCTTGTGCAATTATGTTAGCACATAAAAAGAAGTGTGAAATTGCCTGGATGACCCCAAACTTCTGAATGGTCATGTACATTTTATTGGCTTTTCGATTAGAGGATTCGTTACCGATGAGCTCATAGATGGTTCTGCCAGACTTTATTTTCAGAAACTTATCCATCAAATGGAAATTGATAGACTCTGAAACTCAGTGCAACAGAATATTGAACAGATTAATAAAATCCAATGAAGCGGAAATGGTTCTACTTCAGACTAAAGCTGCTCATAAACTGAGGAGTGCAGTCCGTGCATATTGAAAGTTTTGAATGAAAATTATTTATTTTTCTGGTTTTCATTTTTTTTAAAAATCGCACAGCATTCTCGCACTTAAAAGCTACTTTATTATATTTAGGAGAGAATTAAGTTTGAAGAGAGAATGCTTCTAAACATGCCTTCAGTTAGCAGCACAGTTAGATCCTCAGTGAGACTTAACATTGTGTTTTGAAGCCATAAAACATAAAGGAATTGTACATATATATAAATCTGGGCAAATATAATCTCTAACCAGCTGAGCTCTGAGACTTGTATGTTCAGTGACATAAATATGAAATTGTACAAGTTTTATTAAGACTATGCTGTAAAAATGCAAGTTGTTTCAACGCACAAATTCCTCATCTGGAAAGTAGCAAAAAGGAAAGCCTGGATTATTTTCAAATCAAACAGACCATACGTGTGTGTGTGTGTGTGCGTGTGTAGGGGGAATAAATGGACAAAGTATTAAAAAATGATTGTAGGAGTGTTCCTCATGTGAAGCCAAGTTTCAAAATTGGGAAACCAAAGATGGAGAGCAATAGAGAGTGAGAACAGGAGAGGAACCAGTGGTTTGTCAGACGACGACACTAATGTGAAATGCTTGAACACTGTTTGAAAGCGACACCTGTATTTTGTGAATTGTAAATAAACTTGCTAAGGCAGCTCCTCGCAGAAGCAGGGTCTTCTCTTGGTGCTGGCTCTCCAAGCGCTGAGAGACTATGAATTTTGTCTACTCGTCTTTCTTTTCTTTCAATGTGATGCAACGAAAACATGCACTGACTACTTGATAAGACTGAAGATTCTTCCAAGGCACAAGTGGTTTCAGTCGAGACCTCAGCCACTAGATCAGGGGTGTAAAACTCATTTTAGTTCAGGGCCCACATTCAGCCCAATTTGATCTCAAGTGACCAGTATAATCAAAGCATAATAACCTATAAATAACCACAATTCCAACTTTTTCCTTTGTTTTAGTGCAAAAAAGTACATTCTGAAAATGTTCCCCGAAAAAGTTACAAAAGCGACAAACATGGAGACAAATGACAAAAGTCAGACAAAAAAATGGCAAATCAACAAAAACAAGACAAAATATTACAAAAATGAGGCACAAAGTGACAAAAGAACAATGAGCAATCTAGTATTTTACTTTATGATCAAAACAACTTGTCATGGTCTAGAAATTATTTTAAATGTGGTTTTACAGATTTACAATTTGCAGTTAATGTCTTCTCTAACTTTTACACTTCACAATGTCGTCCAACGGGCCGGACTGGACCCTCTGGAGGGCCGGTTTTGGCCCGCGGGCCGCATGTTTGACACCCTTGCGCTGGACAGTTGTTATTTTAACAGACTCCAGTTCAGTGGGTGAAACTCCTAATTTGGAATAATTTAAGTAATGTTTGTTCCTCCAGCAGCTTGATGAATAATTGCCTGGTGATTCCAGATTTTCTTCTGAGCCCTCGTCATTCGTATCAAATTGAAGAGGATGTGAAATTTTCCTAAAATTAATAAAATATGAAACAGTTCTGCAGATGTTGAGGGTGCAACATGTCCCAGCAGCAGAGATTCCATCCCTCTCTGGCTTCCCACCAATGAACACCAGAATTTGTCATTTTATTTTAAGAGTCACTCCAAAGGTGTTAAAAGCAGGAGACTGTGGAAGGCCAGAGATAAAATGAGGATGTTTTGAATTTGGACTTTCTGGAAAGAGAGACAAAGCAAAAAGATAAGATTACAAACAAAAGCAGATTCAATAAACAGTGTTAAAATTAATTTTACTGGGTAACTGGTAGATATCCGTAAGGGTAACGTTGAAAAGTGAAAACCCTTTCAGGGCTTTAGGTCCTAAGATTAAAATATGAGACGCCAGAGTTTTCTATTTTATTGAAATCTGTAAACTAAACCAAACGGTTACAGCTGTTTTCAGGAAGACATCCATCTATCCATTATCTATGCACCGATTATTCCTTATTAGGGTCATTGGGGGCTGGAGTCTATCCCAGCTGATTTAGGGTGAAGGCAGGAGACACCTGGACAGGTCACCAGTCTATCACAGGGCTACATATAGAGACAATCACTCACATTCACAGTTTAGAGTTACCAATTAACCTCAGCATGTTTTTTGGACTGTGGGAGGAAGCCAGAGAACCTGGAGAAAACCTACGTATGCACAGGAAAATCATACAAACACCATGCAGAAACATCCCAGGAAGGCTGAGACTTGAACCGGGATCTTCTAGCTGCATGATGAACCTGCCATCTAGAATAGTCATTTACCACATTAACAATGTCTAGACTGGATTTATGATTCATTTAATGTTTTCTTCATTGAAAAAAATGATTTTCTCTTTAAAATTAAGACATTTCGGAGTGACCCCAAACTTTTGAACGGTAGTGTAATATTAATACAAAGAATGTTCAAGAAGGACAATATATGAAGGAAGAATGAAGGTAGAGTGGATTTCAGAAGCTCAGATTAAAATTTAAGTGAATCTGCCGGGTGGTTGAGGAGTCGAGTTTACATTTAGTTAATTAAACAGGATTAATAAATAAGATTTAATAATAAATCATATATATATAGCACGTCATAATGATTTTAAAAAGATGCAAACATAATTAAACAACGACAATAACACAGATCAGGGCAAATGTTAATTTTTTTCTTTGAAAGATTATTGTCTTATCTGTGTTATTTGTATATTCGCAATGCTTCTCTATTGGAGAGTTGAGCAACTGCAGGAGTCATCAGCTCAGTATTTGTGATTCTGGGTTTATCTCTGCTTCACCCTCCGCAGCGGTAGGTGGCGCTAAAGTACCTCGAATACACTGTTGCTGCTTTAGCGGTGTTTAAATAAAACACAGAAGAAGAAAAGTCGGAAGAAGGCGGATTCAAATAATTACTGCAGCAAGGTGGACTTAAGCTCGGAATTATTGGCCTCACGGTAAGTGTTGAAAATGTGCATTTACTCACTTTTTTTTAGATATTTCTTGACTTGTTTGTTAGCGAGAGCTACAGGTGTTCAAGGAGCACCAAACTGGGTGGGTCATTCCAAAACTGGAGGACATTTTACCATCAAATTTCAAATAATCCATGTACAAAATACTAAAACATGCAGTTGCTGTGTAAATGTACTGGTCCTGAGAACAAATCTAAAAAGCCTAGGAGAAAAGAATGTTTGAAAATGTTTTTAAAAATACCAAATAAGTCTGGAGTTTCCCCCCTAAAATGTCAGTTCTCTTGTCCCATTGAATCTCAAATAAAACAGTTAAAATCAAATTTAAATCTCCCCTTTCTGGTATTTTTTTCATTGATGTCTCTTGTATTTGTGGTAAATCAACCTAATATTTTAAATAATAATTATTATGCTTGGAACCCTGTTAGCATAACCTTTTTAACTGGTAGAAGAAAACAGTGAATCACATGTTTATATTCATTTATTTTTTAGAAGTCAACCAGGGGTAACTGTTTTATCAAGGAAACAATCACTGGTAGCAGTTATAAGATACGATATGGATCTGAACAATTCAAACTTACACATCCCACCTATATATATATATATATATATATATATATATATATATATATATATATATATATATATATATATATATATATATATATATATATATATATATATACTCTATTGGTGGGACTAATTATGAAATATTGATTTTAATTTCATTGGGCTTGTGTTTTCATTGTAAACATTCCATAAGGTGGTGCCATATCTCCATGCTTTGAATTTTCCCTCACCTAAAAGAAACGTTGTGGCACAATAAAAACTATGTAGGCTACAGACAACTTCCATGCACAACAGCTTTACTGTAAAATTCTTCCACACAAGAACATTTTAACTAGACAGAATTTTTTTTTAAATGTAAGGATAACAAATATATATGTATGTAAATAAAACTAGAAAAGCTAACAGTAATGAAATTGTTGAGTTGTAAGTATCATGTAAAATTCAGGTCTGAATGTTTCTGATGGAGGTCTAATCTTTGTCATTTCTTCTTTGCCTTTCCGGTTGCTGGTTCCAGTACGATCTGGTGGTGTATGTTGTGCACAGCTTCTTTCAGTTCTGAAATACAGTTATTTAAACACTGCAGATTGCAGCGCAACCACTTTTACAGAGTTATCTCTCTTCCATAAGTCTATTACTGATTATATGTATGAGCTCTTACAAGTGTTCAGTCATGTGTGACTTGCCCAACAGCACAGGACAACAGCTACCACCTCTTTGAAGGTGCATTTTCCTGTTGCATGCTTGTTGGGATGCATCAGGACTTGTAGCGTTGTGATTTAATGCATCCAGAACACCTAAGCAGGTGGTTTTGAGGGATCACATCACAATGCATCTCATATTTAGTGCTGTCCATTTATCCTACTGCCAGATAGGGGTTTTAAAACCAGGTGTAGACAAGGAGGAACCCAGGCCATTTTTTGGAAAACATTTTAAAAAAAAAATCTTCTCTTTTACAGTTTTCTGCTCCATATTCATCAATAATAGGTAATAAACTATCAAACACTTGATTGGCTCAGCTTACACATCAATGTTACCATTTTTATTCCATGTTTTATTTGCAGTTTTCTAACCCTACTCTAATCACAGTAACAGGATTGTTAATCCATGCTAATGTTAGCTTTTTCTCAGCAGTAGAAGCTAGATTTTTAGCTGTTACTGCTGACCAAGAGGACAAACTGACTGATGGAAAACAGTCAAAAGAATTTGTCTGATCCTGGTAATATGAGGCAGAGTGAGACATTCAATCAAGGCTGATAATGTTATGAAAATATGAAAAATAGAAGAGAGGACATAGCTTTGCTCTACTCATTCTTTAGGAAAACTGTTTGATGATATTAATTCCAGTGTTTCATGTGATTCAGTGTTTTGTTTCTTCTTCTACCAGCTAAAAAGGTTATGCTAACAGGGTTTCATGCATAATAATTACTATTTAAAATATTATGTTGATTAATTTGTTTTCTCCCACAATAACAAAAGACATCAATGAAAAAAATAATACCAAAAAGGGAGATTTAAATTTCATTTTAACTGTTTTATTTGAGCTTCAATCTGATCATCAGGGGGGTCGGACAAAAGAAAAAATATATTTTAGTTGGAACTCCAGACTTATTTGGTATTTTAAAAAATATTTTCAAACATTCTTTTCTCCTATTTCTTTTTTTAAATTTGGTCTCAGTACAAGTAAATTTACACAACTGCAAGTTTTAGGATTTTGTACGTGGATTATTTGAAATGTGATGAGTGCGACGTACACACACACACACACACACACACACACACACACACACACACACACACACACACACACACACACACACACACACACACACACACACATAAATGTAGGGTAGTTCCAGCCATGCTGACACTCTCTGGGAGTAGATACACTATCGTTTAAAAGTTTGGGGTCACCCAGGTAATTTCATGTTTTCCATGAAAACTCACACTTTTATTCATGTGCTAACATAACTGCACAAGGGTTTTCTAATCATCAATTAGCCTTTCAGCACCATTAGATAACACAATGTAGCATTAGAACACAGGAGTGATGGTTGCTGGAAATGTTCCTCTGTACCTCTATGTAGATATTCCATTAAAAATCAGCTGTTTCCAGCTAGAATAGTCATTTACCACATTAACAATGTCTAGACTGGATTTCTGATTCATTTAATATTATCTTCATTGAAAAACACTGCTTTTGTTTGTTTTGTGCAAAAATAAGGACATTTCTAAGTCACTCCAAATTTTTAAATGGTAGTGTGTGTGAATATATATTCATGTGTGTGTGTGTGTATGTATATATGTATATATATATATGTATATATATAGAAAGTAGATGAACAGAAAATATTTATTTGCTAATACTGCTGCTTACAAAGTATAACAAAACTAAGATCTTAATTGTGAAAAAAATGCCTTAGACTGAAACCAGAGAAGATGCAGGTAAAATGTGATTTTGAAATATTTTTTTTGATTTATCACAAATGTAGTACACATTAAAAGCATCAGTAGTAAAAAAAAACAAAAAACAAAAAAAACATTGTTTTCCTACTTTGGCATAGTAAATCTCATGACCTTGATCAGTGTTAATTTTGTCATCAAGAACTACCAAAGCGTTGCAGAATAATTCATTGGCAGGAACAGGACCAAAAAAAACTTTAAAAAAAAAAAATTTACAAAATAGCTATCCCACTTTCCGTGATAAACCTTTCTGCTGTGGGTATCAGTGCACCCATGCTGCCTGATTAAAAGCTAACAGTCGGGACTCCACAGAAAAACCAGCACCTCCACCCTCCCTCTACAGCGGATCCTGTTTCACTCAAGGCCCCCTGTTTGTTGTCATTCCCTGCGGCCTACAAGCTAAAATGTTGTCTTTTCATGTCTCTCGTCTCACTTTACCGCCCTGCCATCCCTTTCCTCCCTCTGTTGTTCTTATGCAACGTCGGTGCTCTGAAACGTAATGGGATCCATTTAGTCGGACAGGAAGGTCTTGGCAAGTGAGGTCACGCCCTCGTCTTCGGGGCACACGGCAGCAGGCCTGGTCAGAGCCAAGGTCACCATCAGGCGTGTGCATGTGAGTGAAATACAAAGACAAATGAGGTGACTTAGACCCGGCTCGCATTCTGCAAATCCCCCAAACAATCGCCAAGAGGATATATTAGTGTCTGTTTAGCCGGAGAGATTTGGACCAGCGGGCTCCTCCTCTACTGTTTGATAAATGGTGTGTCGCTGCTGTTTAAATGTGGGATGAGCTTCCTAATCTCTCCATCGGTGACGCTCCACCTGCAGGTCACACAAATACACGCAATGCCACACTTCATGTAACTGTGAAGATGACGATAAACAGCATTAATCATAATTCAGTTGGCAATGTGGCATGTCGCGGCATCAGAGACTCCACGTGCCCGCTGCTTTATGAAGTGTTTTACAGCTCAAGGACTCCGAGGGAACACCCCATTGAAGCTCGCTGAGGATGATGAATGTTCATTCTCATGCTGTGATGTACACTCAACCCAAAATTAAAAACTACAGTGGGTACGTAAAATATTCAGACCAAAGTTATATTGCAGCCATTTGCTAAAATCATTTAAGTTAATTTTTTCCTCATTCATGTACACACAACACCCCATATTGACATAAAAACACAGAATTGTAGACATTTTT
Source organism: Amphiprion ocellaris (assembly GCF_022539595.1). Taxonomy (NCBI): domain Eukaryota; kingdom Metazoa; phylum Chordata; class Actinopteri; family Pomacentridae; genus Amphiprion; species Amphiprion ocellaris. Next base: position 22,914,118 of record NC_072769.1, on the reverse strand, counting down.
GCAGATTTATTTAAAATAAAACCTGAACTATCACATGGCCATAAGTATTCAGACCCTTTGCTGTGCCACTGGTATATCAGGTGCTGTCCATTTCTTCTGATCATCCTTGAGATGGTTCTACACCTTCATTGGAGTCCAGCTGTGTTTAATTTATATTGATTGGACTTGATTAGGAAAAGCACACAAAACTGTCAGTAAATGAGCAACACGAGGTCGAAGGAACTGTCCAAAGAGCTCCAAGACAGAATTGTGGCAAGGCATAGATCTGGTCGAAGTTCAAAAAAAATTTCTGCTGCACGGTTCCTAAGAACATAGTGGCCTCCATAATCCTTAAATGGAAGACATTTGGGACGACCAGAACTCTTCCTAGAGCAGTTGGGGGAGAAGAGCCTTGGTGAGAGAGGTAAAGAAGAACCCAAAGATCACTGTGGCTGAGCTCCAGAGATGCAGTGGGGAGATGGGAGAACGTTCTAGAAAGTCAACCATCACTGCAGCCCTCCACCAGTCGAGTGGCTCAACAGAAGCCTCTCAGTGACTCAAGATTCTCTGGTCTGATGAGACCAAGATTGAACTTTTTGGCGTTAATTCTAAGCGGTATGTGTGGAGAAAACCAGGCACTGCTCATCACCTGCCCAATACCATCCCAACAGTGAAGCATGGTGGTGGCAGCATCATGCTATGGGGGTGTTTTTCAGCTGCAGGGACAGGATGACTGGTTGCAACTGAAGGACAGATGAATGCGGCCAAGTACAGCCATATCCTGGAAGAAAACCTCTTCCAGAGTGCTCTGGACCTCAGACTGGGCTGAAGGTTCACCTTCCAAAAAGACAATGACCCTAAGCACACAGCTAAAATAACAAAGGAGTGGCTTCGGAACAACTCTGTGACCATTCTTGACTGGCCCAGCCAGAGCCCTGACCTAAACCCAATTGAGCATCTCTGGAGAGATCTGAAAATGGCTGTCCACCAACGTTCACCATCCAACCTGACAGAACTGGAGAGGATCTGCAAGGAAGAATGGCAGAGGATCCCCAAATCCAGGTGTGAAAAACCTGCTGCATCATTCCCAAGAAGACTCATGGCTGTATGAGCTCAAAAGGGTGCTTCTACTCAACACCGAGCAAAGAGTCTGAATATTTGTGGCCATTTCAGTTTTTCTTTTTTAATAAATCTGCAAAAATGTCTACAACTATGGTTTTTCTGTCAATATGGGGTGCTGTGGGTACATTGAGGGAAAAAAATTTAATGATTTTAGCAAATGGCTACGATGTAACAAAGAGTTAAAAATGTAACAAGGTCTGAATACTTTCCGTACCCACTGTACATTTTATTGAATTTGTCGCATTTTCTATCACTAAAATACACTGCATGTGTTTTAGGTGTCTATTTCCTCCTAAGATTTGAATCCATAATAACTAAAGCAAAAAGAACCACTGACTGGCATGGCTTGCAAATGTTTCTTCTTTATCCTTTGATCTTAGTTTTTCGGTTCCTCTCCTTTACTGTTGAGCCCCGTGAGAAGGGTGTCTGGACCAGTCTCCTAACAAGTATACAACCACAGACAATCCAATATGCACAAGATCCTTTTCACACATGGCATTCTGTAGTGTGTCCATGGCATGTTGCGACAAGAGAGAGCTTCATTTGGGTTTATTTCCACTCAAGCCTCTAAACAGACCAGCTCCATAAAACTTGAGCTACACTACGTTAACTCTTCATTCAGACAGGAGTACTCTGTTCTTCCTTTGTGAGGGATTCAAAGGTCCCACATTACCTGCCTTGCTTTCTATTTTTCTTCATGACTACATGTTTCTCCTCAGACCCATCTTTATGTTGTACTGGTTTGTTTGCTCTGATCAGCTTTGACTGGCCTGCATGACTTCTTTGAGGACTGAGACTGATCACCTCCATCAGCACCTAAGAGTGTTGTTATGTGTGCTCATGTACCAGCATGGACTGTGATCCACATCCACGTCTGTGAGTCTGTGGATCATTGATTCAAACGCTTTGCTTCACAGCAGAATATTTGCTTTCATCCACTACAAAGATTTGTGATCCCCAGAAGATACATCCCAGTAAATTTGTTGATTCCGATGAGCTGTTTTCCATCGAATGCTTCAATTTCTGCCTCTGATGCCTTTAAATTTAATCTTTACACCATCAACACCCATATGATCTGAAAATCATGAAAATCTTTTTCAAAATGCCTTTTTATGAATGGCTGTAAGAGTGTTAGCACAAGTCACTAACACACTAAACATCCATCCATCCATAGAATACAGTAAGTCCTCGGTTTACGACGTGTGGCGTTTCGTCGTTTCGTCAGAACTGGTTATGTGGAACTAGTTGGCAAACGGAGCGGACGAATACGTCGTCATGCTGTGCTATAAGACAGCTTTGTTTACATTCGGCAGTTGTACACCACCTTGGATTGCGCCACATTTGCTAACTTTTTGCCCTTCATTATGGCTCCCAAGCACAAGTCAAACTCTTCTGATGGAGTTCCGACTTATGGCAAAAATCGACCGCAGGAACGGAACTCCGACATAAGTTGAGGAGTAGTCAATTACCACCTTAACAATGTCTAGACTGTATTTCTGATTAATTTAAAGTTATCTTCATTGAAAAAAATGCTTTTCCTTCAAAAATAAGGACATTTCTAAGTGACCTCAAACTTGTATCTCTAAGCATTGTTTCAAAAGAACTAAAAAACAATATATGACATGAACTGGGTGGGCTAGGTGAGGTGGTAATGAATTACCTGTATGACAGTATTTAATAATATTTATTAGCCTCAGTTGAAAGTGGAAATTTTTATCACTGAACCCATGGTTGGTGTAAATTCAGACTCAGTTGATGAAAAACAGCCTGAAGAAACAGGCTAATTAGGGCTAATTTAGTATTGACAAAGTTTGTAAAAATGATCAGTCTTACGAAAGCAGTCCAACATTCAAGATGTTACCAGTATAAAACCAAAACAAATGTATATACTCACAACCAGACATATTTTATGGCCTTAAAATCCCATAAAATGAAGTGGATGATATATTTATGATAAACGAATACACCAGTTCACCAGTTTAGAACGGCCTTAAAGTGTCTATGCGTATGTATTAGTCTATGTTACTAAAAGCTTTGTTTTCTTAACTGCCAACTTGAGTTCCTGGGGTTGGTTTTTGTGCCACACTCTGTCCGTGGATGTACGCCTAATTTCTTCCACTTAAAAGTAACACTCACCCCTTTTAGGAGCCTCTATGTTCAATGTTCATTTATTTCCACACTCTCGTAACTAGTTCAAACTGATACATAATCGAGTAAAACTTGCTGACGTGCTGCTTTTTCACACCGTACCTTTAAGTTTCCCAAACCAGCAGCGATCCTGTCCGGTTGGTTAATCACGTATGTCAGCTTTGAGTTAAGTGCCTTGCTCAAGAGCACCTGATATCAACTGCTGATGCAACCGTTACTCATTCACTTCTCCTGCCCAGATTTTCCCAGCTGCTGCCGGCCTCAGATTAATGACTCTAATGATTTTTAGGGAGAAACACACACACACACACACACACACAAACACACACACACACACACACAGACACACACACAGACACACACACACACACACACACACAGCACAATTTATGTATGTTATTGCAAATCCTGTCAGTTTAGGATAAATCTCTGTGGGTAGCATTGGATAAACACTGTATACTCGTGTATCTTCCCAGAAACATAGCGTTTTAGACCCAGAAAGCTGCAGCGGTGAATGGATAAATGTGGATCACAGGATAAATATTTAGATATCTTGGGCTGATGGACGAGCTGAAGCCGTTCTCTTGGCTGGTCTTCCTCCCGTCTCCCCCCCGCAGGACACGGGAAACCAGTTAAAAAGACATTTCCAAACATCCACATCCATTGCAAAATCTATTACGCTGACGTCAGTGAGCATTACATGTTCGCGGGTTGACTGAGAAGACACAGTGCAGCCTCTAAAGAGCACTTACACAGAAAAGCTTGTAGGTGTCAACTTTTAAATTGGTGAATATCTCATTTTAGAGCCAAACTCCCACAGGCTGGGATCACAGAGAAGTCTCTAACGATATTTGGCTTTCAACAATGTATTTGAAACAGTTGTCCTTGCTCCTTGTATATATTTAGCAGCCATATCTCTTTTTTTGCCATTACTCATAGGTCAGTGTTTGTGTACTAGGTGTAAGAAACATCAGTAGGTTGTTCACATCAGATCTGTGAGGATGCAGTAAAATCAGATATATTATTTGCCTTTTTAGGATTGTCAGGATCAACGCTACCTCACCGGACTCACAAAGTTCATCGTCTGTGTTCCCTTAAGGCTCGCTGACATAGTTTTGCTGCAACATCAGTAAATTCCAGTAGATTCACTGGTGTGGGCCAAATAAATCTGCACAAATAATGTGCACAGAGTCCAACTGTGATGAACTTTGATACGCACAGCTTGACAGTGTTGACTTTTGATGGAACGGCAAGCCACACGGTCCGACATGGAGGATAACTACTGCCTCATAACTGTCTGCAAATTATTTCTCTCTTGTGGAGAAGTTTATATAGAAGAGGCTGAATACAAGTAAATAGTTCAACTCAGCTGATAAGCTACAATCACTTTCTACATATCCTCATTCAGCTCTGTCAAGAAGAAATACCTCCAGGTGTAGTAAGGTTATTAAATTTCATTTTTGACAATTCTAATCTACTGTGCGTTGTTCTAGAGGGTGTCCCTAAAGTCTGGACACTCAGGAAATCTCATAAACTATATTTTTTTGCCTCCACAGATTAAATATGGCTTTGTCGAAAGAAGAAAGAGTTGAACTGGTACTTTTCAGTGGACATGAAGGATAGATGTATAAAAAGACAGGGTTAGTGAAGAATTTTTTGGGGGCTAGCATGAATTTTGGCCATGACCGATCATTTAGTTTCGGCTGATACATTTGGTCGTCCAGAACAGGGTTTGTCCATGACACTGCCGGTTTCTTTAAACTTTTTAACCACCTTCACCACTGTGGAAAAGTCAAGTGGAATCCTTAAATTCATCTGCTGTCTTTCGCTCTGTCCATCCTTCACGTCCACTGATGATTCTAAATTGTCCGTAGGTGTGAATGTGAGTGTGGTTGTCTCTATGTGTAGCCCTGTGATAGACTGCTGACCTGTCCAGGGTGTCTCCTACCTTCACCCTAAGTCACCTGGGATAGACTCCAGCCCCCTGCGAACCTAATGAGGATTAAGCGGTGGATAGATAATGGATGGGTGGGTGTTCAAAGGGGGCTCGCAGCACATTTTTGTTCCCTAACAGTTTAATCTGCCCTTGAATGGCTGCTTTAGACATGGATACAGTCATCGTGGACGTAGGATCCATAGGTGGGGCAGCTGTAGTGGCCACTTTTTGCATTAGCAGTAGCAGCGCTAACACTGTAGCATTCATTACTCTGGTGTATGTTCAGATGGCTCTCCACTATAAGCTGAAGTGTCTCTGAGTGTGAACGCAGCCTGTCTGGGCCTGTCGGGACTCGGCTCTGCAGCCTGAGCACCTCGTTGATCATCCACTGATGGGAGGAGTGTTGCTCCTCGATGACCAATGGTGAGAGTTGTGAGAGTGGAAGCAGCAGCGTCTGCAGCAACATGTGGGTGTTGTGACAGGAACAGAGAGCAAGCCAAGAAACACTCTCCAAATAACTGATAACTAGTAAGAGACAGCCATGATCTCAGGGAAAATGTTTTATGTAATGATTTCATATACTCTACCGTACAAAAGTCTGGGGTCACCCAGACAATTTCATGTTTTCCATGAAAACTCACACTTTTATCCATGTGTTAACATAACTGCACAAGGGTTTTCTAATCATCAATTATCCTTTCAACACCATTAGCTAACACAATGTAGCATTAGAACACAGGAGTGATGGTTGCTGGAAATGTTCCTCTGTACCTCTATGTAGATATTCCATTAAAAATCAGCCGCTTCCAGCTAGAATAGTTATTTACCACATTAATAACGTCTAGACTGTATTGCTGATTCATTTAATGTTATCTTTATTGAAACTTAAGTATTTTATTTCAAAAATAAGGACATTTCCGAGTGATCCTAAACTTTTGAGTGGTAGTGTATCTACTCCCAGAGTGTCAGCATGGCTAGAGTGGTGGGCTAATGTTGAATGATGTGCTGTAACTGCTTTATTGTCGGTAAGGTATTTTATGCATAAAATATTGTGAAATGATGATAAACGGTGCCAGTGTCCTCAGAGCAGAGACGTTAAAAAAGTTTGGGTTTTTTTTGACGAGAACCTGTGTCAGCAGAGGTTAGATTTAGAGATTAAATCACGTCTACACATATAAGTGCGGCTTGTGTTCCAAACTCTGATCCTGGACACGGTGCAACCACTTATGTGGTTTTCCAAACAGAAAATCTGCTGACATCTCCGTAGAAAGCCAATAGAAAAGAGATTCAACAAGTCAAACACAAACACGCACAGTGATGACTGCTGATCAGACAGCAGCTGCAGTTAACTGCTTCACTGTAGAGTAAACAAATCAGCAAAGCCAACAGATGGTGCAAATAATACCACATGTGATGCGAGTTGGTGTGTGTGTGAGTGTGTAAAGGTGAATCCTATTCTACTGTCAGCTACCACCGTTCCTGTTGTTGTCATGATGCCTGCAGAAATAGCTCTGGAAGCAGAAACAATAGTTCACAGTAGCTCCGCTGGAAACGCTAGCTGTATAATAATACACCATGTATTGTTAGCAGTGATGGAATGCTACTTAAGTACAGTTTTGAGGTACAAATACTTTAACGTTTCCATTTTGACTTTAGAGTTTGCACTTTTAGAGGCAATCCTTTAAACCATCTAATAAAACATTAATGTTACACATTTTATAGACTGCTAACCAGAATGTAGTTAAAATAGACACCAGTAACAATGTGTGAACACCACAAATATTTAATTCAATACAAATCTGACAGGACTGTTTGATGAAGATATTTACTACTGATGTTTGATAGCATACTGAAGGTTTTACTGAGGTGAACTTGGGAATACGTGACTTTTAATATATTTCTTAATTGTCCATATCTTAAAGAAAAGCACACTGATTATTAGTTATGATAATGGCAGAGATCAACCTTTGTTCTAGAAGTTACATCTAGACTGTAAATAAGGACATTTCTAAGTGACCCCAAACTTTTAAAATGTAGTATAAATTAATTGAAGTTGCTCTATATTGGCTAAAATTTCCTCTTAATGAGTTGAGGTTGACTTACACTACCATTCAAAAGTTTGGGGTCACCCAGACAATTTTATGTTTTCCATGAAAACTCACACTTTTATTCATGTGCTAATATAATTGCACAAAGGTTTTCTAATCATCAATTAGCCCTTCATCACCATTAGCTAACACAATGTAGCATTAGAACACAGGAGTGATGGTTGCTGGAAATGTTCCTCTGTACCTCTATGTAGATATTCCATTAAAAATCTGCCGTTTCCAGCTAGAATAGTCATTTACCACATTAACAATGTCTAGACTGGATCTCTGATTCATTTAATGCTATCTTCATTGGAAAAAATGCCTTTCTTTCAGAAATATGGACATTTCCATGTGACCCCAAACAGATAAGCATTACCAAAAGGTCCAAACGTTTATGTATTTTGAGATTTCTGCTGTAAGTGGCATGGACAAAATAATAGGAACACCCCAGAATTTTTGTGCAAACCAGCACAACAGCCCTGCAAAAATAAATACCCTGCTAAAGCTGCCTGAAAAGTGTATGTGACTTTTTTTCCTGGGTTTTTCTGAGTATTTTAGATGCCAGCTGGATTTTTATTATTTATATCATTCCTTGGATTTTATTGTTGTTAGGGAATAATGCCATATAATGAACTTTGAAACCCCAAACAAGATGATGATTATTATTATTATTATTATTATTATTATTATTATTATTATTATTATTATTATTATTATTATTATTATTATTATTATTATTATTATTATTATATTTGTTGTATGTGTAGTATCCCAGCAGGTCGTGGTGTTTACCTGTCAGACGCCTCTCTGTCTCGTCTTTATTTGCCTCCATCAGTCTGCGTCCTGCAACCCGGCAGCTCTTCAGGGCGCGGAGCTTATCGGCTTTCTGTGTTTACCTCCCAATTAATCCCCATTAGTAAGGAGGAGGCATTAGAGAGCTCTGGTAGACTTTTTTGTCCCGAGCAGCAGATGAGCTGTTTAACAGGTCTCACGGACAGATCTCAATCTGAACTCAGAGACTGACAGTCTGGAAGGAAAGGAGCCGCAGAGACGCACAGATCAGCGCAGATAACAGCGACCTTCATACGGATGTGACTTCTGTCTGTCTGGTCCTAGTAAATCAGATTTGAGGCCAGTTTTGCAGATTGAATTAAAGAGACAAGTGTCAGTAAATTACTAATAGAGAGAAGGGTCAATGTATTTTAAAAATATTACGTGATGTTCTTTCCAAATTCCACAAATTTGGAACGACGGCTGAACTCATTCATCCTCAGTTCCAGTTTAATTCACAAGTGAACATAAACGAGGTATGGAGCTTTCGGTGGGAAATGTCCTGATAAATGTGGCTCCTGCTGTTTGCTCTCGGCCTCGCTGCTGTTTCACATTAGGGACATGAGTGTGTGGCTGTAATTATACAAGAATGGGTTTGGGAAACAACAGGCCGGAGGAACAATTACGCGCAGAGAAAAACAGCAATTGATGCTTTCCCTCTCTAATTTCCACGCTGCTCCCATGATAATTTATCTTCTCGGGAATTATTTTAGCAAATAGGTGGGCAGTTTTTGTCCCAACCGTCGATAAAACATCAAGTCTTGGGTTTAGCTTTATTGTGAAATTGACCGAGTTTTTAGCGTCCATCTGTGCGTAATGGCTAATTAACGGAACTGTTCTGTGTCAAATACCTGCCGTTATTTAACTAAACTATTAATGTCTGTCTGTCGACGCTTTTTTGAAATAATTTGTTGCTGAATTTGCATCTAACATCTCAAGAAATAGTGAAAAACGCGCATCATGAAAATGTCCAACGTTGTCACCTTTACATTAAATTTCTGTCGTAACTCAAACAAAATCAGAAAAGGTGGTGTATATATCGTTCAGTTAACTCTTCAGAATTATGTCTTTTCTAAATTATTAGTCAATGAATCGACTTATTTTAGTACTTTGTTGCTTTTAGTGCCAAACTAAACTCTTAAAGATAAATTTCCTTTTGATAAAAGTCCTTTTGTGCGCTTCTACCCACTGAATCTGAAACCTAAATAATGCAATACTTCTGTCAGGGCTTTCACTACAGGTGCGTAATAATAAGGCTCCTGTGAAATCACTGGGTTGATCGAGTTTTTTTTATTGCAAATGTCTTTTCGAAATATCCATTATATGATCATTTTGGCGTTTTTGCTTCCAGGATTAGTCTGTTACCTGGGAGAATAACATCGGCCTGGCCTGAAATAACACCCTCACATTGAAATAATAGGCTACAGGACACGAAGCTCGTTCCCTCCTCCCCCTTAAAATTCTCCCGTCCATTTTCCTCATCGGGATAAATGGTGAAACTTGTAGCAATAATACCCCCTTCTTTCACACAAGCGCCTCCCCGCTGCCATCACCTCGAGCCCGGCCGCCGGGCCCTGCCCCCGAAGCCTCGCGGCTGGGGATCTTGGAGAGCCTTTCTCCGCGAACAAAAAAAGCCTCCTGAAGGGGAACAAAAGTGACCACATTTTTCCTCCGTGTCCCCTTCTCTGCGTAGAATAACCCGCTGCCTGTCGCTCAAATGGGAATATTAGGACGTCAATCTCACGGCCCCTGTGCGCTTTTGTCTTTGCTGAGTGCCAGGCTCTGCCTACCACACACCTTTTGTCCGACAATCCAATAAGAGCCATTATTCCCGCTCCCTCGCCCGGCTGCAACTCGCTCTTCGGGTGTATTTTAGGTGCTTAATCGCGTCCTTTAAAGGACCACAAATGGAGAATAACTTCCTCCTTTCACGTCGCCTGGCACAGGGACAAAGAGTTCCTGTGGCCTGGCCTCCTCCAGCAGCTTTCCCCTTAACATGATTATGAGCAAAATTTGCCACCAAGCATCTGATTCAGTCTGGTTCACCAGCAGAGTCACAGTGAAGGAAAATATATAGATCATTATTTGCATTACTTAGAGGAACATACAGTTTCAGTTCTGTAGCGGTGATATATTTTAGTATTCAAATTTTCATTTTTTCCCCCAAACACCACACTGCAAATTTGACATCCCATACTTTTGTCCAAATACAAAATCAAAACGCACCTTGTTTAATCTCTCCGGTTTATTTGAATAGATGTGAAATAGACTAAAACAATTCTCTGTTGAACCAAAAACACGTTAATGCAGTTCAGTCTTTCCATAGCCTAACATATACCACGTTCAAAACATTTCAAAATCCAATCTTCTTCTGTTTGAGTCCAGATAATAAGAAAATGCGCAAACTTGTGCTTCAGTCCTGCCGGTGCCAAACTACAGCACCATCAATTATTGGGCCGCAAAAAAATCACCCAAGCTGAGGCTGTTTAGATGCCACTGTGTGACAGCCAGTCGGGGCGCGCACTCATTCTGTTTGGAATTCTTGGACAGGTGGATCCAAACGCACATTCATTATATAACCAATACTGCTCTGAGACATTTTGACCAGGTTAATACACACGTCTAAAAAGGTTGTGGGTTGACCAAAAGTAAAAGAGCTCCGTAAAAATGGACCCTAGTTCCGTTCTGGTGAGGCTACCAGGCCCGGATGCCCTGCAGGGAGCCCTGACAGGACGTGACCGCTGTCCCTTGGTGTGTTTGGGGCTGTGGGGAGCCGCCGAGGCCGCTCACGTTTCCCAAGTTCATGTTCATGAAAGCGTTCTGGGTGCTGGACGGCGGAAGGGCGGGGATGCTGGTGTACGTGCAGCTGTAGTTGCTGTTGTAAGCGGGGCTGTTGTATGTGTAGGTCGGATATCCGTTATAGCTGTACGGGTTGGATCCGTACGGGGCAGCGGCGGCGTAACTTTGCGCGCCGCCCAAACACGGCTTCCCGTCACGGACTAGCACCGGCACGGCGACGCGCCGCGGCGGCGGAGGGTGGTGTTGCCCCGCCGCTTCCAAAGACTTGTCCTGCCGCTGCCTTTTGCACTTATAGCGGCGGTTCTGAAACCAGATCTTCACCTGGTTCGAGGTGAGTTTGAGGGTGCTCGCCAGGTGCTCTCGCTCCGGGGCGGACAGGTAGCGCTGCTGCTTGAAGCGCCGCTCCAGCTCGAAGACCTGCGCCTGGGAGAAGAGCACCCTGGGTCTCCGCCGGCTTCTCTGCTTCTGCACCGGCCTCTCCGAGTCACCCTGCCCGCCCTCTGATGCCTCTTCCCTGGATAACAGCCCGCAATTCTCTGGGCAGGGTGAGAGAGTTACATAAGAATCATTAATATCTCCACCACCATGTTTTCTACTATCGTGCGTAAAAGGAATGTTGTGGCAATTATTCCTGTCCACAAATGCAAAATTAAGGTGTAATCAGTGCTGTCAGAGCGAAAAAAACGTGGAGCATTTTCACTATCCTCTTTAAAAATTAAAAAGTTACAAAAGCTTTTATCTAGGCTGCACAAATATACACTCAAATATAAAACAACCAGATTGGTTGAAAAATCTGAGGAGGAAATACAATCTCTTTTACTCTAAATACAGACTTCACCAAATATAGTTTGAGGCAAATTGTTTTACTTTGAGACTCCCTGAACTGTATTGGAGCACAAACAGTTCCAAACGTAATTCTTTTAGCGGTTTATCTCTAATGAGTGATCCTAAGTGTCCTGGAGGAGCGCAGGCCGCCGTCTCTGGCTGTGACTGTGTTTATTAGCGCTACTTCTCGGTGTCATTTCTTTTACAAGCCTCTTTAAACTAATTGCCGGTTTATGGTCCACACATCATAACAGACTCCGAATAGCTGAACCACTAGAAAGTGTTTGACATCTCCAGACTTTACTGGATTCGTCTCTGACTTCCACCATTTGATAGCTCTTTATGGGGATAATGTTTGGCGGCCGCAGGACAGAAAGTGCTCTGAAAGAAATCTGTGGAAGTCAAACAGATCCTTATTTTATTTGGCCTTTTGCACAACTTATATTTAAGTGGGGTTGCATCTTTAAGGTCACAAACAATTATACAAATAAATATGGAGCAGCAGGACTTTTTAAAACATTTTTAGTGGTCTCTCATTGTGTTTGAAGCTTTAACCCGTTGGTCCTGACTTATTAAATGCTATGAAACCGTTACAGTTGATTAGATTTGTATTTTTCATTTACAAAGCTGAATTACAACGCACCTAACATTTCTGCAGGTTTGTTCAGTTTGCTATTATTTTTATGGTTAAATATGCTAATCATTTTGTAGCTTTTGTTTAAAAGAAGACATTTGCTATTGAACATAAACAGCTGCTTTGTAACCGATCTTGTAAATAAAACGCTATTTTTAAAAATTTTGCTCTGATAATTATTGTTACTCGTGTCTTTTGTTGCCTTTTGTCTGCTCTTTACAGTACAGCAGCTTGAACTCACTGCTCTCCTGCTCCTCCAGCTCGGCGGCCTCCAGCTTGGCTCCCTGCAGGCCGGGATGGACGTACATGTCCGGGGACAGGCTGGTCTCCCCGCGGTCCTCCTCCCGCACCGCCAGCGCGCTGAGGTAAGCCAGGTTGTCTTCTCCGTCCGAGAAGGAAGGGCTGTCCCGGGCTCCGGCCAGCATGCAGGACGGCGGCGTTTGGAAATGCTGCCGCTGGGGAGGAGAGGAGGCCAAGTGCTGCTGGCTGTGGACCCGGTGCGTCAGCTCCAGGGACCCGGACTGCTGCTGCTGCTGCTGCTGCTCCAGCTTGAGGATATCCTTGACAGAAAACGGCGTGGAGGTGAGCGGACTCTGCAGCATCATGTCATCCAGCTCCTGCTCTGCAGCATCGAGGAAATGAAGCCCGCCGAGTAACATGCACTCCCCTTCTGCTTTTCCACACTTTTTCTAACAAATAATCGAGCCTAAAAGCCCCTTCTTTGGTAATTGGAGGTGCGTTAAGCCTCTGGAATCCCTCATCGCCATAAATCGCACGAATACATAAGTATTAGTCCCGGGTTTGTCCATGCAGGTCTCCTCGCTGACAGATAAAATGTAGGGCTTTGTAAGTGGAGTTTGGACCGAAGGAGCGCCTCTGCCTCCTGTGATGTCAGGGGGAGGGGTGAGTGTGAAATGGAAAGTCTGTGCGCCCTGGAAGCATTTTGGGAGAGAGAGGGGAGAGGTGGGGCGTGTGTGACGTACCTGGTTTTGTTTTCTGACTTGTGTGAATATGGTGAACAGATGATTGTGCTCTCAGCCGCCGTGCTTATCTCTCTGAACTTGATGGATTTGCTTTAATAAGTCGTTTTTACGCACAAGAGGCGCTGTAGCGGCCCTGCTCTGTGGCTGCAAATAGAGGACCCATACGTTTACAATGTTTTTAAGCATTTTCTTCACGATTTTTATCAGTCCACTTGGGTCAAAGACATTGTTGTCCTTGTATAGGCTCGTGCGTAATTCCGTGCGCTCTTTGGAGATGCGCACGGTCCGATTCAGCCAATACGAGCAGCACCACGTCAAGGTCAACGGCCAGGTCAATTGATAATTAAGTCAGCGGGATCTTTGTAGATTAACCAGAAAGTGTTGTTTCATATTATGGAAATGAATGTTGGGTGATTCGGTTTGTCTTGTGAAGGAGGTGCAGCCAAACTTGCGTTCTTTCTTAAAATTGATCTCAGAAGTAGGTTAGTAAAGGTTCTGTTACAACGCAGGCGTCGAAGACATCCCAATAACCAAATTAAATCTAATCTAAAAGATCTATTTATGGGTCATTCCAGAATTGGAGGACATTTGGGCGTCAAAATCTTTGAAAAATAAACCTTCTCTTTTACAGTTTTCTGCTACATATTCATCAATAATTAGTAATAAACTATCAAAGGCTTGATTGGCTCAGCTTACACATCAATGGTACCCTTTTTATTCCATGTTTTATTTGTTGTTTGCTAACCCTACTGTAATCACAGTAACAGGGTTGCTAATCCATGCTAATGTTAGCTTTTTCTCAGCAGTAGAAGTTAGATATTTAGCTAGATGTTACTGCTGACCAAGAGGACAAACTGATGGGAAAAAAGTGAAAAGAATTAGTCTGATCCTGATAATATGAGGTAGAGTGAGACATTCAATGAAGGCTGAGAATGTTATGAAAATCTAAAAAATAGAAGAGAGGACATAACTTTTCTCTACCCATTCTTTAGGAAAACTGATGATTTTAATTCCAGTGTTTCATGTGATTCACTGTTTTCTTCTTCTTCTACCAGATTAAAAGGTTATGCTAACAGGGTTCAATGCATAATAATTAGTATTTAAAATATTGTGTTGATTAAAAAAATGTTCCCACAATTACAAGAGATGTCAATGAAATATATAAGACCAAGAAAAGGAGATTTAAATTTCATGTTAACTGTTTTATTTGAGATTCTTTATGGTCATTGGGGGGGTGGGACAAGAGAAAATATCATTTTAGGGGGAACTCCAAACTTATTTGGTATTTTAAAAATCTATCCTCAAACATCCTTTTCTCCTCTTTTTTTTTTTTTTTTTTTTAGATTTGGTCTCAGGACAAGTAAATTTACACACCAACTGCATGTTTTAGTGTTTTGTACATGGATTATTTGAAAATTTAATGGGTGGGATGCAAAATGTCCTCCAGGTCTGGGATGACCCTGTTGTACTTTCAGAAAGCCATCCTTTAACTGGGTTGACTGAAGGCCGGTGGCTCCTTACAAGGATATCTCACCAAGCTTTTTCAAACCTCTATTCCTTCCTCTAATTTTTTTTCAGAGGAGATGGCAAGCATTCAAATTTGTCAGACTGTACATCGGGGAATCGACTCCAGAAAGCTTTCCCATTTCATAAAATAACGGAACCATAAAAATGTCTGTTTGAGTTTTAAATCTGTCACTCACTCCTGAGGCTCAGTCCTCTGTGTACTGCTGAACACTGAGCAGCTATAAACTCTTTACAGACTGGATCTATGTTGGATTTTACAGCCTCCTCGTCCTCCAGCAGCTGCTCGGTGTCCCTCCGTCCTCTTTATCGCGGGTGTTGTATTAATAACCGCTGCGGGTCGATAAGCAGGGCCCCCCGGGGCAATTAAAATTCCTCCAAGAAAACTGACTGACGTTTTTAGCCCGGTCTAATCTGCTCCTATCAGCTCCCCTTTCCGTTTTGCAGCAGGACCCCTCGGCCTCTGTCACCCCTCTCCCTCCGCTCCTCCTGAGGGTTTTTCCTCTCTGGACACTCGGCAGGTGGAGGAGACTTCTGGCAAACAAACAGCCTGAAATATTAGGAATAAAGCGTTTAGTTTTTAACCCAAACACCAGGATGTGTGTCACAAATTTACACTGTTTTGTTCAACCTGCTTAAAATGCTGCAATACTTCATCAGAGAAGTTTCTATGAATAATAGAGGCCTAAACTTTAACACTCTCCTAACTTTTTCTTCAAATAATGTCCTAAGTAGTTTGCAGCTCACTGGAAAAGTTTTAAAATTAAACTTCTGTATTAGTAAAGTGGATCAACTCAACAGTACATATTCACTGTAAATCCCAACTCACTGTCATTGATTAAAGATTGGAAATGGATTCCAGAAACAATAACATGAAAGTTTTGAGCAGAGCTGATAAAATTATGCACAAGAACAGGGATGGAACCACTGTTCAAAAGTCTGGGGTCACTTAGAAATGTCCTTATTTTTTGAAAGAAAAGCAGTTTTTTCAGTGAAGATAACATTAAAGGAATCAAAAGTACAGTTTAGACATTGGTAATGTGGTAAATGACAACTTTAATAACATTAACTTTAACTAATATAGAGCAACTTTAGTATAGAACAACTTTAACCAATGTGGAGTAATTTTAATGTACTTTAATGGAATATCTACATAGAGGTACAGAGGAACATTTCCAGCAACCATCACTCCTGTGTTCTAATGCTACATTGTGTTAGCTAATGGTGTTGAAAGGCTAATTGATGATTAGAAAACCCTTGTGCAGTTATGTTAGCACATGGATAAAAGTGTGAGTTTTCAAGAAAAACATGAAATTGTCTGGGTGACCCCAAACTTTTGAACAGTAGTGTAGGTCAACTTTAACTCATTTAGAGGAATTTTAGCAATTATAGAGCAACTTTAACTCATTTTTGAACAATTTTAGCTAACGTAGAGCAACTACAGAGGTATTGTTTATTCATTGATGTCTCTTGTAATTGTGGGAATATTTTTTTAATAAATGTTTTAATTAATAATTATCATGAATGGAACGTGTGTCCCACAACAACCCTGTTAGCATAACCTTTTTAGCTGGTAGAAGAAGAAAACAGTGAATCACATGAAACTCTGGAATTAACATCATCAGTTTTCCAAAAGTATGGATAGAGCAAAGCTATGTCCTCTCTTCTATTTTTCATATTTTCATAACATTCTCAGCCTTGCGTCAATGTCTCTCTTTACCTCATATTATCAGGAAAAGACTAATTCTTTTACTTTTTTCCATCAGTCAGTTTGTCCTCTTGGTCAGCAGTAACAGCTAAATATCTAACTTCTACTGCTGAGAAAAAGCTAACATTAGCATGGATTAACAACCCTGTTACTGTGATTAGAGTAGGGTTAGCAAACAATAAATAAAACATGGAATAAAAATGGTACCATTGATGTGTAAGCTGAGCCAATCAAGCCTTTAATGGTTTATTACCTATTATTGATGAATATATAGCAGAAAACTGTAAAAGAGAAGGTTTATTTTTCAAAGATTTTGATGCCCAAACATCCTCCAATTCTGGAATGATCCAGATTCAGAGAAGGTTCATGCATACTGGGGCCTAATTTCAAGACCTGGAGTTTCCTGGTTTGCACACTATTCTAACGCTTTTGTCAAAATCAACTGAACAAACAAGAATGTGAAATTCTGAGGTGTTGGAACAAAAGTATTTCCATCCATCCATTATCTATACACCGCTTAATCTTCATTAGGGTCATGAGGGGGCTGGAGTCTATCCCAGCTGACTTAGGGTGAAGGCAGGAGACACCTGGACAGGTAACAGTCTATCACAGGACTACATATAGAGACAATCACACTCACATTCACACCTACGGACAATTTAGAATCACCAGTTAACCTCACCATGTTTTTGGACTGTGGGAGGAAGCTGGAGAACCTGGAGAAAACCCAGGCGTGCACAGGGAGAACATGCAAACTCCATGCAGAAAGATCCCAGGAAGACAGGGACGCAAACTGGTGATCTTCTAGCTACAAGGCGACAGTGCTAACCACCAAGCTACTGTGCAGCCACAAAAGCATTCATTTAAAAAAAAATATACCATGCATGCAGACAAGACACTGCATTATTTTTGTCTCCTAAACTGACAGTTGTGCAAATTTTCCAACCAATAAAGTTAAATGTGGATCTAAACTAAAGCACAAACAGCTAAATCCTGCTTCAGACCCCTCTCAGACCAGGGCTGGGTCTGTGTTTCTCAGCCAGCTGGTAGTAAATATCCTGCTCTGTCTCTCTATCTATGGAGCTGGAAACAGACAGATATATGTGCCGTTGACCCCGCAGACTCCTCGGCGACTCTCTCCGATTCACGCTACATCATCATCAGCGCGTCCTCGTAAAAAAGTGCCAAACAAGGCGGGATAGTGTTTAGACTGGCACCCAGCCGCCTCCATTTACTTTAAATAAGCATTAAATCCAATGACGCCAGGCCCAGCGCTGTGTTTTCTGGACGCTCCAAAATAAAACTAGTGAAGTGACGGGACGTTTGGTTTGGGTCAGAGGATTATTCCAAGAAAAATCTCCAACTGGGATGCTTAGATGTCCTTAAAGGGTCTGGGGGAATGAATTATTTACTTCACATGTTGCCCCATCTCAGCTGAAATTTAAAACTTTTATTTTTTCATGTGATGTGAGCAGAGTTTGCTCAACTTAAGCAACGAAGGAAGCAACAACTGGGCATCTATGAGACTCAAAATGGAGCAAGACTGGTTGCATATTAATGCTTACAAACAGCAAGTAATGCTATTAGGTCAACTTTAACTAGTATAGAACAACTTTAATCAAAATAGAGCAACTTTAACTCATTGAAAGCAACTTTAACAAATGTAGAGCAACTTTAAGTAATATAGAGCAACTTTAGTATTGAGCAGCTTTCACTCATTTGGAGCAACTTTAATGTAGAGCGACTTTAATTCATAAAAAGCAACTTTCAGTCATTTAGAAAAACTTTAAATAATGTAGAGCAACATTAACTAATATCAACTTTAATATTATAGAGCAACTTCAACTCATTAACAGCAATGTTAACTAATATAGAGCAACTTTAATATAGAGCAACTATAACTCATTTAGAGCAACATTAACTAATGATATCAACTTTAGCTAATATAGAGCAACTTTAACTAATATAGAGCAACTTTTACTAACATAGAGCAACTTCAATATAGAGCAACTTTAACTAATATAGAGCAACTTCAATACAGAGCAACTTTAATTCATGTATGGGCACCACTTGACACTGGATTTTTTTTTGGAAGCGCCATCATCAAAATAGTTCTGATTAGTATTTCCACACTGGTGAGAAGGAAGTGTCGTGACTCGTTGCTTTTAAATCCATTGTAGCTACACGACCTGCACAGCAACAAGGGGCCTGATGCTGATGAAGAAAGTAGGTCATCTAGCCACTAAAAGGCTTAATATTCCCCTTTAAACGTCGGTTATCCCTGGTGGTTTATATATGTGAACCTCAGGGATCCTGACAGGGACCTCTGAAGTTTTCTCGTACCTCAGATTTCCTCAGATCCATCAGGAGGTTGTTGTGTTTGTGGTGCTGACAGAGCTGGAAGGAAGACTCTCTGAGCTTCTGATTGGATTTTTATCTTTAGCACAAACACAGATAAGGTTAAAATGTGAGTGAAAGCATGTCGGAGCTCTGAGGGGCTAAATTCTTCAGTCTGCTGCCATGCCTCCATTTACTTTTTTTTCAAACTTTTTTGTCTCTTTTTTGTTTGATTTTGTGTCGTTTGTCTCATGTTTTTGTCATTTTGTTTCTCACTTTTGTCGTTTTGTGTAATTTTTTAGCGCTTTCTAACTTTTTGTCTAATTTTTTGTCATTTTGTAACTTCCTTGTCTAATATTTTGTCTCTCTTTTGTTTTGTGTCGTTTGTCTAATTTTTTGTCATTTTGTAACTTCCTTGTCTAATATTTTGTCTCTCTTTTGTTTTGTGTCGTTTGTCTAATTTTTTGTCATTATGTTTCTCGTTTTTGTCATTTTGTGTTTCTTATTTGTCTCACTTGTGTTGTTTGTCTATTTTTTGTTGTTTTGTTTCTCGCTTTTGTCATTTGTCCATTTTTTTGTCACTCTGTGATCTGTAAGTTGTTATGTGTGACTGATAAAGTGAGGCATAATGTTGTTGAAATTTAATGTATTTTTCTTAAAAAATTTCAGGTTCTTGATGTTTTTCAGAGTGGACTATTTTTTGCACCAAAACAAAGGAAATAATTGGAGTTGTGGTTATTTATAGGTTATTATGCTCTGATTTTACTGGTGCAGCCCACTGGAGATCAAATTGGGCTGAATGTGGCCCCTGAACTAAAATGAATTTGACACCCCTGGTTTATGTAATTATATTTTCTGTTTCACTTTTTTGAGCGCAGGCCTGTGACTGGACATGGTGCAGCTTCTCTCTGATGTCCTCTTTCTTTTCTTCCCCCTCTCTCTTTGTGTGCGTTATGGATGGAGGGGGACACAATAGGAAACGCTACACCTCTTGTCTGCTGTCGTCTGCGGCCCGGCGGAGGCGCCAGGCGGCTCTGGATGGTTGGATGGAGAGAGGAGGAGATAATCTCAGCCATCCGCTTTATGTGTGAGTGGTGTGTTTGTGCTCGGAGGACAGTTTGGGTTAAATGTGATGATGTCTGAAGGAGCGTCCGAAACAAACTTTACTGGGTAGTTAAGGAGCAATAAAACGCGCTCTAACGGATGCTTTACGCACCCAAGCTGAGGTTGTGGAGACAGAATATGAGCAAAACGTGTCAGAAAAGTGTCAATTTGCTTTCAGAGCAAAGCTGCGCAAAATGTGCTACTGAAAACATCTTTTAAACATAGAAATACGACACAAATACATTTGTTCTGCCGCAGATTTAAACTGAAATGTGAAGCAACACGTGGGGAACTGTGCGATCCAAGGCAATGTGAATGTATAGTATTTAAAGGGAATATATATATATATATATATATATATATATATATATATATATATATATATATATATATATATATATATATATATATATATATATATATTCCATTTAAATACTATACATTCAACTGTATAGTGAAAAGAAAATTATGTACCTCCTATTTTAGACACATTTTAAAAAAATGTCATGATCAATTAAAAGCGTTTTTAATTTGAAAACATGAACGAACATAAACACGTTTGAAACAAACGAATTATTAAATCTTATAGAATAGAATAGAATAGTGTAGAATAAAATAGAATAGAATAGCCACTCGTATTGTCAAACAGAACAGAGCTGGTGCACATATTGGATGAAATTTCGATGCAAAAACTTACAATCGGACTGGTGAGAAACAAAAACAAAAATTATTCAAGATAGAGTATAAAATACATGTACGAATATATATATATATATATATATATATATATATATATATATGTATATATATATATATGTATATATATATATATATATATATATGTATATGCGTTTTCAATTTGTCCTTGTAAAAAAATCACATTAATACTTAAAATATCTTCAGTTTACTCTGTTTAGACGTGAATTTGTAGAGGATTCCCCACATTAAATCTAGCTGCGATCTTAATATTATGAGACGCTCCAAAAAAATCATTTTATTTAAAAGAAAAGCCGAAACACTCAGACGGTTCAGTATATATGAGGATCAGTATTTGAGGAAAAATCACAACAGTATTCCGTTCATTTGTAATATTTTGCACATGTAAACATCCAAAAATTAAGATTTTTTTTTTTTTTTTAAGGTAGCATTTTTGCAGTGATTTCACTCTTCTCTCTTCGCCTCCTTGTCCGGCCGCCGTGCGTAAAAGTTTTGCGCGTCTTGGCGCTTGGTGGCTTAAAAGCTGTCCGTGCGCGTGGCTGCTCGCGCGTGCGTGCGTGTGTTTAGATAGCTGAGGCCTGCAGCCCAGTAATAGCTCCATTAAGCAGAGTGGGAAGACGCAGTGATCCGTAACGTCTGTGTCCGCCCGGCAGGACCGGACCGGCGGCCGCACGCCTCTCCAGAAACACGTGGTGATCTCCAAAAGCAACGCCTGGATTTACTGTGGAGATGCTGAAACAAAGCTACCTGGAAAATTAAAGCACCCCAGGACTTCCCTCTCACTTCTTGTCCGGCATTTATGGGTAAAAGTCACAAAAAGAAAAAAAAATAACGGCAGCGCGCGTTTTTTTTTGTTTTTTTTTGTTTGTTTGTTTGTTTTTGGCTAAAAGCGCAGATAACAGATTTGTCATGATGTGGTGATTTTAACGTCAGGCCTGCTCTCTGCTGATGAGTTTGTTCGTCATTCAGGCCTCTAGATCTCTCACACACAACCCCAAATACACCGCATGACGCAACCGGCTGTGTTTATGAACCCGCCCGGCCTGCTGTATAAATTGCGGCGTTGAATGGTTTACCTAATGGGACTTCTGTTTCTCGTTTTCTGTCACCCGGCACGCCAGACTCCACTGACAAACGACCGACTTTTACCGGCAGAGGAATTCCTGATTTATGTGGGAAATGAAGCGAGAGCGAAGCGTTTTTTTCCCCTTCTTAACCATGCAAATAAAGTAAATTATCTCCACCCCGCGACCATTAAGGCCGAGAGATTTGTATATAAACGCGCCAGCAGAGAGGAGGCGACGTCTTCCAGAGTGATAGATGTGTGTTTTGTTATTTTGTTTCTCTTATTGTAGCGCAATGAAGGAGGAATAAACTGGAGCTGGACGCGGGGAGGGAGACCCGCCGCCCACTATATCGACTCCTATAAGCCTCCACTTCCATTGTTATTACTGCAGAGGAAACAAGTCGTTACGGCCACGGCGCTCTGATTTATTACTGTGTTGTTTCTTAACCTAAGTAGAAATTTCCAGAGAGGCTTGTTGGTCTAATTAAATGAGAAAACCACGCAGAGGCTCAGATAGTTTTGAGGCTCCTTCGTCTTATCACAGCCAGGGATTCGTTTTGTCAGAGTTTTCGAGAAGTGGAGCGTTTTTATGATGAATAATTTCCCCCAGATAAACTCGGGTTCATGTGATGATTCCTCCCCTCTGTCTGTGTATAAACTGCGGGGCTTCGGTGCCTCCAGGGGGGAGACAGACCACTCCATCACGGCGCAGACAGTCCGGATTCCCCCTCCTGCACCATTAGAGCCCCTTCGCCCTTTTTTTCTCTCTCTCTCTTCTCAGAGCTTCTCCTTTATCAGCTCTCTATCTCCTAAACAGCGTCCAACCTGGCTGCTTTACAACCTGCCGAGGGTTTTAACCATCAATCACTGCCGGGCTGAGTCCCAGGATGCTGCCTGGGAGCGCACAGAGCCGACACACATGGCCTTACATATCCCATATATGAAACTATGTATTTGCGTCAGTTTTAATGGTATAAATCGGAGCCAAACGATGCATAAATGTCCTAAATTTAGGCGCGCAATATGTGACATTTTGTAACACATAAATAAGAAACGTGACTTTTGTGTTTTCCATACCTTTGATCTAAATAATAATAATAATAATAATAATAACAATGTAGAGGATTCATATTTTGTCTCCAGCACTGCGCCAGTTGTTGGATGATTTTGCAAAAATATTGGAACATTTTATGAAATATGAGCTCACAGTTTAAAAATAAAATCCTAAAAGGCCCTCTCTCCTTTTGTTTCTCTAAACACAGGCCGCATTTCTTCCTTTTTTTAATCTCTGGTGCATTATCCACTAGAGAAAATGCTTTTAAATCTTATCAAAGTGGCATCAGAGTTTTTCTTTTTCCTGTTTGGTCTCTAAAATACAACCTTCAAAGAGCAACTTTAAAGCTCAGGCTTTTAGTGTGCTCTAGCTGTTCCACGAACCAAAAGAAGCATCAGAAAACCTCGGGACGCACCGTGTTTTCCTCCAGAGCTGCTCCTCTGTGCTGTAGGAACTCACTTTAACAGAAGATGCAGAGAAAGTTCCCACTCACACGACCTCTGTCATCCTGATGGATGAACTCCGACAGCCTCTGCAACTTCTCAACCACCAGCTGAAGCTTTAACCTAATTCTGACTCAAGAGAAACATCAGACCCAACTCCCAAATTTCACATCACGTCTTTTATGTCACGAAATTTAAAATGCAATCTTAGAAATCACATTTGTTTTGTGTGTCTTACGGTTCAAACTCCGTCAGTGCGCTTGGTTCGCTTTTACGCACAGGTTTGGATTAAGGTGGTGCCCGTTCATGTCATGTCGTGCGCGTCCTCGTTGACCTGCCGGGCCTCGCTCCCCGCAGCACGCCGCTGCTGGTCCCCAGGCGGCCCTCCGTGTTTAGGCGGAGGAAGGGCCTGTTTCCTGGACCGGGCTAAACACGGGCCTCCGGAGCGCCGCGCTGCAGCGGGACGGAGCCGCTTCTGGCCGGACGGACACCGGCAATAGATCACTCCGACCAGCGGGGCCCCGGAGGACCCAGGCGGGCAGAGGCTCACAGCTGGGAAGGGTCCGGACGAGAAGGGGGGTCCGGGGCCCCCCTGCACCGCTGCAGCCCGGGAGTTTGTCATCCTGACTCCCCAGGATGACAGCAGGGAGGAGGATGTTTATTGCTGCTTCTCAGGGACGCTTCCTGCCATTAACTTTCACTTTCACTTCCACACGACATGAACAGAGTCTCCAGGTCAGAAACAAGCGCTGATATTCTCCCTGTTCATATATACATCCATTCATTTATTTACTACAGAGCCCCAAACTCTAAAAAGATAAATTATGATATGAGGGGAAAGAAATGGTCGACTTGAAAAATTGAATTTGAAAGAGTTAAAAATTAATTTTGATATTATATTAAATAAGAACATCAGTTAAGATGTCATTGAAAAATACAGATTTTTCCCAAAACGTGCAGCTCAGATTAAAAGATCTAACTGTGCATGTGGGATAAAAATCTAAACTGAAAGTGAATAAAAATAGTCAGAAAAGAATTTGCTCAACAGCAGAACTCCTTATCATGTTATTCAAGAATGACGCTTTTGTCACTTTTACTTATTTCACTTCACATATTTTAGTTTCAGTTCTGATTATTTTTTTGTTGTTGTTGTTGTTTAAGTTGTGGCACAAAACTCTCCTGTTACCTGAGAGCTACAAGTGCAACAGATTTGTCCTTCCTTTGGAAAAAATAACCATGAAGAATACGGTATTTGTTGAAAAGAAATACACAATAAATTAAAAATGGAGCTGTTTCAAATGTAAGAAATGTGGATTTCTGTGAGTTTTGAGTTATTTAAGATATGGCTCAAGTTATTTGGGACAGTTTTTTAGTCATTTTGGACAAATTCAAGTAGTTTTGGGAAAATTTTGAGTCATTTTGGAAAGAAATGTAAATTTCTATGTGCATTTATACAGATATTTAATCATATTTTGACTTTGTCTTTTCCTTTTGCTCACCTTTTAAAATCATTTGCTTATGCACAACTGCCACGTAGATCATGATTCCTATTATTTAAAAAATGTAACCCTTAACGGATTTCTAAAGAAATCTGCAGAGGTTGTCCCAAGTTATGCATTTTTTAAATGTTGATATTACAAATTAAATTAGGATATAACTTCAGATCTATGTGTCATCCTCTAACAGGCTTTACTGCTGGTTTTCTGGGGAGATCAGACTTTACTAACCCTTGGATCTACTCCTGGTTAAAAGCTGCTATTTTCAGTGGAGACGTTTATCATTTGTTGTTGTTAGCAATCAGCCCCAGACCAATGCCAGCTCTGTAGATTTAGGTCTAGTTAGCATGTAGCTGATTAAGGACAAAACAATCAGTGGGTTTAAATGCAATACTTTCAGTAAAACTATACAAGAGTGCTACAATAGAAGACAATCTTTTCGCCTTTGTGTCACTGATCAGGAGTGAAACTGGAACAAGTGACTAAAAAAAAAAAAAAAAAAAGGATATTAGATTCCAATGCACCATGTCTTGTCCAATTTTAATGCATTACTGCAGAGACTGAATAATGTGACTGCAGAGTGTTAGATATCACAAATGGAAATCATTTCCGTGACTTGGTGGTTAGTACTGTCGCCTTACAGCTACAAGATCCCCGGTTCGCATCCCAGCCTTGCCGGGATCTTTCTGCATGGAGTTTGCATTTTCTCCAGGTTCTCCAGCTTCCTCCCACAGTCCAAATACATGCTGAGGTTAACTGATGATTCTAAATTGTCTGTAGTTGTGATTGTGAGTGTGATTGTTTGTCTCCATATGTAGCCCTGTGATAGACTGGTGACCTGTCCTCCAGGTGTCCCCTGCCTTCACCCTAAGTCAGCTGGGATAGACTCCAGAACCCCATGACCCTAATGAGGATGAAGTGGTGTATAGATAATGGATGGATGGATATTGTGTCCTCACCAAACAGTATGTACTATTCATTTTCTGATTTTCCTTATCCCCTCCAGTGAAAATCTGTTTTTACCTTGTGATGGTTTCCACATGGTGTTTGCATAAAAACAGAAGATGAGCAAAATAGGCTCAGTGTTTCCCACCTTCAGACTGCAGTGTACAGATTCAGGATGCACTGCAGGACAAAGCATCAGCAGCAGATGGGTCGCCTCATATGAGCCGGGTTCTGCTCAAGGTTTCTTCCTGTCAACAGGAAGGATTTTCTTGCCACTGTTGCCTTCAGGCGGCTTGCTCTGGGGGTTCAGGCAAATGGGTTCTGTAAAGCGTCTTGAAACAATCTGAATTGTAATTGGCGCTACATACACTGCCATTCAAAAGTTTGGGGTCAACCAGACAATTTCATGTCTTCCATGAATTATTCATGTGCTAACATAATTGCACAAGGGTTTTCTAATCATCAATTATCCTTTCAACACCATTAGCTAACACAATGTAGCATTAGAACACAGGAGTGATGGTTGCTGGAAATGTTCCTCTGTACCTCTATGTAGATATTCCATTAAAAATCAGCTGTTTCCAGCTGGAATAATCATTTACCACATTAACAATGTCTAGACTGGATTTATGATTCATTTAATGTTTTCTTCATTGAAAAAAAAACTGCCTTTCTTTAAAAAAATAAGGACATTTCTAAGTGACCCCAAACTTTTGAAAGGTGGTGTGTGTTGACAGTCCTGCTTCTGATTCAGAATTCATTAATGAAAACCACAACCAGCTGTCATTTGCTTCATGGATGAGCCTCAAGAGTTGTTTTCACTTGAAGTCATCTCTGACCGCAGTGACAGGAAGCGGAAGAACAGGTTGAGCTAAAGCTCTCCACTCGGCGTCTCAGATCCTGCAGCTATTTGAGAAGAGTCGGCGAGTGTTTGGATGTTTACCTGAACACACATCCGTACCGTGGGCTGTGTGTGAAGGGTGTGTTATATGCATACTGTACATGCAATGCAGCGTGTGTGTGTGTGTGTGTGTGAGAGAGTGAGCTCTTGGAAGTGTGTGTCGGGTATTGTGGGGTCGAGTTTCTTTTTAGCTGAACTTGATGCTGTAACTCAGTCTAGTGAATCAGCTAATGAGCCTGTTGGACTTGTAATTAGGTTTAGAGACATGTAATGATGCTAGCAGCCCTCCATCTGACACTCTATTAGTGTGTGTGTGTGTGTGTGTGTGTGTGTGTGTGTGTGTGTGTGTGTGTGTGTGTGTGTGTGTGTGTGTGTGTGTGTGTGTGTGTGTGTGTGTGTGTGTGTGTGTGTGCGTGTGTGTGTGTGTTGTGTGTGTCATTGTGAGTGTTTAACACCACAGGCATTTTCACAGCGTGCTCCTTCCTCTGTTATACGTCTTGATCCAAACATTCCTAATGGGTTGATTTATGCTATAATCCATAAATTCTTAGTCCTCCCGTAGACAGGCTGCCTGATATTTATAGATGTAAAATACAGTAAGAGAAAACATTGTGTCAGTATCTAACAAATCATTAAATGGTCATACATAAAAAAAAAAATAAATCCCAATTTTTGCTGTTTAGCTTTAATTATAGAAATTGACTTCCAGTAGCTCAAAAACATTCATCATGTCTTCCTGATACTTTAATTTCTGATTCTTTTGTTCAGACATTAAGTGTTCTTCATTTTAACCCAAAAAAAAATTTAATACAGTGCTGTGAAAAAGTATTTGCCTCTTTCTCAAATTCTTTTTTTTTGCACATTTTCCCCACTTTAATGTTTAAGATCATCAAACAAAGTAAATATCAGACAAAGATCACCCAAGTAAACACAAAATGCATTTTTTAAATTCTGATTTTATTCATTAAGGAAAATAAACTATTCAAAGCTACCTGGCCCTGTGTGAAAAAGTAATTGCCCCCTAAACCACCTAACTGGTTGGGCCATCCTCAGCAGCAACAACTGAAATCAAGCGTTTTCTAGAACTGGCAGTGAGTCTTTCACATCTCTGTAGAGATATTTTGGTCTGCTCTTCTTTGCAGAATTGTTTTAATTCAGCAACACTGGAGGGTTTTCCAGCATGAACGGCCTTTTAAGGTCATGCCACAACATTTCAATTAGATTCAAGTCTGGACTTTGACGAGGCCACTCTAAAACCTTCATTTTGCTTTTTTAAAGTCATTCAGAAGTTGACTTGCTGGTGTGTTTTGCATTGTTGTTCTGCTGCAGAACCTGTGTGCTTCATGAACTGATGGCCTTTATCAAACCATTAGCGCTGTAAGATTATTGGCTTCAAAACTGCAGTTAAACACGTGTCTGGTTGTCTGTCTCTGTGAGGACCGATTTGAGTTTTGGACGTTGGGAATGAAGATATCTTTGGTCCTCACTGGTGAGGGGCTCTGCACCCATGAATCATGTCAATGATAATACTCACAAAGGTTAAACTAGTGTGTGTGTGTGTGTGTGTGTGTGCGCGCATGCGCATGTCGGCAGACACAGTACCTCTGCTATGATTAGACCTGAAGCATGACTCCACAGATACACTAGCTGTTTAATCCAGTGCAGGTCAGCGAGGTCACACACACCTGCTGCCTGGTGAAGATGTGTGCAGAAACGTGTACAATACAGCACATGCCTCAAAAACACACAACCCATGCTTAATGTATGTGGAGCCTGAAGGATGTTTGAGAAAAAAAAAAAAAAAAAAATATATATATATATATATATATATATAGGTCTTGGGGCTAAAGCTGAATGATGATTTGCTTCTTAAAAGGACAGGAGGGTTTTACATGTATGAGTTAAACACGCACACACATTTCCCACTCAGAGCTCTTTCTCCACACCCTGAAACAGTGTTTGGCCTGACAGAGAAAGAATGACACACTCTCCTCAGCAATGCAGCGGTGCTCACGTCATGTACAGGCCTGCCTTGGCTGCTTTGTGTGTTGGGCAACAGATGACAGTGCTGGAAACATGACGGCGTTCTCTCTCGCTGCATCTGAGCGACTGCAGGAATGTCAGGAAGTGTCGGCCATTTTTTCTGATGCTCTGATGTGAAGGTATGCAAGCACCCGGAGTCACATTTCGTCTGTCCCACCGTGTGGTCATCATCAATCTGCAGGATGTAAGCAACCAAGAAGATGAAAAGCTGAAGTTTTCTTTGTGTCCGGAGGCTGAGATGGATCCAGTCTTCCAGTTTGTATTAAAATATAGAAAGGAGATCCTGGGCTGCGCAGTGGATTGGTGGTTAGCAGTGTCGCCTTGCAGCTAGTAATATATGTCGTTATTTCTGGCTTTGGGAAGCACTTATTGACATTTTCTGGCATTTTAGAAACAAATAATGGAAATAATTGTGAGCTGCAGCTTTAATAGTCTGAGATTGCCTTGTGATATGCTTCAATAACAGATAAACTACATGAAGAAAAGGAGCTTTGATCTAATTAGACTCTGCAGAGGTCTGAGAGTTATTTAGATGTTTGGTTTTTTGCAGATTTGTGCCTGACTCACAGCTGAGGGTTTAACGCCTTCTGCTTTAATATCAGAACTCGCATCTGAGATCGTTGAGAGAAAAAACAGAAATAATCCCTTCATGTGAGAATCTTCTTCGGAAACGTAAACTGTGTATTTCTGGGGTTTTTAGCTGCTCAGCAGGTTAAACTCCATGTTTGAAGACATCAGCAAGAATTTAAACTATTTTTCTGTTCGATTAATCACAAAAATTCAGTAAATTATTGTCCGTTTTAGTCCAACAGCAACCACACAGGTCACTTAAATCAAAATTGTTCACAGATGCAACCAGTATGTTCAGTTAGAAGATCTCCGGTTCGAATCCCAGCCTTCCTGGGATCTTTCTGCATGGAGTTTGCTTGTTCTCCCTGTGCATGCGTGGGTTTTCTCTGGGATTTCCAGCTTCCTGTGACAGTCCAAAAGCACAATGAGATCAATTAATTATTCTAAATTGTCCATAGGTGTGATTGTGAGTGTGATTGTTTGTCTCTACATGTAGTCCTGTCATAGACTGGTGACCTGTCCAGGTGTCCCCTGCCTTCACCCTCAGTCAGCTGGGATAGACTCCAGCCCCCCTGTGACCCTAACGACCATTAAGCCGTATATAGATAATGGATGGATGGTGTCTCATTTAGAGAAGCAAGTGCTGCCTGGCTTCCCTGTAGTTTCCACACTGGTGACACAATAAAATTATAAAGTGTTCTTTCAAGCTGTTGCTTCTCCTTAGTTGGTTCAAGCTCTGCAGCTCTATAAATGACAGGCTCAAACTTCATCACTTTTGTGAGATCAGAAGAAAGAATCGCATCAATTGACACAATTCACAAAAATGTGAGACAAATGACAAAAGTCAGACAAAAAGTATGAGAAAAAACAACAAAAACCGAACAAAATATGTAAAAAATAAGATGCAAAATGCCAAAAACGAGACGCAAAAGCAACAAAAACATGAGACAAACGACAAAAGTCAGACAAAAGACAACAAAAACAAGACAAAATATTCCAAAAACAAGACACAAAATGCCAAAAACAAGACTCAAAATGACAAAAACATAATACAAATGACAAAATTCAGACAAAAAAAATAAGACAAAATATTCCAAAAATTAAGCACAAAATGACAAAAACATGAGACAAAATACAAGTCAGACAAAAAAAAAAAAAAAAACAAAGAACAAAAACAAGACAAAATATGACATGTTTCATTTATTTGCCTTACCAAAGGAGACCTGGCCGAGGTAGCAGTCATACAAAATGTAGAAGTTATATAAAACAGACATATGATACACAAATAAACAGTCACACAGTAAAACAGATTGGTGGCTATTCAGTGACCTCTCAAGAGAAACACTGACATTCCTCCTTCACTGATGATCTTAAACTCATTAATGGATGTGAATGCTTCTAGTTTAAGAGGTTTTTGAAGATTATTCCCTGACCGTGGTGCATGATGGGAGAATGCTGCTTTGCCAAAGTCTGTTAGAGTCCGGAGAACAATCAAAGCAATGACTTGAAGGCACGACTAGAGCTGAAAGTGAGAAGGGTTTTCTTAATATCTGGAAGAAAAACACCTCTAATTGACACCTTTTCACATCAAACACGTCATATTTATTCAACGTTGAACCTGATTGATCAGGAAAATGTCTTGATTTTGACTGTCATCGTATGAAAGACAATGGTGTGAAGGGTTAACTTCTTTTATATTATGTGTATTTATCATGACATTGTGCAGTGTTACCACAAACCGGTCAGATGCCCAAAAGGCTGCACACAAAGCAGATTTAAAATGAAGAATAGTGATGACTGCAGACTA
The DNA here is from genome assembly GCF_022539595.1 of Amphiprion ocellaris. NCBI lineage: Eukaryota > Metazoa > Chordata > Actinopteri > Pomacentridae > Amphiprion > Amphiprion ocellaris. Next base: position 22,883,056 of record NC_072769.1, on the reverse strand, counting down.
CTTCCTGAAACAGCTACTTTCCTACTATAATTATTTAAAAGAATTGTGTCCGCCTTTAAGACAGAGTCAAGGTTCCTATGTAACATTTTGTGCAGCAGCACAAGGAGGAAAACTGTCCTTCAGCTGCCTCACAAAACATGCATCCGCCCTGCTGCAGTGTCCTTGAGCAAGACGCCGCCCCCCTACACTTCCTATAGGCTGCTGACCTCTGACCCCCATGAGGAGAGAACTCCCTGTTTTAGAAATCAAGGCTACATTAATGATGAGGGGCTGCTTGGTAGTTAACACTGTCGCCTTTCAGCTAGAAGATTCCCGGTTTGTGTCCCGGCCTTCCCGGGATCTTTCTACATGGAGTTTTCATGTTCTCACTGTACATGTGTGAGTTTTCTCCTGCTTCCTCCCATAGTCCAAAAACATGCTGAGGTTAATTGGTGACTCTAAATTGTCTGCAGGTGTGAATGTGAGTGTGACTGTTTGTCTGTATATGTAGCCCTGTGATAGACTGGTGATCATTTCTAACCATCTCTGAAAATTTCATCCAAATCCATTGGTCCGTTTTTGAGTAATGTTGCTAGCAGGCAGGCACCGATCGTCACATAACTAATTCTCTGACTCTCTGTCAGAACTTCCTTCTGTATAAAGAATCGTTTCCTTGTCGTGACACCTCCTGTTCTCCTGGACCGAGCTGGGCTACCTGAGAGCTCAGCTGTCGCAGGATGTGGGAAACCACAATCCTCCCCCAGGACCAGCCGGACTCACAGCCAGCAGGTGTGTTGCAGCAGGAAGGCTGCAGTGTTGATAGCAGTCAGGCTGTTTGTGCTGCTGCTCTTGAAATCAAGGAAGGAATTTCATGTCTTCCTCCACACGGAATTTCACATGCTGCATGCAATGCGAGTTCATTTTATGCTACAAAATTTCCCGGTACAGTAAAAACATCTTGAGGCTGTAAGTTTATTCATCTAAATATTCGGATTCCAATGATTCGATCAATGAATGAATTGCAGAGGAAAGCTGAAAACTAAAAAACTGGAACTAGTAATCGACTATTACAAAACTTAGCAATTCATTTTCAGTCTATTTTTTTTTTATTTTAGTACAAATGATATTAAATAAATCCATAATAATGGTAATAATAGGATTAACATGTTAAAATTTTGCTACTTTTTACTGTTATAAATGATTAAAAATTATGGTTTAATTCCAGAATAATCATAATAAATGTATTTGGGTCGTTACAGTATGTGTATAAAAATAACTACTCAAATATTTAATTGTTCCTGAGCAAAAAATTTATTTTTTGAACCCATTATGGCTTTAAAAGCATGAACCATGCTCTTATGTACACAAATGTAAGATGACTTATGTAACAAAGGTAAGACAGAACAAAAAAAATGAAAGAACGATGCAGGAGTTACTGAAGTGAAGCATAAAAAACCCTTCATGGTGACTGGATTCTCTGATACACTTCAGGACAGACTGGGTGATTTCCCCTTGTGGTTTCAGATCAGCCTGTTTGCGGTGAATCGGCTTCCTTTCACATGTTGAGTTGAGCTTTGATTCATTAATTGTTTCACACAGTCATAAATCTGGGTGACTTTAATCCTAAATCCCTGATTCACCATCTCTGTCAATAGAGATTTGAATGGAAAATCCTCACTGAATGGAGTGTAAAGACACTACTGAGCTCTATTTGTGATCTTACTGTTGTGTGATAAGCAGAGCAGCCGCTACAAAGATGAGGTCTTCTTAGGATTGTTTTGGGAGCTGGAAGCATAAACACCAGTGATCTGTGGCGTGCTGCAGAGTGTCTTTTATTATTTGGTGGCCTGAAACTTTTAACTGCAGTCTGACACTCGTATATAATTTAATAATTATAGGGAGCTTTAAGGCTGATTATAAATAATGTAATTTATTCATCTTTCATTTGTTAGCAAACCTTTAGCCTGCAGTAGTTTTCTGATATTAACAGACACTCAGTTGCCAATAAATCAGGCACAGCTGCCTAAAACTAACGCTATCAACAGTCATGTAATGTGTTGCTTTAGGTCTTTGTTTAAGGTCATTCAGCTCCTTAAAATAATAATTTTATCCCCTTCAATCTGAAGCTTCATTTAAATTTTAGACAAACAAATTGCCAACCAGTTGACGAACATAGTGAACCATTGAGAGGAACTGGAAGCTTCAAGTGTTTTGTTTTTAAAAATGTCTCGTTTGTCCAGAGATCTTCAGTTTACTGTCACAGAGGAGGAAAGAAACCAAAAAATATTCACATTTAAGGAGCTAAAATCACAGAATTTAGACTGTTATTATCTTTATTAAAAGTATTCTCAAACTACAAGAAACATAATTTACTCAGGATGATCAAAAATATTAAGAATATCCAGAGAACTGGGGTTTTTAAGTAGAAAACATACTGGAAGAGCTTTTAGAGCAGAAATGATGCCCTGGGGCTGCAGGTTTTATGGTTTCTGCATCAACATCAGACTTTATTTTAGGCTTTATTATTTGTCTTTTACCTGTAAAGTGTCTTTGAGTGCCCAGAAAAGCACTATATAAACAAAATTCTTAATGTTGTTATTATTATTATTAATCTGCTATAATGATTTAAATACCTTTTTATAAACTGCCCATCATGAGTTGAACAATGTTATGGGAGTGCAGTACTGAGACTGATTAACCTTTTAGGATGTCCTTTAATGCCTGTGTTTAGTTTTGTTGATTTTATCATCATGTTTCAATCTTTCTAATGTGTTTTTCTAGATTATATTTTCATTCGTTTTCTATTGGGCTCTCCTAACAGGTGGCGCCCTGCAGCATCTCCGCTGGACAAACGGCGTCCGGTCGGGTTTTAAAAGCTGCCTATTTACTGTCTCGTTGGTATGAATGAAACCAGAAGTGTTGCGGTGCGCCCCCCGCGGCCAGAACCCAAAGGTCAGGGAGGGGTCGCCGCCGTCACCAGCACAGAGATGGGAAACTATTATTGGAGCTATTGTGGAGTGGCTATAACTCATGTGAAAGGAAGTCGTCTTGTTGTGTACATGTGTGTGTATCTGCATGTTCTAATGGCAGCACGTTTACACAAATCTATCTATAGACTCCATGTTGTTTATGATTGATTGTGCTGCAATGGCACTTTAAAATCCCATGTATCCTCACTGCTGCAGAGTGAAATACACAGAATAATGAGCTGAGACACCCGATGATGATAGATAACTTAGATTTCCTCTTTCAGACTGTTTTTCTTGATTAATTATGAACATTACAAGCTTTAAATCTCCATGATTTAACGAGAAAAATAAGCATCCAACTCAACAGCAGTAAGAAATCTGCTTATAGAAAATATAATGATTTTATGTGAGTGTTTACATGTGTGCATGCAAGTGTGTGTCCCTGTGCTCTGATGCGGCCTTGTGACCTTCCAGGAAGTAAACAGCGTTTCAGAGGGATGAACTCAGGCTGTTGCTCTCTCCCCGTGTGGCGTCGCCGTCAAAATGACAATCTGTTATTAGGACAGACCGCGTGGCTCCTCCATCACACGCCAACGCTGTAAATAAAAAGCTTCCAGAGCCGAGCTTTGGGCCCAGGCGCCGTGGTTTTTGGACAAGAACTGCCTTCCTCCCGTGATGTTTAGGGACAGTAAACTGCACATAAAAAATAAGGGGAATTTGGGGCCAGCGTGTCTCGCATAAACACACACATACATGTGATGTTATGCACAGATGCACTGCAGACACACACACACACTCACAGCTTCAGCTTTGTCAGCACAGAAGACTTCAAGGTCTCTGAGGCGAAACAAGACACTCACCGCCAACTCCTGTGATAAACTGACACCAACTCTGCTCTCCTTAAACTCTAACTGGTCCTAATTTGTAGTTCCCATTATTACTTTAAAACACTCATGCGGGTTCAACCAAAAAAGCACACATATTTGCTGTTTGTTAGCCAAGGAATGGAAGCTGTTAGCCCAGGAATGGTAGTGACAACCTTGGAGATGCTAGGGACCAGCCACAGAAGGCCAGTTGTTAGCTTTACAATTCCAGTTGCTAGTCTAGGGATGCTAGTTACTAGCCTAGTAATTGTGGGATTGTCTGAATTACAGATAGTGAAGAGTTTGTTATTAGACAAAGTTTGACACTATTACAGATCATGTACAGTCCAGAGTGTAAGTTTTCTCCTACTTTTCAAAGACTGAATGCCTCATGAAGACAAATTAAGACAGATTTCAGTCAAACAGGCCAGACCCATGACCCCAAAATCCATCCTGACACATTTGCTACCTTTAGGAACTTTGCAATATAGAATTCCAAATAAACTGACTTCTCTTTTTCTGTTAATTAGTCTTTACATTTGATTTCTTGTTTTAAGAGTTTATTCAGTGAATAATACAATACATTTTGTGTAGAAATAATGTAACTTGACTTGACTTTGATGTCTATAAAATGCATTGCTTGAGTTTTTTTAATACTTTAAATTTCAGGAATTTAATGTTCAATCTTTTTTAGTGTATGACATCTTTAAATTCTGCTTTGAAGAACCTGTTGGTTCTTCTGCACTGAAAACTGAGTCGCCCTCTAGTGGAGAGAAGCCACAGAACCTGCTGATTCTGGAGGAGATGTTTGGTGTTGCTGTATCTCAGTGTTGAATGCCAAGTTTAGGAGACACACACGTACACACTCAGTCCAGTTCCCATCAGCTGCTGGGTGAGGCTTCGTCAGTTACTCTAAGAAAGTGGCCCTGAAGACCCAAAAATAGGGGCTGACTGTTCCCAGACTTCACCCACTGACAGCAGCCGGCTGGTGAGACAACAATGAGGCTGTTGGTCAGCTGAGGGAGGACCCTGACCGTTGGACTGATCGGGGATACAAGCCTGCATCTGCAGAGCATGGCTGTATGTTCAGGGAATAACTGGTATCTGGTTTGGTTGCACTGCACCGATAACATGACTTAACTGTCAACACTTCACTGTTGACGTAGAACTGAAGAAACCACGTCCCAGAAAACAGGAGCCTTTATAGGAGAGGTGAAGTTTAAACCATAAAGCCTCGTGATGCAGTAGGGATGGACAGCAATGAAGCAGCAGCAGGAACGGAGGAAAAAGAACAAGATAAAATACACTACCATTCAAAAGTTTGGGGTCAGTTAGAAATTTCCTTATTTTTTAGAGAAAAGCAGTTTTTTCAATGAAGATGTCATTAAATGAATCAGAAATACAGTCTAGATCAGGGGTGTCAAACTTATGTTAGTTCAGGGCCACATTCAGCCCAATTTGATCTCAAGTGACCAGTAAAATCAGCATAATAACCCATAAAGAACTTCAGCTCCAATTTTTTCCTTTGTTTTAGCGCAAAAAAATGAACGTTTAGGGAATTATCTTTTTTTTCAAAGCATCATGAACAACCAGAAATTTAAGAAAAATAAGTTACAACTCACAGGTCGCCTATAAAGACACAAAACATTTAGTCACAGGTAGCTGGAACTGAACGATATAGTATTTTACTTTATGATCAAAACAACAAAGAACAACAAAAACAAGACACAAAGTGACAAAAAAATGGACAAGCGAGACAAAAAACAGTGAATAAAGCAAAACACAAAATGATTTTTAAAAAAAAGAAAAAATACAAGTGAGATGGAAAGGAAACAAAATGACAAAAACATAAGACAAATGACAAAAGTCAGACAAAAAACAACAAAACCAGAACAAAATATGACAAAAGCGAGACAAAAGAACAATGAACAATGTAGTATTTTACTTTATGATGAAAACAACTTGTAATGGTCTAGAAATTATTTTAAATTAATAGCTTTACAAATTTACAATTGGGAGTTAATGTAATGTAATGTTAATGTAATCTGTAATTTTTACAATTTACAGAGTCATCCCACAGGCCGGACTGGACCCTCTGGAGGGCCGGTTTTGGCCCGTGGGGCCACATGTTTGACACCCTTGATCTAGACCTTGTTAATGTGGTAAATGAGTATTCTAGCTGGAAACAGCTGATTTTTAATGGAATATCTACATAGAGGTACAGAGGAACATTTCCAGCAACCATCACTCCTGTGTTCTAATGCTACATTGTGTTAGCTAATGGTGTTGAAAGGCTAATTGATGATTAGAAAACCCTTGTGCAGTTATGTTAGCACATGAATAAAAGTGTGTTTTCATGGAAAACATGAAATTGTCTGGTTGACCCCGAACCTTTGAACAGTAGTGTACAAAGAAGAAGACATTAAATTTCCCTGACCAAGCTGTCCTTACCTGTCAGGAGTTTCAAACTGGCAACCTTCAATTAACTTTTTTTTTTTTTTTTTTTTAACCTACGCTCAAGCACCCTCTGCCTCCATCCAGGTAACAACCCATCTCTGTCTTGTCTCCTCTTTCCATCTCGTCTCCTCTTTACTGCCGGGCTGAGGCCTGATGACAGGACAGGCCTCTGGTCAAACAAACAGCAGACACGCTGCTGCTAAAGGCTGTCAGTCAACAGTCTCCGCCCACTTTAACCTCTGACCTTGTGCACCACCACCACCACCATTACCACCTCCTATTCCTCCTCGCAGTCCCAGGTCTTGTTTGTTGATGTGTACGCAGCGACACGGATCACTTCCTGTCAGAGATCGCCCAGACTCAACACAGACAAGAAGGCAGAGGGACTGCAGAGTGTTTAACTACTGAGACATACAACACACACACAAACTGCAGCCCACACTTTTCGTAAGGTCCTGATCCCGGCTTAGCAGTGTAAATTACTGTGCTGACAAGTTGTTGTGCGCACATGTTTGACAGAAGAGGAAATGAGACCTGTAGCTTGCTGACAAACCACACTCCATTAACTGTCAATGGCAAACCATATCCACAGACAGTCCAGGAGGTGATGATCAAACAGGCTTCCAGGGACACTCAGAGGCCCGTGGAGTTTGAGACGTGCCCTTAAAAACATGTTGCTACTAATGTGTCAGTATTATTTACTGTTCACCTTTGGCAGTATCAGTTCAATAGTTTTTAGAAATATATTGCAGAAATTTTAGATTTTGGAAAGTAGAGAGATTAGAAGAATTAAGGGGCAACAAAGATCAGAAGTTTTAGCAAAAGATTCTTAACTGGACCCAGCAGTTGATACTAAATATAACTTAGCTCAGCTTAGTCTAGCTTAATGTAGCGTAACGTAACATAACATAACGGAACTGAATGAAATGGAATGAAACGAAACAGAATGGGGCTGCACAGTAGCGTAGTGGTTAGCACTGTCACCTTGCAGCTAGAAGATCCCCGGTTTGCGTCCCCACCTTCCTGGGATCTTTCTGCATGGAGTTTGCATGTTCTCCCTGTGCATGTGTGGATTTTCTTCAGGTTCCTCCCACAGGCCAAAAACATGCTGAGGGTAATTGGTAACTCTAAATTATCTGCAGGTGTGAATGTGAGTGTGATTGTTTGTCTGTATATGTAGCCCTGTGATAGACTGTTACCTGTCCAGGTGTCTCCTGCCTTCACCCTAAGTCAGCTGGGATAAACTCCAACCCCTCCGCAACCCTAATGAGGATTAAGCGGTGTATAGATAATGGACGGAAACAGAATGGAGCATAACAAAACTTAATTTAACTTCACTCAACATGACTTCATTTAACCCAACTTTCCTCAACTCAGCTTGACTCAACATACACTACCATTCAACATTTTGGGGTCACCCAGACAATTTCATGTTTTCTGTGAAAGACACACTTTTATTCATGTGCTAACATAATTGTTAAAGGGTTTTCTAATCATCAATTAGCCTTTTGACACCATTAGCTAACACAATGTAGCATTAGAACACAGGAGTGATGGTTGCTGGAAATGTTCCTCTGTACCTCTATGTAGATATTCCATTAAAAATCAGCTGTTTCCAGCTAGAATAGTCATTTACCACATTAACAATGTCTAGACTGGATTTCTCATTCATTTAATGTTTTCTTCATTGAAAAAAAATGCTTTTCTTTCAAAAGTAAGGACATTTCTAAGTGACCCCAAACTTTTAAACAGTAGTTTAACTTTATCTGCCCCATTCTATACAGTGAAAACAACATCAATGTCATGAACACCAATATATCATCACTTTTTAAGTCAATACAGCATTTTTTTTCAGCAAACCACTGCTTATTCACTCATTTGCAGTATTTAAATAACACGGTAATTCATTAAAGTTGTATTTATGTGCACTTCATTAGTATGAGTCCAGATGTCACCCTGGTTTTGCTGTATTTGATTTCTTCTGACTCTTGAGGGGAAACTATATCTGCTTAGCTGTTCTCACCAAGAAGTGCAGAGTAAGTAGTGCACAGTGGCCTTTTCAAGCTTTTGTCTTGAAATCCGTTGAGATGAGAATCCCAAAAAGACCTGTTGAGCTGAGGGGAATGCAGATTCACATCATCAGAGTGACACATTTTAGATTCTATTGTCATGTCATTCTGCAATTTAGCCCCAGGACTCTGTTACCCACCACATGGAGTAAGTGGCTGTGTGCTACACTCTAATGGAGGTCTGCAAACCCAACCAGTTAGGCCTCATCTTTAGAGTCTTTTATCTTGTCAAACCAGTTTGAAAATGCTTTAAATAAATCCTGCAGCGGCAGACCTTTACATATAAATGGACATCTTTTACATTCAAGCCAAACGAGTTCACGCAGTACTGATTGAACCTATCAGCAGCAGGTACATGTCTTTGTTTCCGTGATCCAGGTTTAAATGGTAAGAATTTTAGCGATGAATGGTTTGTTTGAGCTGAAGAGGAAACGAACCATAACAATGGAAGCAGAGTAGCTAGGAGCATGGTGGAAAACCCGGGTAGTGTTCAAGAAAGGTTTCTAATGTTCGACATAAAAAAGGAACTTATTGGGGAGGTATATGTCATAAAGCATATATGAGGGGGTTATAAACAAAATAGTCTAACCCACAAAAAATCCAAACCTAGTTTTATAGAATTTCTGAAATATTTTATGGTCTAGATTTTAGTGTCAAAATGGTCTAACCCACAACCTGAATATAGCGTTACACTGGGATGTTAGACCGTTCTGTAAAACACAAAACTTTGAACCCATTTTTCTCAAAAAATGCAGAAAGTGGATTAGACCACCCTGCTTCCAAACCCTTCATATTATCAGTGTCTGTGTAAATACTTGCACTGCCAGAAGGGGTTTAAAGAGTAAGGATTTACTGACTTGGTTCACTGCTGTCTCAGTGGTACCCTTTTAGCCCTCCTATTCCCTTCCCATTTACTAACATCTTTTATCCTTGTGGAGAGACAATAGCTGACTCTGGAGAGTTTGACCAAAAGGACCTGAAAATTGTTGACCCAGAATTTGGACAAACTGATATAAAAATTGTCCACAATCAGTGAACATGTGTCAAAAGGGACTCATAGCCTGCCTAGAATTAATAAACATGTGTCCAGAATGAGTCAGAAATGGATGATAATGACTCAAGTTTTGTCCAGAATAATTGAATTCATCCAGGATGACGAGAAATTTGTCCAACATTAATACAAAAAAATGTCCAAAATGGTGAAGAAATGACCAAAAAAGTCATTCAAACCTCGCTGTTTCCTTTGGACTGTTAGCCTCGGTTAGCAGGTCTTTATGCTAAGCTAAGCTAACGTGATGCTAGAGCTTCATATTTACCTCCAGAAAATTATTATAATTAAAATTGTTCCCCAAGTTTATGTGTCAAGTACTTTATGTCTTTTTATTGACCACGTAAGTCGCCCTTTCAATAAAACAACCCCCACCCACTCCCCTTATGCATCCAGAATAACAGAAATTTCACAAAAAAATCTCACTAACTGATCTAAAATTGGAAACAGTTATCTTTTGGGTGTTTTAATGGCTTTATATTATTTCAAAGTACATATTTTTGTTTTCTATAATATATAATGAAAAACTATTTCTGTTATTAAGAACAGTAACATGTATTAATTCCAGGGTCAATTTGACATTAAACATTGAATGGGTTCTAATGGACCCCAAAGATAATAGGACGGTTTAAAAAAACATCCACTACAACCGATCTCTAGCCAATTGTGAAGTAGGTCTGACATCAAGGGGCAATGGTGAGTCCTTAATGACTTCGCTCTTAATGACTTCTCTCTTGTCCTGGGTGATGCAAAACTCGCAAGCTTGCTCTGCATTCTAAGTCTTTTTACTTTCGTATGTCCTGCAGCCGCCCTTAAAAAGACCACACAGTAAGAATACAGTTGGTGAATACTAATTCCTCTTAATATCGCACCTTAAAACTTTGACAGCTCAGATTTTACCCTTTCGTTTGTACTTTTTCTGGCACACTCTAACGCTGTGGGTCCTGGAACACATCCTTAGTTAGGGAAGTGACACAAAAAAGTAATAATATTATATAATGTAAGGGTAATTTTAACTCTATTTATATAGCACCCTGAAGAACAGCATTCACAAAGTGTTTTGACAGTCAAAACATGATCAAGCAAGACATGAGGCAACAAGGCAGAGCAGTCTATTAAAATAAATAGTAAAAATGATAGTAAGTTAAATGAATAATTAGCTAGATTAGCATGCGTATCAAACAAGGGAACTAGGCAGTTTAAAAATTAAAGAATAAGATGGAGGGTTAAAGTTAAAAAAAACTGAAAAATTACAGAATTAGAGATGACATCACACCAAAGAACCAGGCAGATAAAATTAAAACAAGAGTATAAACTAAACAGGACATAATACAGAATAAAACAATAAAACTAAATAAAGATGAAAGTAAACTATAAAAGTGGGTTTTCAGAAGTGATTTAAAAGAAGTTATTGACTCCAGTGTCTGCATTAGGAGATGATTAACTTCATATAACTGCATCTTGGTCCTAATGTTCCACTTATTCTATATATTAGGTTAGTATTAAAAACAGTGAAGAACCACAAGTCAACTGAGTCACACTGACAGTTTTCTCTTGTCCTCCTCATGCAAACTAAGTCGAAGCATTTTAACTGGAGACGGAGCATCTGTCTTTACATGTAGATGTGCTTGTTTGTACTCCAGAGCGTGTCATCTGTCTTTATGGGGATCTCTGCATGCGTTTGCTTATGTGCAGTGCGTTTGTTATTGTGAATATCTAAATGCATTCTTGTGTGTTCCTTCACATGTGCATCTGAGCTTGTTTAAGTGTGTGTTTGTGTGTGAGCATGAGGAGGCAGATTGTAACACTAAGCAGCTGTCAGAGCAGCGCTGGCTATCGTCTTCCCCGGGGGGTCGGCCTGTCAACTCGTCCCACTGACGGCTCTCCTCTCTCAGCCTCGCCTCGGCTGGCCCGGGGCTGGTTAAGGTGTGTCTATGTGTGTGTGCTCCTGCTAAGGCTTTGGCAAATCTGATAATTACTGACCTGACAATGAATCCCCATGACCCCTCCTCCCCCCACTAACCAACCACTGACTCCTCCGTACCAGACCTCCCCTACAGCTGCCAAACAGCCTCCACAGACTCACAGCTTAATGCAGACGTACAGTGGAGGAAGCACATGAAAGGCCACTGTAGAGGCCTTCTTAACTTTTCCATACACATGTATACACACACACACACACACACACACACACACACACACACCCTGAGAGTTCCCCCCAACTGCCCCCCATTCCTCAGATGTTTCCCACATGAAACACGTACAGGAATGAAAACATGTGGAGCCTGAAAAAAGTTGGAGCGTGTTGCCGGAGGGCTGGGAACAGTGTGACGGTCACCATGCAGGTGCTTTGGCCCCTGCCTGCCCTCGTTAAAGTCACAGCATCACAGGGCCTTGGTGCAGGATAACAGGTGTTGACTGAGAACCTGCAACTGTAGCGGCTTTTGTTTTTCCAGCTGGAGGAAATCAGATTATCTAACTGATGCCTTTCACTAATTAAGGAACCGCTTGTGACGCATGGGTTTTTTTCTTCTACTTTCTTCTTTGGACGAAAGAAATGTATTTTTGAGGCCCTAAAAATACTTGAAAATGCGTGAAAATTTGCAAAAAATTGCTATTTTAAGGGGAATAGACACGTATGTGACAAAATGGTTTATTGGCGCCCCCTGCAATATTATGAAAATTAAGCCCCTGAACCACGTTTCACCTAGAGCTACGAAATTTGGCACATATCTGTAACACATCAGGATGCAGAGAAAAGCCTCTTGCATGAATACCCAAAACCCAACAGGAAGTCGGCCATTTTGAATTATGTGTCATATTTTGGACGGTTTTGGACCAATTTTTGCACATTTTCAAAAGCTATAAACTCAAACAAAGTAACCTTGACAGAGCTCAGATGTACACCTGGGTGATTAAAAGTTATCAAAATGCCCCAAAAAGTCTGAGATCGTGGAAATGGCGGACCCTGGAATTTCGATGTTTCGCCATGAAACAGGAAGTGCTGGATAACTGCCCTGTACATGCTCCAATCTGTTTGAAACGTTACATGTTTTATCAGACTCCAGACCTGATGACATACATAGGTCGATATACATTCACAGTGATAGTGCCACCTGATGGACAGTTCATCAAAAAAGCCATAGGCTGAAATACACTCTCACACCTAGTGGACATGTTTGGGTTTGCTGACCAGCAAGGATGTGAGGACTCAATCAACGCTGCTTGCAGCTTTAATTATTATTATTAGTCTTCCTCCACATATTAAATACAGTATAACTACACTATCAGTCAAAAAATTTGGACACACCTTCTCATTCAGTGCTTTTGATTTATTTGTATTATTTTCTAAATTGTAGATTAATACCAAAGATTAACACTATTCAATTTACAACATAATGCTATATGAATTCTTTCATAGTTTTGATGTCTTCAGTATTAATCTACAATGTATAAAATAATTAAATAAAAACCAATGAATGAGGAGGTGTGTCCAAACTTTTGATTGGTAGTGTATTTATCAGCCCCACCTATTTAACTTGATATATAACCTGCTATTCATGCATAATTTTTGGAATGTTTTGAATGTACTTTGGAGCCTCTCTGTTAGAGGATTGCAACTCCTTATGTGCAATACCGTTCAAAACGTTTGGAGTCACTTAGAAATGTCCTTATTTTTGAAAGAAAAGCAGATTTTTTTTCAATGAAGATAACATTAAATTAATCAGAAATCCAGTTTAGACATTGTTAATGTGGTAAATGACTATTCTAGCTGGAAACGGCTGATTTTTAATGGAATATCTACATAGGGGTACAGAGGAACATTTCCAGCAACCATCACTCCTGTGTTCTAATGCTACATTGTGTTAGTTAATGGTGTTGAAAGGCTAATTGATGATTAGAAAACCTTTGTGCAGTTATGTTAGCACATGAATAAAAGTGAGAGATTTCATGGGAAACATGAAATTGTCTGGGTGACCCCAAACTTTTGAATGATAATGTATGAATTGCTTTACATTTTGTGAGTTAGAATCACTGTGTGTCCTATTTATTTATCAATCTTTTTAATGCTCACGTTTTTTTTTTTTTTAATATCACATTGATTGCACTATGGGGGCTACACAGTGGCTTGGTGGTTAGCACCGTCGCCTTGCAGCTAGAAGATCCCCACTTTACATCCCCGCCTTCCTGGGATCTTTCTGCATGGAGTTTGCATGTTCTCCCTGTGCATGTGTGGGTTTTCTCCAGGTTCTCCGGCTTCCTCCCACAGTCCAAAAACATGCTGAGGTTAGTTGGTGATTCTGAATTGTCTGAAGGTGTGAATGTGAGTGTGATTGTTTGATAGACTGGTGACCTGTCCAGGATGTCCCCTGCCTTCACCCTAAGCCATCTGGGATAGACTCCAGCCCCTAATGAGGATTAAGCAGTGTATAGATAGTGGATGGATGTTTGTACTATCAAGTACTAGTGAGAAATAGCATTTCGTTTCAGTCTGTGTATTTTTGTAAATACCATGACAATAAAGGAATCTATCTATCTATCTATCTATCTATCTATCTATCTATCTATCTATCTATCTATCTATCTATCTATCTATCTATCTATCTATCTATCTATCTATCTATCTATCTATCTATCTATCTATCTATCTATCTATCTATCTAAAATATTAGCAATTTGTTTTTGTTTTTGTGTACGTTCTGTACAAACATTCAGGGTTGCAGGTGATGACGCTTGCACTTGGTGATCCTTTGACTTTACTCTCTGCATCCTTGACCTGCATGATGTAAATTTAATCATCGTTCAAGTTCACAAAATCTATGCAGGCAGCCCAGAGTTTGCGTCTGTGTGGTGATTCTGCTACAAGTGCAATAGTCCACATGCTTGACGGAGCTCTTTATGTCCAGAATACAGACATATGACCTACTATGCATGTACGAAACAGAATTCACAGCTGTCTGCAGATGTTTGTGTGCACGTCTGCAAGGGAATAGAACAGAGCATTAACATGGCTGTATAATGTTGAGGCCGATTCGTGCTTTGCTTGTCGTTGGGTCTGAAAGGGTCACTTAAACTTTGCCTTTTATTCAAGTCCATGAGGTTCTGTCCAGACCCCTCCGTGAAAAGTGACTGTTTTGAGGAGAGGCTGCTGTGTGAGGAGAATAGCAGTTTTCCACACCCACATACTCTTAAATTAATCATTAGAAGTGTTGTAATTAGAGTCGCAGCAGGATTTTGGAGGTGCTTTGATTTGTACATCAATCAGCTGCCCAAACACAGTGGGAAGTTCTAAATTTACCAGAAACCCTGCGCTATGTACGTCTGCTGACCTTGATGCACAGGAATAATCACACGGACACGGGAACATTAATTAATTAACTAAGTTCCTGACATTAAAACGATGTCAGATCACCAGTCACCAGGGATGATTAGCCAACAGTAGTGAAAAATTCAAACGACCTAGCGAGTGCTACAGCTAATATTGACTTTTAGACAGACACCACATTTTTTTTAGCTGGTTAGTTATTAAGTAATTGTATTAGTTGACAATTAACAGAATTTACCAGAAATGTAGGCCAGGGGTGAATGAATAGCTCTTTATATCACTCTGTGTATATGTAAATCATTAGAAAAAAACAAAAAGATTTTTTTCAGTCAAAAAATTACATCAAAATACCCCAAAAATCCTTTCTTTTGATTTCTTCAGACTAAGAAAGGGATATGAATAGAATTTAAGACCATCCAAGAAAAGCCCTGGCATTATTACTAACTATATCTAGTGGTCAGGAGGGCTTTTTTTACTGGGGGGATTTTTTCCTTTGGGGGCATCTTACGTCAGTTTACCCATCTTTGTTGTATATAATTTATATTCTAGCATAAAGTGATATGTATGTGCATCTCTTGTCTGTGCTGAGGGGTGTGGAAACTGTGAATTGGCCTTTGTCTTTGTTGTTTGCTTAGTTTTTTCTATTCTTTCTACTGTTAGAATTGTCTCTGTGAAACAGGGGTGTCAAACATGTGGCATGTGGGCCAAAACCGGCCCTCCAGAGGGTCCAATCCGGCCTGTGAGACGACTTTGTAAAGTGTAAAAATTACAGAGAAGACATTAACTGCAGATTGTCAATTTGCAAAAATTTAAAATAATTCCTAGACCATGACAAGTTGTTTTGATTATAAAGTAAATTATTATATTATAAAGTTTATTCGTTGTTTTTTGTCATTTTGTCTCTTTTTTTTGTCTCGCTTGTGTCGTTTGTCTATTTGCTGTTGCTAATCTTTTGTCTCATTTTTTGTCATTTTTTTTCTCGCTTTTGTCCTTTTGTGTTTCCGTTTTTGTCTCGCTTGTGTTGTTTGTCCATTTTTTTTGCCGCTTCATGTCTCGTTTTTGTAATATTTTGTCTTGTTTTTGTTTCCTTTTTGTCTTTTTTTTGTCTGACTGTTGTCATTTTGATCACAAAGTAAAATAGTACGTTGTTCAGTTCCAGATACCTGTGACTAAATGTGCTGTTCCTTTGTAGATCCTCAGTGATCTGGAAGTTGTAATGTGTAAATGCTAAACTGAAGCATAATGTTTTTGAATTTGAACTTATTTTTCTTAATAAATTTCAGGTTATTCATGATGTTTTGTAATAAGATAATTCCTTAAATATGGACTTTTTTGCACTAAAACAAAGGAAGAATTTGGAATTGTTGTTATTTATAGGTTGCTATGCTGTGATTTTACTGGTCCAGCCCACTTGAGATCAGACTGGGCTGATTGTGGCCCCTGAACTAAAATGAGTTTGACACCCTGCTTCGGTAAAATTTCAAAAAGAAGATTTTTACAGCACGCTACTTCTATTTTTTTCCTAAAAATAGTAAGTATCCCACTACTTCTTTTACCACGTGTGATTAAAGCAGAAAGAGAAAGATGGATATTGATTGTTTTCTAAGGAACATGGTTTGTGATTGTAAAGTAAACTTGACTCAACCAGCAAGTATCACTTGGCACAAACCTGACTGAGATTCCAACTTGTCCTATCAACATTTGGTCTGCAGGTCAATCCCACTCTGCCTCTCACTGCAGTCAAACATCCCTCTTGTTTTTTTTTCTTACATCCCTTGAAAACTATGTTTAGAAGGCCTCTGTCAGCCCTGCAGCCTGCCCTGCAGTGAGCAGGAGAGCAAATGTCCATCATGTCGACAAATTGACTCAATCAGCTTCATCCAGGAGCATTAGCCCTTCGCTCCTTTGAAATCCAACACTGTTGATGGTTCACCGGAGTGTTTTTGGAGAGGCAGCGGAAAAAGAAAAAGAGGAGAAGAGGAGGCCTCATCATCTCTGGTAATGACAGAGTGAGAAGTGGGTTTTCTACTGCTGTCCTCGTTAAAACCATTTTGAGTCGTACACATGAAAAAGAGAAGTTTACCGTTGCTGAATATGGTTGGACATGTTAGAATTGGAGTTTGGTTTGTGGATTTCACAAATGAAAAAAGAAGTAGTTGCTTGTGTGTGTCAAACACTTCAAATCACCAGGACTTTACACGAGCTGAAAGTGGAGGAAATACAGAAATGAAGTTGAGGCCGTTCATCACATGATTCATGTCTAACAGGAGAAAAGGACAAAGAGGTAGAGAAAAGAGAAAAACACATCTGGATGTCTCTACAAAGTTTAATAGTAAAGACTAGGAGACACAGTTTGTGTGTGTGCAAAGATAAATGCTATTATCATTATTATTATTATTATTATTATTATTATTATTATTATTATTATTATTATTATTATTATTATTATTATTATTATTATTATTATTATTATTATTATTATTATTATTATTATTATTATTATTATCGTATGAGTTAAAAATGTCAGTTTCAGTATGCTGTGATGAAAAGTTATAGGACATAATTAAGTACACAGTAAAAATTTGAGGGCTATATATAGCATTGTATTGTATTTTTGCAAGTCAGACAGTTTGAAACTTGTAATCTGCTCAACCCTGTCTTACACATCTGTCTCCTACAATAAATGTGAGCAAAATTCATTTTTCTTGGCAAATGATTAAAACATTTAATTCACCACAATATAAGTAACAGCAGACAATTGTCACTATAGTATGATATAATTATTATATTATATTATATTATATTATATTATATTATATTATATTATATTATATTATATTATATTATATTATATTATATTATATTATATTATATTATATTATATTATATTATATTATATTATACTATATTATATTATATTATATTATATTATATTATATTATATTATATTATATTATATTATATTATATTTAATAACTGGCAGTGAGCATGCTGGTTCAGCTTGAGAACGGGTATATAAACTAATGTCTAACCTGTCAGTGTGATAAAGTACAGTGGGCCGACATGTAAAAACTTCAGTTATGTGTTTTGATGCTGTAGTAAACTGTAAAACCAGGGAGACTTTTAGATTTTGAATGCATGTGAAACTAGCAGAGAGCCTGCAGTAATCGTGACTCTGCACATTCCTCTGAACAGCCACACTGACATCTGGTGGCAGAAGTCCAGCTCTTCCAGTCTGTGGTTCAGTTTTGACACATTGCAATCAGATAGTCATCAGTTCTTCACTCAGACACTCTGATAACATTCTGAGCTTATCTGAAGCTCTCGCTGCTTATCTCTGAATGTTTATGTGGATTATTATATATATATATATATATATATATATATATATATATATATATATATATATATATATATATATATGTATGTATGTATGTATGTATGTATGTATGTATGTATGTATGTATGTATATATATATAGATAGATAGATAGATAGATAGATAGATAGATAGATAGATAGATAGATAGATAGATAGATAGATAGATAGATAGATAGATAGATAGATAGATAGATAGATAGATATAGATAGATAGATAGATAGATAGATAGATTAAGACTGCCAAGCAGCATGAGTTGAACACTTACGTATTCTAAAAGTGTTCAGCTTCAGTCAAATGTAATTCTATACAAAATATTAAAGTAGGTGTACATAGTTACTGTTCTCTGTTCTGAATCACAAAATTTGAGGTATTTTGTCGTTTGGTATTATTATTTGCAGATATTTCTAGTTATGTTAAAAATTAATATTTTTGTATACAAAACCCATTAACAGCTTGTAAAAAATATTTAAATTTTTCATGCAAAATTGAATAAATTGATAGAAATTGTTATTTCCTTTTGTACAAATTGTTTTCATATACACTACCGTTGAAAAGTTTGGGGTCATCCAGACAATTTCATGTTTTCCATGAAAACTCACACTTTCATATAATAATAATTTATCCCTATTGGAATTAGTCATTTACTGCAGGGCTAGCTTAGACAAAACTGAAATGAAGAGCTCCACTTCAGCCAACAACAACGGCAAAATCCTGCCTTTATGCTGATATGTCATAATCATCTAAACTGATAGCTACCAAATTCTAGGGGAGATTTTTTCCTGCATTGCACGTTTACTTTTAAAAAATAAATTCTGTAATTCATAAAAAATTACAATAAATATTAAAAAGTCGAAATATGAAAAAATACTAAATAAATAAACACTATAAATATAAAAACTTAAATAAAAACACAATTAAACGTTGTTGTTTTTAATACTGCGCTGTCGTTGGTTGTTTCTTGGGCACCCTCGGTGTAACGCGTCTTCCTATTGGCCACCGGGCTGACGCCTGTTTTCTGTCAGTCCGGAACCAGCGGGGTGAAGGTGAACCCGGTCCGTCTCTCTCTGCCCATCGCTGGAAACACCCGCTCCCTGTCTCTTCCTCCTGCGCCGCACCGGGATCACCCGCTTATCCGTGAGCCATGTCCGTTTTCAGCGATGTCCCGCAGGCCCCGCCCGTAGCGGTCTTCAAGCTGACCGCCGACTTCAGGGAGGACAGCCACCCGCAGAAGGTGAATCTGGGAGTCGGAGGTAAGAGACAGGAGCTATCGGCTAATGGTAAAGCTAAAGCTAGGTTAGCCTACAGTGGCTATAGGCTAGTCCAGCAGAAACTTCTACCGCCGCCTGTGTTTGCTGTCATCATCTAGCTATCCAGCCTTGTGTATTCGAGCGGTTACGGTGCTCTTCTATCCCACATTAGCAACTCTTTGATTTGACCTTCGAGTTAGCACTGAAGCTAACAAACCGGAGCCTATATTAGCTCGCTTCTGTGCCAACAGTAAACCCACTCCAGTGAGCTCAGATGAACATTACACCTGCTACGTCTCTACCACTGGATGAATTTAACTTCAGAGCCTTGTGTCGTGACTGCTCTCACCTGCCATGAACCCTTCTGTTAAAGAGACCACATGATGTTTATGATTTGTCCAAGTCGCTCATCTGTGTCCTTGAACGCACCATAGTCACTTTATTTAGTGATCTGTGTTGTCATTTTTAACTTGAAGAGGGAACAGTTTATCTTTAATCTCACCAATCCTGCTTGTTTGGAAGCTGACAGCTCATTTTGTGACTATTGATGGGGATAATATCATCTGTGTTTGCTGCATATACTCCTCTGAATCTATCATTAGTGTTGTTAATGTGGTATGACAGCTTTTTCATGGATACAACTGTACAACCACATGTCAGATGACTATTCAGTATTGTTGACTGCAGAGCCCTTAATTATTTTAAGGACCTCTGGTGTAGGTTCAGTGGAATCATGCCCACCAGACTGAACGTAACTGGGCTTGCTGTGGTCATGAAAGAAACTAAAAACTACAGGGTAAAAACTATGACTTATTAAAATCCTGAAGGAGAAGGCATGTTTCCCTATTTGTGGTCTGACTTACTGGATGCACCCTGCCGGTAAAGACCTGCTATTAGGTGTGCATTTTGCAGCGGTCTCCTCCACTTCTGATATCTTTGTGTTACCATTTTCATAATCCCCTTCACTGTGGAAAACGACAACAACAACAACCTCCAAGCAGCAACCGACCATATTGAAAATTTTGAGATTTGGACAGGATTTGGATCATGCAGTAAAGCAGCCCTGCTGGATTTTTTTTCAGTAACTTAGCTATTTTAAGCTCAATTTTCACCTCACACTGCATGAAAATGATCCATCAACAGAATTCCTCTGCATCTAGGGCTGCAGCTATCGATTATTTTAGTAACCCAGTATTCTATCGATTATTCTGGAGATTAATCAAGTAATCAGATTCCGCACTTGGCGTTGCAGCATTAAAAGAGGAAGTACAATGGTATTGTACATATATAGCATAGTACAGGGGT
Organism: Amphiprion ocellaris; assembly: GCF_022539595.1. Lineage (NCBI taxonomy): Eukaryota > Metazoa > Chordata > Actinopteri > Pomacentridae > Amphiprion > Amphiprion ocellaris. Next base: position 22,862,411 of record NC_072769.1, on the reverse strand, counting down.
ATTCTACTAAAACTCAAAGCCATGGGTACCCACATGTATTTAGTTGGTGATGCAGAAATCCCATAAATATGTTTTTATGTTTGGTTCGTTTAAACTGCTGCTTCTACAGCTGATAGAAAACAAATAAGAAAACTGATCAGTTTATTAGTATTTATTACAGAGAATATTCAATCTTTAACTTTAGTTTCACTTTGGTTTGGTTCAAATTAAAGTGATTTCCTTCATTATGAGACAGTGTCAGACCTGCATGCACTTCAGTACAATATCATGTTTGAATATGTGAAGTTTGGTAGTTTTATTGTGCAGCTGTCTGTTATCAATAATCAGCTGCATTGATCGGAAAAATAAATACATTAACGCACGTTTAACAGTTTTCTACCAGCATTCCTCTCATTCCGTCATAAATGTTTATGTTCCTCATTTGTTCTCCATTAAACAACCTGTTTGCGATTGTTCATTTTGTGCAGAAAACGAGTCAAATGATCGTTAAACGCTCCCGTTTGTGTGACAAGTTTGAAGCAGAAAATCTGAGTTAACAAAGAAAGTTGAAAACCACTTTCACACCTGTTAATTCTGAAGTTTTAGTTTTTGTTGACTCACACAAAAAGTCTGATTGTATCAAACTGTCTTCATAGTTCAGCTCCGATCTGATAAATGCTGTTAACACTAGAAAAACTGCACCGATTATAACAGAAGCATCCGGTCAAATTTAATTTATAATAGATCCTGGTCCGTCACGGATGAAGTCTGGATCCAGACTAGTTAGTGACCTGGCGTCAAGTATGTAGTGGATTAAACGAAGCCTCCATTCAGAGAATTTTGCCTCGAGGAGTATTTAGTAATCAAATTAATCAAATAACTTGAGGAATCATTTCAGCCCTAAATGTCAGTGTTGTATTAACTGAAAAACTCCTGCTACCAAGTCAGTGTGTTGAGTTAGTCCAGTTCAGCTAAAAGAAGACAAGTCTAATAAGCCTACAGATTTAGTCAGCTCAATCAATAATGACATACTCTATTAGGTTTTGTTAAAAGTTAGATGTCTGTACAGGTGAGCAACCCACACAAGAATTAAAATTCTAAATGCCTTCAAGCATTTATTATTGTGTAAATCTGGAAAGAAACATCATCTTTTCAGTTAACAGGCTGTTTGTACTGCGGTGACAGAAATGCCTTTAATTCTTTTTTTAAGTTTTACTTCTTCATCTTCCTTTTCATTGTTTAGGTGATCTGACCACTGCCTACTGGGTTATTAAAGTTCACCTTGTCTCGTGAACCTTTCAGCCCATTGCCAAAACATACCTACAATACGTGCGCAAAACCAGTTTACCCAGAAAATATTAGCAGTTAAGAAACCAATTTTGAAAGCTTCGCCTACAGTGTTCGTACACAGCCAGCAGGGATAGCTTTAGCTTTAAGATGTCTGTTTTATTGGGCATTCATGAGTACGTACTTACTGAGTGAGGTTCATTCTTGTTGTATGTTGAACTAGAAACAAACAGGTCAGTTACCAGCAAACATTAGTTACCTGCATGCCTCAACTGTTAAATATCCTACACTGGAATTGTTCTTTCTTCACTCCTTAACCATTTAGCAAACACACTAAATTGTTTCAAGTGATAGTAAGTGTTCGTCCAGAAGATCCACTGAATCCAAACCACCAAATGTACTTGTCTGACCTTTACAGTCAGTTTGCCCTTTGATTCATGGTGACCGTCTGTAGCTGCAGTGAAGGCCTGATATTTGATACAGCTCTGCTCAGGTTCCAGAGCAGCATTAGTGAGTTCTTAAGAAGTCAGATATGTGTGACATTTTAGCTTAGCCTGGCTGCTAATGGAACCTTCAGTGAGTGTCGGTTATTACATGTGATTAAATTCCAGTTTTGTTCCTCACTTTATTGTTTCTCTTCAGTGTTACTCTTTCAGGCTGTGAGGTTGTATTGTTGCCGCTGGTTCATTACGGCATACCCTGAAATAAACCTCAAATACTTGAGCCATTAGAGATGGTGCCTAGCATGGGTCAACATGAACATATACACTATGAAAAATGTAGCAAATTGAGGTCCAAAAACAGTAGCATAGTGGGATTTTTTTCCTATTGTGTCAGTAGTAAAGCCAATATTTCTCTCTCTCGGTATATTGGAAAAAGGAGCTTGTATGTTTTGCATGAAGTGAAATCCAGATGTGAGTAATATTCTGTGTTGCTTTAGTCTCTGCTTTAGTCTGTGGCTGCTTGAATAAATGTCATCTTGCTTTGTGTCCCTTCCAGCTTACCGTACTGACGACTGCCAGCCCTGGGTGCTGCCGGTGGTGAAGAAGGTGGAGCGGCTGATTGTGGAGGACGAAAGCCTGAACCACGAATACCTGCCAATCCTCGGCCTGCCGGAGTTCCGCTCTGCGTCCTCCAAGGTCGCCCTGGGAGACGACAGCGCCGCCATCAAGGACAACAGGGTGAGACGAACGCACACAGAGTTATATGCAAAAGTTTGGTGAACAAAAAGCATGTTTTGTTGATTTTCTTTTTTTTAACAAGTGAAAACAGGTAAATGCCACCCTGTGCTGCAAGCACATCCAACATTTGTTCAATGTTATTTTACTTTTTGTCTCATTAATTTAAAAACAATGTATTTTCAAAATGTGCAAAAGTTTAGATCCTTCACTTATCAAGTCTCAAAGCTGCTCCTCCAAGCAACAGACCAAGACTACATCCGTGCTGAAATGTTTTCACTGTTCAACAAAAAAGGCCTTTGCTTATACTCTGATTACATGTGTTCTCTTACTGCTGATACTCTGATTACATGTGTTCTCTTACTGGCCATTAAAGCTGCGATATGTTTGATAAATGAGCCTTTTTGTCTTCTTAATAAGGCTCAAGTCCTTGTGTGCAAGTACACAATACTATGGTACGTTCTTTATTTGTTCACAATTACAGCTTTTCTCAGCTGAAAATGCTGCCTTTGCAGAGTAATCTCATCTGTTTTTGAAGTACATTTGGATTGACAAACAAATGAGTTTTTGTCCTTCCATGTGTCATCTGTTGGTTAAAATGTGAAATTTGTAAACAAAACCTAGTATTTCCTGTAGTTTGGCTGTTTTTAAATGGCACACTTTTATACCCACAATGCATTTCATAATGCAATGAGGATCATACTTAGCTGATGAGCATCATAAAATCAATCGGAGACTAAAAATGAAAAGCTTTTATTTAATATTTTTCATGTCAGCTGTAGGTTGTGTTATTTCACCTGTTAAATCATGGTCCAGCTACTTCAGCAGAACATTTCTCTGCAACTTTTCACGTGTATCCTTGCCAGTGTTCCCTGAATAGTTCTCAACAGAACTCGGTTAAATACTGCATTTCAGATATTTAATGGTACCAGGGTGGGTATTCGTACCTCGGACTGAATAATAAGACAATGTGTTTTTGTGAGGGGCCTTTTATGGCCCTTAAAGAACCGATTCAAGTGTGCTAAATGTTTATTTCTTGTCTTTTCTGCCGTTTTTATTTCTTATGTAAATAAGGTGTGTAGGCATCTATGCTTAGTATGTTTTATAGACAGATTAAATAAATGGCGTGATTACATAGATTAGATTGATTGATTCATCTTCCATATTACAGGCCTGATTCTCCTCATCTCTCTTTACTCCTGCTTCACTGCTGCTGTTTTGTGTCTCAGGTTGGAGGTGTCCAGGCTCTGGGGGGGACGGGAGCATTGAGGATCGGGGCAGAGTTTCTGCGACGGTGGTACAACGGCGTCAACAACACAGCCACACCTGTATACGTCTCAGCACCCACCTGGGGTTAGTAAACAGCTGAGAGCTGCTGCATTATGGGAACAAAGTTAGCAGAAACATTCTAAGTCTTTGCTGCAGCCTTAAAATAAACTGTAATGTTCTGTTCTCCCACAGTTTTTTAATCTGGTAGTTGAAAGGTTTTGGCTGTTTCAGGATGAAGCAGATGGTGTTGGTAATGACTGTTGTTCAGATTTATTAAACATCAGCTGAGTGATGTTCCTCTTTCTGCCAGAAAACCACAATGCTGTGTTTGCTGATGCTGGCTTCAAAGATATCCGCCCCTACCACTACTGGGATGCTGCTAAGAGGGGTCTGGACTTCACCGGATTCCAGGATGACCTGGAGGTGAGGAGAGACTAATGTTAGTGAGTGCAAGTTTGCTCATGTGAGACTGAATCTTCCCCGGGTGGTGCAGCCTGTAAGAAACTGTAAAACTCAGATAGCTGCTGGAATTCTGTGGCTGTAACAGGAGTGTTGTTGGAGCCTGTTTTGTTACTGAATCCTGATCAGTCCTGGGACTTTTGTAGTTTTTAATCCTGTTTTCCTCACACATGAGTGATGTTTGTCACATGCTGCTGATTAACAGCCTCACACAGCTGCCAAAATCCTGTTGTGTAACTGCATTTTCAAGTTAATTAATGACCTTTGAAGGTAGAGCTTTTCATTTTATGTTAAATCAAAAAAAATTTACAGCACATTGACCATTTGTATATCATATTTTCTTCAAGGATTCAGTGTTTTTCCTGAACATTATTCTTTGTCAGCCCTCCCAGACCTTTAGAAGAAAGCAGTAAGACGGTCAGACTGTTGTTTAGTTACAAGGACCCAAAAGGCAATGAAGAAAGGGGGAAGAAAAAGATCAGATCATGATAATTAAAAGTGATGAAAGATTGTTTGGAAGCATGCCTCAGTCCTTTATGATGTTCTCTCTCTCCACAGAAAGCTCCAGAACACTCCATCTTTGTCCTTCATGCCTGTGCACACAACCCTACCGGCACCGACCCGACCCAGGAGGAGTGGAAGAAGATCGCAGAGATCATGAAGGTAAACGGGTGGTGTCAGCAGATTCATTTGTGGCCAGAGAGGGAAATGTTTTTCAACTGAACTCTATTTTGAGGGTATTCTTTTATTATTCTGCCAAGTATGTGGTGCCTCGGCAGAGTCTGTCAGTCTTTTAGCAACATTACTCAAAAACAGAATAACTGATTTGGATGAAATTTCAGGGAAGGTCAGACATGGACCAAGTGATTATATTTTGGCAGTGATGCGGCTTATAGTCTGGATCCGCAGATTTCTTAAAGATTTCTGTATCATTGGGAGATAGCGGCACAGCGTCACTGTAATGGTACGTGTCCACAGGATCCGTCACTTTCCTGCATCCCTTTCATTGTCTATGTGAAATGCACCGCATTGTATGCTGGTTCCGTTGCAGCGTGGTTCTAGCTGCGATCCGGTGCGTCTCCTCAGAGCTCATTTGCATAAAGTAGACTTCTGTCTTATGCAAATTTGGTGTGGCGAATGGAGGTCTAACACATCATGAGACTTTTGTCAAACATCTAAACTAGCCGTCGTTGAACTAAAACGAGGACAGATTCAGCTACTGCACAGGTTATTCTTCACCTCAAATGCTTTCAGAAATACTTTCCGCTGAACAGTTTTTTTTTTTTTTTTTTTGGATAATAAAAGAGAAAGTTTGCAACTGAGCCGCCATGTTGGTCTGATGCATCTGCCGGTCTGAAGCTGAAGGCGTTGTCATGTGACCACGTAGTGGCCCGCTAGTGACCCGCCCACCAAGCAGGCCATATTCAGATGTGACATGTTTACATGCAAGAAAAATGGATCCAGTGGACACGTACCGTAACTATGACAACAGGCGAACACGACATCGCTGTCTGCTGATGATCACATGATGTCTATCCTACTATAAATCCACCACTGTGGACTTATCAGGACTTATCTGTCGGAAATCATACAAGGAACAATTAATTAAATTGTGGGGGTGTTTCTGAGTCCCATCAATTCCCACTGCTTGCTACATATTTAGGTCACACGATTCGGTATCCATACATAATGTACACATGCATAACACACACCGGTGCTCAGCACAAGGTCATTTTTTATTAAAGGTTTCATCCGTTGGAAATGATACGACTGAGCAGCCTTGGCGGAGTATTGTGCTCTCTGAGTGCTTTTCTTGTTTTTTCTCATTTGTTTATCTTTATCTACTGTTTTTCTCTTTTTCTTCTCTAGAGGAGGAATCTGTTTGTGTTCTTCGACTCCGCTTATCAGGGTTTTGCCTCCGGCAGTCTGGATAAAGACGCCTGGGCCATCCGGTTCTTTGTCTCAGAGGGCTTCGAGCTCTTTGTAGCTCAGTCCTTCTCCAAAAACTTTGGCCTGTACAGTGAGTACACATGATGCACTACATATTTATATAGTCCTGTGGAAGTGAACCCATTTTATTCACACAGTAGGTTGCAATGCTTTTAGTGTTGATGTGAACTGTTTTCTCTTGTCAGATGAGAGAGTGGGGAACCTGACAGTGGTAGCCCAGGACAGCGAGAACCTGACCCGAATCCTTTCCCAGATGGAGAAGATTGTCAGGACAACCTGGTCCAACCCACCTTCTCAGGGAGCACGCATTGTCAGCAAGACCCTCAACTGCCCCGAGCTGTTTGCAGAATGGTACGCTGTCAACAGTCAGCAGCTCTGGCTCCACATAACTGTCACAAAAATGATTCTGCATTGGAGTGAATAAACCAGACGGCATGTTGTATTTCTGACAATGTCATATGGGGGAATGAACAGTCTTGGCGGAGTACTGCTCTCTCTGAGTGCGTTTCTTGTTAGCTAGGGAGACGATTTGAAAGTCTCATTATACTACTCATTATTTCTGGAGCTTTTAGCTGTTTATTACAGTCTTTGTCAGCTGATCTTTATTCTAATTTCCTGTCTTGTGCTCTTCCCCTCTGTCACTCTGTAGGAAGGCTAATGTAAAGACCATGGCAGACCGGGTCCTGCTGATGAGGGATCAGTTGAAGTCCAAGCTGCAAGCTCTGGGCACCCCAGGGACCTGGGACCACATCACTCAGCAGATTGGGATGTTCAGCTTCACCGGCCTGAACCGTGAGTGGAAAACACACAGAAAACATACAAGCACATCCAGCTACTCTCAGGGAAATACTGGGATTATCAATTTGTTTTCATAATCTCTGTCAGTTATGACAATATCGTACTGACAGAAGTAACTTTGGACTTCAAGAAAGAAGCCAACTTGAATACGAAGTATTATTTAAGAGTGAGTGTGATTGTTTGTCTCTATATGTAGCTCTTTGATAGATTGGTGACCTGTTCAGGGAGTCCCCTGCCTTCACCCTAATGGTACGTGTCCACTGGATTCGTTTTTCCCATATGTAAATGCGCAGCATCTGAATATGGCCTGCTTTGTGGGCGGGGTCACTAGGACTGGACCCGAATATCGGAATATTCAGTCCAGACAGTGGTATCTGGATATTGATTTTGAGATCCGAATATCCCCCCCTCCCCGTCGGATGATGTTGCGCGATTGGTGCTCGCCCATCGTGTCCCCCGTCGGACGTTACTATAGGAACCGATCCTAATATCCCCCCCCGTCGGATGTTACGGAGCAGACCGAATATTCGGATATTCATCATTAATAGGGCCCGAATATCCGGAGGGCAGAAACTGCGACTCGGGCCAGCCCTACTGGTCACATGAAAGTGCTTTCAGCTTCAGTCCAGTAGATGCATCAGACCAACATGGCGGCTCGGTCGCAAACTTTCTCTTTTATTCCGAAAAAACACTTCCACGAAAAGTATGTCTGAAAGCATTTGAGGCGAGAAACAACTGGTGCAGTTGCTGAATCTGTGCTCGTTTTAGCTCAAGGACGGCTAGTTTAGACGTCTGACGGAAGTTTTGCGATGCATCGGATCGCTGCACTCTGCATCGAATTTGCACAAAGTAGAAGTCGGGTCTACTTTATGAAAATGAGCTGCGGGGAGAGGCACTGGATCACAGCTAGACACAGGCTGCAACAAAACCAGCATGCAACGCAATGCGTTTCACACAGACAATGAATGGGTTGCAGGAAATTGACGGATCTAGTGGACATGTACCCTAAGTCAGATGGGATAGACTCCCGCCCCCCCGACCCTGATGAGGATTAAGCGGCGTACAGATAATGGATGGATGGATATAATGGACTATTTCATAAATGAAGTTTGCTCACTGAAATGTAAAGGAAAGCTCCAGAAAATGCAGGTTAATGGATAGATCTGTTCTTCTCCTGCACACTTCATGACCGACACTGTGTTGTCGTTTGTGCTGCAGCCAAACAGGTGGAGTTCATGATCAAAGAGAAACACGTGTACCTGATGGCCAGCGGTCGCATCAACATGTGCGGTCTGACCTCCAAGAACATCGACTATGTCGCTCAGTCCATCCACGATGCCGTCACCACAATCCAGTAAAGGCTGCTCCTGTCCACCCGCTTCCCTCCTCCTGTATGCCACAGGAAGTACCATCATGTCTGCCCCCCCCCCTCCCCCCCGTGCCCCGCCTCTGCTTATCCTGTCCTCTGATTGGTTAAACAGCTGCAGGGATTTTGCAGTTGAACCAATGGGAGGACAGGTGTGTTTCTGTTCTCAAATGAAGGTATAAACATGTGGGAGGTGCAATGCTTTTTGAAAGACTTGAATGCACACAGCCAGGCCTCGCTGCTGGCAGAGCTCCATAACCTGATGTGTACAAGTTAAAATGTCTTTTATCCAGGTCCCATCATTTGTGAACTGACCAATTTTATCTCAACCAAATCATTTCTGGTTTTAAAATTCACATTTCAGATTTTAGGAAATGTTAGACGGGAGGATTCTGAATGAAATTATTATGCTTCCTCAACTATCGTAGTGTTGAACAAAAGGCAGTGCAGGTAAACTGATGTAAATAGATGTAATCACTATTAGAGGTCCTACTATTTCCATGCGTACTGATTTGCAGCTTCATTTCAGGTCTTTGACAAATCACTACAATAGATCAGGATTACAACCAACAATTAGCTGGTACCGTAATCTGTGTCACACTGTATGTTATTGTTGAGTTTATGACTACTAAAAGGCACAACTCAAGACATTTGTTGTGTTAAAGCCTAACGAAGGGCATTAAGAGTTCAACGGTTATCTTCTCTGTCGTGACCAGGTAATTGGTCACTCACTGGTGATGTTTTAAGTGTTGCCTTGTCAAATGTGTTGCAGCCTACAAGATTATAGAGCTAGTTTAGCCACCAAGCTAACAAATTCACTCTGTGTGCCATCAGTGAACAAAAATCACCTCTCCTATGTGTTATTTTCTCACCCTACAGTGCCCTTATTGTGTTACACAAAGCCTCTGTGAAGTCGGTTGCTGTAAGGAGCCTTTCTGATCAGACCTCAGAGCCTGTTGTTTGCCACACTGCCCATTCAGTGGTGTCGTTTGTAACGGTACACAACGATACGTGTGCTCATACTGAAATAAATTATAAACCACAGCAACTGTGTTTTTTTTTCTCTCTTTCTCTTAACTCTCCATGAAGCAGCACAATTTTGCAAATGTTTACATTTCTAAAGGCAGTAGATACAGAATTTGGCAAAAAGATCTGCAATTGTACATTTGAAAGTTGATTTTCTTTATTTTGAGCTCATAAAGACCAGAGAGCTCCTTCTCTGTCACTAACCATCTGACTAGCTGACTAGCTGAAAGCTGCGGTTTATATTGAGTTCAACTACAACAGTTAAAGCAGCTTAAAGTCCTTTTTGGTCATTGATTCATCCCCTCGAAGCTCAAACTTACATATTTAGACAGGTTTTTCTTCATTGTAAGAAAATAAAAGATGTAACTCTGCACATCTCTGAACCCAGCTCTCCTCACCTGTAGTTCGAGCACACCAGCTCACCTACAGCTCTGCTAAAACATTGTAAAGCGACTCTGCACAGTGGCACGTTGTAATATTGGAGTAATTTAGTCACATGTTTGAACCAGGGCTGCACAGTGACGTGGTGGTTAGTTCTGTCGCCTTGCAGCAAGAAGATCCCCGGTTTGCATCCCGGCCTGGACTTGGGGTCTTTCTGCATGGAGTTTGCATGTTCTCACTGTGCATGTGTGGATTTTCTCCAGGTTCTCCAGCTTCCTCTCACAGTCCAAAAACATGCTGAGGTTAAATGGTGATTCTAAATTGTCCGTAGGTATGAATGTGAGTGTGATTGTTTGTCTCTATATGTAGCCCTGTGATAGACTGGTGACCTGTCCAGGTGTCTCCTGCCTTCACCCTCAGTCAGCTGGGATAGACTCCAGCCCCCCGTCCCCCTAATGAGGATTAAGCGGTGTATAGATGATGGATGGATGGAAACAGAATGGAACATAACAAAACCTAATTTAACTTCACTCAATGTAACTTCATTTAACCCAACTTTCCTCTACTCAGCTTAACTTTTTTGCCCCATTAGATGCAGTGAAAACAACTTCAGTGTCATGAACACCAATCTATCATCACTTTTTAAGTCAGTACAGTGTTTTTTTTTTCCCAGCAAACCGCTGCTTATTTACTCATTTGCAGTATTTAAATAACACGGTAATCCATTGGAGTTGTGTTTATTTGCACTTCATTAATATGAGTCCAGATGTCACCCTGGTTTTGCCATGTTTGATCTCTTCTGACTCTTGAGGGGAAACTATATCTGCTTAGCTGTGCTCACCAACTAGTGCACAGCGGCTTCTTCAAGGCTTTGAAGCTTTTTGTTTGAACCAGAAACTGAAACCGAAGCAGAATAATGAATAATGGTGATGGTTCCTTATGTTTGTTGCCTTTGAATCTGTTAGCAGTATACTACAGTACAAAGGTGCTTTGGCTGCCTTTTTTCTAGAGTACAAAAACACCATATGGCCATGTTAATAACACGGAAAAAACATAATATTTGCTAGAGGGGATATTAAGCCACAGTGCTTGAGCTGAATCACAGCTAAACAGCAGCAGAACCAAGTGTCATCATGTAGCACAGAGGGAGTGGGCATGTTAGTGTGATCTGCAGTGTCTCCACTGAGTGAACAATTAATCATTACAATGTGGACTGGTGATGTGTCTTTCCTGCAGGTGCAGCACCTTGTAGGGGTGAATTAATTAACAGCTGTGTTACATTTGTCAGATAATCAGTAACTTCTGGCATCACAGTTCTTTGAGGGATGAATGACTCCTTCAGACTAAACCACAAGGGAAGATTAATCTGCATCTTCTCAGGACACAGGTACGGATATTGTGACTTTGACCAGATAGCAGGTTTAAATTTTAAATGGCAGCTAAGCCACTCGGAGGCAGAAAAACGTAGCTGAGAATAAAAAAATAACAATAGCAGTTATATTTTTCTTTTTTTCTTCACTACAACCCCAGATTTAATTTAAACCATTTTTTCTCTCACACTCCATATTATGTGTTTAGATGTTCAATACTTTTCCTGCATTTTTTCTATGACTTCTGTGATATTTTTTCTTTATAGCTTAGCTCCAGCTGCATATCCAAAAAAAAAAAAAAAAAAAAAATGCTCAGACAACCATTTACCTACATCAACATATCAATGTGTATCATGGATCTGTTAGGACCTCAGATTAAAACAAAGAAAGACTTTCATAACTGATTGTACTGGGATGAATGAGTGTCTTCTCCTGTTGCAATCATTAGACACTGTGTGGACGCTGGATATTCACACACTGTGGGCCTTTACTGAAAATACGACGTGAGTTCAACTTACAGATGACTAGGTGGACAATATTTTGTATTTTTGTCTATAAATCCAGCGAACACGCCAAAGCCAGCAATGTGTTTGTGGTGCTTTACTGATTTTTGGAAAACAAGGGAGTTCTACAAGATGGTTAAAGTGTGTCAGGGTTGATTACCAAGTGTTTAAAGTGCTCAGATTTCTCTTTTTTGAAGGTAAATGTGCAGAATTGTCAGCAAAATTTACTCTAAAAGTTAAAATACTCATTTGGAAATGTCCCTTTTACATGCTCTATTTTGAAGCTCATCAAAAGTGTTGGTCCTCAAAGTAAATACTGACTAGAATGATCACATAAATATAGTAAAAACTGCAAAATACTTTCCAAAGTACTTGTTAGTGGGATTAATTCATTGGGGAAAATGTAGAATGATGACAGTAGACTGTTCAGTTCGTTGTGGAATTTTGTATTTCTGTATATTTTGATGCAAAATACCATCACATAGTCGCGTTCTATTTTACAAGTACTACGTTGTCATACTTCCAGAAACACTTTGTTCATACATCTCTGCTGCACAGGTCTGTCCATTACAAAACACAGCAAAACAAACTTTCACTGAGCACCAGACAGCAGAAAAAGTGAAAATACAGAAGTGATAAAGAGACATCCTGATGTCCCCAAAGCTAGAATAGATCCAGAGCAGGAAAGAGATATGAATCAAACCTAGAAACTGAACACAAATGTCCTCCAGCAGAACCTCACAGGACGGCTCTGATTGGCCGACGCTCCAATGCAGCAGAGTGACTCAGCAGGTTGGATGTGTTGCAGCCAGGAGGGATGCTTCCTCTCTCCCTCGCCACTCGTTACATTAGCCAATGAGCAGAGTTCAAAAGCACCCCTCCCACATGTTCATCCTCAGCAGCCTCATGTGTCTGACAGCCAATGTGACAGGATGAGGCTGTTAATGCTGAAATTTATTAACAATGAGATCTTTAAAGTTGATGATTGTCATTGAAAATTGCATCTAAACTGTTTCCCTTCATAAGACACACCTATCCAGACATGCTGAGACCTTTAAAACTTCAAATAACAAGCGACACAGCAGGTTAATTCTATTAGGATGCAAAAAGACCTCGATGATTTTGACTGTTTTTCCTAACAAGGCCAGAACAGGCTTCTCTATCAGTCAGACATTTAACCTCAGTGGGTTTCTCTTCTCTCTCATCACTCCCTGAATCCCCCCTTTCCTCCTCTTCCTCCTCGGTGCTGCAGTGGCACAAACCTGATCCTGAGACAGAGCCACGCCCGTCCATCCCATCCCCTCATGCAGACAAACACAGAAACTACAGGTTCAGAGACAGCTCTGCACAGGCCTGATGGATTTAGGGCACAAATTTAGGAACGGCAGAGTCTGTCAGTTCAGCAGCAGCTGCAATCGAGACCTCCGAGTTTTTAGAATTGGATCAACATCCTGCACATAGAGAGTGACAGATTATACAGTGGTGGAAAAGAGTTTTCTAACACCCCATGCATTTGTGAAATATTGCATTAAGAATCACTCTTAGGTCTTCAAGTGCAATTTCTTTAAGTACAGTCACAGCCAAAATATTAAACAAATCCTAAAAAAACATTAAAAACTTAAAATTGATTGGTTCCATAAAAATGCATAATAAATTTTAAGTATTGGGTCATTTTGGTGGGGAACATGGCAGCCAGGATTAGAGCTCTACTGCCGCTAATGGCAGAACTACTAAATATTAATTTGATGATGTGATGATTTGTTTATTTTCTGTTCAGTTTTGAACATATTCTCTGTTATTTGTTGACTTTGATACCGACAATGTTGAGAACATTTTTCCACCACTGTAAGTCAAACCACAGCAGCTTACAGGGAGCACTGGTGGTCCAGTGATATGACTTTTTCCAGAAGGTCTATGGCATCAGCTGCTTTCAATATTGCTCTTATACAAAAGGTGGGTAGTGAAATTTAAATCACTATCATTACATCATATTACATAAAATCGTATTATGTTAGACAACATTCAAAATCTCCACAAAATAACCCTTAAGGTCACATTCAGCTCCATGCAGACAGGAGGCAAAGGATATACATATTGCAAACAGTAATCAGCAACACTGGATTCACTTTCTAACTCCCATTCTCTCCCATTTTTGTAGAGATAAAAAAGAAGCTTAAATAATACAAAATGTGGTATGAGTACAGATCAATTAATTATTGTTAGAAGTAGAGTAGAACCACATCATCTGCATACATGTTGATATATTGAGTCTGGAAATCTAAAGAGGTTAAGTTACATGATGTAAATGGTGCTGATTTCATAAACCCAATATTATACATCATGTCATATAAGGGAGAAGAGATCCTGCAGCCAGAAGCTCACTTTAATTTCACCTCCACTAAATAAATCAAAAACCAAAATAATGAGATTCATTTATAATTGAAAATGTATCCAATAAGGAACATGCAGCTCAAGTGATTATTATTTAAAGAGGTTTGGTGGAAACAAATCGTGGGAGGAATTATTCTGAGGTGAAATGAAAGCTGGACCTCCAGTTTTTAAAATCTGTATGCAGACAGTGAGCTCCAGCCAAAGACTGATATTCTTTCCAAATGTAAACAAAGGAAATAATAGTGATATTAAATTTTTATGAGATATAAAAGGCTAATCGGTTCATACTTGTGGAAATAAAACAAACTGAGCAGAATTCCTGGATAAATACTGAGAATTCAATATTTATCCAGTATCAGTAATTCAGTAAGCAACAGAATGATTCAAACTAGACACAAAAATAATAATAATGAAGCAACATGTGGCAGAAAGTAATATGATAATCAACCACAGAGACGCTATTCTCGTTCTGTGATTGTGAATGAATCCAGTGATCGAACCTCATTACAGAGCTGTTCAGAGACACACCAAGTTAAGAGAACAGTTCAAACATTTCACTTTCTTGCCAGTAGATACAGCTCTTGTGTTAGCAAAGCTGACCATAAACTATCATACATATCTCCACAATACCGTTCAAAAGTTTGGGGTCACTTAGAAATGTCCTTATTTTTGAAAGAAATGCAGTTTTGTTCAATGAAGATAGCATTAAATGAATCATAAATCCAGTCTAGACATTGTTAATGTGGTAAATGACTATTCTAGCTGGAAACAGCTGATTTTTAATGGAATATCTACATAGGGGTACAGAGGAACATTTCCAGCAATCATCGCTCCTGTGTTCTAATGTAACTTTGTGTGTTGAAAGGCTAATTGATGATTAGAATACCATTGTGCAGTTATGTTAGCACATGAATAAAAGTGTGAATTTTCATGGAAGACATGAAATTGTCTGGGTGACCCCAAACTTTTGAACGGTAGTGTAATTGTTCCTTTGATGTGTCTGCAGTTCACATTTGACAGATTTCTGGAAATAAACATATGGAGACACACAAACAGGAGGCACACAGCTCTGAATATAATAACCTCATTAAACTCAGAAAGTTTACTCCACAACCAAAAACACCTGGTCAACAGTTGAAGCTGTTATTCTTCCAAAAACCCAGATACTAATTAGCTTTTAAGGACGTGGCTATGAGCATGTCTCACCGGGTTAGAAGCACACTGTTGTTGAAAATATTTCCACTCTGTTGTTGCATTATTTCCCAGCATGTCCACATATTTTTGGCCATATTTTGTACTTGAGCGAGAAATGTGTCCATCTGCATTTTGAAGAAATCTGTAAAAGGCATTCAAAGCCAATCTAAATATGAAATATTTGTTTGTTGATCTTAAAAACAACATAAAAATATCATGTTTCTACATTACAGACTACAGATCTAACTAGAAAAGCACTCAGAGAGCAGTATTCCACCAAGGCTGCTCATTCTCCATATGGCATTGTCAGAAATGCAGCATTTTTTTTTTTTTTTAAGATATGCAGCGTTTGTTTATGACCTAAATACAGTTGCAGGAAAAAGTATGTGAACCCTTTGGGATTACTTGGATTTCTGCATAAATTGGTCATAAAATGTGTTCTAGCCTCAACCTGATTAAGATGCTGTGGCATCTTAATCGCACAATTCACACCAGACATCCCAAGAACACTGCTGAACTGAAACAGTTTTGTAAAGAGGAATGATCCAAAATTCCTCCGGACCGTTGTGCATGTCTGATCTGCAACTACAGGAAACGTTTGGTTGAGATTATTGCTTCCAAAGGAGGGTCAACCAGTTATTAAATCCAAAAGTTCCCATACTATTTCCACCCTGCACTGCGAATGTTTACATGGTGTGTTCAATAAAAACATAAAAACAGAATTTTGCGTGCGGTATTAGTTTAAACAGACTGTTTGTCTATTGCTGTGACTTGAACACATTTTATGACCAATTTATGCAGAAATCCAAGTAATCCCAAAGGGTTCACATACTTTTTCTTGTAACTGTATATAGTGGGCGATGGGAATTGATGGAACAATTTAATCAATTATTCCTTGTATAGAATCCAATGAATAAGTCCTGATAAGTCCGCAGTGGTCGATTTGTAGTAGGATCGTAATCATGTGATCGTCAGCAGGCAGCTGACGTAGTGTTCACTTGTTGTCATAGTTACAGTGACACCGTGCTGCTATCTCACAATGATACAGAAATCTTTAACAAATCCATGGATTCAGACTATAAGCTGCATCACTGCCAAAATCTAATCACTTGGTCCTTGTGTCATTTCTGACTTCCAGATGTTGGTTTGACAGACGGACAAACCAACGCCTATCGTCACATAACTCTGCCCTGTTCCTTGACAGAGTGATTAGTATTTGCCAAGTACTAATCAGGCAACACAAATGGAGCGGTGTACCTTGTGAGGGATTTGTCCTGTGCATTTTGGAGCAGTACGTACAAAGCAGCACATCTTTGGCGTCTTCCTTCTGTTTCCTGTGTGTCGTCATTCCCTGTAGCTCCATTGGAGACGTGATCACATGTAAGTACTGTATAAAAAACTCTTATTTGTGTTCTACAAATGTTTTACATTCACAGTCATTCCTTTATATATGAGCAGTGATGATGAGAAACTACAGTCAAATGCACATTGCTTTTTTTTTTTTCTTTTTTAGCTAAAATGTGTTTATAGTGTTTTTGCAGTTGTGAATCTAAGCCAAAGAGGGAGAGCCATAAGGAAGCATAGAAAAGGTTGGTTTAATGCATATTGCCAAAGCCGCTCCTTGTGTTTTCTGGTGAATTCGTGTCCTCCGTCCACATGTGCAGCCCATTCGTGGTAGCGGCTCCACTTCATGGCCATGTGGAGCGTGTTTTCAGATAAAACTCTGATAGTTCTGCAACCACAATGTCTTTACAAACAGCTTAAAGAACCATCAGACGATGGAGTGTTCAGGTCCGTTTCTCACTCTTTGCTAGGTTTGCACCAGCGGCTGCTCTGAAATGTCCTCGGGTGTCTTCTCTCCTTCGCGAGATTTTTTCCTCTTCTTGTGACCTGAAGGAAAAGAGACAGTTACATGAAAATTTAACCGTTTTTCCATCCGGGCCTCATTCTTGTTACTAATCATAGATCATGACAACTGAACAACTTGTGCTGTGGAGAAACAGCCTCATGCATGCAGTTACCCACAATATATGAGTCATTCCAGAACTGGAGGATATTTTATGTCCCATAATTCATCCATCCATCCATTATCTATACACCACTTAATCCTCATGATGGTCGTGGGGGGCTGGAGTCTATCCCAGCTGACTCAGGTGAAGGCAGGGGACACTCTAGACAGGTCACCAGTCTGTCGCAGGGCTACATACAAAGACAAACAATCACTCACACATTCACACCTACGGGCAATTTAGAATAATCAATTAACCTCAGCATATTTTTGGACTGTGGGAGGAAGCCAGAGTACCTGGAGAAAACCCACGCATGCACAGGGAGAACATGCAAACTCCATGCAGAAAGATCCCGGGAAAGCCGGGATGTGAACCAGGGATCTTCTCGCTGCAAGGCGAAAGTGCTAACCACTACACCACTGTGCAGGTGAGAAAACAAAGCAGATAAACCCGCTGATAAACTCATCTGAGCCACTTTTAGTTGTCAGCTTTACAGAGCGACCTGCAGGCTTTATTTCACTCTCAGTCTGTTCAAACTGCCCTGCCTTGTGTGTTGAAGAGGTTAAGGTATTTTAGTCCAAACAATTATACAAATTGTGTCTTTTTTTCTTCTACTGTTCTCTTACTATTCTCCGAAAAAGATGAATTCAGAGACCTAAGAAATTTGCATAGAAATCAATTTTCTTATTGTGGAAAGCAGAATCATATATTAATTTTACCATTATGTGTGGGTTTGAGATGCGTAAATATAGAAAAGAGTTTTTGTTTTTCCTTCTCAGCTGAAGAGGCTCCACAGCGCACTCAGTTACACAAACCCAACACACACTCTTGTGTTACTCATCTCTCAACTGTTTTTCATTCCAGAGTGGAATTAACCCTTTAAGACCTTTCATTGTGCAAGTCTGCCAGGACATATTCTTGTCTCGTTTATATATATATTTGGTATATGCATTTTATTGTGTATTTTTACAAATCCATCACTGCAACGAAAAAGCGCTCTGAGACCTGGTGAATGTGTGAAATGATAGTGTAACTCTCCAGATTTTATATGCAAAAAGAATGATCAATCTATCTCATCTGGTTTCAAATCTACTGCCAATCAAAAATGAATATGCAAATCAGTGCTACGCTGGACTCTATAGGGTTAATACAATTTAGTGGCAAAGAGGAAAATCCATTTAGGACTGCTGATATAAAACTACGGTTGTTTGTGTGAAGTTTCATTTTTAGCAAAATCCTCGGCAGTTTATGTTCGGAGTGGCTCTTTAAGAAACTGCAGGAGAATGCAAAGTAGTTCTAAACACTAATGTATGTTTAAGTAGGAAGCTGAGTGTGTAGAATGTGTGTAGTATGTGTGTGTACAGTGTGTGTGTAGTATGTGTGTGGGTGTAGTGTGTGCATGCGGTTGAGTTTGCATGTGAATCAAATCCAACAAGGAGGAGACAGAAGCATAGAAAAGGTTGGTGAATAGGTGGCTCTGTGTGTGTGTGTGCGTGTGTGTGTGTGTGTGTGTGTGTGTGTGCGTGCGTGTGTGTGTGAGACTAACTGAGTTTGAGCAGCAGTTTCTTGCCCAGTGTGTCCTCTGAACCACTCAGCGACAGGCTGCTGATGAAAGGAGACGTGTCCGTTTCTATGGGAACGGAGGCCATGTCTGAGAGAGAGAGAGAGAGAGATGTGATGCTGTTAGTGATGAACAGATCTGGTCTCTGCTGGAAGAGGAGCTAAAGTCCTATAGCATGACTTCAAGATTCAAGACCTTTATTTATCACAAACACAATTATACACAGTTTGATATGCAGTAACATGGACTGAGCACCTGTTCCAGACCCAAACAATAAGAGTAATAAGAATAAAGAATAAAGAAAAAAACTAAATATATATACACTGCCGTTCAAAAGTGTGGGGTCACCCAGACAATTTCTTGTTTTCCATGAAAATTAGCTCTACATTAGTTAAAGTTGCTCTATATTAGTTAAATTTATTGTTATCTTCATTGAAAAAAACGGCTTTTCTTTCAAAAATAAGGACATTTCTAAAGTTGCTCTATAATAGTGAAAGTTTCTCTAAATGAGTTAAAGTTGACCTACGAACATGAAAAGCATTTTCTTAAAAACCACCCTACAATAAGGCAATAATTATTTGATTGTATTTTTCATGAAATATTCTTTGACTCTGACATGGAGACCGCTTCCTCTCCCAGTCTTTGTCACCAGTGGGATTTCAGATCACAGTTTTGAACATAAATGGAGTGAAACTGACCAGCGTGGGCCTCCGTCTCAGATCTGTCCTCTCTGATGTAGGGAATCTCATCCATCCGGAGAAACACTGAATCACTGGGACTCTTTTGGCCGTCCGACTTACTGCCTGCAGACACAGAAACACATCAAAACAGTTCATTTACTACATCTGAGGTGAAATGTTTTATTAATTAGCTGATAAACTTGTTGTAACTTTGGACTCTTTGACTTTAAGCACTCTCTAGTAGCCTTTAGATCTTTTCTTTTTTCCCAAATGAAGGAACCCAATAACTTGTGGTTCAACCCTAAAACTAAAGCCTTTGGACATGAGCCAGCATGCCGTAAGTAATTTGTCAGATAAACAAAGCTTTCAGACATCTCTATCATCCCATCATGTCATTGATATTCCATCAGTACTCTCTCTGTCGGTCTTTTTATGTCTCCTCCGACTGTTCCTCTTTTGGCTAGCTGAGGTAATTGAACTCCATTCATCCTAAAAATTATACCTCAATGGATTTTTTAAATTAAAGAAGCAGCTTTGTTTGTTGGGAACAGATAGTCTGTTGGGTCATTCCAGAATTGGAGGACATTTGAGCTGCAAAAATTTGAAAAATAAACCTTCTATTTTACAGTTTTCTGCTCCCTATTCATCAATAATAGGTAATAAATTATCAAAGGCTTGATTGGCTCAGCTTACACATCAATGGTACCATTTTTATTCCATGTTTTATTTGTTGTTTGCTAACCCTACTCTAATCACAGTAACAGGGTTGTTAATCCATGCTAATGTTAGCTTTTTCTCAGGAGTAGAAACTAGATATTTAGCTGTTACTGCTGACCAAGAGGACAAACTGACTGATGGAAAACAGTCAAAAGAATTAGTCTGATCCTGGTAATATGAGGTAGAGTGAGACATTCAATCAAAGCTGACAATGTGATGAAAACATGAAAAATAGAAGAGAGGACATAGCTTTGCTCTACACATTGTTTTGGACAACTGTTTGATGATGTAAATAACAATAACAGGACACAAAATGACAAAAATTAGACAAAAAAGGACAGAAAATGAGAAAAACAAGACACAAAAGACAAAAATGTCATCAACAGGTTTGCATGCATGTTGTGGGACACACGTTCCATCCATAATTATTATTATTTAAAATATTATGTTCATTAAAAAAATGTTCCCACAATTACAAGAGGCATCAATGAAAAAATAATACCAAAAAAAGATTTAAATTTCATTTTAACTGTTTTATTTGAGATTCAATTTGGTCATCAGGGGGGTGGGACAAGAGAAAAATGACATTTTAGGAGGAACTCCAGACTTATTGGTATTTTAAAAAAACATTTTCAAACATTCTTTTCTTCTATTTTTTTTAAAAATTTGGTCTCAGGACAAGTAAATTTACACAACAAATGCATGTTTTGGTATTTTGTACGTGGATTATTTGAAATTTGATGGGTGGGGCGTAAAATGTCCTCCACTTCTGGAAGGACCCTGTTACTGACGTCAGTCTGAACTGTAAACTGATTCCTCCACTCGTCGTTCAGACTCTCTGTAGCTGAGGATACTTACGGACAATGCGGTTCTTCTCGTTCAGCAGAGAGGTGCTGTGCGGGACGCTGGACTGCTGTCCTCGGGTTCGGGCCGAGCTGGGCCGGCTGGGCTCCCTGGGTGGGGGCATGAGGGTGGTGGTGGTGGTGTGGTGTGGGGGCATCAGTGTGGCCGGAGGCTCTGGGGTCGGACTGTTTCCTTCTGTCAGACGAGTGTCGGCATCAGGAGTCTGAGGAGAGCTGTCCATCCGGGTGGCTGTCACTGCGTTCTGGTAGTGGCTGCGGGTGATCTGACACACAGGAGCAGAGCATTGAAGAGCAAATCAAAGCTATTTTTGGAGGATTTCTCTCAAACAAGACTTACTGTGCAGCTGTCGGTCACATGTACTGATCAGGTGTAATAGTATGACCACCTGCCTCACATTGTGTTATGCTGCTAAAACTCCTCTGACCCAGTGGGGCATGGACTCAGAACCTCTGAGGATGTCCTGTGGATTCTGTGGGTCCTGTGAGTTGCAGGGAGGGACCTGGATAAAGCTGATCCTGGCACATCCCACAGATGCTCAGTAAGATTAGGATCTGAGGAGTGTGGAACCCGGATGAACACCTTAGCCCTGGGCCACTCCTGAGCAGTTTTTGTGGTGTGTCGGGGTGCATTGTCCTGCTGACGGTGGAAACTGGCATCAAGAGCTGCTGTTGCCATGGGGGTTGCTTGACCTGCAGTGCAGTGCTACTTGGTAACTCTAAACTGTCTGTAGGTGTGAATGTGAGTGTGATTGTTTGTCTCTATATGTAGCCCTGTGGTAGACTGGTGACCTGTCCAGGTGTTTCCTGCCTTCACCCTGAGTCAGCTGGGATAAACTCCAGCCCCCCATGACCCTAATGAGGATTAATCAGTGTACACACTTCCGTTCAGAGTTTGGGGTCACCCAGAGAATTTCATGTTTTCCATGAAAACTCACACTTTTATTCATGTGTTAACATAATTGCACAAGGGTTTTCTAATCATCAATTAGCCTTTCAACACCATTAGCTAACACAATGTAGCATTAGAACACAGGAGTGATGGTTGCTGGAAATGTTCCTCTGTACCTCTATGTAGATATTGCATTAAAAATCAGCCGTTAGCAGCTAGAATAGTCATTTACCACATTAACAATGTCTAGACTGGATTTCTGATTCATTTAATGTTATCTTCATTGAAAAAAAACTGCTTTTATTTAAAAAATGAGGACATTTCTAAGTGACCCTAAACTTTTGAATGGCAGTGTTGATGATGGATGGATGGAAATTTTGTCCTTTGTCCTACAACACATGATGCAAGGACAGAGCCTAAAGAAAAGTTTCCAGCCAGGCTGGAAGTTCTGTAAAGAACATTCAGGTCATGTTCTGCTCTCATTGTGGTCTGCTTTATTTTTGTCTTGCTTGCAGTGAGGCAAAAATAGAGGAGCATGTAAAAGGTACAGTCAGCAGTACATACCCAAAGTGCCTTTTATCAACTACAGTCAAGGGTCAGATGACAAGCCAGTTTCATCAACTGCTTTTGTGTTTTTTGTAGGATGAAGTTTTATATTAAAATTACAGTTGTTCTGAGCTAACACCAGTCTTAGACTGAATGTTTGTTTTCTAACCGCTGTCATGCAAGTGTCCTCATAAGAAAGCACATGTTGTGGACAGATGCTCTACAAAAAAAGCCATACCTTCTCGCTGAGAAGTTAACAGCTCACCTCCACCAGGACCATCAGCTCATCATATGGATTATTGATCTTCTCACCAATCGGCCACAGAAGGTGCTTGTTAACAACTTTTACTCAGATGTCCTCCACACTTCTGCTGTGTCTTATCATCTCTGCTCTACATCCTCTACACCAATGACTCAGTCTAACTGTCATCTGGTGAAGTTTTCTGACAACACAGTCTTGCTTGAAGTGAGCATAACCAAGACAAAGGAGCTCATTGTGACATGGTCTAGTAAGCAGAGACAACTGGCAGAGGATGTCACCACCATCATCCAGGGTGAGCTGGTAGAAGAGTACAGGTACCTGGGTACAATCTTTGACAGCTTCCTGAAGTTTTCCTCCAATACTGAGTAAATCCTTAGGAAATGTCTCCAGTGCCAGTATCTACCGAGGAAGCTGAGACCATTTGGGGTTAACAAGGACATTCTCATCACTTTCCACCACTCCTTCATTGAGAGTGTGCTCACATTCTCATTTACCTGCTGGCTTAATTCCATCAACCAGCAAAATGAGACACGCCTAAACACCCTCACAAAGTCCTGCTCCAGAATTATTGGACATCCTGTTAGAGCTCTATCTGTCCTCTGTGAACAGCAGACAACCAAAGCTGCCTTCAGGATCCTTCAAGACCCCTTAAACATCTCACATCACGTGTTTGAATGGCTTCCTTCAGGTCACAGACTTGTTTGCATGTTTGGATGCATGTTCGTTTCCGTTCTGTGTGCTGCTCTTTGTGCTTCTTAATTGCCCCTCGGGGATAAATAAAGTGTTTTGAATTGAAATGAATTGAACTGAAAAGTGTGTTAGAACATACGGTATGACTGCATGACGTTGTCTTTCAGTACCTTGATGATCTGCAGGTGTGTGAGCTGTCTGACAGAGTAGTCCGGCAGGTAGACGTTCCCCCCTCCGTTCAGTTGGCTCATGCTTCCTCCATACAGCATGGACTCAGAGCGGTCCAAACCACTGCTGCGAGACGGGGATCTGTGGACTGAGGCAGAGACAGGCATGTTCACAAGAACAGACAAGAACCAGTAATGTCAATCAAGTCCTGGATGGGATGCCACTTCATTTAGCCCTGTTTAATCTAGATGTTGCAGCTGAAAGCTTTCATTCATTTCAGTCTCTTCACTTGATGGATGCTGCTTTCATTAGGCTGCTACAGCTGTGCTCATAAGTTGTACATGTTGGATATGACCTCAGATCCTTCAAATAGTTTAATGTGTTCAGAGGAATTTGCTGTGACTGAAGATTTGCTAATTCACAAATTGCTCTCTGTGTTCACAAGATTTTACTCACAAACAGTGATTTGACTGGAAAAGTTGCAGATTTTTCTAGTTTTTGTCCCTGTTGTGTATCTATTTACAATTAATTTAAAAGCACTTTATACTTCTCTAGTGATTTGTCTAAATGCTCAAGTTTTTCCTCTATATTTATGTTTAGTTTTAGGGCCACTGTAAGCTTAAAAATATGGATATTTTGCGACATTATGTCCATTCAAAGGCTAAATTAAGATTATATTTTACGTTTAGGGTGAAGATAAAAATCAAGAGCAGTTTAATGTACCATATTCAGGTTAAAGCAACAGTTAGATATGTAGTTTGACATGAAGTGGAGAGGAGGAAGGTTTGGTTTTAGACACTAGGCAGCAATGTCGTAAGACTATAAATAACAGGTGTATTTATGCTTGTGTAATTGTACCTGTTGGCATGATAGCAGGAACCCCAAAGTAAGAAAAAGCTCCATTCTCAAACTTCAGTGCCTCCTTACCAAACTCCACCTCAACTCGACCCTGAAAAACACAGCATGACCAGCCACTGAGCAACACGTGTTATTGCAACTTCTTCGACGTTGAGATCATGGCTACAGCTAAATATTGTCCAAATTAAAGTTCTTTCAGGTACCTGCAGCACCAGGATGAAGTAGTCCACTGGTTTGTTACGTTGGAACAGGAAGTGTTGCGCCGCTCGCTTGTTCCTCTCATCAAACTTGAGCTCCTGAACCACACTGGGGTGTTTGATGAGCCTCAGCAGGATCTTCTCTGAGATGTGAGCCAGTTTGAAGGGCTCCACCTCTGACGGTAAAACACACACTTTAATTCAAAGATGTTGTTGTGATGGTGTTAAAATCAAGAAGCTTGTGAAGGTACTTTAAGAACTAGGCAGCTGCTCTTTCAAACGTCTTTTAATTTTTAAGCTCATTGGTGAATAAAAGCATAATTTTCCATTTGGAGACATTTGGTGGTTGAGAGTGAAGGAATTATGGAATAACATCTAAAGAAAGACCTACATATGCTCTTATGGGTTTTTATGCAGAGTCAGCTGAACTAAAAAAACAAATGTAGTTTCATAAATGATAAAACGACATCTAAATCAGGGGTGTCAAACATATGGCTTGCAGGCCAAAACCTTCCCTCCAGAGGGTCCAATCTGGCCCGTGGGACAAATTTGTAAAGTGTAAAAGTTACAGAGAAGATAATTGCAAATTTTACATTTGGAAAACTATGAATTTAAAATAATTTCTAAACCATGACAAGTTGTTTTAATCATAAAGTAAAATACTTGATTGCTCATTGTTCTTTTGTCATTTTGTGTCTAATTTTTGTAATATTTTGTCCTGTTTTTGTTGTTTTTTGTCTGACTTGTGTCATTTGTCTCGTGTTTTTGTCGTTTTGTTTCTTCGTTTTGTCATGTTGTGTTTCCTTCTTTGTCTTGCTTGTTTTTTCGTCTAATTTTTGTCACTTTGTTTTTTGCTTTATTCTTTGTTTTTTGTCTCGTTTCGTGTCTTTCTCTGTCTCTCTTGTGTCGTTTGTCCATATTTTTTTTGTTGCTATGTCTCTCGTTTTTGTAATATATTATCTTGTTTTTGTTGTTTTTTTGGCTTTTTTTGTCTGACTTTTGTCATTTTGATCATAAAATAAAATACTATATTAATCAGCTTCAGATACCTGTGATTAAATGTTTTGTGTCTTTGTGGACACTGTGATCTGGAAGTTGAAATGTGTAAATGATAAAGTGAGGCATAATGTTGTTGAAATTGAACTTGGGTTTTTTGTTGTTCATAATATTTAGTAAAAAAGATAATTCCTTAAATGTGAACATTTTCAGAACGTCTTTTTTGCACTAAAGCAAAGGAAAAATTTGGAGTTGTGGTTATTTATAGGTTATTATGCTGTGATTTTACTGGTCCGTTCCACTGATCAAATTGGGCTGAATGTGGAACCTGAATTAAAATGAGTTTGACACCCCTAGTCTTAGGTTCCTACAGTGGAAGAGGCCTTTAAGAAGACTTTTCACTTCTCTTATGATTATCACAGTAAACCCAGGTTTTAACCATTACCTCAACTTGAACCAGAACCTAAAATCTAACTAACTGTGAAGATGTTTATTGCATAAAGTCCAGAAACATAAGGTGCTACCTGTGGAGAGGAAGCGGTGTGTCGCCAGGAGCAGCTGAGGGGAAATCTTTACTTTCATCTCATTCTCTGACAGTTTGAAGATGGAGAAGTCCTGCTGCTTTCGCTCGTGGTGAGAAACGCGTCGCTTCGTACGGTTATCAGCTGAGGAAAACAGCAACACACACAAAATGAGTGCGATTCAATAATACAGCTGATCAAATGTGTGTGTGTGTGTGTTTGCATTTCATACTGTAAAGGTCTGTCTCATCCAGGATCTCTGATTTGATGATCTCCTCGATGACGTCCTCCAGAGTGACGATGCCCATCACCTCGTAGAAAGGATCGCCTTCGCCCTCGTTGTTCACACGCTGCACGATGGCGAGGTGGGACTTCCCTGGAGGAAACGGTGAGCAGAGTGATGCAGTTAACAGCAGACACATGAGTAGGAAAAGTGCAGGTTTGTTGTTTGCATCATAAAGATACAGTTTAATTAACCAAGTGAAATGAGATCAAGTTCATTTATTGAAAATTATATAATTGCACTGCCCATCCAAAACAAAGTTGCACACTCTAATATTTCATTGGACCGTCTGTAGCTCTGAGAATGACACAGTCATCGTTTCAATGAGCTTCTGCAATGTCACAGCATTTATTTCTGTCCAGAGTGGCATTAACTCTCCACTAAGATCTTATATTGATGATGGGAGAGTCAGACCGTTGCACAAAATCTTCTCCAGAACATCCCAAAGATTCTCAGTGGGGCTGAGGTCTGGACTCTGTTGAGGACAATCCATGTGTGAAAATGACGTCTCATGCTCCCTGATCCACTCATTCACAATGTGAGCCCCATGAATCCTGGCATCATCATCTTGGAACATGTCCATGTCATCAGGGAAGAAAAACTCCATTGATGGAAAGACCTGGTCATTCAGTATATTCAGGTAGTCAGCTGACCTCATTCTTTGGGAACATAATGTTGCTGAATCTGACCAACCCCAGATCATAACCCTAAACCCCCACAGGCTGGTAGACACTAGACATGATGAGTGCATCACTTCATCCTCCTCTCTTCTTACCCTGATGCCCCCATCACTTTGGAACAGGATAAATCTGGACTCATCAGACCACATGACCTTCTTCCATTGCTCCAGAGAGAATTCTCATTCATCGTGTTTCAAGCAGTCTTAGCATTTATGTGTTTGTTGTGGATGTTCATGTAACAGAGACAGTGAAAATGCTTCTTATTGTGCAGCATAAATAGTTCAATACTGTTAACATGGCATAGATGTGTGATTGTGTTTCCTTTTACAGTTGGTTTGCCACCAATAATAGAAAATACTTGATCAGTAATAAAACAAGCTGAATTCTGTATTTGGATTTTACTGGAACATCGAAAGGCTGCACAGTGGTGTAGTGGTTAGCACTTTCGCCTTGCAGCAAGAAGGTCCCTGGTTCGTGTCCCGGCTTTCCCGGGATCTTTCTGCATGGAGTTTGCATGTTCTCCCTGTGCATGCGTGGGTTTTCTCCGGGTACTCCGGCTTCCTCCCACAGTCCAAAAACATGCTGAGGTTAATTGATCATTCTAAATTGCCCGTAGGTGTGAATGTGAGAGTGCTTGTTTGTCTTTGTATGTAGCCCTACGACAGACTGGTGACCTGTCTAGGGTGTCCCCTGCCTTCACCTGAGTCAGCTGGGATAGACTCCAGCCCCCCCCCGCGACCCTAGTGAGGATTAAGCGGTGTATAGATAATGGATGGATGGATGGATGGAACATCGAAGTGATTCATCACAGTCCTCAGTGTAGCAGCAACTTTAAATAAAACAGCAGGTGGTTGCTGTAAAAGCATTTAAATTTCTTTGTTTACCCTCTAATTCTCAATAAAACCCGAGTACACAATGGCTGGGTTTTGTCAGATAAGACAGCTAGATGTTAGATTTGAATAATGCTTCTTTCACTGGCATGTATTTACCGTGTGACTCACTGAGTGGGAGTGGAGCTTTGTGTTCAGATGTTCAGTAAGTGGAGTGGGTGGACCAGCAGGGAGGATTTAATACAAAAGAAAAACACAATCCATAACATGAATACACTCATATGCAGAGTCTGCAGCACTTCTGCTGTGTTTACTTTCAGGATGATGAGTGTGTGCTGCCAGGGCGAAAATCTTGGGGTGTTTCCAAACATAAATGGAATAATTAATAATCCATGCACTGCTGGCTGAAAAACCTGTTCAGAGGCAGATATTACTGAAGAGGAAAATAAAAGAAAACAGAGAAGTTTTTAGCTGGGCTGACAGACATGGGATTAAACAGGATTTAGGACTTATTCAATCCAAGATGGATCGATCTGGAAACAAAACAAAAGTAAGCAGAAGGTTGTGTGTGTGCGAGTTATCCCTAAAGCCAAAATGTGTCCTACAGTAACCTATGAGACGCTGCACTGCAGACAGCAGCAGATGTAAGCTGCGTCACTTATCCAGCCATTACATAATTCACACTGTCAGAAAATGTGTTTAGGCACATACTCAGATACACGAACAAATACACAATGTACACCAGAAGTGAGCAATATCATTTAAATGTCTAATGGTTCTAAAGTGCATCACCTCCCAGGGGGGCTGGAGTTTATCCCAGCTGACTTATGGTGAAGGCAGGAGACACACTGAACAGGTCACCAGTCTATCACAGGGATACATATACAGACAAATAATCACACTCACATTCACACCTATGGACAATTTAGAGATACCAGTTAACCTCAGCATGTTTATGGATAGTTGGAGGAAGCCGGAGAACCCGGAGAAAACCCACACATGCACAGGGAGAACATGCAAACTCCATGCAGAAAGATCCTGGGAAAGCCAGGATATGAACTAGGGATCTTCTAGCTGCAAGGCAACAGTGCAGCCCCCAAAAAGATATCTCTCTCCAATTTTAGGTCAGTGAGTGAGGATTTTATTGTGCTCTGCAAATTTCTGGTATTCTGGATGTATGAGGGAGGTGGGTTCAGTTCAGGCCAGCTTCAGTCGTTGCCGACTAAGCGGAAGAAGATCAGCTAGGTTTTATAGATGGTGGTAGACAGGCGTCTCTGCCGTCTCTTCAATTTCTCTAGATTTGCTGCTTTGTCACATTTGACTCCCTTGTGTAGTTTGGAGCGCCAAACTGCTCAGTCAGTGCAGGTGGACATCCATGATGAAGGCTCCATGTTGAAGTCTTTAAGGTCCCTCTTCAGAACGTCCCTCTACCTGAGACGAAGTCTGCCAACAGGCCTCATACCCTCTTTCAGAACACTGAAGGATCTGTTGAGGCAGGCAGGATTTAGGCATTCTGTGTACGTGCCCAGACCACTGGAGACGGTTGAATTTCAGTTGTGGTGACAAGGGATGGGAATTGGTGATATCAAATAGAGTCTCATTTGTCATTTTGTCTTTCCATGTCACACCAAGGACAGCTCTCAGATTCCTTGTGTGAAAGGCATTCAGTCGGTCTTCTTGAAGTCGGTATGTTGTCCATGCTGCAGATCCATACATCAGTACACTCACCACACATGCTTCATAGACTCTCACCTTAGTTTTTATAGTAAGATGTCTGTTTCTCCACACACGCTTCTCCAATTTACCAAACATGCTCGCAGCTCTGCCCAGTCTTACTGAGAGTTCTCTATCTCTCAGCAAGACTGGCCAGAGTGGGTGGGGGTTGTTTATTGAAAGGGCTAGTTAGTAGTCAACAAAAAGACCTGAAGTACTTGACACATAAACTTGAGGAACACTTTTAATTATAATAACTGTCTGAAGGGTTAAATTGCTGGAGTCAAACTGACCCCAAGGATAAAAGATGTTGGTAAATTTGAAGGTAATAGGAGGGTTATTGCAGCCTCATATCACCACAGTCCCACCTCCATGGTTCACTGGGTCTATGCTTTGACTATGGTAGTCAAAACGATGTTGCAGCTCTGATTAGTGGTACTACGGCTCATTCTATACTTTCTGTTTACTGCTGCAGCTGATTTGTAGCTGATCTTCCTCCTTTTCCATCATGAAGTCACTCAGTTAGATTCATCAGCTCCTCTGGAAATTCTTTTCTATGTGGAGCCATGATGTAGACATGCAGATAAGCTCAGCCCATTGATCCACTTATCTCATTATCACAACTTGACTTCCTTCACTTTCAATACAGCCGTTGTAGAGAATTTGTTGTTGATTGTTCATACAAGGAAATATTTTATTGGCAATTTTGAAGAAGTGACACAATTTTGAATCATTTAATATTGCACAACAATGTATTCACCTCTATACTTCACACATGCATTCACTGCACACACACATTCAGACACACACACTTCTGCAGAAACAGAGTGAATCCTTGTTTGTAGCTCCTGGCAGCAAACCAACTTCCTCCATGAGATTCTTTCTCTGCTTCTACACCCTCTGCCTGCCAAATACTACCTCGCAGCGCTGACACACAAACACTCACAGACTCACACAAATGCACAGGATTCTGGCAGCGCTGCATTCAGCTAAATAGGTCAGACAAACATGCAGAGCAGACTGAGAGCGCTATGTGCTGTATGTTTAAAACAGTTTGTCAGATTTCAGAAATACAACCACGTTTGGTATTTCACCATTAGCTAACACAATGTAGCATTAGAACACAGGAGTGATGGTTGCTGGAAATGCTCCTCTGTACCTCTATGTAGATATTCCATTAAAATCAGCCGTTTGCAGCTAGAACAGTCATTTACCACATTAACATTGTCTGGACTGGATTTATGATTAATTTAATGTTATCTTCATTGAAAAAAAATTTATTTTCTTTCAAAATGAGGACATTTCTAAGTGACTCCAAACTTTTGAACGGTAGTGTATGTCATCTTTTATTAATGGGGAGCCGTTTAAATGAATTTAAATAACTGGCTAAAGGAGTGAGTCCTAGTGGAATGCTGTGCACTTTGTTGAAAAAAGTGCTCTCTTAACATGAATTGAATTATATTTATTGAATTATACTGTCATTCTACTGTAAAATATCCAGCCCATAATGGTTAATTTACTCCCCCCACATCCTTTCCCCTCCTTCCCTCCAGGGAAGCAGAATATAAAATATTCAGTGTGCTATTTTTCCAGTTTGTCTCCCTACCATCTGTTCTGTGTATTTATGCTTTTTTCTTTATAGATTTCAGCTCTTTTTCTGCGTCATGGAAGTTTTGGACTGAAGCATCATTAACAGTTGATGTAAATGTTCCAGTTCCAGTTTAAGGTAAATCTCTGTTGATGAGCATCAGTTTACAAATTAATTGGTGGCTATGTTTTTTAATTTTTTGGGTTCACATTAGAGAGCCTGTAAGTGTAAAACTTTTTTCTCGATATCTCAAAATGTGAGAATTTTGGTGAACTTGATGTCTATTCAGCTGAGGATGGGGAGCTATAGGGATGCTGGAGATTCACTCAGCTCAGTCACAGTTTAAACTGTTTCTATAGGACACGTTGCTTGCAGGAAGCTAGTAATGAATAAATCAGTAGTGAGTAAACTTTAGTCAAGCTCCATGAAAATACACTACCATTCAAAAGTTTGGGGTCAGTTAGAAATGTCTTTTTCTTTGGAAAGAAAAATCTTTTTTTTCTATGATGATAACATTAAATGAATCAGAAATCCAGTCTAGACATTGTTATTGTGGTAAATGACTATTCTAGCTGGAAACGGCTGATTTTTAATGGAATATCTACATAGAGGTACAGAGGAACATTTCCAGCAACCATCACTCCTGTGTTCTAATGCTACATTGTGTTAGCTAATGGTGTTGAAAGGCTAATTGATGATTAGAAAACCCTTGTGCAGTTATGTTAGTACATGAATGAAAGTGTGAGTTTTCATGGAAAACATGAAATTACCTGGGTGACCCCAAACTTTTGAATGATAGTGTAAGTTAATGGTTGTGTCAAACAGAAGTCTCAACACTGACATTCATTTGGACACCTTAATTTTTAACGTATTGCTGTTTTCTGTTTCTCTTGTTTGACCACATACAGTCTATGGTTTGTGGTTTCTTGCAGAGTGAAACAGAGTCTCGTCAGGATCTGTGTTCAGCTTCCAGTCTGTCTACACGACGTCATGCCTGGCACTGAGGAGGTTCCCTGGACCAACATGCTGCTGCTGCCGTGGTTGTTCACAGCAGGGAAGGTGTTACTTGGTCGATTTTATTTTTGCCAGACACAGTGTTTAGCATTCAGGCCAAAGAATGGCTCTGTGGGCTCAGCAGGCCAGCAGCCTCCATGCTACAGCTCTACAGTGTCTTAAAATTCACTCACATCAGGGCATTTTGTAAGACCATAATGCATTTATTTTAAAAACAGGAAAGATTTGTGTTTTAGTGCAACGTGAGCTTGTGAACAGATAAACAACTCTGCACTGCATTTTAGGCTTTGGTGATATCCAGGTATTACTGTATGGTGGAGTATTTAGAAATAAAAATACTCCTTCCTCTGGTTTACCTTAATAGATGCCCTAGAGAGGTGGTGTATTGTATTGCACAGCACGTGTCACCAGAGGTCAGTATCTAATGCTGGAACCGACATCTTGGCTGAGAAAGATGGCAACTATGCCTCAGGACTAGCAAAAAAGAAAAATACCTCTGCCCCTGTTTGAGAGCATTTTGGTTTCAGCCAACGCAGACGAAGCCCATTCTGAACAATATGTGTTAATCAGCCACCCAAAACTGACCCACAACACCAACTGAAGGAATCCTAACCATAGCTGTGACATTAATATTTTTTATTTTGGACATGGTGGCTTAGTGGATAAGGCTTTGGGCTTAGGTTCAACCCCAGCACCACCAAACTGCCACTGCTGGGTCCCTGAGCAAGGCAGACGTTTTACAAATTCATGCCGTGTTCCTTGTCCCTGTTTTTAAGATTATTCCACTACCTGTTTTAAATCTATTACATGTGAATATTGAACTGAAGCAGGAATTTAAAAAGACTGTACTACAAAACAAATCACATTATCTGTCAAAAAACTGCATTGAGATATTTTCCCTCAATCACTAAGGCCTACTTTTAGTGATTATCTTACATCAGGTCAGATAAGAGAACAGATGATATCAGATTTATTTAGTTGTCAGGCTAATATTTTAATATTAAACATAAAGTTGTGCTAATTGTTTTTCTACAGCAAGACTTTGTGCTGGTTAAACACAGCGGCTTGGTGGTTAGTACTGTCGCCTTGCAGCTAGAATATCCCCGGTTCATGGAGTTTGCATGTTCTCCCTGTACATGTGTGGGTTTTCTCCAGGTTCCCCAACTTCCTCCCACAGTCAAAAACATGCTGAGGTTAATTGGTAGCTCTAAAATTGTCTGTAGGTGTGAATGTGAGTGTGATTGTTTGTCTCTATATATGGGTCATTCCAAAATTGGAGGACATTTTATGTCCCACCCATAAAATATCAAATATTCCATGTACAAAATACTGAAACATGCAGTTGTTGTGTAAATTTACTGGTCCTGAGACCAAATCTAAAAAAAACTAGGAGAAAAGAATGTTTGAAAATATTTTTAAAATACCAAATAAGTCTGGAGTTCCCCCCAAAAAATGAAAATGAAAATGAAATTTAAATCTCCCTTTTTTTCCTCCATTGATGTCTCTTGTAATTGTGGGAAATATTTTAAATAACTGTTATGCATGGAACATGTGTCCCACAACAACCCTGCTAGCAAAACCTTTTTAGCTGGTAGAAGAAGAAAAAAGGGACTCACATGAAACGCTGGAATTAACATCATCAAACATTTTTCCAAAACAATGGATAGAGCAAAGCTATGTCCTCTCTTCTATTTTTCATATTTTCATAACATTCTCAGCCTTCATTGAATGTCTCACTCTACCTCATATTATCAGGATCAGACTAATTCTTTTGACTGTTTTCCATCAGTCAGTTTTTTTAACATTAGCATGATTAGCAACCCTGTTACTGTGATTAGAGTAGGGTTAGCAAACAACAAGTAAAACATGGAATAAAAATGGTACCATTGATGTGTAAGCTGAGCCAATCAAGCCTTTGATAGTTTATTACCTATTATTGATGAATATGTAGCAGACACTCTGAACTGTAAAAGAGGAAGTTTAATTTTCAAACATTTTGAAGCCCAAATGTCCTCCAGTTCTGGAATGACCCTTATGTAGCCCTGTGATAAACTGGTGACCTGTCCAGGGTGTCTTCTGTCTTCACCCTAAGCCAGCTGGGATAGACTCCAGCCCCCCTCGACCCTAATGACGTTTAATTAGTGTATAGATGATGAGTGGATGGATGTTCTTGCCATTGCTGCTCTACACCTGACATCAGTTTCACACCTCCAGTCTGATGTCATCCATGAACTGAGATGCTTTAAATGGTGAATCTGCTTCAGTATTTCTGTACTTACTGCTGATATTAAATTGATTTTATGTGCATATGGTCATAAAGTGGTTTCTACGAGCTGTAGAGGATGAACACAGATATGATTGTTGTGTCACGTTGCCACAAAGAGATCTAGATGAGATTATCCACACAACCAGAGGATTATAAACAAGGTCTTTCCCTCTGTGTTGCTCTCTCTCTCTCTCTCTCTCTTCCTGCTCTTTTTCCTCTCTCTGTAGCAACACTTTCAGGCACTGCGGCAGAAAAATGCAGCCCTTCACTTTCAGTTCAGTGAGACTCCTGCAGCATCTGATGCTGACACAGAGGGCTCCAGGGGGAAAAAAACAAACAGCTATACAGGGTGTTGATATTAAAAATGTCAAACTGTGTTTTATCTTCGGCATGGAGCTTAGAGACACAAGACGGCAGAATATGTTTGGGTATTTTTTGCTACTGTGAAGGTGAAATCAGTCTGGCTCCTGACTTCCAGTAGCATAAAACTCTTGGATGTGTTTCTAAAATTTGAACTGCTGTGCAATGCTTTCAAATGTGACTGTGATGAATAATCATTTGTGATTTTTTTTTAAGCTAATAACTAACTGTCTTTCACTATTTTAGTCTGAGTGGCATATTCGTCAATTTAAAAAAAAAAGTTTTATTAGTAATCTGCAGTTGGTGGCACAAGATGGCGTGCAATGTGTTGCTGGAATAGTTGGCTACTTAACGGTTTATTCAGTGTTGTTTATGTAATTGGGGGCTAAATGTTGTTGGCTTGGATGGCTGATTAAACATTTCACCAGAGTATGCAGTAAATTACAGTCTTTGCATGGAAAGAAGAGTGAAAGTTGAGCTTCTGGTGATGGAAGTCATTGTAGCATGTATGATAAGTGCCCTTTTTCCTTTTAGCAAATTCATTTGTTATTGTTGGCTGATGGTGGTGCGTTTGATGGCTGTGCTTTTATAGCACCTAATGTGTTTGATGCATTTTGAGGTTTGGATGGAGGATGAAAGTGTTTCTCTCTTTAGCCACAGCAGCCTTCTTTTGAGGGAGAATCACAACCTGAACTTGACTGTCTGTATTCTTCTGTTTTATTTCTGTAAATGATACAAACAGGAGACAAATAAGCTGCGAACACACACTACTGTTCAAAAGTTTGGGGTCATTTAGACAATTTCATGTTTTCCATGAAAGCTCACACTTTTATTCATGTGCTAACATAACTGCACAAGGGTTTTCTAATCATCAATTAACCTTTCAACACCATTAGCTAACACAATGTAGCATTAGAACACAGGAGTGATGGTTGCTGGAAATGGGCAACCATCACTGCTTTTCTTTCAAAAAATAAGAACATTTCTAAGTGACCCCAAACTTTTGAACAGTAGTGTATACGGACAGAATAAGCAATAAAGACATTTCAGAATTGCCAAACACAAGTTATACACTATTGAACAAAATGAGGAAACGGCAAGCAACATTTTTTGGACGCATCATAACGAAAGAGACGCTAGAATATATCGTCACAAGTGGAAAAATAAATGTGAAGAGATGCCGAGGCAGAGAGAGAATGAAAATGATGGACAGACTGGCATCATGGCTCCACATGGAACAGTCAAAAAGCAAAACATCGGAATAGATGGAGAGAAATGATCGCCTACGCTGAATAGCATCACTGATTGATTGAAGTACAGAGATCAAACCGGTTGGCAGGTTTAGAAAATCTTACCAGCCTTGGATTAGTAAAATGTTTTAAAAGTAATGTCACTGCTACATAAAACATGTTAAAAACAATGTTTAAAATACTGTATGACTATCTACAGCAGTGAGCAGAAATGTAAATAAAAGAGCTGTCAGATGTCTCCTGGTCAAGGTGTCCTGCTCTGCTCCCTCCTCCCTCACTTCCTGTCCTCACTACAAACAGAGAAAACCAGAAAGTGCTGACAGTGCAGGTCCCTGAGCTTGTAGGAAGGCAGTGATAAACAGCGAGGTCTGTGATTGGCCACTTCACACCCCACCCATTTAAAGCTTTACAATAAAGCAGTTAGGCCAGCTGACCATGCAGGAGGGAACTCTGGTCTGCTGCAGCAGCACTGCAGACTGGGTTTAACCTGTTATTGGTGCAGACTGCATGACTCCTCTCAGCTCCAAAGATACGCATCGCCTAAAGTATTACATCACTTCAATATTAAATACAGAGGAGCCCCAGTGGAGCAGGAGGAGGTTTAAGTACTGTTCTGAAACACAGCTCAGCTGTCTGTTTGGATGTATTCGGCCAGTGCAGAGACTGAAACCAGCAGCTTTTACAGCACAGTTCATCCTTTTCAACAAATTGTCTGGGTGACCCCAAGCTTTTGAACAGTAGTGTATATACATTTGTCAGGTGTCCGAATGTAAAGGCCACTCTGCATCCTGCACTGTCACCTGGAATCACCCCAGACTTACAAGTTGCCATAGTAACTAGCCACACATTAGATGTGTTTCACCACTAACTCAGAGAGAAGTCCAATCTAAATTCCCTGCTGCAAAATACTGGATCACATTCAGAACTGTAGCTGATAAAAGCATTAGACAGAAGTATGAAATACTATAAACTGCAGAGAAAAGTTTCACTGGAGCCTAACATGGAAGCATGAATCAGTATATGGAAAGGTTTAGGTACGTTTAAGACATTAATCCCTGTTGCAGAGGTTCTCCACCAACATCTTAATTTGTGTGAATGACCTTGGGTTGGTTCTGCTGTCTGTAGTCATAATTCAGGTATTTACTAAATATATTAGAGAACAAAATAAGTTCGATGATTGCATATAAACATGATCTAATATCCTGAACTGCACTTCTTCTCACCCCAGATTTGTGGCCCCTCCTCACCTTTCTTGAACTCCTCCAGCATGGCGTCCAGCTTGGTGTCGTTGAAGACGCAGTGCAGCGGGTGTTTGTAGAACTGGGTGATGGTCTTCAGCGGTGTGCAGTCGTCCGGGTCCACGAAAGCCAGGTCCTTGACGAACAGGATGTCCACGATGTTGGACCTCTCGTTCTCAAACACCGGTATCCTCGTGTATCCGCTCTGCATGATCTCAGACATGGTGTTGAAGTCCAGCACCACGTCCGAGGCCAGCATGAAGCAGTCGGTGAGCGGCGTCAGGACGTCCTCCACGGTTTTGGTTCGCAGCTCCAGCGCTCCCTGGATGATGTTGAGCTCCTCTTTGACCAGATCGTGGTACGGGTCGGTGACGCGCAGCATCTCCAGGAGCTTCTCTCTGGTGTAGAAGTTTGAGATCTCCTGGTTGAGGATGAGGTCCAGCAGCTTGCTGATGGGGTAGGAGATGGGGAAGGAGAGCACCATCAGCAGCCGCGTCACCCAGATGGTTTTGGAAGCGATGGCCAGACCGTGGCGCGACGCCACCGAGTGAGGAAGGATCTCCCCGATGAAGAAGATGCCGAAGGCGCAGATGACCGTAGAGAGCCAGGTCATGCCCAGGATCTGGCACATCCACACGGCCAGAGAGGCGTTGATGATCGCGTTCCCCAGCAGTAAAGTGCACAGGACGTAGTTTCCATGCCGACGCACGGACTCGATTTTCCGCGCGTAGTTCTGCTCCGTGTCGGTGCCGCTGTTCTGGAGAACCTGCAGCTCCACTGGGTCCAGGGCCAGCAGGCTCAGGTTGAGTCCGCTGAACAGAGCTGACAGCCCGAGCAGGAGGACTGACACCAACACCTGCAGCCAGAGCTCCGGCACCGCTGAGCGCTCAGTCACGGCCACCCAGAAATCCCTGGTCCGGTAATGTTCCCATTTGGATCCATCGAAGGCGCACATGGAGTAGTATTTGATCTTCTCCCCCCTCCGCAGGTCTTTGGCCAACAGTTCCACCAGCACCGAGTTCTGACTGGAAGCAGACTTGAAAGAGCCTAAAACCTCGATGTCGGACGTCCTGGCGTTCTTGTCCATGCACATATTCCGCTTCGGGTGAACTTGTCCCTCTCTGCCGGGAGTTGGCTCCTCGATGAAGGCGATCCAGGGCGCGGCATTATTGGCGCGTTTCCCCGCGGTGCGGTTGAGCCTCTGCGGGGAGGTGGAGTAGTAGACCCGCAACATGAAGCGGGTTCCCTCGGTGGCTTTCAGCACCCCGTCCTCCACGGACAGCTCCGCCCCGGTCTCCTCCGGCCGAAAGCCGAGCAGACCGAGCGCCGGAGCGGGAAGCAGCGAGACGAAGAGCAGCAGGCGGAGCGGAGAGAGCGGAGCCCGGGGAGACAGCGGGGCTCCGCTTCGGTACCGCGCGGCCGCATCCTCCGCAGCCATGATGCGGTGTGAGAGGCTCAGTCCAGGGAGCCCGGGTCACGTGGTGCTGCGTGGTTCCGCTCCATGTGGGGAAGGAGGGACCGTAGGACCCGTTAACGGCGCTGGTGAGGATTCTGCTTAACCGGCAGAGAGACGCGCCTCCAACACGCCGTGACGTAACTTTCTAATAATAGCCTCGAGCTGTGATGATCAGCGACACTGCTGAGAGTTTAGATTGTTTACTGCTCAGACTGAGTCGTTTCTTTAATCACAATACATCACTGTAAACGATCCCAGGTGTGTTTTTTTTTTGGTGGGGGGGGGGAGCACAAGACACATCAGCTGCATGTGCAAATATACACAATATATACAGGGTGCTAAAATAGGGTGCAAGAAATGTACTAGTAATGTGCAAACTGCAAACAGTGCAGATGGATTGTCATGGATGTTGAAGTCTAACAGTCTTGTCTCTGCCGTTGGGATGTTCCGGGTCCTGTGGTGTTGTACAGCTGTTTCTGTAATAGACTGTGTTTTATCATATTACACAGTAAATAGAAAAAAAGCATCACAATGATTATCCTATAACAGGCTGTTAAATAGCCACTTTATAGTGCATTGCTATCACTAATGCCGCAAAATGTCCACAATCAGTTGTAGTCTTCACCTTATTCCTCCAGTAGAGGTGGATAAACTGTCGACACTGGCTGTCTAATCTTCACTGCTATCAAAACACATGCATTCTGAGAGGTATGTTAGTTTAATTAATGGTTTCATCAGTGCTTGATGAATTAAAATGAGACCATTTTTAGGTTGCAGAGTCCTCCTAAGTCTTTAAGAAAAGATTAAAAACCCAGTTCTTCACTGAACACCTTTGCTTGACAGACTGCAAAAAAATACACTACCGTTCCAAAGTTTGGGGTCACTCAGACAATTTCATGTTTTCCATGAAAATTCACACTTTTATTCATGTGCTAACATAACTGCACAAGGGTTTTCTAATCATCAGTTAGCCTTTCAACACCATTAGCTAACACAATGTAGCATTAGAACACAGGAGTGATGGTTGCTGGAAATGTTCCTCTGTACCCCTATGGAGATATTCTATTAAAAATCAGCCGTTTCCAGCTAGAACAGTCCTTTACCATGTTAACAATGTCATCTTCATTGAAAAAGACTGCTTTTCTTTCAGAAATAATGACATTTCTAACTGACCCCAAACTTTTGAACAGTGGTGTATAATTTTGGGAGTGTTTTAGTTTCTTATCTGAAAGAAGAGTCTAAGTAGTTATTGAGATCACACATGTAGTTCCAAACCCCTCACTGTCAGTGGTTTACTGAATTACAGGATCAGTCTTATTCAGAGTTTATGTGTTATTGTATTTAAGTCCTTTGGTCTGATAATATCCAGCTAATCTCATTCTGATGCTATTGTATCAACAAGATGGAAAGAGTATTTGAGACTGACCTTGAGTTTCAGACTGGAAAAGCTGTATTCTTTGTACTTTTTTCCATCAGTAAGTTTGTCCTCTTGGTCAGCAGTAGAAGGTAAATATCTAGCTTCTACTGCTGAGAAAAAGCTAACATTAGCATGGATTAGCAACCCTGTTACTGTGATTAGACTAGGGTTAGCAAACAACAAATAAAACATGGAATAAAAATAGTACCATTGGTGTGTAAGCTGAGCCAATCAAGCCTTTGATAGTTTATTACCTATTATTGATGAATATGGAGCAGAAAACTGTGAAAGAGAAGGTGCATTTTTCAAAAATTTTGAAGCCCAAATGTCCTCCAATTCTGGAATGATCCATTTATTGTCAGTTGTAAAAGAGCAAACAGAAACATTTCAACCTGACTGAGCAGAGAAGAGAGATTCTGGACTGATTCATTAAACTGTAGGTTTTTACCCTCCATCCATCAAAGCCAAGTAAAAGCTACAAACTGCAGAAAGCTGCTGTGATTTCCATGAAGTAAATATAACTAACGTTTCTTCCACACGGTGGCAGCAGTGTAAAGGCTATCAGAACCATCACATCCACACTATATGTCAGTAGAACATCTGGTAACTGCAGTAAGTTCATCAGACAGTAGATGGCAGTCTTAGCTCAGAGCATTTATGCATGTCAGTTTGTTCAGCAATGTATCAACTGGCATCAGAGCCATGCTTGTCTAGTCTGGTGTCTGCAACTCATCAAATTACCGGTCATAACCTCATTGTGACTGGATAACCAGAAACCAATTAGTAACGAAGCATTATTGAAGTCCCAGGTTTTTATTGGTAAAAATATATCCTGTCCATTCCAGTGGGTGCAGGTCTGAAGGGGTTAAAAAATCTGTAGGTGTGTGAATATTTAAGTGTAGTTTCTGTAACTTTTTAATCAGTTGTTAGGCAGATGTGACTGAAAATGGTCAACCGATCTTAATATATCATATTATTGGACATACGCTGCTG
This sequence comes from Amphiprion ocellaris, assembly GCF_022539595.1. NCBI lineage: Eukaryota > Metazoa > Chordata > Actinopteri > Pomacentridae > Amphiprion > Amphiprion ocellaris. The sequence continues at coordinate 22,821,215 of NC_072769.1, read as the reverse complement.
TCCAAAGGTTTGGGGTCATTTAGAAATGTCCTTATTTTTGAAAGCTTGCTGTAGTTCTTGTAGGACCATTTCCCCTCAACAACCGGGAGGAAATGGTCCTACAGCAAGGAGAGGAAAAAAAACTGCATTTTACAAGTTGTAGAATAACCAATTTGTGTTTTGGGATGCATGGAGAAAGGTAAACCTTCCACAAATCACTGTCTAATTATTGGTACACACATTTCATTCAAACAAAATTAAATGAAGAGCAGCATCACAAAAACACCTCACAAGTTCAAGGGATGTATATGAAGCACTTAAATGAAGGAAGGACATGACAGATTTAAAAAAAAATCCATTTATGTTATGTATACTACCTTACAAAAGTTTGGGATCACTTAAAAATGTCCTTATTTATGAAAGAAAAGCAATTTCTCCAATGAAGATAACATTAAATGAATCAGAAATCCAGTCTAGACATTGTTAATGTGGTAAATGACTATTCTAGATGGAAATGGCTGATTTTTAATGGAGTATCTACATAGAGGTACAGAGGAACATTTCCAGCAACCATCACTCCTGTGTTCTAATGCTACATTGTGTTAGCTAATGGTGCTGAAAGGCTAATTGATGATTAGAAAACCCTTGTGCAGTTATATTAGCACAGGAATAAAAGTGTGAGTTTTCATGGAAAACATGAAATTGCCTGGTGACCCCCAACTTTTGAATGGTAGTGTATTATTTAAGCCACAGTCACAAGTCTTTATAAAAGGAGAAACCACTCAGCAGAGGTGTATGAAATGTTTTTACTGTCTTTAACACAGAGCTGGACAGGTGGTTTGGATGACAACAGCAGTATTTGGTTGGAATTCGAACCAGCGGGAGCCTCCAGTTTGCGTTCACACTGAAGCTTGCTTGTGACTGATGAGCCCTTATTGATTCTGGGCGGAGCTCTGGATGTGTGGCAATTTCTACCATGTCTGGAGAAGTCGCTGTGAACTAAGTGTGTGTCGATTATTTTAAAAGTTCCAGGTGAACGAATGTTTCAGTCATGCGGATACTTGGCTAAAGTTAACAGGAAAACCATCTTTTACGCACAGCGCAGCGCAATACGTGACCAATTTAAACCCCCGAGTGGTTTCAAGTAAAGTTGTTCATAAATGATTATTTCTGGTCAATATTTGAAGAAGCAGGTTAGTGATTAACTGTCCGCGGTTGCAGCAGCTGCACAGACTCCCAGCAGCTCCGTCACTGACCATTTCAGCATGCAGTGCGTCCGGGTCTGGAGCTCCCTGAGCCGGGCAGCTCACCGGGCAGCTTACCGGGCAGCGTGGACACGAACCCAGAGCCACGCAGCAGCGGCCAGGCTGGATCTCAGCGGGATCTATCCGCCCATCGCCACTCCCTTCACCGCCATGGAGGACGTGGACTATCAGAAACTGGAGGAAAACCTGCACAGATATGCCAAGATACCGTTTAAAGGTCAGAGCTCATGAGCGAACAGAAGTGAAAACTGCTGGGTGGCAGGCCAGCATGATACCAGCAGTGGGAGAGCTTTAAACAGGCAGGGAAGATATAGACAGATAAAGTCTAAAAGCATCCACAGAAATACTTCGTTTACATTAGTCTTGAGAAACCGCTGGAGAGTTTTTTTTTTCTCCCCCTTTGGCAAAACGTTTCCTCGGTTGGGTCTGTTGTCAGTTTAGGGATCATCACACAGGACAAAGTTCAGGACGGAGGGAAAAACGCAAACTCACACTGTGGTGGTTTGTCCTCCCCTGGTGGTCATTTAGTGCTACTACCTCCATGGTTTGAATGCAGTCCTACTGCTACTACTTCATCTATTTAACCCTCCTGTTGTCTTTGTTTATGGGCACCAAAAATATTGTTTCTTTGTCTGAAAAAAAATCAAAAAATTCAGCAAAAGAATTCCCCAAATTTCTGAAAATTTGCAAAACCTTCAGGAAGAAAATTCCAACAATTCCTTAAGTTTCCCTTAAAAGTTTTATTTTAATTTTAAAAAAATGCCCCAAATTTGGCAAGAAAATTCTTGTAAATATTTTCAAAAGATGGGTAAAAATCTTCCCCAAAAATCCTAAAAATATCTAAAGTGATTACAAATATATCAGTAAAACTTCTAATATTTTCTTTAAGAAACATTCACAAAAAAGTCAACCAAAATCCAGCGAATTTCGCTGGATTTTGGTTGATTTTTATGTGAATGTTCTGAAGAGACATTTTTAACATTTCTTTTTTTCCACCAAAAAATGTTCAACAATTTCCCAAAAATGTTGAAAATGTGGACATCAGAAGTTTCACTGTGAAAATATCTTTTTTCCCACATTTTCAAACTTTAAAACGGGTCAATTTTGACCCGCAGGACGACACCAGGGTTAAAAGAGTCACTCTGTCACTACTGACTTCCTCCCGCTGCTGCTTATATAATTACTAACTTGTACACAGCTCAGGCTAGTAATGATTATATTGTGTACACTCCCAATAAAAGTCTTAAGACCGGCTGAAAAGTTGAAAGAATTTGCATTTTGCACTGTTGGGTCTTAAGAAGGTTCTAAGTAGAGCTTCCAACTGCAAAAAGAAGAAATGAGAGCGAGAGAGAAAAAAATGTGAGCAGGTAATTTATTAAAAACTGCATTTAAACACAAACAGGCTTTAGTCAGCTGATCAAAAGTTTAAGACCACAGCCTTTAAAAACAATAAATGAATCAGAGATTCAGTCTAGACCAGGGGTGTCAAACATGCAGCCCGTGGTCCAAAACCGGCCCTCCAGAGGGTCCAATCCGGCTGAAAGGATAACTTTGTAAAAATTACAGAGAAGACATTAACTGCAGATTGTAAATTTGTAAAGTTATAAATTTTAAATAATTTCTAGACCATGACAAGTTGTTTTGATCATAAAGTAAAATACTAGATCGTTCATTGTTCTTTTCTCGTTTTGTGTCTTTTTGTCATATTTTGTCTTGTTTTTGTTGTTTTTTGTCTGACTTCTGTTGTTTTTTTTCATGTTTTTGTCTTTTTGTTTCTCATTTTGTGTTTCCTTTTTGTCTCACTTGTCTTTTTTGTCTTATTTTTGTCATTTTGTGTTTCACTTTAATTATTGTGTCTCGTGTTTGTCGTTTCTCCATTTTTTGTCGCTTTGTGTCTCGATTTTGTAATATTTTGTCTTGTTTTTGTTGTTTTTTGTCTGGCTTTTGTCGTTTGTCTCATGTTTTTGTCATCTTGTGTTTCCTTTTTGTCTCAGTTGTCTTTTTTACCTTATTTTTCTCATTTTGTGTTTTGCTTTATTCGTTGTTTTGAGCATAGTTTTTGTTGTTTTGTTTCTTTTTTGTCTTGTCCTGTTTTTGTCAATTTTTGGTAACTTTTTTTGTCTCTTTTGTTTTGTTTCGCGTCATCTGTCTTATTTTTTTGTCATTTTGTTTCTCACTTTTGTCATTTTGTGTCTCATTTTTGTAATATTTTGTCTTGTTTTTCTTGTTTTTTTTTGTCTGACTTTTGTCGTTTTGATCATAAAGTAAAATATTATATCATTCAGTTTCAGATACCTGTGACTAAATGTTTTGTTCCTTTGTAGGCACTCTGTTATCTATAAGTTGTAATGTGTAAATGATAAACTGAAGCATAATGTTGTTGAAATTGAATTTATTTTTCTTAAGAAATTCCAGGTTGTTCATAAGGTTTTGTAAAAAGATAATTCCTGAAATGTGAACATCTTCAGAATGTACCTTTTGGAGTCGTGGTTATTTATAGATTATTATATGCTGTGATTTTACTGGTAACTTGAGATCAAATCAGGCTGAATGGGGCCACTGGACTAAAATTTTGACACCCCTGGCTTATCCTGTACATTAGGTTCCATTCTCAGCATCAGCATTGTTGTGGATGGATGACCGAGTATCCACAGGGCTGATAAATGTCAGGTTTTGGAGCACAGTAGGTCAGGCACAAACTGACAATAAGTCATGAGGTGAAGATCACATGACCCTGTTCACAGAGGCAATAAAAGTGAAGTGTTTGTGTGTTGCAGGTCTGGTGGTTCAGGGCTCCAACGGCGAGTATCCCTACCTGACGGAGGAGGAGCGGGTGGAGGTGGTGAGGACGGTCAGAAGATCTCTGCCGACGGGAAAGCTGCTGATGGCCGGATCAGGCTGTGAATGTAAGCCCGAGTGATGTATGGATCTCTACATGAACTTTGTTGAACTTAAACGTGGTGCAGCGAGTTACCAAACTCTATTCCATCTGCAGAGTCTCTCTCAGTCTTTAAGAAAAGACTAGAGACCCAGCTCAGAAAATAAAATAATAATTCCTCTTTCCTCCTGCACTGCCTGTATGCACCAAAGTTGATTATCACACTTGAACTTGTTTTATGGTTCTTTTCCAGGTTGTTTTCTCCTCACTAGATCCTTGCTGGTGTTGTATCTACTCTCAGATGTACAACGCTTTAGATAAAAACTAAATGAAACTGTAGAAGTTCAGGGTTCAGTGGTAAATGTCCATCATTCCAGTATTGGAGGACATCTGGGCTTCAAAATGTTTGAAAAATGAACCTTCTCTTTTACAGTTTTCTGCTCCATATTCATCAATAATAGGTAATAAACTATCAAAGGCTTGATTGGCTCAGCTTACATATCAATGGTACCATTTTTATTCCATGTTTTATTTGTTGTTTGCTAACCCTACTCTAATCACAGTAACAGGGTTGTTAATCCATGCTAATGTTAGCTTTTTCTCAGGAGTAGAAACTAGATTTTTAGCTGTTACTGCTGACCAAGAGGACAAACTGACTGATGGAAAACAGTCAAAAGAATTAGTCTGATCCTGATAATATGAGGTAGAGTGAAACATTCAATCAAGGATGACAATGTTATGAAAATATGGAAAACAGAAGAGAGGACATAACTTTATTCTACACATTCTTTTGGAAAACTGTTTGATGATGTTAATTCCAGCGTTTCATGTGATTCACTGTTTTCTTCTTCTTCTACCAGCTATAAAAGGTTATGCTAACAGGGTTGTTGTGGGACACACGTTCCATGTATAATAATTATTATTTAAAATATTATGTTGATTTTACAATTGTTCACACAATTACAAGATACATCAATAGAAAAATATAATACCAAAAAAAGGAGATTTTAATTTAGTTTTCACTGTTTTATTTGAGATTCAGTTTGGTCATCAGGGGGTGAGACAAGAGAAAAATGGTATTTTTGTGGGAACTCCAGACTTATTTGGTATTTCAAGAAATATCTTCAAACATTTTTTTCTCCTAGTTTTTCTACATTTTGTCTCAGGACAAGTAAATTTACACAACAACTGCATGTTTTAGTATTTTGTGCATGGATTGTTTGAAATCTGACAGTAAAATGTCCTCCAGTTCTGGAATGACCCACAAAGTAATGATATATGGCTTCATGCTGTGTTAAAATGTTTAACTTTAAATATTTTTTCTTCTTTTAATTCCACACCGCCAAAACAATCACCGACATGCAGGTTAAACTCTTCACAGAAAATCGTCCAAACATGCATTTATCTTCTTTAAGGTTTGCCTAAAATCCTATGATGATTGCTAAAATTGGAATTTCTAATCTTTTACATTGAAAACCATCAAAATGATTTGAAAACTCATTGAACTAACTTCTCTGGAATGCGGTTCTTTGTTTTTGCATTTAACGCAGATTTTTAGTCACAAAAGGATGAAAACATTTAAATGGTGTGTATTCCCTGAAACTGCTTTAATTCATTTTATTCAGAGCTGCTTGCATTTGAATAATTAACAGGTAAAGATTTCCTTGGTGACGCCGACGTTTGCCTGAGGAGCGCTGAAAGCTCTAAATGACCTCCTCACATCTTTCCAATATGGATTTTCGTGGCCTTGATTTGAAGCTTGTTATAGAGCCGCGGTGTCATTGAGTTTTATGGGCTGATAATTGAAGTCAAATGGAGTCTGTAAGAGTTTTACTGGCTGTTCAGTTCTATGGTGGATAAAGACCATTCAGAGAGAGGAGAGGTGCACATTCATTCTCTGTACATTTCCTCCACTTCTCTCTTCTTCCTCCGTTCACCACGGATGTATAAACCTCCTGGGTTTGTACTTCATCCAATTATTTCACTTACTGAGTGTATAGTAGATTCAAGAAACCTTCCAGGGACATGGGTGCATTTGTTCCATGAATATTTTCATGCCCACATGACCTTCTTTTTAATAATCGCTAGAAATTGGTTTCTAATCCAGGCCCATCGCCTTTGTCTCATTGACATTCAGTTTGTCTGTTTGTCCTGCTCGGCATACACACTGTGTTTAAAGACTGAGGGTTAGATTGTCGAGAAAACACAGAGGCCTTGCATGTGTGTTTATGTATGCAGTGAGTGTTTACTTACAAAACAAGATGTTGTATAGAACTGCACAGGTCACGAACAGTCGCAGCAAATGCAAAATGAAAACATTTCCAACATTTAGAGTCCTGTTTGTCAATGAGGCTGTTTCCTGTTTCTACTCAGCCACCGGAGCCACAGTCCAGCTCACAGAGAAGATGGCGGCAGCTGGAGCCGACGCCGTCCTCGTGGTAACGCCCTGCTTCTACAAGGGCAAGATGGACAGCTGCGCTATGATCCATCACTTCTCCAAGGTCAGCTGAGAGCGCACAGACACACACACACACACCTTTGTATTTACGTACTAATGACATAATCACCATTGACCAAATCCTCACACAAACCTTTACCCAGACCTTCTCCTGACCTTCACCCTAAAACCTCAAACCAAGTTTAACCCCGAAACAACTCTTTGAAGAGATTTTCTCAGACATACACACAGACAATTTCATGTTTTCCATGAAAACTCCCACTTTTATCCATGTGCTAACATAATTACACAAGGGTTTTCTAATCATCAATTAGCCTTTCAACACCATTAGCTAACACAATGTAGCATTAGAACACAGGAGTGATGGTTGCTGGAAATGTTCCTCTGTACCTCTATGGAGATATTCCATTAAAAATCAGCCGCTTCCAGCTAGAATAGTCATTTACCACATTAACAATGTCTGGACTGGATTTCTGATTCATTTAATGTTATCTTCATAGAAAAAAAGTCTTTTCTTTCAAAAACAAGGACATTTCTAAGTGACTGCAAACCTTTGAACGGTAGTGTACATGAATTAAATTTGCTCCGTATTAGTTAAACCTGCTCTAAATGAGTTAAAGTTGTTCTCCATTAGTTGAAGTTACTCTGTATTAAAGTTGATATTATTAGTTAAAGTTGCTCTAAAATTAGTTAAAATTGCTCGATATTAAAGTTGCTCTATATTAGTTAAAGTTGATATTATGAGTTAAAGTTGCTCTAAAATGAGTTAAAGTTGCTCTACATTAGTTAAAGTTGCTCTATATTATTTAAAGTCTCTCTAAAATGAGTTAAAATTGCTTGATATTAAAGTTGATCCATATTAGCCAAAGTTGCTATTATGAGTTAAAGTTGCTCTAAAATCAGTTAAAGTTGCTCTACATTAGCTAAAATTCCTCTATATTATTTAAAGTTGCTCTATATTAGTTGAACTTGCTCTAAAATCAGTTAAAGTTGAACTACGTACAGGAGTACACACACTGTCAAATTGCAATTACTGTCAACCTAAATTTCATCACATGTTGTAGACAAACTGAGGTTGTTTTTTTTTAAATTTATTGTGAAGCTGGTGGATAGAAAGATGCAGAAACATCAGCAGCAGTGGTTCCTACAGCAATCTGGTGAGGACAGGTCAAGGGTGCCGCAGGAGTTCTTTTCATTTTACTGCATCTTTCATATTGGAATGTATCCAAGCAACAGCATCAGCATGTAAATCAGCGTTTAAAAAGCCTGGTAAATATGCAGAACTGCATGGACGGATGCCATGGGAGAAATCACTAAGAGCTGCTGTAAAACAACACCTCTCCACCTATAGAATGAAGCATTTCTATATGGTGAAAGCATGGGACACCCAACAGATTTTTTTGTGTGTGTTTGTTGCCTGCAGGTGGCCGACAGCAGCCCGGTGCCGGTGGTTCTGTACAGCGTTCCGGCCAACACGGGGCTGGAGCTGCCGCTGGACGCCGTGCTGCAGCTTTCTCAGCACCCAAACATCCTGGGCATCAAAGACAGCGGAGGAGACGTAAGAAACACTTTCATTTTTACCTGGAATCCGTGGAGAAATCTTGATCACCTGTTAAGCAGCTACTCTGGTGTTAGGCGACCTGATAGAGCTGCAGGTCTTCATGTAATAGAAACTCATCTTAGTTCAGGGGCCACATTCAGCCCATTTTAATCTCAAGTGACCAGTAAAATCACAGCATAATAACCTGTAAATAATCACAACTGCAGATTGTTCCTTTGTTTTTGTGCAAACACATTCAATGAACTGTCTTTCTACAAAACATCATGAACAACCTGAATATAAATTCCATCAATATGATGCTTCAGTTTATCATTTACACATTACAACTTCCAGATCAGAGTGTCTACTAAGAAACAAAACATTTAGTCACAGGTATCTGGAACTGAACCATATAGTATTTTACTTTATGATCAAAATGACAAAAGTCAGAAAAAAAGACAAAAAAACAACAAAAAAAGGACAAAATGTTACAAAAACGAGACACAAAGTGGCAAAAGAGAAACAAAATGACAAAAAAATGAGAAAGACGACACGAAACAAAACAAAAAATGAGACAAATGACACAAAAAACAAAAAAGAGACAAAACAGTTACAAAAACAAGACAAAAAATGACATGAAAAGAAACAAAATGACAAAAAATAACACAAGCAAGATAAAAAAACTGAACGACAAAAACTATGCTCAAAACAACGAATAAAGCAAAACACAAAATGAGAATAATAACAAGTGAGAATAATAACAAATGACAAAAGTCAGATAAAAAAACAACAAAAACTAGACAAAATATTACAAAAATGAGACACAAAGCAACAAAAAAAATTGACAACACAAGCGAGACAAAAAACAGCAAATAAAGTGACACACAAAACGACAAAACCAAGAAACAAAATGACAAAAACAAACGAACAAAAACCGGCCCTCCAGAGGGTCCAATCCAGCCTGTGGGACAACGTTGTAAAGTGTAAAAATTACAGAGAAGACATTAACTGCAAATTTGTAAAACTATAAATTTAAAATAATTTGTAGACCATGACAAGTTGTTTTGAAGTAAAATATTAGATTGTTCATAGTTCTGTCATTTTGTTTCTTGCTTTTGTCATTTTTGGTCTGTTTTGTGTCATTTGTTTAAATCTTTGTCTCCTTTTTGTCATTAGTCCATTTTTTTGTTGCTTGGTAAATTTTTTGTCTATTTTTTGTTTTGTTTCGTGTCGTCTGTCTCGTTTTTTTGTCATTTTTTGTCTCATTTTGTATTGAAGTATCATTCAGTTCCAGATACCTTTGACTAAATGTTTTTTGTCTTTATAGACACTCTGTGATCTGGAAGTTCTAATGTGTAAATGATAAACTGAGGCATAATGTTGTTGAAATTGATCTTATTTTTCTTCAGAAATTCCAGGTTGTTCATAATGTTTTGTAAAAAAAAAATTCCATAAATGTGAACATTTTCAGAATGTACTTTTTTGCACTAAAACAAACAAGCAAACAAACAAACAAACAAAAAAATACATATATAGTTTTATTTATATATTTATATATATATATTGTTTTTTCCAAAAATAAGATGATGTAAAAAGACAGTGAAGCTAACACTTTTTATTTCAAAGCTAGCTATGTTAGTATTTTTGTAATGCTCAATAATCACCATTTTTCAGTTGATTTTCAGTAATAACAAAGTGTTTGCTGTTGAGGAACCTAAAAATAAATCCCGCCGGGTCGATGACAGGGTTACATGTGTCAACGACAAGGACAATCAGCGCTTGTCGAGCTCTTTAATACCTTTTTGTCTGTGTGGGAAGCATTTGCTGGAAGTTGCAAATGGGTTTCTGATTTGGGAAATAACATGTTTGTCCACTTGCTGGGAGACGGGAGCGTGGGCGTAGTTCAAGTACGGAGCAGCCCTGCTCAGCTGTAGGCGTGATGAGGACAAACACAGAAAACAAGGGGTGAGGGGTCAGTTTGAGGAAAGCAGACAAGTTGCAGAAAGATGATTTCAAACACCAGAGGCGAACAGATTTCCCACATCAGCCAGCTCCTGCTATTTGGGAGATGACTCCACCAGAACGGTCTTCTTTTCAGCACAGATGGTTTAAGGTGGAATTGAATTTTGGTATTTTCCGGCCAGTGAGTAGAGGACACGTTTTCCAGCAGACTGGCCTATTATTGAACAATCACCTCTGATTGGTTTACAATTGCATGCACTCAAATGGAAAAACTCTGTTTTCTTTTCGCTGCCTCGTGTCTGCAGAATCTTGGTGAAACTTTTTCTTGCAACTACCTTGTTGAAGTGTTCTGCAAATAACTTATTAATTGTATCTTCATGACACAGAAAAAAGTTTCAGCTTCTCCAGAAAGGTCAGCGCAACAGCCAAGCCATCAAACTATCGTTATTTTATTATTTTTATATATATATATATATATATATATATATATATATATATATATATATATATATATATATATATATATATATATATATATATATGTACATCGATCAGTCAGCACATCAAACCCCTGACAAGTGAACTGAATAACATTGATTATCTCGCTACAGTGACACCTGTCAAGTGATGGGATATATTAGGCAGCAAGTGAACAGTCTGTTCTTGAAGTTGGCGTGTTAGAAGCAGGAGAAATAGGCAGCATGACAACGTGAGCGCCTTTAACAAGAACTAAACTGTAATGCTGCACTCACTGGTCACTTTATTAGCTTACACCATGCCAGTAAAATATTGGATCCCCTTTTACCTTCAAAAATGCTGTAATATTTTACGTACACTACCGCTGAAAAGTTTGGTCACACTTTCTCATTTAATAGTTTTTCTTTGTTTTCATGACTATTATCCTCAGCAGCAGAGGAGACTCTTGGGCTTCCTTTCCTGGGGTGGTCCTCATGTGAGCCAGTTTCATCGCTTTAGTGCTTGATGGTTTTTGAGACTGCACTTGGGAATACATTGAAAGTTTTTGCAATTTTCCAGACTGACTGACCTTCAGTTCTTAATGATGGACTGTTGTTTCTCTTTACTTAGCTGATTGGTTCTTGCCATAATATGGATTCTAACAGTTGTCAAATAGGGCTGTCAACTGTGTACCAACCTGACTTCTGCACAACACAACTGATGGTCCCAACCCCATTAAGAAGACAAGATATTCCACAAATGAACCCTGACAAGGCACATTGTGAAGTGAAAACCATTTCAGATGACTACCTCATGAAGCTCATGGAGAGAATGTTAAGAGTGTGCAAAGCAGTAATCAAAGCAAAGGGTGGCTGCTTTGAAGGATCTAAAATATAAAACATATTTTGACTTATTTCACACTTTTTGTTTACTACATAATTCCATATGTGTTCATTCATAGTTTTGATGCCTTCAGTGAGAATCTACAGTGTAAATAGTCATGAAAATAAAGAAAAAACATTAAATGAGAAGGTGTATCCAAACTTTTGACTGGTAGTGTATGTCTTGTATGTAAATCTTAAGTTGCAAAGTAAACAATACCAAGAATGTTCATCACATCTCTAGTGTGTGTCTAAGTGTTAATGTTGATGATTGAAAAGTACAGTGATCCCATTGAAATGTAGAAGTACAGCAGCAAAATTATCTTCACGTAGGATTTGCCTGAGTAAATGAGTAAATACCGTCATTGGAGCATGCTGGGAAATGAATAATGCTTTTCTTTCAAGTGGAAGTCAGTAAAATTTCAGTCGTTCCTTTAACCCTTAGATGCATCAGTGACCTGAAAAAATGACCTGGTGAGGTCGTTTTCTTACAATGTCTTTATAATGCAAAGTTTTTATCATTTCATATTCCAACTATTCCTCAAAAAACCACGTTTCTGATATCATTTCATTTAAATTTTTAAGTTCTCTTTTCTACTTTTAAAGAAATTGTAATATTTGTATTACTACCCAAAGTTCTTTATCACTGATAATATCATACAAGATGGAGAGCAGCAACAGCTGGAGGAAAAGAGTGGAAACATGTTAACAAAATGGATTTAGACATTCTTCTATTGCTGTTCTGTGTAATATTCTTCTTTTTCAATAATCAAAGTCTGTTATAAAGTGAAAAATAAACATATTTCAAACATGAAATCATTCTTGTATGAACAAAAATATAATGCCAACAATAATACAGACTTAACCAAAATAACAAAGATGGTATAAAAACACATTGACTCTTATATGGGTCATTTTTGTATTTGAGTGTAGTGTCCAGTCACTCGTGCATCAAAGGGTTAATAACTGTGCTACAGTGGTAGTGTAAGATTACTTACCATAAATGTAGTGTCTGTCAAGTGTGTGAACTTTTTACTTTAAACCACAAAATGTGAGGTTTATGTAGCAGAAACCAGCTGTCATGTAAAGACAATGGAGCAATGATCACAATCACTGTGTTGGACTCTGAGCTTCTCTTTTCGTCTCTCGTTTACCTCATTGATGTGCGTTAGTTTCATTCCAGCTCAGTGTGAAACTCTGCTGCTGCGAATCCTGCTTGAGACATTTGTTGTTCTTTGCTCTTTCCTCATTACCTCCATTCTGAACTCTCTGAAAGAGGAAAACAACAAAGAAATATTCCAGCAAGGCACCCTTCTCATCTGCTTTTATTATTCCTGTCATGTAGTTAAGGTTTTTGTTGGTTTAACAATTCTCCCCGCAGGAATTATTAAGGTTTCATTTCATCTCCTCTAATCTGATTCCTCCTACGCTGTGGGTGTTCTTACTTCTTCCTCCTTCTGCATGTGCAAGATGTGTGAATTCACAGAGCGCTATGAAGAGGCAGCGTCGCTTTGCACAGTCGCTAAGTTCAACCTTTCTCTTCAGTCCAAACAATTATCCACTCCAGAGTAATTACAACAACAATACTATTATTTATCCCTGCAAGAGAGCTGGGAGCTTTTATATTTGTATCTTAAAAGCTCACATCAGGAGAAGGCCATGAACACTTAAATACGACACCATGAGACTCAAACAAATGCTGCTACTTTGTTCATCACAAAAACTATACCAGATCACAAATTTAATGAATTGAAAGTTATTGCATCCACAGTCACAAGATGTGCTGTCAGAGTTCATAACATTTTAAAAAAACTGAAGAATTACCAGTGTTACAACTGCAGTATTTCTCGAGACAAAGGATTGACATCGCAGTAATCTGTCAACATTAAAGACATCAACACCCCAACCTGAGTATAGAAATGGGTCAGATAGTTCTGACACCTTTAAATTAAAATAACTAGAAATGAACATAAAGCATGTATGAATCTCCAGGGAAGCACAATTGTTGGTTTAAAGATGAAATATTAGGGTCCAAGCACCAAATTGCAAATTTGAAGGCCTTAAAAATACTCAAAAAAAGAGGAATTCTACATGTGTGCCAACATAGCTCAATAGCGCCACTTGGAAAACTTCAACCACAAACTACGGCCAGTACATGTCACCTACAGCTATGAAATTTGTAGACATATGTAACTGATCAGGATGCACAAAAATGTAATTGACAACCATACCTAAAACACAACAGAAAATCGCCTGTTTTGAATTATGTCATATTTTAGACGATTTTGGACCAATTTTTGCACATTTTCAAAACCTATAAACTCAAACAAGGTAACCCCGACTCTACACTGCTTGCAGCTTTAGTTGTAAAATTATTTCCATAGTTGTGCCTAATTAGTCAGTGTCAAGTCAAGTTTACTTTATTGTCTCCTGTGGGAGAAATTTGTCTTACACAAGGCAAAATCAAGCTGCACTACAACACAATATAACAGAACACAAACACATGCTACTAAAAAAAAAACAACAACATAAAAATACATGACAAATAATAAGTTAAAACAAGAAAAGCACTCAGAGAGTGCAGTACTCTGCCAAGGCTGTTCATTCCCCCTTATGGCATTGTCAGAAATGCAGCATATTTTTCTGTAGAAATGCAGCATTTTATTATTATAGATGATCAGAAAGCATGTCACTATAGAATGTGGCCATTTAATATAGATGTACCCACAAACAAAATGACCTTGTGCTGAGCACAGGCGTGTGTTATGCATGTGTACGTTATGTACAGATACTGAATCGCGTGACCTAAATATGTGTAAATTACTCTTATAAAGGTCTGTTGATCAGTTCATCACTTTTTTCAAGGCTTTGTTTTGCTACTGTTAAAATAACCGTTTCCTCCATTTTAAAGACGTATTTTTAATGCTACAGGCTTTTATTCTTGGCACCATTCCTCTGGCAGAGGAAATGTTTATCTAAGAAGCGGTTTCTTGACATGAAGAAGAAGCTGCCAAAAAGTCAGAAAATTCACGTAAGGATGGAAGGAGAACTCAGAAACACCCCCACAATTTAATCAATTGTTTCTTGTATCATTTCTGACGGATAAGTCCTGATATGTCAGTAGTAGGATCACAATCATGTGATCGTCAGCAGGCAGTTGATGTAGCGTCCTTTTTTTGTCATGGTTACATCTGACAATGGCAAATCCTTAACAAATCCATGGATCCAGACTATAAGCTGCATCACTGACAAAATCTAATCACTTGGTCCTTGTGTCTGACCTTCCCTGAAAATTTCATCCAAATCCGTTGGTCCATTTTTGAGTGATGTTGCTAAGAGATGGTCAGCTTCACAGACAGACCGCTGATCGTCACATAACTCCACCGCGTTCCCTGGCAGAGTAATAAGTTAAAATAATATAAAAATAAAAATAAAAAAAAAAACACACATACCCCCATACATACCTGTCACACATCCCCACTCACACAACACTCAATTACCTCCTTTTGGTAGCTGCAGCTAACTGCTCATTAATGAGCTTTATTGAGAGAGGGAGGGGATAAAAGAGTTTTTTTTAAATGGTTGAGCCTACACAGCAGGACCTCCTGCCTGAATTCAACAGCTTGTACTCTGTGAACAGGACATGTGATGGATCAGCAAGGGTATTGTTTGCTTGCCTGATGATGGCTTGTATAAATAAGTCTTGTGGCTATGAATCTGTGTTTTCGACTTGACTGTGAGAACCCCAAACCAGCAGGTGGATCCCGTACCTCAGTATGGATTCAGTGGTAGCACAGTAAAAGATTAACATTATTTCTCTGCAGACGCCAAAAAGCCTGAGTCATCTGAGGAACTGGAGACACTTATGGATTCTGGCACAAACACTTGCCACCTATTTGTCAATGTGCACACCAAGGTACTTAAAAGAGGTGACCTGTTTCATGTTGCTACCATGTACGGACACCGGACTATGGTTACCTACTGATTTGGGGTCTAGCAGCTTCTCAACAGTTTTTTTCGTGTTAATCTGCATTTTGTTGTTGTTACACCAATCAACAAATTCATCTACAGCAGTTTTATGACTGTTTGGATTATTGGTAAGCAAACTGAGAATAACAGTATCATCAGAGAACTTAATGATGAACTGATTTGGCTGAGTGTTGACACAGTCGTTGGTGTACAGAGTGAAGAGGAAGGGTGAACTGACACAACTCTGAGGGACCCCTGGGCTACTTACCGCTGTGCTAGAGAGGACAGAGTTAAATTTCACATGCTGTGAACGATGTGAAAGAAAGGAATAACAGCTGTATTGAAAAACCAAAAGATTCTGAGGCAAGCCTGAAAAGTCATTTGAAGAAATCAGTACATCCGATGGAACCTGCTAACTTACTTACATGTCTTGACAAGATTCAGACTTTGAAACGGTGCCAACAGAGATAAAGGTGATATACTCAAACAAATTACAAATTAAATTGACATTTTAGGGTCTTTTTTTTTTTTTAAATCAAATGAATAAAATGACAGATTGTCCATCTTGCTGATGCCAGATTGGATTAGGATCTGGGGAGTTTAGGGGCTGGGTTTGGTTTTTTGTTGTGTTCATTTCTGAGCGTTTTTATGGGGTACTGGGGCACAATGTCCCAGCAATGGACAATATTTACCTCAAATGGGCCAAAATATCTCCACAGAGATGTGAAAGACTCATTGACAGCTCTAGAAAATGCTTGATTTCAGTTGTTGCTGCTGTGGATGGCGCAACCAGTTATTAGGTTTAGGGGGCAATTGCTTTTTCACACAGGACGTTCGTTTACTTGCTATAATGAGGAATCCTGAGTCCCAGTTATCCTTTAAGAATATTTAATATGCATTGGAGAATTGAAGCGTGTACATGGACCTTCTTGGTTTGGAAAACCACAGTTCTCTGTGACTAATACACAAGAGAGTTGCTGTAGCCAACTTCCCCAAAAATGATGCCTAACTTAGCATTACACAGAGTTTTGTATGAGAACGTGCTTCTATCTGATTGGTCTATAGTTGGGGGAATCCGTGGTTTAAACTTGAACCCCCTTAAACATCTTCTGTCTTCAGCCAGTCCCCACCATCTTCACCCTGAAGGACGATGTGTGAATGTAGAGGTGTTTCTACTGTGTTGTGAGGACTGAATGTGGTGTGTATGTGGGTACCTGATAACGCAGAAGGGAGGTGGATGTGTTGTCTTGTTCATGTGCAGTGTTCTCTGTTTTTCCTGTCAAAGTTGTTGTGGAGCCTCGCAGGGAAGCAGAAGCTTGAACCTTTATAATGTTCTGTTAATTTGTAGCTGTCACACATTAGTAGTGGTTAAATACTCAGTTATTCAGCTTCTGTTATGCAGTCAGTTATATTCCTTCATCTCATAGTTAATTTCACATGCAACACCCAATATTTACAGCATTAAAACTATTATTAAAATATTATTCCTAGCAAAGGCTTGAAATATTTTTGTCTCACTCAAACCACAGAATTCAGATTTTCCAGTTTTGTACCCATATGGCACATAGTGTTAATCTTTGAGCAGCAAAAGTAAAGTGTATAGTTGAGTGATTTTTTTTTTTTTTGAGTTATATAATATTGTAAGATCCCAATCTTCCAAAGAGTGGAGCAGAACCCCCTCCCACTCATCTGTATAATTCATAGGGGGTTATGCTCATAGCCTCAAGTTTTACCCTGCATGCTAAAAACAATAATGAGACTTTAAAAAAATAGAAATACAAGCTAATGAGTGTTTCTGTCACTGGGGCAGGCAGTAGTCTTGCTACGATGTTGTTTTTCCCACCAGGGAGTTGTATTTGAATAGCCAGAACACTCAAGCTTTCAGGAGACCAGCAGGAGCTCCTGTAACTCGATTGAGTGACTGATCAATTACAGCCCTGCGTGTTTGAAATGACTGATATGGGGAAACTGACTGACAGTTGGTGGTTAAAAATAGACCCTCCTTGGAAACACTGATAGAGGCTGAAACGGGAGGCTGCGGGTTTTCCCTGCGGAGCTTTCAGCTTCATGTGCAGAGCAGCCGTGGAGTCGTCTCATGCTCTCTTTGAACATTTCAGGTTTATTTGGATTCTGAGCTTCATATCTGGATTGACAAAAGAGAATTAAAAGAGGCAAAACAAAATAGCGAGCTCATCAGTTATTCATGAGCCTCCACTCCTTGTCTTTTGAAGTTGATTCCTCTTTTTTTTATTCTCACTTGGGACTTGTCTGTTTCTTCTCTCTTCCCTCCCCTCCTCCTTCTTCTTCTGTTTTGGATCTTGAACGATCCCCTCCTCCCAAAACCTCCTCCATGTGAAGACACGATGCTTGTCTCAATTTGAGCGATTTGTTTACCCTGTGAGATGTTGGGTTTGTCGTCGTCTCTGATGACAGCCTCCCCTGGGATTAAAAATACTTTCCCAGATATTAGTCCTGACGGCAGGGAAGAGTGACGGAAATGAAAAATTCCTGACTTTCTTCTCTGTTTCTTTTTTGCACTTTCCTCAGATCACACGGATCGGCCTGATTGTTCACAAAACCAAGACGCAGGATTTCCAGGTTTTAGCCGGCTCCGCAGGATTCCTAATGGCTGCCTATTGTGTTGGTAAGAAGCTCTAAAAACGGGGCTAACAGTGCTGCTGTATGAGCAGAACCAAAGTGAATAAGTTCACCATGCTACTTTTTTTTTTGTATATTTTCCATTTTGGTAGCTTGTCAGAAACAAGGAAGCCCATCCATTCATCCATTATCTATACGATGCTGAATCTTCAGTAGGGTCACCAGTGTATCACCGGGATACATGCAGAGACAAACACTCACATTCACACCTACAGACAATTTAGAGGTACCAATTAACCTCAGCGTGTTTTTGGACTGTGGAAGGAAGCCAGAAAACCCCTGCATGGACAGGGAGAACATGCAAACTCCATACAGAAAGATCGCAGGGAAGGCAGGGACACGAATCCGATGCTAATGCATGAACAGTAAATATCCAGAATCTCTTTTTACTGCTTCCTATGCAGTAAACTATGACATTCCCATGTAGTGAATGAGCTGAGAAGTGCGAAGAACCATTTTGGATCCATCTGATTCCAAAACTAAATATTCAATTCGCCTTTTCATAGACGACATTAGGTAATTTATGGATTTTTCACAGCTTAGATCAGCATTGAAGGGTCAACGTGACAGTCGAGACACTTAAATAAATGCTCATAAAAAAGCAATGGTTTATTTTCCATCTCAATAGTCTTCACTGACTTCCGGAAGTTAAGATTAAAGCTCCATGCGCTCTTCATTTCGAGGATCAATGGTCATTTTGAAGCCTTTGAGCTTCATCCTATATTTCTTAAAACATGGATGGAGCATTTCACTTGTAACAGCACTTAATTTACCTAGTTATTATTTTCTTACCATTGAAATCGTACTTGAAGTAGCTTTTTAATTCAGTCAAGTTTTGTTCATGGAGCTTTTTCACAGCAGAAACTTTCAGAAAAGTTCATTGTAGTTGATAACATTAATCACGGCTGTGTTGAAGCAGGTCTGTGGCCTTTGTGATGTGGATATTTGCTCACAGATGGAACTACCAGGACACTTAAATGGACCTGAGCCATCATTAATCATCAAATATTAATTAAACCTGCGATCCTGCAGCCCGCAGCAAGGAAGCACTAACCAGATATTAAAATAAAGCCTTACATTCTGGGGTCACTTCCTGCTGTGGTCTCAGATTTCGCACTCTCTGGAGGGTCACTGTCCACCGAATGTGCAAAATATCATGGATTATCCTGATATTGAGGTGAACAGAACTCATGTTCTAAACAGACTGTCATAGAAAGAATCCATACTTAAGTTATGTTGAACATTTTTCAAACAGAGCTCCCAGGTTATGCTTTCATTTCACTACAAAATTAATGAGCAAAAGCATGGAAATGACTTGATCTGGTAAATCCATCAAAGAGAACAATTAGTAAACTATTTTGCTTCAGTTCTGTCTTGATTGTGATGCAGCTGATAAGACTGCACTTTTCTGTTCTCCCTGTGGGTGTAGCTGCATAGCTATGCATTCACACCTCTAATAGAGGTTTTTACTCTCTCCTCTGGAAACAAAAAGGAAGCCGTGAAAATGGTGCAGGGTGAAACTGAATCAGTAATAGTTATTAGGAGTCATCCCACAAAGGATTAAGTCCAACGTTATTGTGTGAATTAGAAAACTGGACTAGAAACTAATTCTCAAATTAGTTAGAGTGGTCAGAACCACAGCATCATCAATGAAAAATCAACATCAAGTAACTAATCTAGCAAACATAACTCAAGAATAAAAGTAAGACATAAAGGTATGTTGATGTTTTTTGATGCAATTCAATCCCACAAATGAAAAATTTGCCTTATGAGGGATTTACAGTCTTTCTAACAATTGACACCCCCAATCCTCAGACGCACAGGCTTGATAAGAAAAAGTTCATATACACTACCAGTCAAAAGTTTGGATACACCTTCTCATTTGATGGTTTTTCTTTATTTTCGTGACTATTTACATTGTAGATTCTCACTGAAAGCATCACAACCATGAATGAACACATATGGAATTATGTAATAAAAAAGTGTGAAATAAATCAAAACATGTTTTATATTTTAGATTCTTCAAAAAAGCCACCTTTTGCTTTGATTCCTGCTTTGCACACTCTTACCATTCTCTCCATGAGCTTCATGATGTAGTCACCTGAAATGGTTTTCATTTCACAGGTGTGTCTTGTCAAGGTTCATTTGTGGAATCTCTTGCCTTCTTAATGGGGTTGGGACCATCAGTTGTGTTGTGCTGTATGCCGGCTGTATGCTGTGATAAAATGGCAGATTATCAACAGAAACTGGTCTTCTGTGTTTCTATATTAGGCAACAAGATATGATTTTATTCATATTGTTTGTAAAATAGGTTCTGACTCTCACTTCTTTCTTCATAGGTGAGTGTCTTGACTTTCACCTTCCATAACAGTCTCTGAAAGACAAACTCAGACAGCTCAGTGGCATCATGCTACATTTCCAGCCCCATGCAGCAGACATAGTTAGCACACCGTCAGATGATTAAGTGTAATTTTTGAAGCTAAAGCCATATTTCTCAGACTCACAGTTTTTAAATACAGATACAGCAGGTCCTCGGTTTACGACGTCCTTGACCTACAGCGTTTCATGGTTATGTCACCATCTCCTATAAATGTATTAGAAAGTCTTGCTCCATCATTCCAACGTATGGCGTTTGCGACAAAACTAATTTTGCGCAGGCACTAGTTGGAGAGCGTAGCGGATGAATACGTCATCACACAGCGCTATACAAGGAAGACAGCTTTGTTTACTTTCGCTGGTTGTACGCCATATTGGATTGTGCTACATGTGTTGTTTTTTTTTAGAAACTGTTTCCAATTCATTATGGCTCCCAGAGTCTTCTTCGAAGAAAAGGAAAGTCATCTCCATGGAAGTGAAATTAGATCTAATAAAACGTAGGTGAAGCTGAAGTTTTTTCTGAGAAAACTGGAGAACAATTAATCAAATTATTGATCTTCAGGAGGTGATCAGTTGAGTTGTGATAAATAATGAAGAAAAAATAGAAACATTAAGATCTCAGGACACAAAAACCATCAAAGTAAAATGTGAGTTTAGCTGGAAAAACACCTGAACTGATGACAGGAGCATAAAGGACTACTTTAAGGACTACTATGTACCCCACTGTAGTTATCTGCCTCTAGCATTCAAGCCAGCAACCTCTGAGAAATTTTGCTTCTTATTTGTGTTTTGTGCCACTGGTGCACAAGAAACAGCCAGATTTTAATTACAGTCCAGCCTCATCAGCCTGTCCAGCTTCACTGTTGTGTATTTTCAGCAATTTAGTGGACTTTTCTCATCCTGTGGGGAACCATGTAATCGTTAATTTGAAGTTACAGTAAATTATGAAACATGAGCAATCTTCCACCACAGCAATATGAAGTGGTGTCTTCTACCTGCTTGGTATGTCGGTCACGTACGGCGTACTGTAAGCTTGGATTAGATAACACGTCTGGGAATAGGCATCAGTATGATGCTCAAGAACCTAATGAGTCATGTTCTCCCACTGCCAGCCCTGTCAAACTCACTGTCTCACACACACACACACACACACACACACACACACACACACACACACATACATAGATACACACACACACACACACACACACAGCTCTCTGATCTTTGATCCCTCACATGTTCTCATCACCATAACTAAAATATACAAGTAATTGGTCTTGTGTGTGTGTGTGTGTGTGTGTGTGTGTGTGTGTGTGTGTGTGTGTGTGTGTGTGTGTGTGTGTGTGTGTGTGTGTGTGTGTGTGAGAGAGAGAGACAGCCAGTGCACGGTAACACACACTGATTGATATGATAATGTGTTCATGCTGGGAGTGTGTCTCCAAGTTTTGATGTCCAAATTCTTGCTTTCAGCAGCCCCCACAATGATTCTGAGCTGGGCAGCCTGTCTGCTTGTCAGTCAGAACCTCGCAGAGTTTTGAGCTTTGATGAGAATCTGCAGACTTCATCTTTGCCAGTTTTGCAGAGTTGTTAAAGAGAAGGTCTCCGATTCAAGCTAAAGTCTCTGCTGTTTGATTTTAACTGAGTAAACTGCACCTTGTTTAGAGGCTGTGCATGCTTTTGCATAAACATGTTACGGTAACTGCTGGTGATGTTAGCATCTTTGCTGTCAACACTGTTGCCAACATTCAGTTTATTTGATACAGAGTGTCCCTAAAGTCTGGACACATGGGAAATCTCATTAACTATAATTTTTTTGCCTCCACAGATTAAATATGGCTTTGTTGGAAGAAGAAAGAGTTGAACTGGTACTTCTCAGAGGACGTGAAGGATGAACATCTCGAGAGACAGGGTTAGGGTTAGGGAAGTGATTTTTGGGGGGGCTAGCATGAATTTTAGCAATGACCAAGTTTCTTCTGATACATTTGGTCATCCAGAACGGTGTTTGTCCATGACACTGCCCATTTCTTTAAACTTTTTAACCACCCTCACCACTGTGGAACAGCCAAGTGGAATCCTTCTTGGATGACGTGCATGATATTTGGTACTTCACAGTGGATGTGAAGGATGGACATATCGAAAGATAGCAAATGAATTTAAGGATCCCTCTTGGCTTTTCCACGGTGGCGAAGGTGGTTAAAAAGTTCAAAGAAATGGGCAGTGTCATGGACAAACGGACGACCAAATGTATCAACCAAAACTAAAGGATTGGTCATTGCTAAAATTCATGCTAACCCCAAAAAATTGCTTCCCTAACCCTAATCCTGTCTTTAGATATGTTCATCCTGCACATCCACTGAAAAATTCGAAATCATGACCTTCATTGTTTAAACCTTCTCAGTTTAACAAACAGTGATGTGCTTAAAGTTGAGAGCAAAACGTTCCAGATACTTTTTGGAATGAAAGCTCAAAAAAGAATATATCAGTAGAGGGGAGCATTAATGGATGAGGGCAAAACCAATGGTTACAGTTCAGTACTACATAACCTGCTGTTGAAGCTTTCTGCAAGCATGCGTTATGCGCTATCTGCAAAATAATTGTTTAACTTGCTGCTGCAGCACGTGCTAGTTTAGATAATAATCACCATTAATATTTTTCATTTTTCCAGAAACGCTCTGCCATTTACCCCTTGTTAGCTGCTGTCAGTAATAATTGACAACAGTTGTATGACATGATAAACAAGAAAGACAGCACTCAGAGAGCAAAGGCTATTCATTCCCCCATATGGCATTGTCAGAAAGGCAATTTTTTTTTTTAAATGTAGCATTTGTTTATTAGCTATTGATGATCAGAAATCACGGCAACATAGAATGTGTCCATTTAATATAGATGTACCCACAAACAAAATGACCTTGTGCTGAGCACAGGCGTGTGTACGTTATGTACGGATACCGGATCGCGTGACCTAAATATGTAGCGGGCAATGGGAATTGATGGGACTCAGAAACACCCACACAGTTTAATCAATTGTTCCTTGTATCATTTCCGACAGATCAGTCCTGATAAGCCACAGGCAGTGGATTTGTAGTAGGATCACACTTATGTGATCAGTCAGCAGGCAGCTGATGTAGTGTTCACTTGTTGTCATAGTTACAGTGACACTGTGCCTGCTATCTCACAATGATATAGAAATCTTTAACAAATCCGTGGCTCCAGACTATAAGCTGCATCACTGCCAAAATCTAATCACCTGGTCCTTGTATAATTTCAGACCTTCTCTGAAAATTTCATCTAAATCTGTTATTCCATTTTTGAGTAGTGCTGCTAACAGACAGACAGACAGACAGACCAACGCTGATTGTGACATAACTCCACTGCATTCCTTGGTGGAGTAATAGTGTCAGTGATTGTAGCAAATACTGAGTTTTTATTACATTTGTTAATTTGTAATGTTTAGTGAAGACTTTTAAGGAATTGTTTTGTGCCTTCAGATGTTTAGAGGATCTAACAACAGGTCAGACAGGTGAACTTCTCTTCACCTCAGATGGGTTAGCTGTCACACACCGTATCAGGCAGTTTTTTTGTTAATGTTGGTAAAATCAGATTATCTTCACACAATGGCAGAATTTTTAGTGTTTAGGAAATGACGAATAAACAAAGCTGTTAGTTATTTGGATGTGGTGATAAGCTGCTGTTAGTTTGGATTAAGTGTTGTGTTCATTAATGTGTTGTTGTGCTTTATGCCACTGAATGTACTATCCAGTCTCACATGTAGTCAGTACTGCGTGCAGCTCTCTCCATCTCTGTAGTGGGTATGTCTGAATGAAACCGTGAGGTACATTATTGTAACAGTGACCTTAACAGATTGATAAAGCAGCAATGCTATGTATCATATGTCTGAAAAGGCTAAATACACATTAAGAGTGAACAATTAAACATAAAACATCAAACTATTGCATAATCATAGTCAGCTGGCAGCGTAGATTTGTTGATTTTTTTGAATAGCAGTGGTGCAAGTGGAATGCAGTTTGTTGTGGGCATCCATACAGAACTCAGGAGAAGGACATGCAGAGGTGGAATATAGAGACGAGCGAAAAGAGACCAACAGAGACTGATAGAAGAGGAGATGTAAGGTGCATCTCCTTTCGATTATCATAGACAATGTGATATCGCTGGACAACGCCACGGCAGAGCAGACGGCCGCGGTGAGGAATCCAATTCTGTGAGCGGCTCTGGCGTATTTCAAAAAGTCATGGCTACAGGAATTACTGCAGATCCCGTCATTACCATTGTTAGCTTTCAGATGGTTTGGGCCAACAGAAATAAATCTGAGTGACGCAGAGAGAGGATGGAGGGCTTGCTGATTTAATTAACAACAAATGGTGCCACTCTGGTCACATTACTGTGAAGAGTGTAGCAGGGTGAAATCTGCACTACAGACCCAGAGAGTCCTCATTAGACGTCTTGGTTGTTGTTCACATCCGTCCCTCTGTTACCACAGTGACCATGTATGAGACTCCAGTCCGTGCATCCCAGTTGCTTTCTTGTACTCATCTATGATTTTACAACTTCCAGTGTCTTGAGCAGCTGTTCACTGAGCAATTTTATGACACAATTCTGATTCTGATTATTGGGCAGAGAAACTTTTGTTCTACTCTGTTTTGGTTTCAGCTTGAGATACGCACTTAATCAATCAATCAATCAATCAATCAAGTGCCATTCCATTCAGCGTAGGTGATCATTTCTCTCCATCTAATCCGATCTTTTGCTTTCTGAATTGTGACTGTTGATCATTCCATGTGGAGCCATGATGTCAGTCCGTCCATCATTTCGTCATCTCTTCCCATTCATTTTTCAAGTTGTGACGATATATTCCAGGGTCTCTTTCCTTATGTGTCCAAAAAATGTTGTTTGCCGTTTTGTAATTTTGTTCAACAGCGTACAGTTTGTGTTTAGTAATTTAAAAACACCTTCATAGCTTATTCTGTCTGTATGAGATACACGTAGTGTGTAAAACCACATATTGTTAATGTTCCAAGTTTCACATCCGTACATCAGAAATGATAGGATGTAACAGCTGAGAGTCCTCATACGAATGCTAATTGCTATTTTCTTATTCATCAGTATATTTTTTCATTTTCATAAATGCTGTTTGTGCCATCGCTACTCTACATCTGATGTCTGTTTCACACCTCCCATCCTATGAACCGAGATCTTTGAAATGATGAACCTATTTCAGTATTTCTTGGTCTAATTCTATGTTAAAGGTTGGGATGATATTGTTACTCCGCCAAGGAGATGGAGCCTCGGCGGAGTTACGTGACAGTGTGAGTCGGCGTTGGTTTGTCTGTCTGTCTGTCTGTCTGTCTGTTAGCAACATGGACAACCGGATTTGGATGAAATTGTCAGAAATGACACAAGGACCAAGTGATTAGATTTTGGCAGTGATGCGGCTTATAGTCTGGATCCACAGATTTGTTAAAGATTTCTGTATCATTGCGAGATTGTTACTTTGTCACTGTAACTATGACAACAAGTGAACACTACGTCAGCTGCCTGCTAACGATCACAAATTCACTGCTGCGGACTTACCGAGACCGTCAGAAATGATATAAGGAACAACTGATTAAATTGCGGGGGTGTTTCTGAGTCCCATCAATTCCCGCCGCCTGCTACATATTTAGTCACATGATTCGATATCCGTTTATAAAGTACACATGCATAACACACACCTGTGATCAGTGTAAGGTCATTTTTTATTAAAGATTTCAGCCGTCAGAAATGATACAATGATTGAGCAGCCTTGGCGGAGTACTGCGCTCTCTGAGTGCTTTTCTTGTTTTACTTCTGTTTTCTTTTTGTTTAAAGACAGACTGAGTTTTTGGCTCTCTGTATTCATTATGGATGCTATGGTTTGCATGTTTCTCTAACTGCTCACTATCAGCACTGTGTCATCCTCATAACGTATGATATTTATGTTATATCCTCTGGCAGATACTTCCGGTAAACCTTGTATTTTCCTCATGATGTTTTCACTGTACAAGGAGAACAGGTCAGTTGGCAGCACACATCCCTGTCTGAGTCCTCGTCTTATTGGTTGTTCTTCACCAATTCCACACTCAATCAAGTGTGTACAAATGCACAGTCATCTGAAAAATCTAACAATCAAAAACAGATATTGCATTTTTTTAGACAGCCTATCTGCAAAAATCTCAGTGCTTTTATGTCTGACCTGGAGTTTCTCTGTTCACGAGCTGTCACTGGCGTCGCAGTGAGGAGGCTGGGCTGCTTGTCTGTCAGTCAGCAGCGCCTGTAAGCTGCTGTCAACTCCGTGATCTGAGTGGTGGCAGGCCACAGAAACATAAATCAGACAGAAAGTCCACCCATCAGCAACCAACAGCAACAACTCTGAGATCGCAGACGGAGGCTGTCTCTCTGCTTTTCTTCTCCGACAGACACAGACAATGAGATGTCACACTGAAAAGCCATGATATGTGGGAAAATGGATGTGTATCTAGTTCTGTAAATAAAAAAAAAAATAACACAGACATCTTACAAAGCGCTGCTGCCTACTGATCTGACAGCAGAGAAAAGAGGAGGATGGAGAAAGGGAAGGCTGGACCGCTGTCTCTAAAATGACGTTTGTGTGTCTTTGTATTGACAATTGAAATGCAAAACCAGGACAGTGATGGATGGTTTTATTTAAAGACAACATGCTGTATGATCAGCATAAAATCGGCAAGGAAATAGACCACCGTCTTTCCTTGGTACAAATACTGAGTGCTAGGTGGAATGATTGCACACAGATAACCGAACCTACAGGATTTCTCAAATCACCTGCTTTAGCGTCTTCAAATAAGAATGTTCAAACTTGGCTGTGAGTACAACAAACCCCCTGAATTGTTTAGCGAAACCTCTACTTCAGTCAACAGAAATCCTGAAAGATGACTTTAGTATTTTAAACCTTTTATCCGTAGCTGCCCATTTTTTTGGGCTTGTGGCCCTTAAAAACACACTTGGCCTTACTGTGAGTTTGAGCTGTGAGTTGACCAACCATGTAAGAATTTCCTCTCAGATGGTTTAAAGGTTGGTAGGCTGGGGTTATTTAGCTTCAAAATTCCATACCAACCTTTCAGCATAAAATATTTCAAGTAATCTGAAAGGAAACTAGACCTCTGAACCTCCTCCTGGCTTCACTTTCAGGCTTAGAAAATGCAACCGGTGATGGGAGATTTCAGCCAATCACAGGTCTTTTCACTCAGACCAGATGAGGTGTATAAATGGCAACAAACTGCACAGTGGCAGTAGGATGGCTTAAACGGCTTGAATCCTGGCACCAATGAAGGTTGACTTTCAGTTACACTGTGTTTGTGTCAGTAAGTTTGGAGTGATATGTTAAATGTTCTCAGAGTTGCATTCCTACGGCCCAACACGTCGATTTTCGCCGTGAGTCGGGACTCCAGTGAAAATGTAAACAAAGCCGTGCATCACAGTATTGATCAGTTCTTCAGGAAAATGAGAGTACATTTATCACTATGTCTTGTTCGCAAAAGTACATCAGATTACTAATAAACACATGTCAAAGCACGAAAATTTCCCACTAGAAAAAACACAGTCAACAGAACTGTGTTTTGTTCATATTATATTATACTGCTGTCATCGTAACGACCTAATATAGTGATAATTCATGTAGAAGTTGCACAAAACTCTAAGAAAAGTCTCTTCCAAATCAAGGCTGATGTCTAAAATGTGAGGTCCCAAAAGGATTAATATGCCCATATTAGAAATATACTTTCTTGGTTACATTAGAACAACCATTTTGAAACTCCAGAACTCTGGATGAGCATACCTAGCAAAACTGTTGTTTTACCTGCTCGATCATTTCTGAAAGTTCAACAAAAATAACTTTTGAAAAAAAATTTGTGATCAAGTATTTCATATTAAGGAGTATTCTATATGTTGTTGTGCCATGCAGCTACATATGGTTGACAAAATGTCACCAGTTGACTTCTGAATTATGTGTCTTCAAAAATGGGACTTCTCATGATGTCTTTAATTTTTTTTCATATTACAACTTTCCTATAATCAGAGGATATTTTATCTATATTTCCAATATTTTGAATTCTGATTTAATGGTGTGATTATAAATAGAAGTGCCAATTTCAGTGTTTTATCTTTAAAAGTTTTTGAGATATTCTCATTCAACATAGCCTCGAATTCCAATGTGAAAAAAGTGCTTAAAGTGCAGAGACAGTCTAAAAGTTCTTTCTTAAAATATGCATGTTTAGTAAACACAGAGAATGTTCTGGAAACGATGGTGACTGGGACATATTTAATAGAATGCTTAAAACATGAAGCTTGTTTCCTTGCCAACGGTCTTTCCCAGCATATTCTTTCTTTGTTGTGTGATCAAGGTCAACAAAAACATTGCATTTAACAAAAAAGTTCCTATCATTCTTTTCTCGTCTTTTCTGGAGACAAGTGGTATTGCAAGAAACTTTAAGCTCAAAATGTCCAAAACATATCACATTGTTTGATTCACTGAAGAAAGAAAATGTTTCCGTTTTCCCGCTGATTCTTGAACTGCCTCTGGTCGATGCTGTGTGTCTCTAGGTGCTGTGGGTGGGGTGTGTGCGCTGGCTAACGTTCTGGGCCGGGAGCTGTGTGAGCTGGAGCGTCTGTGTGTGTCCGGGCGTTGGGAGGAAGCCAGAGTCCTGCAGCAGCGCTTCATCGAGCCCAACGCCGCCGTGAGTACCATCTGCTGCACGCTTTTATCCACCAAACAACCCATCCTCAGACTCCCACAATCCAGTGCCAGACTGGAGGTTTAGTCACATTTCTACAGAAGCCTGAAATACTGTCACTCATTAAACTCAGTGGGCCTAGAAAGAAACCCAGATTATTAGGGTCCGAGCGCCGAAGGGGTTTCTTTTTCTTTTTTCTACGGGCTTTTGAATTTGACTTTTCAAGGCCTAAAAATGCTTGAAAATGTGTGAAAATTTGCACACCGGACCAGCGAAAAATTTTATATTTTAGTGGAATTGCACATGTTTGTCCCAAAATGGCTCAACAGTGCCAAGAACTACGACCAGTAAGTGTCACCTCCAGCTATGAAACTAGAGATGTGACGTTGGTGAACGAGTCAGTCGTTTGAACGGCTCTTTTAAGTGAACGATGAGAACCGGTTTGCAGTTCCAGGCCGTTCGTATGTGCAAATTGCTCACGCTTTCTTCACGTGTCACCTGTATGCCCCAGGAGTCTGAGCTGTCCACGCTGTCTTCACATGAATGACAAATGACATCTCTGAGTTTGAGTTGTCCACAACACGCTCCATTCATGTGAACGCAGCTCTATATGCAGCTAACTTCGGAGTGTGAGCGCCGCCCAAATCCGACTGACAGAAGTCTGGAGCCACATTTACGCTTTATCAGGGAGAAGGAGATATTAGCGATGGAAATAAACAAAAAGGGGCCAGAGCCAAAGGAAATGTAACAGCATTTGGTTGGATGCACTTTTCTGGGGACGACATGCAACATAAAGCACAATGCAATATAGTCCGGGTCAACAAACAACTTACATCCATATATATATATATATATATATATATATATATATATATATATATATATATATATATATATATATATATATATATATATATATATATATATATATATATATATATATACATACATACATACATACATACATACATACATATATATATATATATATATATATATATATATATATATATATATATACACTATATTGCCAAAAGTATTCGCTCACCTGCCTTGACTCGCATATGAACGTAAGTGACATCCCATTCCTAATCCATAGGGTTCAATATGACCTCGGTCCACCCTTTGCAGCTTTAACAGCTTCAACTCTTCTGGGAAGGCTGTCCACAAGGTTTAGGAGTGTGTTTATGGGAATTTTTGACCATTCTTCCAGAAGTGCATTTGTGAGGTCACACACTGATGTTGGACCAGAAGGTCTGGCTCTCAGTCTCCGCTCTAATTCATCCCAAAGGTGTTCTATTGGGTTGAGGTCAGGACTCTGTTCAGGCCAGTCAAATTCATCCACACCAGACTCTGTCATCCATGTCTTTATGGACCTTGCTTTGTGCACTGGTGCACAGTCATGTTGGAAGAGGAAGGGGCCAGCTCCAAACTGTTCCCACAAAGTTGGGAGCATGGAATTGTCCAAAATGTCTTGGTATGCTGAAGCATTCAGAGTTCCTTTCACTGGAACTAAGGGGTCAAGCCCAGCTCCTGAAAAACAAGCCCACACCATAATCCCCCCTCCACCAAACTTTACACTTGGCACAATGCAGTCCGACAAGTATGGTTCTCCTGGCAACCACCAAACCCAGACTCGTCCATCAGATTGCCAGATGGAGAAGCACGATTGGTCACTCCAGAGAAGGTGTCTCCACTGCTCTAGAGTCCAGTGGCGGCATGCTTTACACCACTGCATCCCACGCTTTGCATTGCACTTGGTGATGTATGGCTTGGATGCAGCTGCTCGGCCATGGAAACCCCTTCCATGAAGCTCTCTGCTGAAGCACTGTTCTTGAGCTAATCTGAAGGCCACATGAAGTTTGAAGGTCTGTAGCGATTGACTCTGCAGAAAGTTGAAGACCTCTTGGCACTAAGTGCCTCAGCATCCACTGACCCCGCTCCGTCAGTTTACGTGACCTACCACTTGGTGGCTGAGTTGCTGTCGTTCCCACACACTTCCACTTTCTTATAATACAGCTGACAGTTGACCTGTGGAATATTTAGGAGCGAGGAAATGTCACGACTGGATTTGTGGCACAGGTGGCATCCTATCACAGTTCCACGCTGGAATTCACTGAGCTCCTGAGAGCGACCCATTCTTTCACAAATGTTTGTAAAAGCAGTCTGCATGCCTAGGTGCTTGATTTTATACACCTGTGGCCATGGAAAGTGATTGGAACACCTGATTCTGATTATTTGGATGGGTGAGCAAATACTTTTGGCAATATAGTGTATATGCATACATGGCATACATACTGCATATACAGGTTGGGGCATAAGTTTCTATACATAGGAAAAATAAACCTTTTTGTTGGACAACCGTTTTTATTTACATCGTGTGCTCTATACGATTACCATTGTTTCGAAAACACATAATACGTGTTTTCCACTGTTGGTAAACTTGCATGAACATAGTTGAAGTTCTGCTTGTAA
This sequence comes from Amphiprion ocellaris, assembly GCF_022539595.1. Classification (NCBI taxonomy): domain Eukaryota; kingdom Metazoa; phylum Chordata; class Actinopteri; family Pomacentridae; genus Amphiprion; species Amphiprion ocellaris. The sequence goes on along the minus strand of NC_072769.1, from coordinate 22,789,577 downwards.
TGGCATTGGTGATACGTTCCTTGAGATGATTTATGTCTCGTATCTTCACCTGATACACCATGGCTTTCAAGTGCCCCCAAAGATAGCATCAAACGCATCTTCTAGGATCTTCTAGGGTATCTGAAACATAACAAAATATACATTATACATTTTCCTCTGTATGGAAACTTATGGCCCACCCTTTACATATATATATATATATATATGTGTGTGTGTGTGTATATATATATATATATATATATATATATATATATATATGTGTGTGTGTGTGTATATATATATATATATATATATATATATATATATATATATATATATATATATATATATATATATATATATGAGAGTGGGTAGATGTATTTCTTTAGTAGAAAATAGTTTTATCTTTCATCTTGTGGATCCTGTAAATCCTGGAAAGAGCAAGTTGAGAATAAAATGAAAGTTTTCTACAAGTAAAAAAAAAGTGTGTTTTGATATTGAGCCCTGAGTTAACTTCTGCAGTATGAAACTGAAACAGACAGCGAAGATTTGTGTTGAGCGACACCTTGGAGTTAAATGTCAGAGTTTATGCTGCACGTAGCTCAGTTGTTCTGAGCCCGGGTGAGTTGCTGTGAGTGTGCTTCGGGCTACAAACGTGTCCGTTAAGGTGTGTTAAATGTCACTGAACTACCAGCATCAATCTACCACAGCACCACCTACGCACACGCCGCGTCCTGGAGACCCAACATCACGCTGGAGCAGATGTAGTTCAGCAGCCGGTTATCAATCACAAATACAGTGTGTGTCTGAATTTAACTGTCATTATTCACGAGGCTGCGAATGCACGGAGCAGTTTATGTTGGGGATGCGGGAGATTGATTGGACCTCTGTGTTGCTAGGTAACCAGGAAGTTGGGAGTTCCCGCCCTCAAACAGGCGATGGAGTGGTTTGGTTTCCATGGTGGCGCCTGTCGATCACCTCTTCAGCCGCTCACGGAGGCCGAGACTCAGCAGCTGAGGCAGGACTTCTCCTCCAACGGCTGGCTGTGAGGAGTCTATCCGTCTGTCTGTCTGTCTGTCTGTCTGTCTGTCTGTCTGTCTGTCTGTCTGTCTGTCTGTCTGTCTGTCCATCTGTCCTTCCTCACTACATCAAGAAACCTTTTAGCTGTTCAGTCGTTTGATCGGTCGGTGTGATTATGGCACGGAGGGGGAAACACAGTAAGAGAGTGTTGCTGCTTCTTGACAATATGAAAGCTTTGTTCCATTTGAGTCAAATTTACACGTCAGTTTGTTTCACTTGTTGCTAATGGCATTTATCGGGCTAAAGGCAACGCAGCGATGCAGTGTGCATAGGGGTGTCCATCTCTACCTTAAGAGGCAATCCAATCCGAGTCTAGATAGATGGGTTACGATACGATTCACTAACGATACATTTTAATACATTATGATGCGATTCGATGCAGCTTGAATCTATTTGTGTGGTGAAAAAAAATTAAAGAGAAATAAATCAGGTCAGAACAATGTCATTGTGTTTATTTTTCGAATACACTCAGACAAGACAGACTGTTGTTTTATTTATTTTGAGAAAATATTACCATTAACCCCTTCAATCCAATCCACCACTCTCAACGACACTGTACTTTAGTCCTTGGCAATGAAACGAGCTCTAGATGCCGTGATTATCTTGGACCTCGCAGAGTTGTGGCTAAGTTGGTAGAAGTTTTTAGATCCATTGTCTTTATCTTGCGTGTTCTTGCTCACGCTAGCTTTGCTAGCACTAGCATCCACAGATCCCGTGTGGCCTGCATCGGTGTCTCCGTGCCGTCTTAACAGGTGAGTGCTCAGATTACAGGGTTGGGTCATAAGTTTCTATACATAAAAAAAATAAACATTTTATGTTGGACAACCATTTTTATTTATATAATGTCCTCTATATGATTACCATTGTTTCAAAAACACATATTAATATGTGTTTTCCACTGTTGATGAACTTGCATTAGCACAGTTGGAGTTCTGCTTGTAATGGCGTTGGTGATACGTTCCTTGAGATGATTTATGTCTCGTATCTTCACTTGATACATCACGGCCTTCAAGTGTCCCCAAAGATAGTGTCAAAAGCATCTTCTAGGGTATCTGAAACATAAAAAAAATATACATTATACATTTTCCTATGTATGGAAACTTATGGCCAACCCTGTAGTCGTGCCACCGCTCTACTTAATCGCAGCTTTCCATACAAATGACCAGTCTTTTATCCAACTTTCCATCCTTCTTCAAAAATCCAAAAGCTATCCATGCTTTAAATTTCAGATTTGAAGGTGCATTGTAAACTGTGCCGGTGCTGTTGGCCGTGCTGTTGTGTTGTTGTTGCTAGCAAACACGTTAAGCGAACGTTTCTCTCATAATATGTCACAGTGGGAGTCTTGCGAGACTGGAGCGGCCATATTTAGAAGCAGAGCTCCAATCAACTGATTCACAACTTCACAATCGGACATTGACCGCTCCACAGTAGATATAGATTGAACCAGAGGCCCCCGGATCCATGTGTTCATATCTCTAAAGTTAAGATCGATTTCCGGTTCGTATCGGTGAATCGTGCACCCTTAAAATGCAGCAAAATTTATTGTTTCATTGACATCCCAGGAAGCCACAGCTCCTTCCCCTGTTTCCTGCATTCACTTTCCTGGAACTTCACATTAGAAATCAATCAACTTATTTGCTGTATTTAAAGCAGGAACTTTTCCAATTGCAATACTGATGTGAACAGAAACATGGAACGACGCACAGACAATGTTGTGAAATCCCTGCAACTGTGGTCTTAAAAGTACGTAGGTGCAAACACATTCCTGAGTTCTTTGTCTCAGACGGAGACAAGGCTGAGTAAATATGAAGCCGATTTAAGACGAGGCCAAGACCTTCAAAAATATTACAATGCTACCAGCAGTACCGATGTCCGCTGGCAAGCTCTCACTGAATAATGTCAGAACCTACAAGGTCGCTGAGAAATACAAACGTCTGAATAGGAAGCAGAAGGTCTACAACCTTTGTAACAATAAGTGTCACGTCTCGCTTGCATGCATTGTGCAGATAAGAAAAATGAATTGTAAAGAAATGACGATATGTTCTTTAAATCAACCTATGTTTAATTTAATACTGATATTGCTGTGAGGTAGACAGAACAGATAGATGTGACTGTATGTTGTATTTCTGATGAATGTAAAGAGTAATATTGAAGTAAGTAGTAGTTGTTTTTCAAATAATAAATAACAGCAATAGTATTCTTTTATTTTATCCATATCAAGTGCTGTTATCTGCACAGTGGAGTGGTGGTTAGCACCGTTGCCTTGCAGCTAGAAGATCCCCAGTTCATGTCCTGGCCTTCCTGGGATCTTTCTGCATGGAGTTTGCATGTTCTCCCTGTGCACTCGTGGGTTTTCTCCAGGTTCTCCAGCTTCCTCCCACAGTCCAAAAACATGCTGAGGTTAACTGGTGATTCTAAATTGTCTGCAGGTGTGAATATGAGTGTGTTTGTCTCTATATGTAGTCCTGTGATAGACTGGTGACCTGTCCAGGGTGTCTCCTGCCTTCACCCTCAGTCAGCTGGGATAAACTCTAGCCCCCCATGACCCTAATGAGGATGTGTAAATAATGGATCGATGGAAGTGCCATTATTTTGTAATAACTATGCTGATATTTTTGTATGTTTGCTCTTCCTAAAATCTAACCATGATCCAAAATCCAAAACTCTAAATCAGGGTTTTTTCAGGACAAACTGTCATTTAAGCGGCACAGACACATTCTAAAAAACTCCTTTCAGTGAAACCCAGATTTTTTTAAAAAACTTGTGAACATTTCTATATAGTGTTTTGTAAATTCAAGAAGATGTATCATGAGTGAAATACACTACTGTGACAAAGTTCAGACAATTTCATGTTTTCCATGAAAACTCACACTTTTATTCATGTGCTAAAATAATTGCTCAAGGGTTTTCTAATCATCAATGAGCCTTTCAACACCATTAGCTAACACAATGTAGCATTAGAACACAGGAGTGATGGTTGCTGGAAATGTTCCTCTGTACCTCTATGGAGATATTCCATTAAAAATTTCCAGCTAGAATAGTCATTTACACATTAACAATGTCTAGGCTGGATTTCTGATTTATTTGATGTTGTCTTCATTGAAAGAAACTGCTTTTCTTTCAAAAATAAGGACATTTCTAAGTGAGCCCAAACTTTTGAACGGTACTGTAATCATTCAGTGCCTGTGGTGTCTGACACCATGAGTTGGCAGCAGATCTTTGGAATTTGCAAGACAGGCCAACACTTTTGGCTCTGTGTCGTGTTCCTTAAGAGCAGTGGGCAGTACTTAACAACTCATCATCTCCATGAGTGACTGATCAATAGAAAAGTCAAATGGAGACATCCATCCATCCATTATCACTACTTAATCCTCATTAGGGTCATGGGGGGCTGGAGTCTATCCCAGCTGATTGAGGGTGAAGGTAGGAGACACCTGGACAGGTCACCAGTCTATCACAGGGCTACACATAGAGACAAACAATCACACTCACATTCACACCTATGGACAATTTAGAGTTACCAATTAACCTCAGCATGTTTTTGGACTGTGGGAGGAAGCCAACGTGCACAGGGAGAACATGCAAACTCCATGCAGAAAGATCCCGGAAAGGCTGGGATGCGAACCGAGGATCTTCTAGCTGCAGTATTAACCACTGAGCCACTGTGCAGCCTTCAAATAGAGACACTGTAGATGTTTTTAGTCGGGCTTTGACTTCAATGCGTTGATTTCGATGAATTAATTACAGAAGAAAATAACGCATTTAATGGCACCTTTCTCTGTTCCCTCATTTCTGGCACACCGGTAAAACTGATGCACACTCCAGGCCAGTAGGTGGCGATAATGAACCTAAAGTCTGTTTTCCAGCGTGAAGAAGATACACAGGACGCATTGGGTGACGTCAGCACACGAGATAGTTTGGTGATGGAAGACAAGACCGCATTGAGCTTGTTGGGAGGAAACAATCTTCCTGATGGCAGCTTGGATAAAAGCCTGGTTGTGTGCAAATTGTGCAACAAAGAGTTGTCTGATCACCGCAGCTAATGGTATCACCCCAATGTAAAACACGTTGCTGTTAGCACCAGAGCTAACGTTAGCTACGACCATCCTGGTACCAGCTAATGGTGTAGCCATCCCATAATAGATCACTTTTCAATACACTGAAAGTTCTTGAGTTTACAAAAAGTCTTAAAATGTTGAACATAATTTCTATAATTGTACTTTGAGTTTGCAGTAATCTGTGAATGTAGCAGACAGATGAAAAATGCAGATAAATAGAAATGAAACGTAAACAGTTTTGTTGTTTAAGTTCATGTAAATGTCTAATCATCCATTCAGTCGTCAACCAAATTTTACTACGTCTCACTACTAATTTTAGGAAGATTTCAGATCAGCCATAGTTCAGGCGGAGGCTGAACTGCAGGTCACACTCCCAGTTTGCAGCAGAAAGCCAGAGCAATATTTGATGTGAAAAAGTTAAAAGCCATAATTACAGTTATTAAAGCGAGTAGTAGGTAGCCATGGCAATGAGAGCCTTTGGCTTTTTCACTTGGCAGTTTCTTTGCTTTTATCTTACCATGAGTCCAATTAGCACCTTCCTTAGCAGGAGATATTTTCAGAAAGGCTTAGTGGATCCTAATGAAAGCATATGTTGTGTTTTCTGTCGTTCCTAAGTGACGAGGACACGTCACAGAGGGAAGTGTTGAAATCACCAGTTTTAAGCAAAGCGCTGCTTATGACAGGTTCAGTTTATGAAGACGGTTCATGTCAGATGTTTTTTTTTCTCTAACATTAATAATCCCCTTAATGTTTAATATTCCATGATTTAAGAAACACGTAACATGTAATAATTACTACGTTAATGGCCTAACATTAAAATAAATCTTTTGAAAATGTATTAACTGCAGTCAAAAATACAATAATACATAAATAAGACTGTATTTCTTCTCTTATATATCAGATAGCCTAGAACTAGACAGAAGATGACTGTTCCTTTAGTATTATGAAGCTCTACAAGGCTGCTGGATGCAAAACAGAGTCGAAACTTTCACATAAAACAGTTATTTGTTGAGGACAGCCGATGGATAAAAGACTGGATTCTTCTCAGTAATGTACAAAGTTAAAGACATTTACTGGAAGAAATGTCAATTTTATATTGATATTTTCCCCTTAGTTCATTATGTACATAATATTTTTCAGTGTTTTGGAGTTAAGTGCCATTATAGTGCCAGTCCAGTTATTTAAATACAGTATAAAGTGAGGACTGAATCATTATTCCTTGAGAAATGTTTTTTAAAAAATCCAGCAAATTCATTTGACAGTGCAACATCCAACAGAGATGCTGTATGTTTACATATCTAGGCAAATAGACAGTATTCTAAATAAAGATTCTGTTCAACCACGCTTCATTTTTCTGACAGCAATGCTTCAGGCACATTTCTGAAAGACTAAATAAAACTAGATGAGAAGAACTATAAAATTAGCCTCTCCTACTGTGTCTGTAATCTGTGACACTGGGTGCTGATATTGTTCTAATTATTATAGTAAAGCCCTGACACCAAACAAAGCTGTGTGGAAACCAGTTAATGTTCCTCAACATCCCTGAGTGTGAAGGCTGTGGTTGGACCATTGTGTATCACTGTGAATACAAGCTGTGAGGGCCTAAATTACTGTAAAATTGCCATTTAAAGTACAATCAGTGTGCAGGGAAACAAATTCCATTGTCGCTGAATGTTTAACACATGTTGTGAGAGCCCAGTTATATTTAAAATATTTCTTCATTAAAAAAAAAAAAAACATTAAAACATACAATCCAGATAATATCACGTTTCTTTCTAAAGAAACATCATCCTGCTGCAAATTGGTGGTATATATGTCATTTTTAGGAGACGGTATGCAGAAACATGCAGCCTCTTACCCTAGAAATGTATTTAAAAGCTCATAAGGGTCATTCCAGAATTTGGAGGACATTTTGGCTTCAAATTTAAAAAAAAATAAACCTTCTCTTTTACAGTTTTCTGCTCCATATTCATCAATAATAAGTAATAAACTATCAAAGGCTTGATTGGCTCAGCTTACACATCAATGGTACCATTTTTATTCCTTGTTTTATTTGTTGTTTGCTAACCCTACTCTAATCACAGAAACAGGGTTGCTAATCCATGCTAATGTTAGCTTTTTCTCAGCAGTAGAAGCTAGATATTTAGCTAGATGTTACTGCTGACCAAGAGGACAAACTGACTGATGGAAAACAGTCAGAAGAATTAATCTGATCCTGATAATATGAGGTAGAGTGAAACATTCAATCAAGGCTGAGAATGTTATGAAAATATGAAAAATAAAAGAGAAGACATAGTTTGGCTCTACCCATTCTTTTGGAAAACTGTTTGATGATGTTGATGACAAAAACAAGACATAAAACGACAAAAACAAGACATAAAACAATAAAAACAAGGCATAAAATGACAAAAACAAGACACAACAATAAAAATGAGTCACAAAACAACAAAAACGACATAAAAATGACAAAAACGACACAAAATGACAAAAACAAGACAAAAAATGACAAAAATAAGACAAAACGACAAATGCAAGACATAAAATAAAATGAGACACAAAAATGACATAAAAATGGCAAAAACAAGACAAAAAAGGCCAAAAAAGACATAAAATGAGAAAAACAAGAAAGAAAGTGACAAAAACAAGACACAAAACAACAAAAACAAGACAAAATGACAAAAACAAGACATAAAACGACAAAAACAAGAAATAAAATGACAAAAACGACACAAAATGACAAAAACAAGAAATAAAATGGCAATAACAAGACATAAAACAACAAAAGAAGACACAAAATGACAAAAACAAGACATAAAATAACAAAAATAAGACACAAAACGACAAATATGAGACATAAAATGACAAAAATACACAAAATGACATATACAAGTAACAAAACAAAAAAAACAAGACACAAAACAACAAAAATGACATAAAAATGACATAAACAAGACATAAATTGACAAAAACAAGACATAAAATAACAAAAACAAGACACAAAATGACAAAAAGAAGACACAAAACGACAAAAACGAGACAGAAAATGACAAAAACGAGACAGAAACAGAATACACGGAACAACCTGAATGTTACTTTGAAGTGTATTGACACCTTGAGTCCACACTATTTTTCATTGACTTTCTTTAGTCACTAACTGTCTGGGCAGGTCCTGTAAGAGCGGCTTCATCTCAGCGCCGACAAACAGAACTGTTCATGAAAAGAGATGAAAAAGTTCGCTGGAGCTGCAGGGTTGCTGGTGCTTCTCTTGTGGTTTCCAGTGACCCCCTTTATGGAATCGGCTCACATCAAACATCCTGGTTAGCAGGGCTCTGGAGTCGTTCTACAAAATAAAAAGATCTGTATTTTAAAGATCACAACCATTTAAACCTCCATCTTGTGGAGTTTGAAAAGCCTTCAAGGTCCAAGTTTATGTTAATTAACCCGTCAAGGATTTACGGAGCCCCTATGGTGGCATGGTAAAAAAAATAATAAATCATGGCCACAATATAGCTATAGCGTGCTCACGAAATACTAATTCGTTCACACGAAATACTAATTCGTTCGCACGAAATACTAATTTGTGACCACGAAGTAGGTATAATGTGCGAACGAAATACTACCTAATACTATTAATATCATTCCTGGACAGCTGAGTAAGCAAATCGAGCGCACCTTCTCTAGGGTCTAAGGTGGAGGCATTAGAGGAGCAAAAGCGACACGATGGACAGGGACAGTGTGATAGAATTTTATCTTAGGCTGGGAATGAGCGACAAAGACATTCTGAAAAGCCTGGCATTGCAAGGGACCATCATTACTGAGAGACATTTAAACAGGATATTGAGAGTAGGGTTGCCTCCCGTCCCTTAAAATACGGAAACGTCCTTTATTTGACAATTAATCGTTGCGTCCCGTATTGAATCAATACGGGACGCAAGTTGTTCCGTATTTTCATAACTGCCCCATACACGTCTGTCACACACTCATCAAAACTGCATAATGAATGAAATAAAACACAGGCAATATTAAGGGCAGCCAATTTCATCTTCGTAGGACCCATGTAGCGAGGACCCGATGCCAGGTCCAGTGGACAGACTTCAGACGTCTCTGTGTGTCCGGTCCTGTCCGGTCCTGTCTCTGGTTGCCAGGTTACAGACGCTGCTGCACCCGCACGTTTAAAAATGTCTACACCTGAAACTCCACCACGTCTAAAGAAGCAAAAACGTTTGCAAATGTACAGACTGGAGTGGGAAGAGTGGAACCCCTGGCAATGGGTACAAGACAAACTGTGTTTTCTGTTGCTCATGGACTGGCTGAAGTAAGGCAGCATCAGGAGACAAACATGGAGGAAATATGAGAACAGAGAGAACCCAACCAGCAGGTCACAGTTTATCATCATCTAATCATCTCCTGAAGTCCATATGGTAAGAGACATCATGATGAGATCAGCTAGATTTCCTACAGTATATGGCTGTGAATTTACCAGAGGATGCTTATAATAATGCTGATGTGGCCGTACACTCTACGCTATTTTAGTGACTCAGTAAATGCCTAAGTTGGTTATTGTTTTTTTTATGCTTTTTAGTTTTTAATAAACATTTATTTAATAGCCTATATGTAATCAAACATGCCCTTTGCCTAAAAAGAATAATATTTCATTGCACAAGTAAAAGTATAGTAATTTTTAAAACTGTTCAAATTATTATATGTTGCTAAAAAACAAAAAAAAGCAAACAAAAAACACATCATAGTAATATGTCAATTAAAAAAGCCTATAGTATAGCATGTTGCTCTTAAAACATCATAGTATAGCATGTCGCTCTAAAATTGTCATAGTTTAGCATGTTGCTCTTAAAACATCATACTATAGCATGTCACTCAGAAAACGTCATAGTATAGCATGTCGTTCTAAAAACGTCTTAGTATAGCCTGTCGCTCCAAAAACATCAGAGTATAGTCTTTCGTCCAACAAATGTCATGGTATAGCCTTTGGTCTAAAAACATCATAGTATAGCATGTCATCCAAAAAACGTCATCGTATAGTATGTCTCTCTAAAAACGTCATAGTATAGCATGTCGCTCTAAAACCATCATAATGTAGCCTTTAGTCCACAAAACGTTGTTTTGTCCCGGCTGTCTGAAGTAAGTGAGGAGCAACACCAAAACAGTCCAAACGCTGGTTTCCAGAGGGTTAGACGAGTATTTATTTGAAAGAGGAAGTTTACAACAACACAACATGTGAGGGGGTTAAAAGCAAATGGGTGTTAGTAAAATAAATAAACAGAACTAAAAGTGAACTTCATGTTGACATTGATGGGCATTCCAACCAGGAACAAAGTAAAAGATCATCAATACAAAAAAAAACCTCTTCCTGTTCACCTCTTAAAACCCAAAAACACACCGCAGTAGCACCCTAAACTAAAACTACCAATGGGTTTCCTGTTTTCCTTTCTGAACAATTCAAAGGTCCCTCTCTATCTCCCCACACATCCACCAACCACTGGAACACATCTCCAAAGTTCTGCCGGGCCAGCTCAGCTTCCCCTCAGAAGAAGTGGCGCCACCTGCCAGATGAAGGAGCCTTTTGAGAGGCAGCTGGCATCGTGATTGGACTGTACTTTGGTCTGTTCCAATCCAGCTTCAGCTCCAGAGACGGCAGGCGGGACGAGTCAACGGAGGCCGGGTGGACGAAGGCTTGCAGCTGAGTACAATACAGAAAACAACAGAGGAGGAGTGCAGTGGCTCAGGGCCAGAACAAACACAGTAGCATCGTATGTCTCTGAGCAAACATCATAGTATAGCCTTTGGTATGAAAAAAATGCCATCATATACATCGTATATTGTACAAATAACAAGTCAAAGGAAAGAGACATACATTGTAGAATTGTAGTAATTGTGGGCTGACTGATTTACTGATAATCAGTATTTTATTTTTTACTGATTGATGGTAATAAATCAATTTAAAAATGGCGCTACTTTGGCTCTGGACCTTAATCTACCTGTGGTCGCTCTGTCTTCTGGAGTGATTTGATTGGTTATACATCACCAATAAAACTCCTTTAACTTAACATCTGTAAACAAAACAAAAATGTATCGATAAAGTTTTCTGTTAGAGTTTGTGTTCTTCTAAGTTTAACTCCAAGATTTTAAATACTTTAATTTACTGCAAATGAATATCTACTCCAAATGTTTCACGAATAATCATTATCAGCCTTAAAAACCCACAAAACACCCCTCTATACTCGACCACACTTAGTACAGTCCGGTTCCCCCTTCTATAAATCTGCTTGGAATCTTCCACTTCCTGTTTGTCAAAGTGGCCTTCTACCTGGACAGGTTTTGTTGGAGCTCATGCAACAAACATTTTGGGTAACTGCACTTTAATATGGATGGATGACACTGAATTAGAGTCTGTTTTCATGAGACTGAGTTAAGATGTGTAGCTCTGTCATTAAATAGGAAATTATTTCTCAGAATTCACAGAGAAAAGTCTGAAATGTTTGCTAGGTTAGCGTCCCACATGTTCTTTGGCTCAGCTAAAGCTAACTCTCTCCAACTTCTGGATCTCTTGAGTTGCTTGTTGTTAAAATATCTTGCTAGATTTGCTGAAGCTCAGAAAGTCTGAGATGTTTGTTCAAAATAAGCTGAACTGTCCTCTTTTGTTTGAACTTTCCCTAAACTTAGGAGTTAATGACAGAGCAGCACATCCAGACTCAGTTTCATTTATGTAGAGATTAAACTTCAGTGTCATTCATTGATGTTAAAGTGCAGTTTTTCAAATGTTTATTGCACATGCTCCCGACCAAACCAGTCCCAGTGGAAGATGATGTGAAGAGAAAGCTCCAGAGGATGAATATCACACATTTACATTTTTAAATAAATGTCCTTAAATTAGACATTGTCACACAAAAGTTGGATTTCCCTTTAATGACATTCAAATCTTTGTTGAGTGTTTTGTTGATGTTGGTTTCTAAATGTTTTTTGACACTCGGTCCCAAAGATTAAAACCTTTTACAGCTTGCAAGCTGCAACAATTCACACATTATCAATTATCTTTCTGACTAAACTAAGATTTAGAAAAAAAAGTGAAAAACTGCCTGATTCCTGCATCATGAATGTAAATCTTTTTGGTTTTTATGACAGTAAACTGAATATATTTGGGTTTGACATTTTATAAACCAAAACAAGAAATGAATTAGTGGAGAAAACACTCAACAGATTAATGGACAAAGAAAATGTGTTTTCCAACATATATGGCTGAATTACTCCAACATTACAAGATACATACAATTTGAATTCAATTTTATTTATATAACGCCAATTACAGGTCAAATCATCTCAAGACGCTTTATTTTTACATTTTTTTGTCATATTTAAAATATGACAAAGTAAGAAATTTAAACCTCTTGACTAATCCAATTTATTATTTGGTTTTTAAGAGACTAATCGACAACGAAAATAACTTTCTCCACTAAAACTAATAAACATGAGGTCAAATAGAAGGAACAGTTTTAAATACTGCAGTCCCACGACGACAAGAATAAAGTTTGTCAACAAAAACTAAATCTGCTGGTGGATTCCATTAAAGTCCTAATAAATGATCACAAAGTGTGATACTAAAGGTTTGTGGTGCTAAAAATGTCAAAGTAAAGATATCAAGTTGAACATCTGGATGGAGGTTGATAAAAGTTGACCTCCCTTCATTTCTCTGGAGTTGACTCCATGGATTTTATGGATGGTGGTTAAAGACCTGCTCTTCTAGTCGTCTTCCTTCTAGTCACTGTAAAAAGTCAGTCCATCCTGACCGACTTCAACACCTCTTCATGACAACTTGTTCTACCTCCAACCTCGTGGAAACTCCAGAAACTCGGGAAAACCCATGGAGACTCGAAGAACTCGTGGAGACTCGAAGAACTCGTCGGGCGGGGGAAGGTGTGGTGGGTGGTGGGGGGAGGTGGGGGAGTAGAGGGGGGAGGCCACCACCCACCTCCCCGCCTACTCTCCGCCCTGACTCCACCCAGACTCCGCCTTGGCTCCACCCATGTGGTCACTTCAGAAACTACGATGCCATAGGGACGACGAATTTATTTCATTTTATCTGATCTGTAGCTCAGTGAGTTAAGGATTTGCCTATGGAGCTGCAGGTCGCTGGTTCAAGACCAGACCCTTCTTAAACTTTATCAAAATTCTGACAAAGACAAACAAAGAAAATTGCCGGTGGTGGGTCTCGATCCTGCGACCTTCCACTCCGCAGTCTCTCTTCTTATCCCCCTGAGCTATTCGCTCAGATACTAAATCTTCTGGTTTTTGCGCATTTATCATCTATTTTTCGTCATTTTCGAGTTTTTTTTTTTTTTTTTTAACTCGAGTCTCGACTCGACTGTTTTTCTCAGTGGGTTGGACTTCAGCCTTTGTGCTGGAGGGTTGAACCCTCAGTTCCAAGACTTTCCAAAGCCTCCAGACCCTCCGAGTCCTCAGGACCTGAACTTTCACATAGTCTGAGGGCTGAAATTTCTAAGTCCCACAGTAGTTCTCTGATAGATTTAACTTTCAGACAGTCCAAGGACTGATATCTTCTACGTTCTTGAGTAGTTCTCTGTTAGTTTGAACCTTTCGACAGTCTGAGGACTGAAATCTTAGAAGTTCTTGAGTAGTTCTCTGTTAGTTTGAACCTTTCGACAGTCTGAGGGCTGAAATTTTAAAAGTTTCTCAGTACTTCTCTGTTAGTTTGAACTTTCTGGTTAACAGAAGCCTTAAAACTTGTGACCATGAGCCTTGATTTCACATTTAGACCATACATCTGAGTTCTTCTAGGACCTTGACCTGTGGATTTTTAGAAATCCTAAACAAAATTTGATTCTCTTCACTGAACAGTAAAGTTTGTGGAGATCAGAAGGTAACATTAGTTTAATCAATGCCTTGAACTACTAGTAGACTTTATCTGGAAAGCAGTTTTCTGAAAGGAGTTCTTAGTAAATCTGTCCACAATCAAACCAAGAACATAGAAAGAGGAAATGTTTGAAGAAACAACTTGATGTTTTCATTTCAGACTAGAAAACACTTTAAGAGCTTTATCTGTTTTTGCTCATTTTGATCCTTTTATTGTCTCTTCTGTTTAATTTGATCTTCTAAAGTTTAACTGGTGTCTTTTCAAATGTTTTGTCTTTAGTTTGATTCTTCTTAAACGTTTAGTTTTGCTCTTTTCTCACCTTTTATTCTTTTCTAATGTCTGATTTGATTTAGAAATGTTTTGTCTTTTTAGTGTTTAGTTGTTGTTTCAAATGTTTTTTCGGCATGTTTGTGAATTTTTTTTCTTTCCCAATATTTAATTTTTTGCTTAAATCTTTGTTAAATGTTTTACCACCTTTTAATGTTTAATTTTCTTTTTAAATGATTCATTGTATTTTCAGTTTAATTCCTATTTGAAGTTTTATTGTGTTTAAGATTTAATTTTCTAATAAGACATTGAATTTTTGAATTAAATGTTTTGTCTTTTTAAAGGTTTAATAATCTAATTAAATGTTTTGTATTTTTTTAAATGTTTAATATAATTCTTGTTTAAAAAGTATTATTTTTTAAATGTGTGATTATCTGAAGTATTTTCTCTGTAATTTTCAATAAATAAGTATTTCATACTTAAATGTTTTGTATCGTGTTTGATTATCTAATTCAATATTTTGTCTGTTTAATAAAATGAAACATTAAATACAATTAGATGATATTAAACAGACAAAATATTGAATTAGATAATCAAACACGATACAAAACATGTATGAAATTAAACAAAATTTTTAAAATAACATTATTGAAAATTACAGAGAAAATACTTCAGATAATCACACATTAAAAAAATAATACTTTTTAAACAAGAATTATATTAAACATTTAAAAAATACTTTAAACATTTTTTTTAAGTTTTATTGTATTACATTTTTTTCCTTTGATTTAATCGCTTTTTGTTATGTAGTTTATTTCTTTAATCTTCTTTTTCTGTCAAGATTTTAACCCCAACCTTAAAAATTAAATAAACCCTTAAATCACAATGAAAATACTTCTGTTGTCACAATCATGAGTTAGTCAATTATTCAGTTTATCAATTCAACTTTATTTGTTTAGCACCTTTTACACAGATGACAAAACTAAACAAGCAAAGAGAAAAAAAACTATGCTGAAACTATGATTAAAACTCAAAAACATTTAAAAAAAAAGATTTAACATAGTAATAAAATATGTTGTGTTCAGGGGATGGAGGGAGTTTATTGAAGTCTTTTTGGGCTCACATGGGAAATCATTTAAAATATAAACTTGATATTCAGTCTAAGGAAACTGGAAACTGCAGAGCGACAGAAGAACCAACAATATCTCCTGTTTTCTCCTTTAATGAGTCGACTCTTCTTGTGCTTTCAGACCAAAGAACTACAGACTCTTCACAACCTGCTCAAACTCTTGGTACAGGACCTCACCACACGGGTCAAGAAGGTTTCCGTCTCATTTCTACTCTGAAGCTCACCTTCTCCTGCTCAAACTGCTGACGAATGTTTCTGCTGCTCTAAAGTCTGGTCTCCAGAACTTCCTAAAAACTCTCAAAGTCTCTTCTGCTGCAGGTTGCTTTATAGAACTGTTGCAGAAAACCTCACTAAACCACATGGAGGTGCCTCAAGATAGTCGTCCAAATGAAACCGTACAAAAACCAAACTAGCATAACCCAAACACTAAAGTCTCCTGCAGCCTACCAGAGAACCTCTGAGAACAGAGAATCAGGACAGGAACTCTTACCTTCTGGACAACCAACGTTGGTTCACAAACAAGAATACAGAATGTGTCTGACCAAAAACCTCTGAAGACTCACTACAGCCAAGATAAAGACACAACTCAGCTGCACCAAATCCACTAATCAATGCACACAGTAGCACCATGTGTTAACTGTGGCTGAAGAACCACATTTACCAAGACAACTATCCAGTACAAAGCCCTAAAACACACCAAGAAACACATTAAAGCCTATTTTACTGCTGGAAGCTGCAAGCCAACACCTAAAGAACAAATTAAAGCAACGGAGCCAAACCCGGTTCAGTGGTGAAGACAAGCAGAGGAAATGTTTGACTGGAGCTAAATAGAGCAGGAAGACACTGAGCTGCTCAGGTGTTCCTGATAACACCAAGCAGCCACCTGGACAGCCAATAGGAACACAGCTTACTGGGAGTCCAGAGGGCTGGGTTAGTGAGGGAAATTTAGTTTAAAGTTGAGGCAGAAAGTTAATAAAGAAAGCTGAAAACCACCTTCTGATACCTGAAATCTCTGAGTTTTCACACAAAGAACACCTGAACATGTCAAACTGGTTCCATAGTAGAACCATCATTGTAAAAACATCATAGTATGGTGTGTTGCTCAAAAAACATTAGGACCCGGCTGTTTAGGGTCGCTGAGGAGCAACACAAAAACAGGACAAATGCTGGTTTCCAGGGGGTTAGGCAGCTATTTATTTGAAAGAGTAAGTTTACAACACAACATGTGAGCAGAAAAATCACAAAGTCTGTCTTTAGTTCAGCTGAAAATATTAGTTTTTGTCTTTTTTATTGACCAAACTTTTCAGGAAGTAGATGAAGAATAATTAAAGCTCTCATGTAGAAGTCCAACTTATTTTGGATCCTTGTGGAGAGTTTAATCTTAGAGTTTGTACAGCTGTTGAGTTTTCAGAGTCACATGGATTGTTCGGACATTTAATAACCGAGTCCTGAAATAAAATTACAGTTGTGGATTTCTGTCATTTAGTCTGTCATTTAGGGTTTCTTTGAAAAAAAAATCATCATGAATTTTGCCGCAAAAAAACGCCATCGTATACTATGTCGAAAAAAAAAATGCGATTTTTCAACATGTTGTAAAAACATGCCATATGATGAAATAATGTAAAGGAGGCCGTGAAAAACACTATGGTAAGGTTTTCTTTGAATAAAAAGTCATCGTGAATTTTGGCACAAAAAAACGCCATAGCATACTATGTTGAAAGAAAAATGCAATTTTTCAACATGTTGTAAAAACGTGCCATATGATGAAATAATGTAAAGAAGGGCGTGAAAAACACTCCAGGAAGGTTTTCTGTGCAAAAAAAATCATCATGAATTTTGGCGCCAAAAAAACGCCTTACTATACTATGTCGAAAAAAAACGAGATTTTTCGAACATGTTGTAAAAACGTGCCATATGATGAAATAATGTAAAGAAGGGCGTGAAAAACACTCCAGGAAGGTTTTCTGTGCAAAAAAAATCATCATGAATTTTGGCGCCAAAAAAACGCCTTACTATACTATGTCGAAAAAAAACGAAATTTTTCGACCATGTTGTAAAAACGTGCCATATGATGAAATAATGTAAAGAAGGGCGTGAAAAACACTCCAGGAAGGTTTTCTGTGCAAAAAAAATCATCATGAATTTTGGCGCCAAAAAAACGCCTTACTATACTATGTCAAAAAAAAACGAGATTTTTCGAACATGTTGTAAAAACGTGCCATATGATGAAATAATGTAAAGAAGGGCATGAAAAACACTCCAGGAAGGTTTTCTGTGCAAAAAAAAATCATCATGAATTTTGGCGCCAAAAAAAAGCCTTACTATACTATGTCAAAAAAAAAACGAAATTTTTCAACCATGTTGTAAAAACGTGCCATATGATGAAATAATGTACAGGAGGGCGTGAAAAACACTCCAGGAAGGTTTTCTGTGCAAAAAAAATCATCATGAATTTTGGTGCCAAAAAAACGCCTTACTATACTATGTCGAAAAAAAACGAAATTTTTCGACCATGTTGTAAAAACGTGCCATATGATGAAATAATGTACAGGAGGGCGTGAAAAACACTCCAGGAAGGTTTTCTGTGCAAAAAAAATCATCATGAATTTTGGTGCCAAAAAAAAGCCTTACTATACTATGTTGAAAAAAAACTAGATTTTTCGAACATGTTGTAAAAACGTGCCATATGATGAAATAATGTAAAGAAGGGCGTGAAAAACACTCCAGGAAGGTTTTCTGTGCAAAAAAAAATCATCATGAATTTTGGCGCCAAAAAAACGCCTTACTATACTATGTCGAAAAAAACCGAGATTTTTCGAACATGTTGTAAAAACGTGCCATATGATGAAATAATGTACAGGAGGGTGTGAAAAACACTCCAGGAAGGTTTTCATCATGAATTTTGGCGCCAAAAAAACGCGCCAAATGTCATTTTTCAACACTAAATCTTATTGAAAAATATGTTTTACTTAAGTCCACCTGTTTCAGCCATCTCTACCCCTCATTAGGTACCAACATTAGGTACAAAAAAAGTTCAGTAGATGTCACTGTGTTTTGAAATAGCATGCAGAGCAAGTTAGTCTGCTCACAGGAAGTTAGTACGAGCAAAATCACTCCTCACGTGAGGCCTCTGTTTGCTGTGATTTTCAAAAGTAAAGTAATATTTTTGACATATTATGGTGCCTAAGGAGTTGCTGAACACAAATGTGTCATTTGGAATGTAAAAAAAAAAGGAAGATTTAAAAGGGTAAAATAATTTTTCTCAACCGTTTGGTAGAGGTCAATATTTTAAAAATTGCTGGGTCTCTTCATAAAAAAAACCATTGATTCTTGTTATTAGTAAATAGTAAATTATTTCTCAGAATTCACAGAGAAAAGTCTGAAATATTTGCTAGGTTAGCGTCCCACATGTTCTTTGGCTCAGCTAAAGCTAACTCTCTCCAACTTGTGGATCTCTTGAGTTGCTTGTTGTTAAAATATCTTGCTAGAGGTGCTGAAGCTCAGAAAGTCTGAGATGTTTGTTCAAAATAAGCTCATTCTCAAGTCTGATCTGAACTGTCCTCTTTTGTTTGAACTTTCCCTAAACTTAGGAGTTAATGACAGAGCAGCACATCCAGACTCAGTTTCATTTATGTAGAGATTAAACTTCAGTGTCATTCATTGATGTTAAAGTGCAGTTTTTCAAATGTTTGTTGCACATGCTCCCGACCAAACCAGTCCCAGTGGAAGATGATGTGAAGAGAAAGCTCCAGAGGATGAATATCACACATTTACATTTTTAAATAAATGTCCTTAAATTAGACATTGTCATACAAAAATTGGATTTCCCTTTAATGACGTTCAAATCTTTGTTGAGTGTTTTGTTGATGTTGGTTTCTAAATGTTTTTTGACACTTGGTCCCAAAGATTAAAACCTTTTACAGGTTGCAAGCTGCAACAATTCACACATTATCAATTATCTTTCTGACTAAACTAAGATTTAGAAAAAAAAGTGAAAAACTGCCCGATTCCTGCATCATGAATGTAAATCTTTTTGGTTTTTATGACAGTAAACTGAATATATTTGGGTTTGACATTTTATAAACCAAAACAAGAAATGAATTAGTGGAGAAAACACTCAACAGATTAATGGACAAAGAAAATGTGTTTTCCAACATATATGGCTGAATTACTCCAACATTACAAGATACATACAATTTGAATTCAATTTTTTTTATATAACGCCAGTTAAAGGTCAAATTGTCTCAAGAAACTTTATATATTTTGTCATATTTAAAATATGACAAAGTAAGAAATTTAAACCTCTTGACTAATCCAATTTATTATTTGGTTTTTAAGAGACTAATCGACAACTAAAATAAGTTTCTCCACTAAAACTAATAAACATGAGGTCAAATAGAAGGAACAGTTTTAAATACTGCAGTCCCACGACGACAAGAATAAAGTTTGTCAACAAAAACTAAATCTGCTGGTGGATTCCATTAAAGTCCTAATGAATGATAATAAAGTGTGATACTAAAGGTTTGTGGTGCTAAAAATGTCAAAGTAAAGATATCAAGTTGAACATCTGGATGGAGGTTGATAAAAGCTGACCTCCGTTGATTTCTC